>NC_140631.1:30441309-31641309 GCF_057382275.1 Copadichromis virginalis | reverse complement strand
GGCGGCAGACGTTGGGTTGCGGAGGCCTGGGTTGGGGACTGATGGAGACTTTTTAGCCACTTCTGCACACTAATAGCTTTGTCAAATGTGTTTGAGAAATTGTACTGGTAGGGGAACTCCATAGATAAGGAAGGACATGTCAATACCCAGACACGGTTATGAGGAGTGGTGAGGAAGGGGAAAGTGTCTCTGTGCAGCTGCATTTCAGTCAGATCTGCATGTGTCTCCACATCTAGGCCATTAAAAGAGACTATATTGTTGCCATCAAAGTTGAAGATCACTGAGGGAGAGCGCATATGCATAGAACTGCCTTGCTTTGAGAGAGAGAGTGCATCCATGTGCAGCAGAATGTAGTTCTGATCAGTAACATGAGCAGTTAAACGAGTACAGCCCAGTTCAACACGCAAACACAGGCCTCTGTTCTGACCTGAGGCAGCTTCAGTGTTCACTGGTTTAACTGGCTTTTCCTCTCCTTTCTCTCCACACAGCATTAACCAACACGCCTGACCTTCAGTCATGTGCTGATATAGGACCATGTGGTCTGGTGGCGTCCATTCGACAGTAAGATCCTCTTCACATTGAACCTAATTAAAGAAATCAACATATTAATACACTCTGAAATAAATACCGCTAGCATGCTGAGATGGAAATTTATTTAGTCCAGATAAATTCAATTCAACAAATGTGGTTACCTGTATGGTGTGGGGGGTGATGTGGTACCACAGCGTTAATGTGGTGAGTTTTACTATAGGGTTGATGGTTTGAGAGGCGGGACAACATACTTCCATGTTCTCTGTGACTGTCTTGATCACAGACAAGCTGACCCCCTGCAGAGACACCCTAGAGCTCTCAGCAGAGGTCAGGACTCTGACAGTGTCCATCCGCAGAGATACAGCTCCTACACAGGAAAGAAGAAATAATACAGGCAAAAATGGAAGCAAATCAAAAAAGAAAACAATGAAGAGAAGAAAGTGGAGGTCTCTTTTGGAAGTATCCTGGGAGAGAGAGTAGAGGGAAAGCTACAACGCAAACGGCACAAGGTGGATTTGTACCTAGACCTCTGCAACAGCACATGGATTGTCTGCTCAACCAAGTGAGCTATAGTAGCAGCCACATATTATCTTCAGTAGAAAAAAATCTCTCTCTTTCTCTCTCTCTTTTTTTTATAAAGCAAGAGATGTAACTGACAGAATTCATTCAGATTAATTTTGATTTTGAAAAAAAAGTTACAAATTTCCTCACAATTTACTAAAGCCAAAGGTTACATCAATCAAAAACTAGTAAAACTAGGAAAAAACAATAAAATTCCTAAATGTTGCAGTGTTGTGAGATAGCCTACCAACAGAGTAAAGAAACCTTTAGCTCTATATGCTTTAGACTGAAAAACTATGTGACAAAAGTGGATGCCAGCAGAAATTTATGATGTCAATAAGTGCCGTTCATAGCTTAGATAGCATAGCATAGCATAGACATAGTAGGGTTTAAATAGCAGTTTCAGTCCATATTTGCAGTGGATGTGGTTTTAACTGTGAAAAGCAATACACCTTTTTCTTTACACATAAACAATTTCCTGTTTAGCATACATGTCCTAATATGAGTTAAACTACTACGCAATTACACTGAAAAAGTTTATCAGTTGTATGTGATGATTTGTTTTATTGCCACATAAGTTTCATTTGGAATAAAAGCTGTAAAACAGTCTTTTCAGTCAAACAGCTCTGTATTATAATAAAAATGCTCATTCCTTACCTGCAACATTAGAAAGCGTGAAGACATTAACGTCCTCTAGACAGCAGTCCACTTTAAAAAGCAGGTGTAGTTGTGAGGAGGGGATAGGTTTTATGGTGTCGTCATTACAAGGAGACAATGGAGTCAGATCTGGCAGCTGTGACTCTGGATGACGAGGAAAACACATGAGAGACAGCAAGCGAGACAGACACAGTGCACAGGTCTCTGAAAGCTCCACTTGAAGCCCTTTCAGGCTGGACTCAACGTTCAGACTCAGAGGCTGGCTGTTCGACTTCATGTGGGGTCGGTTCAAACTCCCCTGGAGGGAGAAGAGATTAATGAAGAAATCCTTAAAATCAGTTTAACTTGAAACCACATGTTCTGATTTTGCATTGCTCATATAATCTAGAGTTGGACAAATTGGAAGATTTCCCAAGTTTAAAACAAACAATATCAGTCACAAGTCACTTCAAAGAAGGTTGCTGATAAGAATTTAAGCTTTATATTATTTTTTCCACTTTATTATTCATAGCTAAAGCATCAGTATCTTGGCCAGGTCTCCCTTGAAAAAGAGGTTTTTAATCTCAATGGGATCTTCCTGGTTAAATAAAGGTTAATAAATAATCAGTATAGAAAGATACAAATGTTTATAAAGGTTTGTCTGCAGTCCTACCTGCAGGCTGAGTGAGTCTAGGATTAGGGCTTCTCCCCATACATGTTTACCAGGAGGGTGGGGTGCCTGCTGGATATGAGACCCCTGACCCACTCTCCACCAGAAATTGTCCAAGGACAGCGAGGCACGTTCGTGCACATTTTGGGACTCTTGATTCTCACTCTCAACTTTAATGTCAAGGATATGACGCAGTTCTGAAGAAACAAAGGGTGTGCAGATAAAAAAACATTGTAAGTTAAGCATAGACCGTATAAAAGATAAACACTGTCACAGTTTTACTTTCTTTTTTGTAAACACAGAGGGAGATGTAGGTTCAACCTTGTAACCTAGAACACTGGCTAAGAACTGGGAATTACAAATTATTAGCCAATGAGAATGTCTACGATAATCTTTCGATTCTAATAAATACCACCATTTACAAAATGATGTTCATGTTTTATTCGATATGACCTGAAACTATGTGCCCATAAAGAGATCAGGAAAAGGTTTACTGATGTCAGAAAGCAAGTATTTCTAAGTGGTCCCCTTGTGGCAATTAAAAAGAACTCATTTAGCCACATTTAAGCACTAGCTTCACTTTTCAGACCATGTCTTTAGTACTTTTTCAATTCAAGTGACTCTGAATAAAAGGAGACCTCTTTCTAGTGTCACTGCTTGAAGTAGAAAAAGTTAATGAGTAACATTTAAAAGGGCCCTGTGGAAAAACTTTATCTAATCTACGCATGTTTGAAAGAGGTTGGCCTAACAGTTACCCATAGAACAAGGTTATGAAGGAAAATGTGTTTCAAGAATAGAGGAGACTTGTACATAATAAAGTAAAGTAAAAACAAAGTGTAATTAAAGTAAAGCTTTTCAGGTAAGGAGTGCTGGGGTCAACTGAGAAAATTGTCAGGCGGTGGAAGCAATACTTCGAGGACCTCCTTAATCCCACTGACATGTCTTCCGAGGAGGAAGCAGAGTCTGGGGATGAGGGGAATGACCCGCCAATTTCTGGGGGCGAGGTCACTGAGGCAGTTAAACAACTCCTTGGTGGCAGAGCCCCTGGTGTTGATGAGGTCCGCCCCGAGTTCCTGAAGGCTCTGGACGTTGTAGGGCTGTCCTGGTTGACATGCCTCTGCAATGTTGCGTGGAGATCAGGGGCAGTACCTGTGGACTGGCAGACCGGGGTGGTGGTCCTCATCTTTAAGAAGGGGGACCGGAGGGTGTGTTTCAACTACAGGGGGATCACGCTCCTCAGCCTCCCTGGGAAAGTCTATGCCAGGGTGCTGGAAAGGAGAGTTCGTCTGCTAGTCGAACCTCGGATACAGGAGGAACAATGCGGTTTTCGTCCTGGTCGCGGAACACTGGACCAGCTCTTTATCCTCTCGAGGATACTTGAGGGTGCATGGGAGTTTGCCCAACCAGTCTACATGTGTTTTGTGGACTTGGAGAAGGCACTCGACTGTGTCCCTCGGGGTGTCCTGTGGGAGGTGTTGCGGGAGTATGGGGTGTCTGGCCCATTGCTACGGGCCATTCGATCCCTATACAACTGTTGCAAGAGCTTCGCATTGCCGGCAATAAGTCGGACTCGTTCCTGGTGGGTGATGGGCTCCGCCAGGGCTGCCCTTTGTCTCCGGTTCTGTTCATAATTTTTATGGACAGGATTTCTAGGCGCAGCCAAGTGGCGGAGGGCTTTTGCTTTGGTGGCCTCAGAATCTCATCTCTGATTTTTGCGGATGATGTGGTTCTGTTGGCTTCATCGGGTGAGGGCCTCCAGCTCGCACTGGAACGGTTCGCAGCCGAGTGTGAAGCAGCGGGAATGAGGATCAGCACCTCCAAATCTGAGGCCATGGTTCTCAGCCGGAAAAGGGTGGAGTGCCCACTCCGGGTCGGGGATGAGTTCCTGCCCCAAGTGGAGGAGTTCAAGTATCTCGGGGTCTTGTTCGCGAGTGATGGGAGAAGGGAGCCGGAGATCAACAGACGGATTGGGGCTGCAGCTGCAGTAATGCAGACGCTGCACCGGTCCGTCGTGGTGAAGAGGGAGCTGAGTGTAAAAGCGAAGCTCTCAATTTACCGGTCGATCTACGTCCCTACCCTCACCTATGGCCACGAGCTGTGGGTAGTGACCGAAAGAACGAGATCGCGGATACAAGCGGCAGAAATGAGCTTCCTCCGAAGGGTGGCTGGCCTCTCCCTTAGAGATAGGGTGAGAAGTTCGGCCATCCGGGAGGGGCTCAGAGTAGAGCAGCTGCTGCTCCACATCGAAAGGAGCCAGCTGAGGTGGTTTGGGCATCTGACAAGGATGCCCCCTGGGCGCCTCCTGGGTGAGGTGTTCCAGGCATGTCCCACCGGGAGGAGGCCCCGGGGCAGACGCAGGACACGCTGGAGAGATTATATCTCTCGGCTGGCCTGGGAACGCCTTGGTGTTCCCCCAGATAAGCTGGAGGAGGTGGCTGGGGAGAGGGAGGTCTGGGCCTCTTTGCTTAGGCTGCTGCCCCCGCGACCCGGCCTCGGATAAAGCGGATGAAGATGGATGGATGGATGGATGGAGTGCTGGGGTTTAACATAGCAGAATCCACCTGCAATACTGCATACTGTATGGGTAATTCTTAACAGCTTGTTGTCCTGGTAGAAGGCTCAATGTCAACTGCTGCTAGTGCAAGAGAGGGGAAGTGGTGAATGATCTAACCCACTATAGTACAGGAATTACAAGAGTTTCAGCTGAATAACTGAAGGTAGTCAGGTAGGTAAAGTCACACAAAATTATGGGTTATTTTTCTAAACTTCTTTACTTCTATTTATTTTTCTGGCTGTTCTTAGATATGTAAAAGTGGCTAATGGTAACAATAAACTAAACTAATGGTTGCAACTGTACTAATCCTTAAAAAACAAAAAACTCCTGGATACTTTGGCCTAGTGGGAGGGTCAATTTTTGTCTGGAATAATTCAAAACAACCCTGATCTTATGAAGGTGGTGAGCTTACCATCCGACTCTGCTATATAGAGCATCATTACCATTGAGCACTGTCTGGCAATCAGCAGATGGGAAAAGTGTAAAACCTTAACTATGCCGACTAAACAGACGCTAAATAATCCTGGACAGTGGCAAAAACCAGGTTTGATTATTTCCAGTTTCATGCCAAGGAAAAGTTGACTGTTGAGAAAATTCTATAGGTGTCCAATTTCCATTCTACACACCTTAACCAATTTTTTTTGTGTGTGTAGATGAGTAAATCTTTAAAAAAAGAGCATGTTAAAATAAATATTCCTGTATAACTATTTTGCATCTGGCACTTTTGTGAACATAATGCACTCTTCACATGACAACAAGTACCTCCATTAGCAGAGAGGAAGCCCAGAGCAAAAGGTGTGGTGTCTCCCAGCTGAACAGACACATTGATGTTGGACACAGAGGTGGTGATCATCACGGGAGCATCCAGGTGAGGAAGGCGCCTGAGGAAAAGGAGGGTGGGCAAATAATCTAACGGACTACACCGCACAAGGTAAGGTAACGGACAAAAACAATAGAGAATGAGTGATGCACAAACAGGGATAATGAAGAGAAGATGGTGAAAGGTGTTAAGAAGATTTTAATTTCAGAAATCCAGCAATCGAACTATGTGAGTTTCACTTTTAGAACTTGCCTTTTTCTGTGTGCTTCCTTCCTGTGGAATAGCTGTTCCCATGGAAATAGATTGAGCCAATGGGAAAACTCCTGGTGACGGTAGTGAATGATGCAAGTGTTGACGACGACTGACCCTGAGATGTCAATTGATGTAACCTAAATTCACAGAGACACGAGGGAGAAAGTCTGAGTAACTGATTTACAAAACGATGCAATGTGGCCTTAAAGCATTTCCCTCACCTGCAGGGTTGTCTTGATTGTGTTCACACAAAGAATTCTTTGCCTACTTTGAGACAGCAGAAGTCCATCTGCCAGCAGAAAAAAAAAAGAAAAAGAAAAAAAGAGCGTGTTATTCACGACTTCTTCCTCCTTCCAACTCTCTCTGCAATAAGTCTGGCGCCCAGCTGTCCACTTACCCTCAAGAAGGAGCTCCAAGCTGCTCTGGGGAAAGCTCAGCTCAGGAGTGAAGCTTTTAAGAGGAAGCTGCTCGTTGTCACGTCCGTAGCAGACCTTTAAAGACTTTAGAGTCCAGTTCAGGTGTCTGTACAAGTAAGAAAATAGGGTTATAAAATATCTGAAACAACAGATCATTTAAAAGAGTAAACTAATGCAAAACTGTGATCACAGTATATACGCAGCTAGATGTAAAACGGTGACTCACCGTTTCTGGCTGTGCATCGACAGGGTTATGTTTGTGTTATCAAATTCCACATTGACCTTGTGGGGAATCAGCTGATGAAAGCGTTCCACAGTCTCAGTCTGGATAAAATCATCATTTTCATTCTCTAAAAGGAAATAGTATTTGAGTAATTAAATTAGAGTGTTATGTAAAGAATTATCAAAAATATCAAGCCTATCAAGCTGGCATTTGAATTTTAAAAATCTATGACATAGTTAGAAAGACAAAATTAGCACTTCAACCTTTAATAAAACGCAGGTGTTGACTTTCTGACATTGTGCATATTCCACGGGATTTCAAATATTCTGTAACATGCATGTTGTTTAAGACTACACTTAATATTATAACTGTTAGAGTGGAGGTGGATTCTTAATAATGCAACTGATTTTGCATATGAAGGCAGAGCAACCTGGGATTATACTGAGAAGTTAAATCACTAACAACACAACTTTAATGCATTATTTTTTACTAATCTATAAATATGTTTCTTATAAAAATACATACTATGGTTACGTGTCATTTCCTCTTTTTTGCTCGTGAGAATGTTAGTAGTTATTTACATGGACAGAACCACCAGCCTCAACTGTATGTGCAATGTTTATGTTCGTGTTTTTAACTGCAAGCTATTTTTAACATCTGATTCAATGGCCTAACAGACCTGTGCATCTATAAAGAAACGGAAGAAAAAATCATCTTGCTTTAAACGCTTTTCAAACATTTTCTCCTGTTTTTGTAATGAATGTATAACTTAGTCCTACTTTGACTGTGTTGGTAAAACTTTATCATTAAGGACATTTCAAACACTCACAGAGGCCAGTGAAGAGCTATGATATGACCTTGTTTTCATTTTGGTTAGCAGAACAGCTAAAAATATCACAGATGATGGAAAATGTCCAGGCACTTTTAGAACACGCAAAAGATCAAATGCAAATGCAAAGGCAGAAAAAAACAACAAGAAGGGCAGCACAGAGTGAAGGTCCTGTGGATGTACAACAGCCAAGGCACTGTTCTTTATTCATCTAACACCTGACAATACTAATTGCAGGATAGATAGTTTTAAAATGTGATTTTCATAAGGGTTCTTCCCCCCAATTCAATAAATATAGCATTAAAAAAAAAGATTATTAAGACTTTACCATCTGTGATGGTACAACTATGAATGCAAAACAGTACAACAAATCAGACTTGAAATATAGAATGAAATAAACTGAAAGTTAACTGCAGTGGTTGGATAAAACTGTACTGTGCAAAAGTCTTGGGTCATTCATAATTTCTTTATTTTTTTGGTAGGAAAATGGGAAATAGGTAGAGTGATTTATTGAAACAGGTTCAAACTTGCGTGGAAATACAATTCATAAGGAAAAAACAGAGTCTGTACAAATGTAATAAGCTTGAAGGTCAATATTTGGTATAGCCACCATTATTCTTCAAAACAGCTTGAACACTTAGGGAAGCTTTCTAGTAATTTCTTTCAGTAGTCTTTAGAAATACTTCTCCAGGCTTCTGGAAGAACATTCAACACTCTTCTTTGGACACTAGTTGTTTTGTGTTTTGTTCTCTGTCAAGATGATACGACAATACTATTAAGGTCTGTAGAGACGGGGGATGTGCCTTTGTGTCTGTCCAGACTGTTCATCAGTTTTTTTTTAGGCTTCACACTTTAATTTGCCCTCCACCTGTGCAGTTTCATCAGATGTTTTTTTAAGGACGCACTGCACACCAGGCACAGATATTCATTATATTTGGCTAATAACTGTCTGGGAATCACCTTGTTAGTGCAAAAATACTATTTTATGTTTGCCAAACTGTGTCATGTTTGGCATTTTTTGTAGAGTCAATAAAAAAAAAAAAAGGAACAAATAAAGCGCCTAAAGATACAGTTTAAAACTGGTTCTTTGCCAAGTTGTCTGCAATGTGTAGACACAACACTGGCTCATCCCTTTAAAAAAAAAGAAGCTTGAATGATCAATGTTAAGGGGTTTAACAGCAAAAACATTCCTCTGAAAATGGTCATTTACAAGGACTGGACTGAAAATGAGGGAACAAGCAGCCAATGTCCATTAAAAAAAACATTAAAATACTTTCAGAACGCCTGGAGAAGTATTGCTCAAGACCACTTTGAAAAATTACAACAATCTCACTCCTTGGAAGCAACATACAAAGAAATGAGAGGTGGCTCAAGACCTTTGCACAGTACTATAGATTACAATTTGGAGAAAAGAAGGAATGCAAATGAATGTGATGGATAAACACTATACTTAAAAATCATTGCTTCCATTTCAGAGGTCAAACATTACTCACCAAATGCACCATGATCTTTCTCTTTGTGGGAAACTGCTGGAAGCTGGAGCTGACTGAGGAACAGCCCCTCGTGCAGCTCTGCCATTAGAGTCCTCACACTCAGGGACAGACAACCTGGCTTCATCTCTGGTAAACTCACATCTCCAGATAGCAACAGGCTAAGTGCCACTTCAGCCAAACATATGTCCTAAAATGGAGAGCACATCATTTACAAACATTCAACCACCTGTTTCTATTTCAGTGACAGTTACTCCACTCACCAGTTCACTGCTTTTGAGCACTTTACTGCTTAGTTGTCCAACCGAGAAGTTCCATGCCAACCTGTAAAGACATTTTTCAACATGGATTTCATTTTGGACAACTAATACAAACTATTGATTCAGTCAGATTAGTTATAAACCAAAAATAAATAATACCTTTTACTCTGGTGGTCAAGTAACAAGGTGATACCTGCAACAGTCATGTGCCATAGAGATTCTGGCAGTGCTAGGTTTAGGACCATCACGTTGATGGAGCTGATGTGGAATGACAGCAACTGGAAATACAAAACAGGAAGTGAGATACTGTGTACAAATAAGCATAAAAAGAAATGTTAACTTATCGCCAGCCTTCATACTTGTGACAAGAATCGAAGCGTTTTGGGGCTGACAGAAATCTTCGCCGACTTTTTTCCATGGCTCTGCTTCACCAAAGGTTTTAGTGGTGCTTGCAAGTCAAACCGGACTCTGGTTTCTCCAACACAGAATGCCAGGTATCGCCTGAAACACAACTTATGATATTATTTGCTGCTAACTGTTTTATCTCAGACTATCTGGGCAACACATTAAGCTACTTACGGTAAATCCTGGTTTAGAAGTTTACTTGAAATCCATATCCTGTCAATTTCCTGCCATTCACAGAATTACAGCAAGATAAAAAAAATACATTTGATAGATGGTAAAGTACACAAACTCAGAAGTGAACCATTGACATGGGAGTGGTTGTTTAGCATGTGCCGACTACACAAATGTCATGTAAACAAAAACGTGTCCTACCAAAGTATGCTGGGGGTGAAACTGGATACTGACTCCTTGGACAGAAAAAAATCCTACTGATTTAATCTTCAGATGAGCATTGAGGGTAGTTTGGAAGAATCGCACAGCCAGGGTACATATGAGCCACCTAGAACAGCGGGAAAATGTGCTACTTTAAATGAGGAGAGCAAGGAAACATCTATTAAGCAGTGCTTGCAGTTTAAACCATACAATGATCGCTGTACTGTAGAAATTTCCACACATTCCTCACCTGAAAATGGCACACAGCACACCAATAGCCAGCAAAAAGATTAAAAATAATGATATCAGCAGGAGAGACATTGTGTCTCTAGTTGTTCACACCCAAATCTTGGGACATGAGTCTGGCTGCTCCTTATCTTCTCTCAGCTGCTGTCAAAGAGGAAGAGATGTACTTAAGCACAATATCCAGGTGCCACTCACTACTGATAGGTGACACCGACTGCTTGCAAATAGTTGCTATAACTGTAATTAGCTGAGGCAACACTTCCTACACAAGTTAACAACCGTTCGTTGTGGAAAACGTTAACAGCTAGCCTCACAGAGCTAACACCTCTAATTAACTACAGTGTAATTACAAACCGACCACGAAACAGCACCTAGCTAAACTTTATCGCTCAGCTAACAGTGTAAAGAAAACACAAACCTCTACTAAAACTTGTTTCCCATTACCAAGCCGCCAGTGAGAAACACTCACTGCCAAGCAGCAGCAGCATTAGCCAGTAACCCAGCACTAAACAGTTAACGAAATTTGCCGCCGCGTCATCCAAAAATCTTAAGCAAATCTGGGCTAGCACTGTAGCACGCTAACGCTACCGCTAACTTAGCGGAACTGCCAGTTGGCACTCTTTTTTGCGCCTGTTGGTCGTCTTTGGTCTTTTTGGCCTCACTCTCTTACAAAACTCACTTACCCTGACATATTCGCAACACCGAGCTGTCGCAGCGCAGTGTAACGCTGCAGACAGAGCAGTTTCATGTGACAGTTGACTCAGAGCTTAGTAAACACTGTTCTCCGGCTCGCCGTGCTCAGCTGGCAGCTCGGTGGAGCGCAGTGGTGGGAGCGGAGCTGGGGATTGGCCAGTAACGCTGTCTAAGCAAGTAATCTTTAACTAAACAGTCACACATTATTCAGCGGTTCACACCAACTTTAAACTAATCCATAAACAAGCACGAAAATAAAATGCGCAACCTTTATTCCAGTCATACATCAGTTTTACAAATACCAAATAAACAGTTTATTCCCATTGTGCACACAAGTCTCCTCTGCCATCCCCCTTAGGGAAAAAACGTATTTCTACATTCTCAGGTAACATCCCTGCACCTGCCAGCCGTTTGGTCATTTGATTGTTTGCATATATGCAAAATGCTTCAACTTATGAGGAAGAACATACAAAATCAGGCAAATTCTCCTTAATTATACATATAAAACCTTTATTTTCTATTATGGTATATGGCACATGTTTTCTAAATACAGGTAGACATGGATAGAATATAAAACAACAGGTTCATGTGCACAAACAACAGAACTGAAAAAGAGAACCACAGACCATGCAGATGTCATTTGGTCATTTTTGCATCTGAGTGTATCCATCTTATGTCTTTGCAGTCCTTGTACATATCTTTTTGCGCCTCATTTCTGTTGTTTTGTGGCTCGTTATTGGATATGTCATATTTCTAGGATAAGACCAAAAGCCCATAGAGCCTGTACATGGTGGGCCCATTGAGTAATCTGTGTTTTATAATTACCACAAAATCAGTTAGGAACTGTGCAAACATGTTGTTTTACTACAGCTGTAAGAGGAATTTGCACATAAGGTTGGTGGAGACTCAGTAGAGGTGCAAGACCAAATTTAAGCTATGAAGTCCTGGTGATACTTTATTATGAGATTAAGTTGGCCCCAACTTCTCTCAGTGTCCCCTTTTCGCCTAAAATTAAGATCACATTGAAATGTCTTTTATAGATAAAACTAACTTAATGTTTTTTGCCCATCACTCAGCCTTGCTTTTAGGAAGAATATTTATTGGGAAAAAAAATCCATAACAAGTGGTCCATTACATCATCTCAGGGCACAAATGTTTTTACATAACACAAAATTAATCTTACGCTGCCAGCCTAAGGCAGATCTATGCTACAGGTGCGTTGCGCGGCATCTCATCCTCATTAACTGATGAAAACTGACAGGTCGGCTGCTCCATCTCATGCAGCAGTCTTCTGTTTGTTGTGTTTGGCAAACCATTCATCACTTTTATCTTCAGCCATAGCCTGAAAAGTGTTAAAAGGATGACAAGCACAGTGAATATCTGACACATGCTGGATAAGCATTTGAGGGCTATGTGTTATAGTAACACCAACCTTATCAAGGAATTCATTCCCTTTGGGATCCAACATGGAAAGCTGCCTAAAGGCCTCATCTCCCACAAAACAAATCTCATGGCCATCCTAAAGCAAACATTTTACGTTTAATATTGTTAACTTAATGAATTTGACATCATTTCAGCATTATTTTGGGAACGTGCTTACAGGGTCAGCCAAAATAACCACTTCTACTGTAGCTTTTCCAGGAGTGTCCAAGCTGACCAATGGGGTGAGAATTTTCTGATTTTCCTTTTTCATCAAGGCTTCAATAACCGGCAGCTGAGGAGCATAATAATATCTCATTATAATGTTGTTGGAAATAGTTTATCTGCAAGTTGACATTAGCCGTTTAGAAAATAATAATTTACTTGCTCCCGCGGGCATGAAAACGCTATTCTCCCAAAAGCTGTTCCATGGTCAACCATCCCTCCAATGTCCTGAAGCTCCAGTTTGCACTACAAAGAATTTGACACATATTACTCAGGCATCAACATAAACCGCAAAACATACAATTCAAACTTCAACAATAGAACTATTTTAAACTTATCTTAGGGTTTAACATTTAATTTCTTTGACTCACTTGACTGTCTGCAAATCCCATGAGCACCGTCTTCTTTTCCTCATTTTTGTCCATCACTTTCATCCCCAAGAGTGTGGACCAGTAGTGGGTCGATCTTTGGAGGTCTGATACCCCGAGACAAACCTTCTGCACAGGGTCTGGGAACAGATTACAGAAAGTAAGTGGTTAACAGGTTAACAGATGGGTACTTCTGTAGTCCTTTTCTACTCTATTTGGGCACTTACAGCACTTTTTTACTGCAAGCTGCATTCAGCCATAAACACACATATTCATAAAATTGTCTCTTTTAACCTCTCTCACACACACACAGACACACACACCGGGGCAACTCAGGGTTCAGTATCTTGCGCTAAGGATACATGCAGAGGATCAAACCACTGTGTGAACACACTACATTTGTGTGTCATCGGCTGCATATGAAAAAATAAATATATACACTCCTGAGAACCAGCCTATTAATTTATGTCCTCCGCAATGGGCATTTGTTTTTGGTCTATATCTTTTGACTTATTTGACCGCACGATCTGATATCGTCGTGTTGGTGTTGTTCCCAGATCAACATAGTAAATGTTGTTCCAGGATCAACATTGCAAGTGACCAATCAGAATGTTGTGACGTCATACTTTTGCGACTTTGGGAAAAACCGCCGTAAAACAAAAAACTGTACTTAAGCTGCGAGAAATCGCCTCTGTCCGCCGATCAACGGGCCCTGACCCTTTAATAAACGCTAAGCAGAATTTCATAAGTGCACGAATGGCTTGGCGCGCCAAAGAATAACGTCACAACAATGTGATTGGTCACTTGCAATGTTGATCCTGAAACAACATTTACTATGTTGTTCCAGGAACAACACCAACACGACGATATCAGATCATCCGTGTTTAGATAATCACGCTTTATGACTGCTGGAAAGTGACTCTGGATGTGCACAAATAAACCCTTAAAAGAAATAAGATTCAGAATTGAGTTGCTATACTTTAGACATCTGGGTCTCCTTAAAATTCTTACCCAGCACCTGCTTACACTTTTTCCACATAATTGATTAATTCTGTTAATTCTGTTGATTCTGATTCCAGCTCAGTGATCATATGCCTTTTTTCATACAGGGTCAGAGACAGATTTAACAGCTGTCACTAGTGAGGAAGCATCCATATGTGGAACATGTGTGGCACATGTGAGGAGATGGAAACTCGTAAGCAGGTTTTGATAGATCGCTCCAACTATGTCATGGAGAGAAACCCTACGCGATCAGAACTGTCAAGAATGGATATTACAGCCTTTTCTCTAAAGTCAATATTGAACTCTGATCAATATGAAGTTACAAAGTATTAATTTAAGTTTGTGGATACCAGACTGCATGTAAGGATTTGATCCTTGATGGAGGTTTATGAAGCAACACCCCCCCCCAAAAAAACAATATGCATCCAGCCTGCTAGAAACCCAAGAAAAAGAAGAAGAAGCTAAAGAAGGAGCAGGCAGATTTGACTTGTGTGACACTCACCATTATGAGGTTGCTCTTTGTCCACCAGATAGAAAGGATAGCCTCCAGGAGCCTGAGTCAGATACAGAGCCTCTCCCACCTCAGTGAGAGGCCACCCGAGACATTTAGCATTGCTTACAGCTTGGCTCGACTGCAGAGTGATCCCCTAACATGAAAACACACGTACAAATATCCCATTATTGCCACTGTACACTGAATAACAAGACAATCTTTTCCTGCATGCAATGTGAAAACAAACTCTCACCCACCAAGAAGTCATTGCCAAGTTTATATTCTCCCACACCATAGTTGTAGGTCAGTTCAGCAACAAAATGGTCATCCTCTGGACCAAAGCCAACCATTGTCTTGCTCCATTTCCCATCATAAGGGCTGTATGGGTAGGGGGTGAAGGCAGGTTTACCACTAGTGTATCAACATCTGCATTGTCCTGTGAAAAGATATTTGCCCTCTTCCTGATTTTGTATGTTTTGCATGTTTGTTACAGTGATATTTATTAGACCATCAAACAAATTTTTATATTAGTCAAAGATAACCTGAGTGAATTAAAAAAAATATCCACTGGCAATGTTTTTAAAAAAATGAGACAGACCTAACAGAACCTGGCTGAAAGATATCTAAAAGAAACACATCATGCCATGATCTAAAGAAACACATTTGAAAAAAAGTCACTGATAGTGTTAGTCACTAACTGAACTATCAGTCTGGAAAGCATTACAAGGCCCTTTGTATGGATTTGGGACTCCAGTAAATCGTGGTGAGAGCCATTATCCACAAATGGAGAAAACTTTAAACAGTTGTGAACCTTTCCATTAGTGGCCAACCTACCAAAATTCCTCCAGGAGTGCATTAACAACTAATCTAGTCACTAAAGAACCCAGAACAACATTTAATAAAGAACTGCACGTGATATTGGCTGGGGATTTCAACCACGTGATGGATGGGATAATTGATAAGAGTAATCCCAGGGGTACGTCTACACCCAGGGACAGAGAGGCTGTTCATTTACTGACAGAGGATCTTTGCTTAACGGACATTTGGAGGTTAGTTAATCCCAGTTCAAGGGAATACACGTTTTACTCCAACTGTCATAAAACATATTCGAGGATAGATTTCGCCTTAATATCAAAGTCTCTGGTCGAGTCAGTCGTAGACTGTGAGATTGGTGCCATTGCTATTAGTGATCATGCCACAGTAGAGTTGCAAATTGACTTGAACACGGATAGAACGAAGAGGGGCCGCTGGAGGCTTAACACGATGTTGTTGCAGAACAAGAGTTTTAGTGAGGAGTTAACAAAGGATCTCAAAATTTTTTTCGAAATCAATATGGGTTCCACAGACAAAGTAGCCACAGTTTGGGAAGCGTCTAAAGCATATATAAGAGGAAAGATGATTGCATACGCATCAAAAGTTAAGAAAAGTGATCTAGAACGGGTAGAAACCTTGGATAAAGAAATACGGGAGTTGGAGAAGGACTTAGAGAGTCAATATTCAAATTATAAATATCAGACTATATGTAAATTAAAATACCAGTTGAATGACATTTATAACAAAAAGGCGGAATATGCCTTATTTAGGCTCAAAACAAAATTTTATGAAGGTGGCGAAAAGAGTGGAAGACTATTGGCAAGACAACTGAAGCAGCAAGATAATTTGAATAATATATCTATGATTATGAAGGACGGCCAAGTGATAACCTCATCGAAGGAAATAAACTCAGTTTTCCAATCATTTTATCAAGATTTGTATACGTCTGCTGGTGCGCTTGATGAAGGGGAGGTGGAGACATTTTTTTCAGGTCTACAATTACCTACTCTCTCTGGGGAACAGAAAACGAGACTGGATGAGCCTATAACGGAAGAAGAGGTCAGGGCTGCGATCTTATTAATGAAGAATGGGAAATCGCCAGGCTTGGATGGCTTCCCGATTGAGTATTATAAGAAATATATCGATATTTTAGCCCCAGTCCTGCATAAAGTTTACCTTGAGGCATTGGAGATAGGTTCCTTGCCGAGTACGTTTAATGAAGCACTGATCTCCCTTATTCCTAAAAAGGATAGGGATCTGTCGGACCCAGCAAATTACCGGCCTGTAAGCCTTTTGGGCGTTGATTGCAAAATTTTGACAAAGGTTTTGGCCTCCCGCCTGGATCAAATATTACCAGATATCATTAATGGTGACCAGGTTGGCTTTATTAAAAATAGGTCCTCAGGTGATAACATTAGAAGACTTCTTCATCTCATGCACAGAAGCGAATCTAACCTAACCCCGGTTGCGGCCTTCTCGCTAGATGCTGAGAAGGCCTTTGATCGGGTGGAATGGGGCTTCCTTATGACGACCCTCGCAAGGTTTGGGTTTGGGCCTGGGTTTTGTAATTGGGTCAAAACTGTATATGCAAGTCCAAGGGCAGCGGTTTTGACAAATGGATTGGTGTCAGGGTTTTTTCATCTTACTCGCGGGACCCGACAGGGGTGCCCTTTGTCCCCGTTGCTTTTTACAATATTTCTGGAACCGCTGGCCTTGGCTATTCGAGCAAACAGGGGTGTCAGAGGTGTTCATGCAGGGGGTATGGAACACAAGTTGTTTCTATATGCTGATGACATCTTAGCAGTATTGACGGATCCCATGCAGTCTCTACCAGCGCTACTCACGTGTGTTGAGTCATTTTCAGGGTTGTCAGGTTATAAGATAAACTGGGACAAGTCAGAGGGCATGCCATTGTCAGCATCATGTCATTCTGGATGCGTTACTCCATTCAATTTTAAGTACTCACCTTCAGGTATGAAGTATTTAGGAATATTATTAAAACCCGACTTGGAGGATATTATGCTTTCAAATGTGGAACCTCTCCTCCTAAAGATAAAAACAAATCTGGATAAATGGGGTAAATTGAATCTTACACTATGGGGTAAAATTAATGTGATTAAAATGATGGTGGTCCCACAGTTCAATTATGTTTCCATGATGTTACCTGTACGGATTCCTTTGCACATATTTGGTCGAATTGAGAAGTTAATCAAAGATTTTTTGTGGAATAACAAGAAGCCGAGAGTGAATATAAAGAAAATGTGGGCCTCTAAAGACATTGGGGGAATGGCCCTCCCAAATGTGAAGTTGTATAATTTAGCTTTTGAATTGTCAAGACTGGCCAAATACTGGACAGGATCGGGCTCTGAGCTGAGCTGGATGAAGATCGAACAGGAACTAGCGAGCCCCTTCACACCTTTGGATGTTCTCTCGCAGGGCGCGGCAACTAATGGACAAGACTCTCATAATAACCCAGTGCTCAGGTATTCCAAAGCTGTCTGGGTGGAGGTGCACAAGTTGTGTGGAGCATCTCATCTAAGACAACCTTATGCCTCGCTATGGAACAATATTGCTGTAAGGATTGGGCGGAAAACTGTGTTCTGGAAGGAATGGCTTGTCAAAGGCATACGCAGGATAAGTGATCTTTACTCAGGGGGAGTGTTTATGTCATTTGCTGAAATAACCCGAAAATAAAGTTTGACAAGAGAAAATAATTTTTGGAAATATTTACAAATAAGGGATTGTGTTACCAAAGGAAAATTTGCTCAAAGCTCGAATATGGTGGTGGAGTTTTTAGAATTGTCCAGTACAGCACATAGGGCGGCGGTTTTCTACAAACTGTTTAACAATCCAAAAAAAGAGATATGTGAAAACTTGAGGGTTATATGGCAGAGGGATCTGGGTTGTGCAATTTCTAAAGAAGACTGGCGCAGAATTTTGTCATTCTCTGATAAATATATAAGAGAGGCCAGGGGTAAATTTACTCAGTATAAATTAATACACAGGTGGTACTTCACTCCATCCAAACTTTATAGAATGGGAATTAGTCCCAGTAATGTATGCTGGAAATGTAGTTCAGATCCAGGGACATTTATACATGCTATTTGGGAATGTGGGAAAGTTTATCCCTTTTGGCAAAAAGTATTGGACAAAATAGGAAGGTGGATTGGTTTGATGATACCCCTGTCACCAAGACTGTGCTTATTAGGGGATCGGTCAGTATTACCTGGGGTTTCAAAATATGACTTTGTGGTTATAAAGGTGGGGGTGATCGCAGCGGCTCGAGTTATTCTCAGTGTATGGAAGGAACCGTCTCCACCAGAATATAATAGGTGGAAAGAAACTATGCTGAAAATGGTGTCGTATGAAAAGCTCTTGGCTAGGATTAATGATGATAGGGAGGGTTTTGACGAATCGTGGGGACGTGTTTTTGGCTGAGATGGTTGGAACTTATTTGGTCAGGGCAATTATCTTTAGTCATGTTGTACGCTTGCTGCACTGTTTGTTTGTGTAGGCACTCAGTAAAGGAATGACTTAAAGATTTGAGTTAACTGATTTGAGTTTTTTTAATTTTTTAATTTTTTTTATTATTATTATTATTATTATTATTATATTTTTTATATATATATATTTTCTGTTGTTGTTTGTTGGTTGTTTTGTTTGTTTTTGTGTTGTGAAATGTTAAAAACAAATAAAGACTTCAATTATAAAAAAAATAAAGAAAGAACTGCACGTTTCCCTTGCCTCATTTAAGGTCAGTGTTCATGATTCAACAATAAGAAACAGACCAAAACACCCTAGCAAGTCTATCTCTGAATGGCTTAAAAAAGGAGGGAGAGAGTCCAGACCTTAAAGCGTTTTGTCCATGTGGGAAAACCATCCATTGTGGCTGAGTTCAAACAATTCTGAAAAGAAGAGTTGGTCAGAATTCCTCCACAGTGACGTGAAAGACCTTTTGACCGTTATCTTAAACGCTTGATTACAGTTCGTAAAGGTGGCATAACCAGTTATTAGGTTTAGGGGGCAATACATCGTTTCACTAAGCCTTGATTTGTTTGACCTTGATCTGAAACATGAAAGTGTAACAGGAAGGTGGCAAATACTTTTTCCCCCACAGGACTTTTATTTAGCATTATACTGAGCTCAAGATTCAACTGGAGTTGTGTCTTATATACCCATTACAAGTTGCCTTGCAGCCTTCCTCAAACTCTTCGTGTCTTAAAATCTGAAATAAATAACAAGTAGTGAGAACATTACAATTCAGTGATGTCCACTTCCACTTATACAATGATAACTACGGAAATTTGCTCAGGTTGTGCAACCCTGAAATTATCCGACATCAGCAAAAGCTGCTAGTCTACGGCGGCTTCAGTCCAATCCTACATTTAAATGCAGCTCAGAAAACTTACCTTCATACCTAGAACATCTCTGTAAAAGGTGGCAGTTTTAGCCCTGTCACCAACTTTGAAAACAAAATGCAACGCTCGTCTCAAAGCCATATTTGTTGACAGCCGTGCTACCTGTGGTCGTATCGATTTTTCTGTGCTCGACTGGTAATCACCAATGAACACATACCGGGTATTTGCAAGTAAAACTACAAAACGAAAAAAAAAAACCGCTGGATAATGTGTTACACCACCTGTCGTTATTATTAGTGCTGCTCTAGTATTAAAGCAAAGAACGGCGACTGTACGTTAAAGTACAATGTATAAAATTCACAATCCCCCCCTAACTGCTCAGGTTAATGGTTTGACCAATGTGTCATTGTTTTCTCGCGAGATTATGATCAAGCGTCAAGTTTGAAGCATCAATAAATGTAAAAAACAAAACAAAAAAAACGGCTACTATAGGACCCGTTTAACAATTTGTAACACATTATGTTATTAAATAATTACATTAATAACGCCACCAAATGTGTTTGGTTTATTTTTAATTTGTAAACGCAATATCAGCTATTAAAAACTGGTGGCGCTAGGCGGGTTAGCTTGTATTTTTGAAACATCCTGACAGATGAGAGAAGAAGAAAGCAGGCAAAATGGCAGCGTACTCAAGAAGCATGATCTGCCTGATTTCCATGATAGAGCGACATGCTTTCCTAACAACCAGGAGCTGTGTCACTGTGGAATCAAAACGGTATGTACGCGGACTGAGGAGGAAACCTGTCAGAGTGCTGTTTCCTGAAAACGAGACGGGAAAAGTCGTAAAGGTGCCTCAGATTCAGTCAGACGAACCAAAGATCCAGAGGGAGACCAAGGGAAGAATCATATCTGCAGGTACACAGCATCACGAAGAGAGAAACTCTGTCAGGACGAGGACTGATGAGCAGTCAGCTACGAAACATGCTTTTACTGTGACAAAGAATGAAGTGGACGGACTGCGCTATGAGAGGGCTTCGCCTGGAGATAAAAGACTGGCGTAAGTCTCACCGAGTGAGGGCAGTAGCAGAGGTGATTGAGCCAGAGGCCATGGGCCCTGGCATACAAAACAAAAGCACAATTATTAGGAATACAGCAAGAACAAAGTTGATGTGCCGAGATGTAGCAACCACAGAGAGATAAAGCTGATGAGCCATACCATGGAGATGTGGGAAAGAGTTTTTGAAGCTTAATTAACGAGAGAGGTGATGGTCAGTGAGTGAGAAAGAGAAGTACAAATGTGATGTTTGCTTTGAGAGAACTGATGGAGAAATATTGAGATGGTCAGAAGTAGTCGGACTGTAACTTTGTGGATCTAGAGAAAGGATATGATAGGGTGCCAAGAGAGGAACTGTGTAATTTTATGAGAAGGTCAAGAACTGCAGTATGTATGTCAGGACACCCGGGTGCATGTGGGCCTCCATCAACATCTTGTCTCAAGGTAGACATAGATTTTGTAGCTGTCCTCATCCTTCTGAAGCCATTCCTTCCTTCTCCTCCTCTTTCTCCACGTCTCTGCTCTAGGAGGTTAGTGAGTGTGGCTCGTTCCAGGACATTTCGGGACCACCAAGGTAAAATCCTTCTTGAAGGCAGGCGTTTGATCTGTGACGCCCTGGATGCTGGTGCTAAACCACAGACTGTGTTCTTCAGCACGGTGGATCGACTCAGAGAGCTGCCCTTAGATAAGCTGAGAAGGGCCACACTAGTGAAAGTCAAGTTTGAGGACATCAAGCTCTGGTCTGACGTTGTAGCCCCACAGGGAGTGATCGGTAAGGGTCAGATTTTCTTTTTTGGCTCATGATGAAGCACTAATATCTCAATTATTTCTGACTCTGACCTCTTCTTCTGCAGCGATATTTTCTCGCCCAGATCCGGCACGGTTAAACTTTGCAAGTAAAGGTCACTCAGTGCATTTGTCTCTGATATGTGACAACATCCGGGATCCTGGGAATCTCGGGACTATGCTGCGATGTGCTGCTGCTGCTGGCTGTCATAATGCCCTCCTCACAAAGGGTAGGTTTACAGTAACTATTAGAGATCAAATTAATAATCCTGTGAAACCTTCCTTTGAATTTTGGGAACTTTGCATTTTTTTCAAACAGGTTGTGTGGATGTTTGGGAGCCTAAAGTTCTCCGTGCAGCAATGGGCGCCCATTTCCGCCTTCCCATCTATCCCAGCCTTGACTGGGATGATGTTGAAAACCATCTCCCTAAACCCGTGACTGTCCACGTGGCCGACAGCAGTGGCAGCCCTGACAGAAGTAGAGAAGTAGAGGTTAATGTGTCTCCTGAACCCTCCAAAGCTGGAGATTACGGCTGGGTCAGCTCAAGACCCAACCGCAAAAACATGGAGTACGAGGATTACGATTCTGATTCGGACTCTGAACATGAGGGACTTTCACTCCCCAGAGTGGACACTAAGCTGTACTATGACAGTTGGGCTCAAAGCCCAACTGCTCTTGTGATAGGTGGTGAGACGAATGGTTTGAGTCTAGAAGCAGTCCAGTTGGCAGAGAAAACTGACGGCCACAGGCTCTTTATTCCCGTTGTTCCTGATGTGGACAGCTTGAATTCTGCCATGGCAGCTAGCATTCTTCTGTTTGAGGGCAGGAAGCAACTCTTAAAACTACTGCAAACATCTGGAAAGAAACATCAATGTAAAGCTGAGAGACAGTTTCCATGATGCTTCTATTAAATATCGGACTGAACAGAGTGTCCCATATAATACTCTTAACAGTAAATTTGCAAACTGTGTTTATGATTTATGTGAATTTGAATGTGTTGTTTTCTTTCACTGCAAAAAACCAAAACCAAAAATAAAGCATTATCTACAGATAAACCTTAGAGATAAATCTGGATTAGGTGACTGAAGCATCCCTCAGTTATGAAACTACTGGCTCAGGCAGATAACTTTCCTTGCTGTACTGAGCATGTTGTCTCCACTCGCCTCACTTCATCAGTATACATGCCATTAATTCACATCATTAACTCCTCTCCATGCTCCTGTTTTTTCTGTTTTACCCCCAAATGAGTCCCTGAATGTGGTTCTGTTGGAGGTCTCTTCCTGTTAAAAGGAAGTTTGAATTATTATGATGAATACAGTTGAAAGGTCAAAGAATTTTTGGTGAGTTCCTTAAAACAACTACCCTCAGTTCCTCATATTCATGGAAATTTTAAAGGTGCGCTTTAATTTAAATATTTGTATTAGCAACAAAATACATCAAATTTCTGTAATACTGCAACTTTTTCCCCCCCACACACAAGCTTTGCTGTATGTGTTAATCAAGATTGCATCAAATACTTTTAAGTTCATAATAAACCTTGTGCTGGAAGGTAAGCAAAAAAAGAAAAGCAGCTATTTCTTCCCTTCTGATAGTTTTCTGTTGGAGCCTTAACCAGATGTCTGCTCTTATTAAACAAATGGAAAAAAATGTTTTTTTTATTAGCAGCTATATTGTTTATGCAAAAGTGCAGACATTTACCCTGCTTACCAGTACAGCTCAAGGTCAGAAGTTTCTATTCCACCTGAGATTTTAGTGCATCAGCAGAGTCGAGGTACAGACTCTCCCATAATAAATGCAACATTGAGTTTGTCATTTGAGCCCACACAGTTTAAACTTCTGAGAAAGGAACTGGAGCGTCACTGCACTGTGTGTCTTTTCCATATTCAAGAGCTAACTTTATTGATAAAACTTAGCAGGAACAAAACTCTTGTGCTTGCCAGTGAATGTTTAATTGGTGTGAGAAGCTATGACTAAGGTAGCAGGATATAAAAGGGATTTATACATTCAACTTTTCAAAAAAAAAAAAAAAAAAAAAGCCATTTTTGTGCCTCTAGAAAAAAAAAAAAAAAACGGGACTTTTTCCATTAGGGGGACCTTCACAGAAAGTCCTCATAATGACTTTGAGATGAGAACTGACTAGAGATGACTTTCACTCATGTGATGACACAAGAAGACAGGGGGGTTAAAACATCAGTCACTGGTCTGTCACAAGCAAGTAGAACATGCTCTTTACTGTATGTGCACCTGTCAAACTGTGGGATATTTATTTATTTAAATAGGGCCAAGAAGGCGTACAGCTACATCCAACTCAAGTTTAGCACATCTGCACTACAGGTGAAATACAACTGTGAAGAAAAAAAGATTATTTTATTTATTCTTTCTTAACTTCATTCAGAAAACAAAAGTAACAAATCTTGCAGACAAAACAGAAAGCAAAAGATTGGCTGTATAAGTAGGTCCACTGGGTAATTCTCCGTTTTCTCTAGAAATGCCACCATGAGAGAATAAAAAAAAAATTTTTTCTGAGGCAAAAAAAAAAAAGAAAAAAAGACAACAGAATCTCCATATATATTACTGTATGGACTATAGTCAATGCAAGGCACCACAGGAGAAAGAGGGGACTCCATGAAAGAGGAACACATCTAAAATAAAAATGCTAAAATGCCAGTAAAAAGTGAGACATCTCTCTAACAGTCAGGATTGTAGCTGGGAGAGAGAGTGGGAGCCTGGAAACTGTGGGGTGTAGCAATAGGTCAGGGATGGATGATGGCGTGAGTCCCATGTAATAGGTCCAGTTTATACGTGGACAGTCTCTTTAGATGGGCTCCGGTTTGAGCTTTTCAGCCAGGAAGTCGCCGACAAACTGCTCCACCACGGCCGGCGTGATCTCCTCCACATCGCGAACGTACTTAGCACGGGCCGACATGTCCAGGATCGTGAGCAGAGGTGCCGCTTCGGGGAGGTTGGTGTAGTCTCGCAGAGAGTCGCTCATGTCATCCTGCAGGGAAAGAGAAGGAAGTACAGCGCTTAGTGTGATTTTGTGTGATAGAGCAGTACATTCCTCACATGCGGGAATGGTTAAGCTACAATCAGGGCCTCTGGTGGGCCAAAATGACACAAATCTGTCATTGCTTTGACTAAAACAAGCCTGTGATTAAAATTGTAAAAAAAAAAAAGAAAAAAGTTTAACAGCAAAATCTTTGCCTTCTCCATCCTTTCACCACATGTTTCAAGTTTCAAGTCTTGTCACGTATAGCATCCTGACATTACAGCTTGGGATACCACAAGAAATTCCATCATGATGGAGAGGAAAATAAAAATATACAAATATATAAAGTCTTTGTTCCCTGTAGTTTTGGGTTGCTGCGAGTTCTGAACATTCTGTGTAGTGAATTCAACATTTTTTCTTTTGCATGACTTCAGTTTTACACCTCATTTAATTTATTGCACAATGTGACAACTTCAGTCTCTAAATTATATATAAAAAAAAAAAAAAAAAAACTAGAAGAAAATATCCTCTATCGAGGCCAATGCATTTCAAAAAGACAAGTAATCTGGATTAATGCTACACCACCAAGTGTAAGGTTCAGCCTGGAAGTTTTAGCATAATTTTGGTGAGTGGGCAAATCTTACATATGATTGGCTCAACATGAGTAATCAGTCCAGAAGTTCTCTCAAGAACTGTCAGCAGTTAGAACTACCGGTACATGTATATTAGTACTTCAAACATTTTGTTTTCATTGCTAGTTCGAGCTAAACAAATCGAGTGCTTGCTGATGACACTGTGCGCAGCGCTCAAAAGATGCATTTAAAAAGTGTAAACAGGCTCACAGTTTTATTTAAAAGGGGCTGCAAGTGAAAGAAGACTGTGAATCCCAACTCTGCTGCAGCATAAACAAACAGCTAAACCTCTGGTGTAGAAATGTCACCTAAAATGCCTGAAAATGCCCCACAAAGATCAACAGGATTGCAAGTGATGCAGTTCTGTACATGGCATGGGGATTCTTGTTGGGAGATAAGAGGGAGCTTTTATACTGGCCACATTTGCTGACATGGCATTTGAAGTACAACCAAAAACCTGGAGGAGACACTCTAGACATTTCCGTACTCCACAGCAGTTCACACTTCAGAAAACGAGGACAGCGCCCTGCACTTGAACTATGCCACGCTATAAAATCCAGAACTGCTTGGCACCATTTATTAATGCACACTTCTTGAAAGAGAATATGAGAAACTCTTCTCTGCCATCTTCCTGCAGGCGGCCTGCCCAGGGAGACCACAGAGCCGCTCCTTAGTCACACATCCTGCTGCATAGAAAGACGTGAAGGACCCCGGTGGGTGTCCAGAAGCATCCTTCCTTTATCAAAAGCTCACCCACATCAGATTTGACTCCCATCGCAGATGTTAGCGGGAGATGGAGCAGTGCAGATTTGAGAGAGGGTGTGTTAAAAATGCATTGCTGCTGGGTGTATAGTGGGGATTCCAGTTTGAGTTCTTTCCAGTTATTTTAAAACAGCTTCACCATTTTTTTAGCCTGAGGCTTGATATCACCTTTCACCCCTTAACAAGTCAGGATTACAACCTCTGTACCCAGAGATTATAGATATGAATCACTACGGGGGGGAAGGAAGCAGCAACTTTCAAACAAGCTTGAGAGGGCCATCAATTATTGAGGCTGAACATGAAATCACAGTTTCGTAATTCAGCTTAAAGTTCCAGCCACGAGCGCTTCGGCAACCGGCATTCCTGCCTGGACAGAGATCCATTATTCTCGGTGAATGAATTTCATGTGTTGGGTTTAGCGAGGTCACATAGTTCTCTTAAATGCTTACAGCTAATATACTAATATCATTTGCAACATTTTCCTCATCCTCATGACACGATGGCCCAGCTTCTCCTGAGCTTAGCTTGCTGGCTTGGAGGGAGAGCCTCAAAGATTAAAGATCACTTCCATATGGCAAAGATTTAGTTTCAAATGCAGAACATACAAGGAAAGGCCAGAGGGTGGCACTGCAACAAAGAGCTGGACTTTAAATATAGGCCTCTGATGCTGTTAGTTACTGATTTATGTGACAGAGTGAGTTAAGTGGAACAAAGTCAACGATATCGCAACTTTGGAATGATTTCCTGCTTCATGTGATACTCCTCGAAGTTCAATTTGTTGTCTCTTCTTTGTTATCAGAGGATCCGCAGCTACTCTTGTTAAATGGATCAAACCCCACAATGAGCCCTCAGACTTTTCATTAAATAGCTGCACCGCTACCTAAAAAGGATAAGTATGCCAAGATGAAGTCTGTGACCTCTACTTTGCAAAACTGCTAACAGATGGAACAGATGAATTGAAGTGTGGTGTTTTGTTATAGGCAGCTAACTTCCTCTGAATAGACCATTTTATTATGCTGCAAATCACCGTACATTGACTACTTAATGCTCACAGATGTAAGCTGTCACTAAGGACAATGTTGTTACGAGAGAAATACTGCTTAATTCTCCGACTACAAATAAAAGCTCTTGCTTGCAGGCTCACTTGCAGCCATACGAAGCGTAGATTAGAGATCATCTGTAAAGAAACCACAACGAGAGAAACTCCAAAATCCATCAGTGTGACCTTTTCAGCATTTTTGATATGAGAAGATGTAATCTCTGCAACAGTCTTCACCTCCGTGCATATATCCATCCATCCATCCATTCGCTTCCGCTTATCCTTTTCAGGGTCGCGGGGGGCGCTGGAGCCTATCCCAGCTGTCATAGGGCGAGAGGCAGGGTACACCCTGGACAGGTTGCCAGTCTGTCGCAGGGCTAACACATAGGGACAGACAACCATTCGCACTCACATTCACACCTAGTGGCAATTAGGATTATCCAATTAACCTATCCCCACAAGTTGCATGTCTTTGGACGGTGGGAGGAAGCCGGAGTACCCGGAGAGAACCCACGCAAACACGCTTCTCACGAGGTGCAGTCATTTCAGAGGGGCCCTCTGCAGCTCAGCCGAGAACAAAAGAAAGAAAAAAGAAAAAGACAAAGGGCCTCTGCTGTAACCCAAACTCACAGCTGTGATAAGGCTCAGCTTGTGTTTACCGTGTGGGACCTGCTGGGCCGTGCCAGGCTTGTTCTGATTACTGATACATTGTGGCATTTCACAGACAGACATCGACCATCTGATAAGGATTCAGCTGATAATGATGAACCCAGCCACTCGCTCCTGAGCTGGGGTTGTGTCCATCTCACAGGTCACCTTTGATGTCCTGAGAAAAAGTCGTCATTGTCATAGATATATCTACCTTATACTGCTGAAATTTAAAACATTTTTACGTGGTGCACAGATAAATAAATAAAAAAATCCAACAGATTAATTTTTCTACACAGTTACAGTTATAGAAATGTGCAAAAAATTTCAAAATTCCAGTATATTGATTCGCCCATTTCCCATTTTCCCTGCAAAATGTAAAGAAATGAGGGGTGTCTCAAGACTTATACACAGTACTATGAGATGGGAAAAAAAGTTATAACTTAAACTCTCAGTCAATGCAATAATTGTGTTCCATTAGCCCAAGTAGATTCGTCCACATAGAAACGTCTGAAAACACTTACGTCCCAGTACTGCGCATGCGTGAAAAACAAGAAGCTTGGACCTGCCTCATTTCTGTCTGTCGTTTATTTACTTTCTTGATCTTTGAAACATCGCGACAAAATGTTGAGTAAAAGCACCGAGTTTTTTTTAAATGGACTAACAATGAGTTGGAGTTGTTGCTGCCAGTAACACAAAAGTACAAAATTGCAAAAGCGAGTGCTAGTTAAAGAATTTGAAGAAAAGCTATCTGGAGCATGTACTGACTGATATTAATCTTTAATAGGGCTGTTAAAATTGAGAGCAAACAAAACAACTGCTGTATAATGCCCTCCGCTATCTTGGTTTAATTGGTCACATGACTGCATCATATGATTAACATACGTCATGTTTTAGTTAGTTTTTAGTCTCCGTTTTCGCTGTGGATGGGAGGCCAAAACTGAGAGAAAACGATTAGTTTTCAAACAAAAATGCATTAGTGTGGACGTAGCCAGTAGGGGTGCAACAATACACAAAATTCACAGTTCAGTTCGATACTTTGGGGTCACGGTTTGATATTTTTTCGATACAAAAAAAAAAAAAAAAATGTTCATGCCTTTTTAATTTGTCATTTATTAAAATTATAAATATATATTTTAACTCAAAAGTACAGTTTTTAAATGTAATGTTGCTGAAACAACAAAATAATAAAAAAATACATCTATCTGATCGAGAAATCACTCATCTTTGGAAAAGAGAGTTTATTACAGAGAAATGGCTCTTTCCAAAATAAAAGCTATACTATACGCTTCTTCTGGGCTATATTCTCAGCAGCATATTAAACATATCAGGTCCCCATAAGGAGAATCATGTGCTAACGGCTGTCTAAATGACTCTGGTAAAGTTTGTAGCATGTGTGCTTGTTGTTTTTGTCTGCTTCCACTTGTCTTTGCACTACGATGATGTCGGGTGAATGTGCAGTCATATTCGTTGTGTTCCCACTAGTGCTGTCAGCGTTAATCTCGTTAAAATGACATTAACGCCATAATGCCGCAAATCTCTGTTAACGAGTTACCAGGATCGCCCCATGCGTGGGGCTGGACGGAGTCAACACGTTAATGAGCAAACTGCGCTAACGCACTACTTCCCACCAATGTAATTGAGCATTGCATGGCACATCGACATACTGTTTTACTTTTGTCCATGACGTGCTTACCTTCAGGGTCATACGTCACATGAAAACCAAAATAGTTCCAAAGGCCAGATCTGAATGAAGGTGGGGGAGGTTCAAATTGCCATGTTGTAAGGAGCTTAGCTTCTGTCTTGCTAGCTTGCGCTGCGCTCAGTGGATCTGCGCTTGACAGTGCAGCCTAGGCGGAGTAGTCGAACGCAGATTCACTGAGCGCTCAACACAGACAGCATCGTCAGAAGAAAAGTTGATAAAATAAATTAAAAATTTTGTGTTGTTCAATACATATGTGTACCGAACCGAAAGCACTGTATCGAACGGTTCAATATCGATATGAGTATTGTTGCACCCCTAGTTAGCAGCTAACAAGCTAGATAAACACACAATCGCTAAATATCACAGGCCTTTATCTTCCTTTTTGATGTTTAGCTGTGTGCTTTGTCAATATTTGCATGAGGTCATTTTCTGCAATGCCCGCATAGATAAAATACTGTTCCTGTGAATGCTTACATGCTTACACACATGGTCACATGTAAAGTTACCGGTCATCCATTTAGAAACATGGAGGCATAAGATCGAGCTTTGGACATCTCTACTACAGCACAGACTTTCTCACAACCCAGAGCCCTTGTCTACATCGCTGAATGAGACCTGCTTGGGTCACTAGCTGGTAAGATAATTAAGCATAACCCTTCTGACTGGCCGGTTAGGTTATTATATCCCCACTTGTTGCTTTTGCTTGACACCTCACCGCAGAAACAGAAAAAGCAATAACAAACAAAACCCCATATACATTTGTTACTAGCTAAGGCCATATAACAGTAGAGTGCCTTGGATGGCCACTTGAGGCTGACCCCAGAAATGAACCCACTGTGCAGGTCATTTTTTTAAAAACACAAGTAATCTCTTTAAGATTTTATTAAGGCAAAAACCGAGGCATTAACCTCGAGGGACCACCACTGTTATACTATTGATCTGTATAAACATGTTGGACCACAGTATGACCTTGTCTTTCCACTAACATGATCAAAATGTGCATATGTGAAGCATTCACATTTTACATTAAAACATAATGAATGCGAAAGAAACTGTCAGTGTGCTATGATTTGAATAAATGCAGTACCAGAGTGGTTATGAAACCCACTATAATCTCAAAGTCAAAGCAATCATCCTGTTTAGGGACACGCGCACACACACAAATCAAGCAGGCAAAAACAAAGCTTTGAAGAGCAGAATCACAGTCACTTCTGGCTGCCACAAAAGTCTATTAAATTCTTATGTGACTGGATAATACCGCTCAAGTTCATTTTGCATGCAAGAGCCAGAACACAGCAAAAGTTAAAGAACAAAAGATCTTTCATTCTGCGATTATAAATCAGTATACTGTACTACCCTGTGGCGTATGTTTTTTTACAGTTGGGTAAGAAGATCCTGTATCATTCAGCTCAGACTGGCCTCCCCCCTGAGGGGCTGCCAACATACTGCTGTCTCATGGACACAGAAAACCCAGCAGCTGGTCTGGCAGAGAAGTGTGTGCCTACCAGGGCACAAGCTTAGCTGAAGGAGCCCAGAGCATGGAAGCTTCACAGAATGCCTGACATGGGAAGCGATATCTGACGCAACCCAGTCTGGAGGGGGAAACCTGGTGATTTCATAGCCGGCTGAGCTACAGCCAGGAAATTAGACCTGCACTACATGGATGTAAAAGTATACGGCTTAGCATGTGTTGCTCCTGAATAACCGCAAGCTCCAGTGCAACAGCGTTTCTTTGTGTTTGTGCCAACATTTCTTTGACCTGACACATTTAACACGAAACGCTATCAGTCCAACTCGTGCTTTCCTTAAAACTTAAGCTTTTCTAGGTCTGCGTACATGTGCCACTGATATTCCAAAGCAGACAGAGTTGAGCTGCCATTTAGCACATGTGCGAGACATGCAGCTGAAACCAGAGCCTGCTTTTGGGCAAGTGACACACCAGAAACCAGTGCCGTCACCCCCAGATTGAACTGGGAGGAAGGCTGGCTGGAGGACAGAGTGTGGGGGAGAGGTATCTAATCCGGTAATTATGTCTGCTGCTGCACCAGTTCTGGAGAGGTCAAGGCAGAACAACACAAGATAACAAGTATTATGAAAACTCCACGGCTCATCCCACACGGGGAAGATGTGGGAGGAGATACTGCGCAGATAGAAAGGATGATTTGTCAGTATTGTGAGGGAGAGCGCTGCCACGCTCTGCGTCTACCCATCATGATAGAGGCGCACAGTTGAATTGTAGGTCATGGATGGGACTGAATGCCTCTCTTGCACATTCAAGAACAGGGCCTCAAATGCTTTAGTAGCCACTGAAGTTGTGGAAATATCATCTACTGCACATATGCACATGTTCTAAAGTTTAATTTTTTTTTAATTGCAAAGTCAAGGTTGGTGTGGCTGCCCTGACTTTCTGAGTGGAAAGTTTGACTGAAGGGGGTGCTAGAGTGGAAAATTCCAACTGGTAACTCTGGATTTCTCAGTTCCCACTTCAAATGGAAAGCAGCATCAGAGATTACAGAGCACCCTGAAGCCTGAGCTTTTGGCTCATGGGGATTACTTGTAAATAAGCTGACTTCATTACTTGAAACTAATACATCCCCTTAAATACTCAAATCCAAAGCAGCTAAAATTAATTGTTGAATATAAACATATATTGACATTGTCAATATGCAACTTTGTGTTTCCAAAGTTTTTCCAGAAAACTGACTCTTTAGTAACTCACAGCAGTCACACGCAGTTAGCAAGCAGGTAGTGAACACCGAGCAGCAGCAGCAGCAGAGCCAGATGTTTCCCCACAGTAGTGGGTAGAAACTGCAGAAGGGCCAAAGTGAGAAAGTAACTGCTGGATGTGGTCAAAGACAACGTGACAAAAATAGGTGAAATCCTCCTCTGGATAGAATACTGTTATTTGCCGAGAGTCTGTTTTTGTCTAACCTGTCTCCACCTCCTTAAAAACAAATCAGAAATGTTTGGAAATGTTTGTTTATGCATGTCGCTGTGTTATTGCACTGGCATTTTCACTATCATGTCTGTATCTGCCTCAAAACCCCCAAACCAAAACAAAAAGAAACCAAAAACACAGGATCGCCTGAGCTGTACATTCAAAGACTAAATCATCCCGAAGCACAGCTCAGGTAGAGCAGGATGTTCAAACCTCCCCCCCCCCAAAAAAAACAAACAAACCCCAGCTTATGCCAGTTTTGTGTGAAATGGTATTTCACTCTGTCGGCTTATCTCACCTCTCCAGCCACAAAGAACAGCAGCGGCGTCTCCTCCTCCTTCGCTTTGTACTTGGCCATGAGCTTTTCCGCTATTGGTTGAATCAGCTCCTTGGCTGGCTCCAATTCACCTTCCTCCTCAGCGTCTGCATTAACCAGGAAAGAGAAACAGAGCTCTGTTAAAAGCATGAAGAAGCCACATGGGAGAGGAAAAGACGAACAGATGAGTGAAAGTAGTGGCTGCAAGGATAGGCAACTGGAGGACAGATGAGTGCAGAGATGAAAGAAACTACATGTACAGATGGTCCTCAGTCTTGTTGTGCGATTTGGTTTGGCCTCAGGAGACACCAGGGTGGTCTCATATTTTGAGGGTCATCACTTTGCACTCTCAAATTCTTTTCCATGTCTGTTTCCTCTCTACACCTTAATGTCTAAATCATTCAGTGCCATTCACTGGAAAAATTATTTTCTTTTTTGCATTAGCATTCCCGTATTAGCATATAAATAGATGGAAACCGTAAATACTACATGAAGCATTTCCCACAGCATTTCCCTCTGGGACCTTTCGCCATTGGAAGAATTTTCCGCAGTGTCTGACATTCAATATGCTCTAAATAAATGCCACTTCATTCAGACAGAGCCCCATGTGGAACTTCGCCGAATTATAAAGCCTCAGCCTCTCACCCACAAACAGGACGAGGCAGGGCCCTTCGTGGAGCTGCACGGCGTTTGACTCGCTGAGCTCGAGCACGGGCCGAGGGTGCCAGGGAAAGAGCCGGCACTCTGGGTCGTTCAACACCTCCACCCGGCCCTGTCGCGTGATCATGTGACCCTCCGTGTCCAACAGAATCAATGTGGGAATACCTGGAATGGAGAAAGATGATGATGATGATGAAAGGAAGAGAAACATAGGAGGGGAGGAAATGGGCAAAAGCCTGGGAGGTGCTATGGGTCGTTTCCTTTAATTATCGCATCATGACGCACTCTTTTCCCTTTCACAGTGAGATTTTTTTTTAAACCTCTTTTTGGGGATTCTCACCTCCCTCTAGCTCTGTCCGTTACCCCTCTGACAGTGCTTTTACAAGCCACCCGCACCGTGAATACAATCCTTTATCAGAAACAGACACAAATCAGGCAAGCAAGCAGCAATCAGTAAATTCCTGTCTGCACATGTGGACTGAAGTTAACTGAGGTGGGGGAAATCAGAGACTGCAGGGGTTTGAGTGAGTGAGTGTGTGTGTGTGTGTGTGTGTGTGTGTGTGTGTGTGTGTGTGTGTGTGTGTGTGGGGGGGGCAGTGTTAACTCGTCCAGTACACATTCCTCAAATTCTTTGCAGGACAGGCCGACGGCCAGTTTTCGCTAACTTCATCCAGAGTCATCCACTAACACACTCGGGAGGAAGGCACGGCACTTCCGCACTGAGACGGTAAACTGGATAACCAGCCCACATTCCCCAGGCTGCAGGGCGATCTGTGTTGCTGTTTTGCCCGCCCAACACAAAGAGCTGTCAAGCCTTCGTGCCAGTGTTTCAGTATGTAACATAACCAAGTTTGGCAGAGAGAAAAAAAAAATAGATATATCCCCTTTCTGCTCTTATCTTAAAAGGCACACTGTACTCAATCACATATACATATTTTTTCCTGATCTGTACTGTTATTTATTAGATTTTGAAGAAATTGGCCTTCTCTTGAATGTGATGTAACTAAAAGGATCTTGACTTGTAGCGCTCAAAGTGCCAAAACTGAATAAATTAATAAGGAAGAACTATTGTCTTCCTGCTGTTTACATCTGCCAATAAAAACAACAGCGTAACTAACCAACACTATCACTAGCATCAGCCTCTTATCACAGGGAGATGATGGATGCTTTTCTGCCTTTTGTGCAGTGATGCGGTTGGCTGCAACTCTCAACAAAGCAATGGATAAATAGCATAACAGGCCAGGAAAAACATGCCTATTCAGCGATAACGGTGATGGAGCTGGTGAAATACCTTGTATTCCGTATAGTCTGTTGAGCCGCGATCGCCGAGCCTCATCTGAATAAGGCACTGCCAACCATGGCATCTCGCTGAAGTACTGCTTAAAGGACTCCTCTGACCTGAGCGGGGTGGAGGGGAGAACCGAACAGGAAGACAACAGATGCTGATTTCTTGGTTTTAATAACAACAAGTAAGCAGGGACCCAGTTGGGTTCTTAACAGGCAAAAGGCAGGTGCAGTGTCGCTCACCTGTCGGCGCTGACGAACACTATCTCAAACTTCTGGCCCGACTCTTTGACGGTCCGATACGATTCCACCAACACACGAGTCAAACTGCGGCACGGTGGGCACTGAGAGAGAGCGAACGAGTGAACATCTAATATACACAGTCACAAGTGATAAGGTGCTCATTTCCCAGGGTTTTTCCCCAAAACTATTTTCCTCTTTGCCGCCAAACACCTTTCCACAAACTAGTAATTCTGTCTTGTTTTGTATCCAGGCTGTTTAAAACGTTAATCCCGAGGAATACTCGAGCTTAAGAAAGTATTTGCTCTACTATGTGTTTAGAGCGCCAACGCTATCCAGGCAAGGGGGAGCGGTGGTATGGCTGGCATTACGATGACATCAGAGCACCATGACAGTGAGAAGCAAAACAGACTAGTCTCAACTTCCAGCCTCTTTCCCATGCTCTGTTTGCTTCATATCTGTATTTTCTTTGTTTTCTCTGCTGTGAATACATAATAAAATAGAAACGTAATATTTAAATCAGCTTGAACAGTTACAAAATGCATGCCACATGTTTGCATGGAGTGAAACTGAGGTTAAAATGATTTCAGGGACAATAGATTTTCTTCTCTTCTCTCAAACTGTACTTATTTAAACATTGATTAGCTGATGAACGATAAGTAATTCAATTAATGAATGCAGACTGCTTCAGCTAAGAAGCACAAGGACAGAAAGTACCAAAATACACATACATATACACTCATTACCAAGTACACCTGTTCAACTTCTCAGTAACACAAATATCAAATCATACAATCACATGGCAGCAGCTTTGTGCATTTAGGAATGTAAACATGCTTAAGACAACCTCTTGAAATTCAAGCTGAGCATCAGAATGAGGAAGAGAGGTGACTTTGAATATGGCACGGTTGTCAGTGCCAGATAGGCTGGCCTGAATATTTTAGAAACTGCTGATCTGCTGGGACTTTCCCACAAACGCCTTGTTGATGTCAAAGGTCAGAGGAGAATAGCCAGATTGCTTTCAACTGATAGGAAGGCAACAGTACACTCAAATAACCGCTGGTTCTAAAAACGGTATGCAGAAGAACATCTCTGAAAGCACAACACATAAAAACTTTGAAGCTGGCTGAACAAAATTAGACAGCAGAATATCGGAAAAAATGTTGTCTGGTCTGACGAGTTTCCAATTCTGCTGCAATATTCAGATGTTATGGTCAGAATTTGGCATTAAAAACAAAACAAATCAGGAAAGCATGGATCCATCCTGCCTTGCATCAATGATTCAGGCTGCTGGTGGTGTCATGGTGTGGGGATATTTTCTTGCCACACTACGCATCATTTAACATCCACAGCCTACCTGAGTATTATTGCTGACCATAATCATCCCTTTATGATCACAGTATACCCATTTTACAATGGCTGGAGACTAATGTCTCAACATTAGTCTCTAACATCTCAAACTTGTTTCTTGAACATGAAAATAAGCTCACTGTACAGTACTCTAAAAGCCTCCACAGTCAACAAATCTTAATGCAGTTATGTGCAGTACTATCATGGCTGTCCAGGCAACAAATCTGCAGCAACTGTGTGATGCTCTTGTATCAAAACGGACAAAGGCGACCATTTTCCACAAAAAGGCTGAATGCACTGGCCCAACTTCGACTCTAGCCTGGAGCCTTTGCTCTGTGTCTGCACCACTCTCCTGCTTTCTCCACTGTCCTGTCTAATAATGGCAAAATGCCCCAAAATAATTTCTCAAAAATGCCAGATTTATTGCTTGTGTCACAGTGACTAAATCTTTAACATACACACAGTAAGCACATTCCCTGTAAATATGGATTAATGCCATAGCTGCTTCAGTTTCCTTCCCTGTAAATATGTTGAGGTATTTTTGCTAGACTTAATTACATATCATATGTCTAAGGCTCATCTCATCTTCCTGTTTACTAAGTAGAGAAGCTTAAAGCTTCCTACAGTGGCACTTCATCATATCAACACAAAGGGACGTTGGGACAAAAGCACAAAGTATCTTGTGTAGTAAGTGCGATCTTCCCTTATACCTTACAGATATAAACACTGTATAAGTGTGTTCATCGCTCATTACACAAGCTTGTTTTAGTACTATCGTGATAACACTAAAGTTTTCTCCCACTACAAGAGAAGGTCACGCTGCATGTGTCTCTGCCATGGGGCATTTAGGTCCCTCTGACAGGAAGGAGGGAAATAAAGTAAAGAAAATATACTATCAGGATGCCAAGGCAAAGTGCTGGCATTTCGTTTTTGTGAGACTGCTTTAGTAGCAGATAGATTTACACGAGTAACCTGGGGACCCTGGTGTAAAACACCGCAAATAAACTCCTGTAATTGCTTTTTGTGACTTGTCCTTTCAGTTTTATATGGCTTTGGGGTTTGCGCCAGCATTCAGGCGTCACCATTCTGAGCAGCCGGTATCTGAGGCTACGGCTCTGGCAGCTGCTGCGCCGACTGGCTTCGGCAGCTCGCGCTGCATCTCATCAGGAACAGCACAGCGATGATTTAACGCCTTCCATGCATCGTGAGTCATGACCTTCGCTGGCTATCGGCAGCGGCAGCAAAGAAAAGAAACAACGGTGTGACGTCTTTGGGGTGTGGTGACTGATCCACAGTTGGTGGTGAAAGGACTGATGGAGATCGTCAACTGCTGTAATGTAAACAGTCAAACACAATGGAGTCTCGCTCCTCTCTCTTATCTGTTCCTGCCTCTTCCTGCTCTGCTGTGCTGCCGCCGCTCTTTTTTCTCTGATGTCTCAATGTTTTCACAGAGTCAGGAGCCCTGAATAGGAAAAAAAAAGAAAAGAAAAAAAGATGGGGTCCTCTTTGTCTTCTCTCCACTCACCCAGTGTGCTGAGAAATACACTCCCACATAGTGTCCCTCCAGAGAGCTGCTGTCTGTTGTCTGTCTGTTGTTCCTGAGCAGAGGTCCTGCCACCACCTCCGCAAATGGCTTCGGGCCCCAGGGGAACTCCAGGCCTGAGAGAGGGTAGGAAAGCAGAGGGGGCAAAGAAAGGGGAAACATGGGAAGGAAAACGAGAGATTATTGCCATGCTAGCGGCTCTAAGAGTTGCTGTGTGGCACTGATTTGAGCTAAATGCCAGTATTTTGTTCCATACCAGTGGAGCAAGTGCAACAGAAGATGATGACGCTGTGTTTTCATAGGTATTTGGCTGCATTCATTATTAATAACATGACAAATTGTCCACTGTTGCACAAAGCTTTAACTCACACTTAAAACTACAATAACTCACAGTGACACTGTTAGGATTTCATGTCTGGGAATCATGAATATTTACAAAACATCACGGTAATCCATCTAACAGCTGCTTAGATACTGAAATGTGGACTCAAGAGTCACACTTCAGCTCAGCAGAAGACCCACAGACAGCTTTTCTGTGTCCGTTAAGGGTGTCACATGTCAAACCACCACACACAGTTGTCATTGAAATATGTTTTTAAAGGGCTGTTTTGTGTTTTCTGCTTTGAAAATATGCACGCATGTGAACACACACACACACACACACACACACACACACACACACACACACACACACACACACACACACACACACACACTTAAAGAAAAAGAAATGTCGAACCTCTTAAGCAAATGAAGGCTGTCAGAAATACTTCCCTCCTGCTCTCTTTCACACTTTTCATTTCCTTTTCAAGGTGTTTTCATTGTTCCCGGAGAGCTCTGGAGATGCATTTGGTACAGCTGAATTAAAGGGGGGGTGTAATCATAAATAAAAGCTTGTATGGCTGGTTCATAATGGACTCTTTATGTGAGCGCTGTTGTCCGGGGCTTCATTAGGCAGGAACGACACGTCTGCACTGCGCTGGCGCGGCCTTTCATTGTTGTCCTGATTGTAAAAGTGCACTCCATCTTTACGCTGCAGGGCTAGTCTGCCACCACTCAAGTCAGGCCTTTCATCGACAGTGAAAGGCAGTGGGGTCCCAAATTGTTCACCCGCCCCTCCGACTGTCAGCATACGCGAACTTTTTGCTGCCCTTTACCTCTCCCAGCCGTAGCTGTTGCACCTGAATTGATTTGTCACATTAGGAACAGTCCACAGCTTAATACATCAAATTTAAAAATCTGATGTTTAAAAAAAAGAAAGAAAGGAAAAAAAAGAAAAAAGAAAAAAAAAGCACAGCCTTTTATTTCAAAGAGATGCAAAACTTCCTGAAGTGCTGGTGGCTCTCTTTGCTACTGAAGCCACCAATTTAATATCTTCTCAGCTCACATCTAGTTAATGAACTGTGGAAATATCACTGCAGGCCTGGACCAGCTTTCATTAGACAGACAGTGAAATCTGTCACAGTCCTCACATGGCTGCTATTCTTCCCTCTCACATGACACGACACCATTTTTTTTTTTAAAGCTGACCTAACAGGCTTTGAAGAGGCAGCGTTTTAAAATATTGAGATCGTCTCAGCCACAGATGGGCGCCCTCAATACAGGAAAGGAATGCAAGATCACTCTTGTTAATTCTCCATCTCCACTTCAAAGTGCAGAAATTATAGGTTTCAAAGACGAGAGTGTGAGACATGGACACGCTATAATATTCACACGGCACCATAATTATAGCGGCATTAACTCAAACACGAGGGGGGGGGGGGGGGAGTTATTGCAAAATGCTTCAGACAAACGCTGAATGATGGGACTGGGCAAAATATCCACAGTAAATCCTCACCAGGAATTTGAGGTGTGTGTTGTGTGCGAGTTAATGTGGGTCTGACCTTAGTTACTGCACTCATTACATTTTGGTTAACTTAAACGACTTATTTATGGTGTGAACCCAATGTGGTAGGCTGGATATTCTTATTGCTTATAAAACTAAGAATTTACATGAAGAATTTAAATGCACATTTTCAATTAGCAGATAGAAAACTGAGTGAAAACAGAAGTTAAATAAATAAATATCTCAAATTGTTACGCTTGGCTGTGGTTTACGTATAGATAATAAATAAGTATTTACAGGAAGCATGTGACATAAATTTGAATTAAAAAGATGACACTGCAGAAGAGAAATCAAAACAAAACAACATGATTGGTGTGAACCATGACACAGTGAGGTCACTAGAGAGGAAAAAGAAAATCATTGTGATTGCTTTGGTCACCTTTAGTTTTTAATGGTGAGTGATAGCAAAATTGTAAAAAAAGTGCAACGGAAAAATTGTGTGAGGATTAGTAGTTTGCAGATGAGTCACCGTCTACCAAGCAAAATGACAAATAAAAAAAAGCAGGTGGGAAATATGTATTTTTGGTATAGCACCTTAATTGCGACCAATTTCACTTAGCAGCTGGCAACAACACCTCGGCAACCACCTGGAGAATACGCTTTGTTTTTTTCCTCCCTTGTTACCGGTAGTTTCCGAGGGCCTAGAGACACTGACTGATCTCAAGGACGGTGTGATCTTACACATCTCACCTTGCCAGAGGATATAGCAAGTCAAGTTCAGAAGTCATACTAATTGTGTAGTATTTATTTCAGTCCAATCTCTTGGACGGACCCCGTGTACTCCTCACTGGTTACCCAATTCTCACCTGTGGTTGAAGTCTTGTTGTTTACCCGGGCTCAGGATTTAGAGAGGGTCTTGAATAGTAGTTCTGTGGATGTAGCTTGGAGTGTAAAAAGTTCTTTGCTTGCTAGATGAGTTTAAAGGGGGAAAAAAAAAAAGAAAAAAAAAAGAAGACGCTATATAAATTATAGTCCATTTACCACGGACTAAACTAGAAGAGGGTAGGACATTAGCTAACCAACCTGAAGGTGTGATTTGATGAGTTAGCCAGTATAACAGCACGATGGTGCATCGATCACCTCACACCAAGAAAGTTTGAACCTGTCCAAAGACGTGCTTGCCAGTTTCTTGGTGGTTCTAAAGTAGTTCCTGGTGTGATGGGAAATCATTATTGAGGTGTTTATGTTAGTAGTAGAAGTAGAAGTAGAAGAAGAATCATATTTTTATTAAAAAAGGTGTTTCAGCATGAAATCATCCTACTGTTACCATTAAAAAAAGATAAACTGTCCAATATGCAACAAATAAAGAGAAATTATTAATCTTATGACTTTTATACCTATGGTTTTTAACACTGGAAAAGATGCACTAACAGGCAAGGAGAGTGTTTTTTTGTCATTCTTGGGTTAAATCTCATGAGCTCAGTAGGAGGGTATGAACAGTGCCCACGTGCAGTGTGCAGCACTGGAACAAATCCAAGCTTGAACAGCACTGGCCTGTGAAACTATTCTGATGTAGGGGCTAAACCAGGTTGTTAGGAGCTCCATGTTCAGCTTGTGCACACTGAACACAAAACAATCATTACAAAAAAAAAAAAAAAAAAAAGCCTTTTCACCCCCTTCATAAAACCTCAGGTGAAATCATTTTTAGAATTTGATACAGTAACCTTTTGTAAGGCCCAAGAAGGTGTTTGGTTACTATATTTGATTTAAACTGTGTGGGAAAGAAACAGGAAGATGCCAGCTGGGCAGTTTTAACAAGACTGAAAGGGTTGCCATCTTTAAGTCTAGCATCCAACATTTCTAATAACACCATAAATACATTTACATATTTTCTCTCTTCCCCATGAGGGTTTGTTTTTCCACCTGACTAAAGAATTTACACGAGCGACTGTTTATCTTCACCGTGAAGATATTTTGCTCATGCATGCAGCATGTTTTTCTTCACATGCAGATAGAAACTTAACATCTTCTTATCTTGAAGTTTGCTATTCAAGTTGCTCATTCATACCCTTTTGCCACAGGGGGAATTTTACAGCCCAGCTGCTGCCATTTCATGAGATACATTTGGAAGTGACAAGTGTTACAGTAGAGAAGATAGACTGGTGTGAAGTCAGTATGCAATTCTCAATGAGTTATGCTGCTTGCTTATTACTCTCAGCCAAGAGTGACTGATGATTGCTACCCACCAAGAATTCAGCGCGATAAGCTATGACAGACAAACTGTGCGAGAAACTGATCTATGATGTTTGTCCTTTTGACCCTCAAAACGTCTTCCCATTACCTCATTAAACAGTCATATTTCTAGGGTTGAACTGGGGTTAGGGTTAACCATTCAGTAAAGAGGATTAGAGTCAGAGCTTGAGGTTAGGAAATAAAAATAAATCAGCCACATGGTTTTACTAATATTGTGGCCTGTGTGTGTGTTTGTAGCTCTAGATGCTTGAGCTCACCTTTGGGGTCATCTCTGACCACCAGCAGACCGTTTCGACACACGATCTTCCCTGTGGAGGCGTCCACAAACACCAAAGATGGGATACTGGTTACCTTATACTTGTTCCACAGCTTCATCTGAAAGCAGAAAAAAAGATAAGGAGTGGTTGGAAAATACTTCAGGGAACAGATTTGTATCTAATTCCATTTCCAAGCTGGAAAAGCAGCACAAAACGGTCTAAAACTATGTGTTTAATGATGCAATGTGTGCACCTGGAGTACTACAGTGAAAACAAATGTTGATGTATTTTATTTATTTTAGCATAAATACCTCCTCTGTCATTTAAAATAAACCCTATGGACTACAAAAGCAGAATGAAAATAGTAGGAGAGTGCAGGCAGCCCTGAGGTGAACTAGCACAGATGTGCTGTCCCTGCGGCATCATGAATAACAGTAAAAGGAAGTGCGCAACATAAGCGACTCATACTTTTGTAGGCTTTCATGAACGTTCATTGGCCTTAAATTTAACCATAATACTTTCCTATATGCCAAGATGATATTAACCATCTCATAAAGCCAGATAAGACCCTTTACAGACAGATCTGTGTGTGAACTGACGCTATTCATCGAGTTCAGAGATCAGCATAGTCCTTAACATCAAAGAGCAGATCAAGCATTTTCTGAGGCTCACTTTCCATATCAGAGGAAGAGTCCTACGCTGTGAATGGAAAATAGCCCTGTCTTGTAAAGAGCAGCAATCATCCCTGTGCAGCGCTGCTGCTTCAGCATCTACAGAAGAGGAAAAGGTTCTCTTTGCTTGAAAACCTGAAACCAGCTTGAAAAATTTAAATACAGAACGGAAAAAGAAAATACATATTATAAAACATTTTTAATAAACACACACTGCGTCTTCAAGGTCAAAATATAACAAAACACCTTTGCTGGAAATCGTGTATCTACTGAAATATAGTCAAACTAGAGCATTGAGTTCATCTTTGAGATATAAACACATACTTTGCTTGCTGTCATAAATTATTTCCTGCTGCACAAAGCTAAACACTTCTAAACAGTCAAATGAAATGAGCACCGCTCAGTGCGGTAAGCCTGGAGTTTGCTTACTGTTGAGCTCCAGGCTGATGAAAACCTTTTGTTGCACTCTTTGTGAAAACAGTGACTTCACTGCCCTTTGGTTTTATCATCACTGTTCGTACAGCAGTGACACCTCACTGAGAGGCACTGCACATTGTTTTTACTCGACTGCAAAGTGCAAAAGACACACAGACAATGCTTGCTAGGTGTAGACGTAAACATGCAATGGAATCGCAAGGATATTGATATTTTTCCCCCTCACATACAAGGTCTTGAATAGTCAAGCCCCGATCCTACTTTTAAGACTAGGTTTAAAACTTTCCTTTTTGATAAAACTGGATCAGATTACCCTGAATTCTCCTTTATGTACGCTGTAATAGGCCTAGACTGCCGGGGACTTCCCACGATGCAGTATTTCTTCTTCACTCACCCCTCTCTGTGCATTTAATCATTGGTTATTATTAATCTCTGGCTCTCCTCCACAGCCTGTTCTGTCTCCCTTCTCACATCACCAACCAGTCGTGGCAGATGAGAGGTTTCTTCCTGTTAAAATGGATTTTTTTTCCTTCCCACTGTGACCAAGGGCTTGCTTATAGGAGTTCATCGGATTATTGGGGTCATCAGATTGCAGGGTCTGACCATAGAGTCACAAATGGACCTGCTGAGGAGATCCAACACTATATTTCTATTCTTTATGTTGTTGAAGAGTTTTGTTTTAGCTGCTGTTGGTGTTAATACACTCCAAGCCAAGAAGTCTTGTGCCTGTTACTTCAATCAGCAGCTACCGCCGAGTAGGTTTCTCTAGCAGGTCAGTATGCTCTTTGCAGCGCTGATTTATTATGATAGTTTGGTTGAGAGACTGATCATACGTGCGATTGTTTTTTCATGCCCCCTTGTTAACAGCATAGGTCAACCGCACGACCTTCCTACGACAGAGGTCAGACGGTTTGTTCGCTGGACAAGACGACCCGGAGCCTCTCAACTATGTCGGTCTGGAATTCCCTCAAAAGCAAACTTCAGTGTCTGCCACAGTCAACAGCTTTACCACACACTTCATGCTCTTCTGGAAACTCAATCTCTGCTCACAAATTGATGGGGTTAGAGGCATTAAGTGTGACTGTCTCCGAAAGCTAGCAGCACACTGCTGCCTCTGCACAGCCATTTCGCTCTGCTGCTGTCATTCAGACTGATAATGTCAATTTGAGAGCCAGATTTAGCCAAAGAACAGAGAGATGAGAGAAGAAGATTTAGAGTGGTGCTGCACTGAGGTGGGCAGCAGCAGCAGAGTACAAAGAAAGATCTGAACATCCACTTGGAAACAGTCTTTTCAGTACTGAAATAAACTGCTGTTGGACAACAGAATCTCACTGGCTTTGGCGATAAGGCCACCTTACTCTGAATGCTTCACAACTTTAAGAGTTCAGCAGTAAATATTGGTCTTGTGTGTCTCTCCAATCCATCATCTAGATGATCATACAGACCAACACATGACAGATTCACGTGCATCCTCTGAGATCGTGTTAAGATTCCTGAAGTGCAGGGATGCTTCTTGCAGGAGTAAAGAAAGAAGGCTGTGGACTGACTGGTAAGGCTCTGAAATTTGTCCAGCAGCCTCCGACACAAAACCAAACCCTCCTCTTTGTATTCCCACCAATCCACAGCATCCTTGAATCCTTCTGATGATTTGGCCGCAGATCAGAGTAGCCCAGGATGTTAAATCTTTCAGGAGATTAGATCTGTCCTCAACATGAACAGGCTGTTAGGATGGAAGAATAACCTTGTAACGACAAAGGATGCGCACACCCGAGTCAAACAAACAAGCAGAACTCAGCCCAATTTTAGCACCTTGACAGAAAAGTGGGAATCATGTATATCACAGCCGTGTGTTGAGCTTTTCTTGTCATCCACTTTAATCTTTCTACAAGATGTTGGCTTTTGTAGCAACCGCTCTAGCCTCTTTTATCCTCATGAATAGAAAACATGAGGATCATATGCCTCAGTGATCTATTTTCACCCCCTCCCAAAAAACACAGTTTCATTGTGCAGAGGTACAAGCTATCCATTATAGCTCAGACAGTAAATGCACAAGCTGACATGACAGGTTGTGAAACCCCCCCCCCAAATCTTGTCCGGTATTATTTAGTCTGATGTTCAACAAAAAGCGTCCTTATGTTTCACTTTGAAGAAAAGAGAGACGAACACTTGTTTATTGTCTTGGCAAGATTAAGATGACAAATTATTTTGTCAGTCAGCTGCCTATTAGAACCCAAAAATTGCAGGTCCTCATCCAGTCACCTGAGGCTGGCTTGAGTGAATCCCCACAGACTCGTGTAACAATGATGGGAAAAAGTAGGATAACAGACCAATTTAACACTGTAACAAATAAATTAACAGTTAAATCTGACAGACACAAGTGGCCAAATACGAGCAGTCTACCAACTCTGTTGACTGAACTGCACCTGAACTGGGTTTGTGGTGTTGTTGCCTCCCCCCCCCCCTTTTTAAGATTAATTTTAATACATCTATGACACAGACATGGCTTGCTATGTAGTTAATTTTATTAGCACACCATCCAAGAAGTCTGTGCTCCAGTTTTGATTAATAAAATCAGGCATTTTATTTTTATGTTGCTTAGCCATCTGCTTCCCGAGTTTTCTACCTACATTCATTTTGCTGTCCCCATTCTAGACTATGCTGAAATACTACATAATACTTTTTATGGATGCAGCTTGCAGTCGTGCTAAGGTTAGCATTTAACCCTGTCGTTCAAGCACAGTGCCTTAAAATGTGCTTAAAAATGGATCTTAAAAAAATAATAATGGGGGGGTTACAGAGGCTGTGTTGATCTTCATTTCCAATATATTGTTGTCACTCTTCATCGTGTGTCTTTTTTCCTCCAGACGGTTTCCAAATTATATCAAGAGTGCGACTAGCGTTTTTACAGTATGGTGAATGGAAGGGAATAAACCTGTGGCCACTTCCTGTGTGTCTGTGTTTGATTGTAAGCTACTACTCATTCCAATCTGACTCATAATGATTTAAGAAATATCCAGCAGGGTAACAAATCATTAAAATACACATTACTACTTCGCATACTTAGCTGTATGATTTTAAACAGACTCCTGCTGCAGACATACATAATCTAAAACAAACAGTATAGCAGTGGCCAATTATAAGGTAAAATGTGTGTAGCCTGAATGGCATCAAAATTGCATGCCACCATTTCTAGTTTTGTCTAAGGGGGCCACTATTCATTATCCATATCAACAGACTGGATAACGATAGAGCCAAGCAGGAGGATTGGCCATAGAGTTACACAGTGGTTTAACTATGCCAATAGTTCCTGCAGAGAGGCCACAAACCGCTAAGACTCAAGGGAGCTGGAAATCCATTCTAAGAATCCATTTACTCTCATGCAAACATTAGCCTCGCTCTACACCCTGTGCTCATCATACTAATTGGATCACGCATGGCTGCGGATTCACATCCAGAGAAAGAGCGAATCAGCCCACTGAGGTGGGGGTGGGGGGCATGTGTGCATGAATATTCCAGGGTCGGAAATCTTCCTGATCAAAGAAAATCCTGATCCTTTTTAGATGTTATTTGATGGGATCATTGACTGCATTAATTTATCTTCCTGTATCCATCCTAGACTGAGTGAAAAAGAATCAAAGGGAAAAAAAAGGAAGCCGTGAAACAAACCCAATCCCATGAGATCCACATTTCCGTGTTAAATGTCATGCGTGGCGATCGCTTTCATGCTGCTTTGCACTGTTGCACTTTATGGCAACTTTCTGCACTTAAAGACCCTCAATGCTCTGGCTTCTAAAATCCACACACATCTGCTTTAGTTTTGACTTAGTCCCCCTTTAAAACCCCTGTCCTGTCCTGAAATCTGGCCTCAGTCAGTAACTGGTGGGCCTCTAAACAGTGGCTATGGAGGGGAGAGTGTCACTCTGTTGAGAGAACTAGAGTGGAAGAAATTTCTCTGGTCAACATTCCCAATTCATCTCTGGTTATCTGAGCTCCATCTCCTCACAGATCTGCTTTCACTGGACCGGTTTGGCCTGAGGCGTCTGCCAGACGCTCCCATTGCTGCTTTATTACATCTGTGCCACTACAAAGGAAAGCCAGCCCTTTACAACAGAAGACATAAGAGATATCATGCTGTGATGTTGATAGCAGCTCAGTTCTTCATCTTTGAGTATTATGAGGGACAAATGGGGATAATCAAATTGATAACGTGTGAAAACGGAAGAAAAAAAAAAGAAAAAAGGCCGAAGCTAAAATGTAGATTTAGCGAATTTAATTGAACCTACTTAGGAATTCTCAGTGGTGTTCATTGTCAGGCTAAAAACCCCTTATAGGCGCTTGACTCATCTCACAGGGAATTTAGTGGCATGATTTATTGCTGGGAAAAAGTGAAAAACAATCCTTTCCACACAATTAACAGTAAAATGAAACTGTATAATTTCCTCTGTATACTGTTTTACAATCGCGGCCTTTTCAAAATAAAAATAAATACATTTGTTCAATGAACAGATAAGAATCAAGTGATCGATGGCCTTCCACTAATCGTTATCGTTAAGTGCGTAAAGCCATTTGTTCAGGAGGTTATCTGATGGACAGATCGCGGCCCTTAAGGCATGTTCCACAAAACCCATTTGTCTTTAACTGGGACCGTTTTATTGGAAGTGCATGCGGGAGGTGTGATCTCCAACCATAAAGATTTACTGTTAAGGCCCACAGGAGAAATCAGGCTGGACTGGACTGAACTCTCTATGTGCTCTTTTATTATTTTTAAGAAATCAAGCCATGACCCGTGCAACATGTATAACGTCATTGCTAAAAGGACTCAAACTAACATGTTTGTGCACCACAGCATCAACAGGTCATTCGTCATGTGTCAGTTTTGAAGGCAGCTTGCAGGTTAGAATCTAAAACACAGCGATTTTTTCTCCCCTTCTCAGTCCTCAGGTTGAAGACAGATGAGAAACAAGCTTCTCCTGCTTGCTCCCTCAGCTCCTACAACACCGCGATTCCCTTTTGGCTGGGGCCCCTGCAGCCGGCTCTGGCTTACATTCCTCCATGCTGCACCCCGCCTTTGCTCAATCTGCTCCTGAGGCTCTCAGCAACTGCCTGTATCCACTTCAAAACGCTGTTGCTGCTCTTTAGGGCTACAAAGAAAGCCCTCCTCTCCCACTTCTCAGCCATACTTCAGCCCCTCACTACACCCGCTAACGTGTGTTACTCAGAGCTTCCATCTGTGTGCCTCTGACCTGACTATCGCTTTACCCAGTCGAGACTCTTCAGTGCTGCGGCTCCCCTGATGGGGAGATGCACATTTAAAACCCTGTGACAGCTGCTGCCCTTTCTCTGTGTGATGACGGATCTCTTAATACTCCTCAGCTTCATGTTGTTTCGCATGTGTGTATCGTTCTGTTCAACATAAAACATCCTAAAAGAACTGCGATTTCATTTTTATGGGATTACTGCAACTCATTCTTGCACAAATTTGAAAAAGTTATTAACCAGCTTTTCCATTTTCTACCATATTACACCCCCCTCCCCTCCCTTGGGTGTCATCTATATTTCTGAAATACAAAAAGTACAGGTCACTCTCTCCAGGCTGCTCCACTGTGCTCATTACAGAGCTCATCATACTCCATAATACACAGCCATTGTGATGAGCAAATGCACTTCTCCCAAAAATTGCAGCGCTGAAAGCATCACATCATGTCTCTTCAATGCAAAAGTGTTCCTGCTCTCGTCCATTTCACTAATCCTGTAACATTTTCCGGCCCAACCATTTCATTCGTGGATCCTCCACAACGCAGATGGGAGACACTGGCTAAATTGCGCCCCCCCCCCCCCCACTTTCTTGATAAAGGCCCTCCTTGTTGCTACAGCAACCATCCCTCCCTTCCCCACCATGAAGTCAGGGCATGTCACCAAGTGGCAGACACTTTTTGGGCTCTTGGTTAATAATTCAGGGATAAATAAGCGGTTTTGTGAGGAAAACAGGTGCCAGAATGTCAGACTGCTTTTGGGGAAAATAAACCAGCAAAAAAAAAAAGGAAGTGAAAAAAAAAGAAAAAAAAAAAAAAGACATGAGTAAGTGAGAGAGAGAGGGAGGCGTTTTTTCTTTTCCCCCTGCTTCAAGCCTTATGTGGAGGCACAAAAACCCTGAATACAGGCTCCAAATCCAAACGTGGACCTTGTGTGGTGAGAAGTTTTTATGTAGTAAAGAACACAATAGGAGGGGGGGGGAGCAAGGGGTGGGGGGCATTGTAAAGGAGTAAAAAGCCAGGCTCAATAGGTATCTGCAGCATTGTCTCTCCCCAGGAGTGGGATTGCCCCTGAGGCCTACATTCTGCAAAGGTCAAAGGTCAGGGCTGCAGGGGGTGCATTCTTCCCTCCCACTCGTGTTTTTAAACCGACCCGCCTGTCTCCCCTGCCTTCTATAGCAGTTCCGTTTTTTTTTTTTTTTTTTACTGCTCTGCATCCCTTCCTCATTACGACAAAATACAAGCCTAACAAACACACATACACAGGCACACGCGCCTTCCGTGTTCGCACTAATGTGGAAAAAATGTAAATTGCATCCTTGACTCTGCTTTAGTCACCAATCGTTGCTAAACTAACCACACGCAAAAAGGCACATTTGTTTAAAAGACGTCATCCAAAGAGAATCAAATTAAAAACAGTCACCTAGGCGCTGCTGTGAGATCATCACATGATTTAACGAAGCCATTTTTGAAGACTGCTGATTAGGTATCACACTCTTTCACGCTCCTGCTTTGTTATAAAAGACAGAAATGACAGCTTTACAAAGAAGGGATAGCACGCGCACACACACACACACACACACACACACACACACACACACACACACACACACACACACACACACACACACACACTTATGTTAAAGTGACTGTTTTATATAGTAAAGATTTTTCTTGCATAGCACTTAATACAGCTTCCAATTAAGGGGAAAGATTTACAACAAGATAGTCTAAGCAGACCAAATTCCCATATTTCTGCACCACCTTTCTACTCTATGCAAGTTGCTGAAATGGTAGCGACTATTCCTTGCAGGTTAATCATTAAATTCAGCTGAAAGGGCAGCTCAAGTGCGCCGTAATGATTTGCCCCCACACAGGACGACAGAAACTCATTGTATGAACACCATGACATGATTTCTCAGGTAGTTTTAGCTTACAGTTAACTGCCCTCAGCCTGCAGGGTCTCAGACACACAGAGATGATTTAAAGCTGGTCTGGCTCTGGACCAGCTGGATCGGTTACCTTAGTGTGACCCTCTCAAAAAAAAAAAACAGGGGCATTATGCTCTCGCAGCGATTGGCCACCTCATGACTTGGAAAGCTTGGTGCATTTTGGGATTTGAGTTCGTTTCAGTGTAAAAAAGGTAATTCAGCATGTACGCTCTCAGAACTAATCCAATACAATATGGAATGATTCAAATAAAGTCATGAAAACACAGGAGAAGCAACGTTGTATGGGCTCATTAAATCAGCCATTCCATATTAATAACCAGACAAAACACACACAAGAAGAAGATTTTCAGCACAAACAGCATGTGCCAACGCATGTGCTCTTAACGCTTACTGCTCAATTAGCTGCACTCGGCAAATAGACCCAGAGCAGCCATGCATTAATTCTTCCCATAAGGCTCCACATTACTGCCTATCTGGCACCCCAGTTTCCTGGAGTGCTGGTGGAGTTGGGGTGGGGTGTGGGGGTGTTGGGCTTAGACAGCTTCCCTGTTGTGACCTCTGTTTGACCTCACGTTTAACTCCCACCACCACCACTCCTCCTCAAGCTCTGGGAAGGCTTCCGGAGCCGAAGCTCAATCCGCGATCCAATCACAACACAACACATTAATATTTATGGAAATTTAAAGGGAGCATTTCAGACACATTATCAGCGTTTTGTGAAGAATAAGGGTTCCAAACACCTTAGACTACAGTCCAGCTAATAACACATTCAGGTGGGTAGTTGGCCCAAGCAGTGCATTTATTCCCCCTGGTGCTTGCATATTTGGCCAAATTTACGGAGAGGATAAACTAAATGCATGCTATTATAAAGGCATGTTTGATCACACAGGAAACTCCAAATTACATGTAAACATAAAGGTGCACTTGAAGTATCATAATCTCATAATTTACATGCCACTCTCTGTGATTTCTACTTGCATATTTGCAGCTCAACAAACACGTTTTGGCTTTAAGTGAGTGGAGGAGATGTGAAGACAGTCGTTGGCACGAAAGGAGGTCAACATGGAGTGCAATTTCACAAGCTGAGTTTGAGGTAAATATGCTATTAATGGTCACATAAGGGAAACCCATAAATTGATTGCCTGGGCCGGGGCTGTCACATCCTGGAATTTTTCTCCTGAATTTCAGACTTTATGCTCAGAGTCAGGGACCTCTATACCACTCAGGGATTGAGAGTTCACTTAAATCTCAAATTCCTCTCTGAACACATCTAAAAATGCCGCTGTACACAATAAGTGCCCCAAAGTTGAGACAATCTGCACTTGTCAGGGTTTTTTAAAGCTATTTTTGGTCCATTGTACTGCACACAGCCGGCAAGGAGACTCATAAATCACATTGATACCCTGAGTCTGGTGTGCCTTGTAAAACATACATCTGACTGGCAACAACAAGGCCTGTGAACACAGATGCAAACTGTTAATGTGAGCACACATATAACCATGTAAGCCTGACAACCACCATGTTTTCTTATCTGACAACTCCAGTATAGTACCGCTGTGGGCTCTGACGCAAACGATGACCTGCCACAACAGCACTGGTTCCAGTTTCCTGAGGGAAAGGATGTTCTTCCACTTTCTGCTCGTTACCTGAGCTACATTTAGCTCTACAGTATTTGGTTACATGGTGACACTTTATATCTATCCATTAACCCGTTTCCTCCTCCAGTCATACGCTCAGATAAAAGTCACATCTGTTTGGCTGTTGCTGCTCACCGGCCCTGTGCAGTTTATAGTCGAGCTGTACATCTGGGCCCCTCTTGCATATCTCCCAGCGCTCCCCCTCCCCTAGTTCATGCAGGCTTTATTCTCGGCTTATTCCACCCCCCACAACACGTTTCACAGCAGCGGCAAGAGATTCAGACTTCCATAAGCTCCCTCTCAATCAGTATCAGCCCACATTGGCCAGTGGAGGAGTCTCATGGGTACAGATTTCATTTCATCCAGATTAAGTATTGCACAAAGCGTCATACAAATCAAATAGCCATCAGGGCGGTAACACTTGGAATGCAGCAGGAAAAACCCTGCGCACATTTCCAGTAACTAGATTTTTTTTTAAAATGATGTCATGTTATAAATGAATAACCCCCTCGATTATCCTTATTCTTATGATTCCTAATTAAAGCATGTGGGCATTAAAAATAGAAACATTGCTGAAAGTTTGCATGATTCAAGACAAGAGTTTAAAAGACATTGAATTTAATTGGGACATTGGGGATACCTTTTCACTGCATTTACATCAATTGCAGAGTTCCTCGCAAAATAGGATTTAAAAAAAAGAAGAAGAAATAAAAGGAGTAGATCAAAAAAAACAAAGACAATGGAAATAAAAATTCAACAGCAAGGAGACAGTCAAGGTAAGAACAGCAATAAAGAGAATAACTTTAACGCAGCTTGTAAAAAATGCTTTCCTGTATAAGTCTGGTTTGAGGTTTGCTTTGAAGGATGCTACTGATCTGGCTAGCCTCAGTGCTGGCAGACCTTTACAGACCTTAGGAGCTCTCACGGATAGACCAGGTCACCTTCGTCTTAGAAGCAGAGTCCTCGGAACAACCTGTGGTGATCTGCCAGAAGACCCGAGGCTATGTCTCCCTTTATAAGTAGTTATAAAAAGGTTTGATGTGCAGCTCAGAGCCAACCCCCCCACTGAGCTTAAAAATAAACATCCATCAAGTTCCTTGAGGTCAGAATTGTGGTGACAACATAGCAAGCAAAGTGTCCCCCCCCCACTTAAGGCTTCCTCTAGTTTCCCATCCATCCATTCGCTTCCGCTTATCCTTTTCAGGGTCGCGGGGGGCACTAGAGCCTATCCCAGCTGTCATGGGGCGAGAGGTGGGGTACACCCTGGACAGGTCGCCAGTCTGTCGCAGGGCTAACACACAGAGACAGACAACCATTCGCGCTCACATTCACTCCTGCATTCACACCTATGGGCAATTTGGATTATTCAATTAACCTATCCCCACAAGCCCTCTAGTTTCACCTGTAGGAATTTGATGGAACAGCTAAGTGCTGAAGGGGCAGGTGGATTTCTATCAGGTGTTAATATGTCCTGAACTCACTCGGTGTTCAGTCAGGAGGAGGAATGCGTTGCCTGGTCTTCACAGGATCCTAATGTAACCACAGGAACTGTCACACAGGAACTGTCAGGTCAGAAAAGCAGAGCCAGTTTTCTGCACTCTGCAAACTACACACTGCACATGGTTTTCATAGTCTATAACATAAAGACACATTTCTGTCCCCTTCAGGGGAGCATAACTGGGCTCTAATATCATAATGAGAAGTAAAGAAAAAAACAACAACAAAACAATAGAATAGTCAGGGTTTTCTTTCAAAGGCCTGAAGCCTCAAAGTCTGTAGATGGTTTGGTGATGTTTAAACACAAGCTCTATTCCAGGAACCAGGTTCAGCTAAAGAGAAAACCTCAGAGTTTGTTAACCCTGTGATGAGGGAAACGCAGACTTTTCTCTTCCAGGTACTTTCAACCAAGTCAGTAACCGTGGTAACAGACCAAACTTAACCTGCTTGCTGGCAGGTTTTCTTCAGCAAACTCTCCATCCAACTCCTCCCCTCCAGCTGCACCTGAACACTCATTTCCTTCCTTCATTTCCTCATTCACAAAGTTGCTGTCAAAGCAGCTACAGACAGGAGTTCTGAACATTTGACGCTGAAATGCATTTATAGACTCAAATTCAGTTATTAAATGCTGTCGGCACTTTGAAACTTTAACTGAATCATGACCAGAATGTAGCTAATTAAAATGGCTCTTCTGACATGACGTGTTCATATTCCTCAATCTAATGGAAATCTACCAGATTTGAATGAAGGCTCTACTCTTCATTTACCCGTTGCCATGGTGACTCATGGTTTCCTGTTCATGCATATCTAGCTCAAGGTGAACATACTTAGAGTAGATCTAACTTAATCTGATCAGCTGTTCTCATCTCAGAGTTAATCAACTCAGAGCTCATTTTAAAGTTTATTGAACTTGTTTCCTGCTATACTACTCTCATCACATGATCATCAACAGATGGAGTTTTCTCAGTTTTTAAATGATAATTTTCTGGTTGTCTGTGAAGGTTCTTAGTCATCCAGGTCATCGTAGTCAAAGGAGCTTGCAAAGAAAAGCGTCTGGACTTCTTTAATTTTTTGGTTGCTTTGCTTTTGTTTTGTTTTGTTTTTTTATACAGATTTGTCCATATTGGCTTCTCGGCTGAGTTTCAAAACATCATCTCGCATTTGGAAAAAGGAAGTTACCCAAAATAAAATGAAATAAAATACAAAAAAAAAAAAAAAAAAAAAAAAAAAAACTTATGTCAAGTTCGATTTAGTAGCCAGCCATCCATCTCCTGGAAACGGGATATGATCAAAAGCTCCACAGCTGCTGCCTTTCATGTCTAGCAATGAACTTTGAACCTCTACAAGTTACGATACTTGAAAATCAAAGGCAGATGTCTTGAAAGGGATAATATGTGTGTAGAGGTTTCTTACATAACAAAGTCCTGCACAACGACCACAAATTCTCAGACGCATCTCTGAACACACCAACAGCGACATTTCAAAAGAATCCCCACCCACAACTAAATTACCATCAACATACGTAATGTGAGACAACGAAGGTGATGAAATGTTTGTGCATGATTGTGCATCTGCAGATCAGCGAATGCTTTACTTACAGATTAAAAAAAAGGAGAAAATAATCACATAAGAAATGCACTTGTAAATAAAGGGATAAAATAAGCAGGAAAACAAAATGTTTAGTTGCAGAATCAAAAGGCTTTAGAGTAAATCATCTGATCACTCTCAAGTAGCTATTGTGTGGAAGTAGTTCTATATTCCTTTCAACCCAAGTGTTGAGTGATAATCCTTCCATAAAAAACCAATAAACAGGTCTGACTGACTGTACAGTGACTATATGACATTATTGTGCGTCCTTCCTTTAACGAATTGATCCCATTCACAAAAACGCAGCTGAAAAGGCTCACATAATGAAAAGGAAAGACATCTAAAAAGGAGAAAAAGTTGGCTGTTATATGTAAGAGGTACGCATTGTGCCAATTTCAACTCCTCATGCAAGCACTTTTAAGTCGACTGCTGTTACAGCTGCTGAGATAATGAAGGGCACCACAAAAAGGTAACATGAGGGTTTTTAAACAAACAGAAAACAGCTGAGATGATGAAAGAGCGAAAGAACAGAAAGACAGACTGACACAGAAGGGACATTAGTGTCAATTTTCAGGGTCATGTCACTGCGGTGGAGGGCTGACTGACGGGGAATAGCACAGGTTCAAAGTTCAAGCCTTTTAATAGGCCGCCTGGAACAGGGTGACCTTAATGGCAGCCATCCACGCCTTAGCTTCATCCAAGCCCTGATGCACCCTGACACCTCTAAGCCTTTAAACTTCAACAAGGAAAGAACTTCTAAGATAAATATTCCACAACCTCGCCACTCTTCATCTTCCCATCTTTTAGGCTAACAGGCCTCTTTAGTGGGATTTGTCTTGTACGCACCTGTAAAGACTGAGAAGAAAACACCACCACAAATTTGTTTTTGTCAGCAATTTCCACAGACGTAAAGCAAACTGTCCGGGCTTGTGAGATTAGCGCTTTCACACCATCAAAAAATAACGTGCAGCAGGATCAGTCTAAAGAGTGAGCTCGACGGTGTGTTTGTAATTCAGCCCCACAAGCCCGATAGCTTGTAGAGCTGATAGCACAGATCTGAGGCCTCCCACAGATGCAGGCAGAGGTCACCAGCCCTCACTAAGCCTCAGCTTCCAACAGACTCCTCTGATATCTTATTTCTGCAGTTCAAGAGCTTTTTGGACATGATGATGTAATCCTCAGGCACAAATCCTACACTCAGTCCGACACATCCCCATTATTCATTTACATTTTCACTCTTTAAAGCTTGGAAGAGTTTAAGCCTCTGGCAATCATATACTGTGCCATTGTGCAATGTTTGGTTAAAAGAATCGTCCTTGCAGCAGAGGCGGGAATAAAGGACAATGTCAGCCTAATGAGCCACTACAGCAAATCAGAGCTTATCAAAAAGAAAGTTGCATTGCGATGTGACAGTTCTGCAACACGTAGCACTGTTTATGTGTTAACTCAGTTTGAGCACGATGTGGGAGTAACATTGAAACTGCAGACAAGCAAAGTCACAAAGAAAAAAGGTCAAACTTCTACCTTTCCTGAGCAGCTGCCAGTTGTCCAGTTAACACCCATCATACCAATCTTAGATAGTAAAAGGAAGCGAGATGAGGGCGTAAACCCCATACATGTTGCTAATCCTTCACAAGAAGAACATACAAACTCCAAACAGAAACGCTCCAGCCAGCCAGCAGACTTAATCCCAGAACTGTGTCGCGAATGAAGCATTAATGACCATTCATGAATGTGAAAAGATGCACAACATTTGCAGTGACAGCAACACAAGTAGCTACATCAATGACATTAACCAATGATAGGAGTACTTTACATTAATGGCAATCTGTTGTACAGGTTTTCCTTGCGACATTAACTTTGAGGTCATTATATGCAGTTCTAATTAGACCAGCTTAGCTCACAAGACCTGAAAAAGTCTCTTGGACGAGAGGTGAAACGTCTTCACGAAACTTAAAAAGGTCCAGGCATTTTCTTTTCCAAGCTCAATTATGGAAGAGCAAGAAGGCATAACTTTTGTTTTTTCCATTCGTTTTTGGTAACTTTACCCAAGTAGCTGGAATAATTGATGGTAGAACAACTGAAGTAACTGCAGAAACTCTACTCGGCAACAGAAAGTTCTTTTGTCAGAGGAGACAAAGAGGGCAAGTGATCCGTTTCTGTCACCTCAGACAGATATTCACTCGACTGAGAAAGCTGTGAGACATGTGGGTTAAAAAGTACTTTGACATTCCTTGTACTAGATTAGCAGGAAACAAAACCTGCCTATTTTAAAAGCGCAATAATAGTTTCTATACGACCTGTTTATGAATATCTAAAATAGGCAGGACAAGCAGAAGTAGCTGGGATGTTTGTAGTCCCCTTGTAGTTGAGCTCTATGGGCTCACATTCTGGTCATAAATATTTTGCACTTGTAAATCAGACTGCACGGTTGTGAACTGAGTTCTGTAACCTTGTGAACCAAATATCTGAAAATTTTATGTTTATACATCCCTAGCTAAGAATCTGTGTTTGTGTAAAAAAGATATTTCTAAAAAATAATTGCATCTCTTTTTTATAAATTTTTTTTTTTTAGTAATTATCTTTTTTGTTAAAGACTGTTTACGAATACAAAGCGAAACACTACATGTAAAAGTTTCCGTGGGAGTTTCAACTTGCAAGTACAAAGTTTGACCAGATTTTTCTTCCTTTCAGCTGATTGTGATTGACATGGCATTGACCAAATTTAACAAATCTTAAAAAAACAAAAAAACAAAAAAAAACACAGCAATACGCACACACAAATTTTTATCTATGGATGTACAAACATAAAATTTTCAGATACTTTGCTTTACAAGGTTACAAACTTAGGTCAGTCTGATTTACAAGTACGAAATATTTATGACCAGAATTTGAGCCCATAGAGTTTTATTGACCAATTATATTTGAGCAAAAGTGCATGCAGGTCTGCGTCAAGTGCAAAACAGCCATTGTTACGACTGAAATGTAATCTCAAACCTAGTTCCATGGTGGGACAGTGGTTTTTGCTTACTAGCATTTGACTGCTGGACAAACAAACTACTTGATATTCTGGTTACACCAGAAAGAAAATTGGCTTCTCACCTCTTAGATCCCACGTCACAGTAGACGATTGGGTCCCAGAGTGGGTGTTTTAAAACAGAAAGCAACCTGGTTTCTGGCTGCAGCGTGGGAAAGAGGGGTGTCAGAGAAGTTGTCTATTACCACTTCAAGTTGCAACATCCTGTAAGTTGGGACAGTCCAACTAAACAAGGTGATGGGTTCATGTGAAAGAAACTGGTAACATCAGTCTGCACTGGTGTTATCTACAAACTTTTGATCAATCCTCTCAGCCAATGCCCCAGGCTGCTGCACGTTTTCGACTCAAAAATATGTAGCTGAAGATTTTAAATATATTTCAATGGCTGGAGACCTTCTGAGACATAATGTCCTTTACTGAAAAGGAAGTCTCTCCTTTTTTTGACTACGGTTAATTTGCAGTGTTTTTAGGCTGCACAGCAGAGCAAAGCAGACGTCGGTCTCAGAGTGCTTCAGCATGATTTGCACTCAGGATTAACATTTATAGGAACAGAAAACTGTTTTAAAGCCTGCCAATAATCAGGAACATAGAGAGAAAAAAAAACCAAAACAAAGTACAGCTTTGTATTTCAAATATCTGTTAGTTTCTTTTACAGAAAAAAAGGAGAGATGGCCAACATGACTAGTGGTGCAACAAATCTTTTATGTGCTTGCTTGTAGTCAACATCAACTGCATCTTTTGGAGAACACTTTGTGATGCACTCAATTCCAAAACTGAAATTAATGACAGCATTTCTGTTACCATGCTGTACATTTGGGCTTGTAAGCTCTAGGACCTCTGCTATCGATGAAAAATGGCGTCTGGTTCAAAGGTTCAGAGGGTTGGGACGGGGTATCCTTTAGCACTTGGATTTCCTCCAGCAGTTCTCCGGTCTTGGCTACAGGAAACCTGCACACTACTGCAGCCCAACAAAAAAAAAAAAAGAAAGAAAAAGAGGAAGGACAGGATAAACTTCTTCTGACTAAATGACTCTCCTGAGATGTTGCTGTGCAAAAAAAGAAAAAGAAAAAAAAAACAAATGTAGCGTTATGTCTTCATCAGGAACTAGCAAATTCTAGATGGCCTAGAAATTAGACACAAAATGTTTCTAATTTACTGAGAGTTATCCACAGTCTAAAAGTCTAAAATCCCTGAAAGCCTGAAAGCGTTATTGTCCCATTCTGGTTTTGAAAAGCTGTCCAGGGAAATGTGATTAATGTTTTCCACAAATGCAGAAAAAGAAGTCCCGAGAGATCTGGACTGAAAGAAATAGTTGCACTTTTCAAAGTAGTCTACTTCAGTAATGGGCTAACATTAAAGTGAGCAATCCTTTGCCAAGGAAGGAGGCACCTCCCATTAATATGAGTCATGGAAGACCACAAGCAGTGGCCATAAAAATGCAACAGCCAAGAAAAAAAAAAAAAAAAAAGAAAAACAAGGCAGCAATGAATCTTATTTCTACAGGACAAAAAAAAAAAAAAAGAAGGAAAAAAAAAAAGGCGGGAGATAAATCAATCAACAGCCTTTTTGTCACAGTAACCTTCGTTAGACCAGACGTCAGGGCAATAAGCAACGTCGCCCATGGTCTTGACAGCTACGATCAAGCTGCCTGCAGAGACAAAGAGGACATACATGGGTGAGGTGCAGCTCTCCTTGTGCCTGTGGCAGCCTGGAATGTGCAGTGGGTTTACTGGATTTATAAATAACCGTCAGAAACAGGCAGACACAAAAGGCGCTGCTGTTCTAAGCCGGTCCACTTTTGCAGAGCGCCCACTCCGCCCTCCTTGTTACTACTAGTGTCTCACTGGAGCAGTTAGCACCGGTGCCCGACCCGCCCAGCTCGTCTGCATCTGTGTATCCCTGCAGATCCAGCATAAGCAGACAAGAATACTCAAAGCAACCTTTAAGAACATACAAGGTGGTTGTGTGTGTGTGTGTGTGTGTGTGTGTGTGTGTGTGTGTGTGTGTGTGTGTTAAGTGGGGTAAAGGAGGGGAGTGTAGGGCATCAAATCAGGGCTGCAACTCTTGCTTATTATCATCATTTAAGACACAATAATTCAGTTCTTTATAGTTAAGTGGTTTATCATTATAGCTCAAATTTAACAGCATTTATTACAACTACGAGGGTAGGAGCCTGAAGTCTCCAAAACTTAGGAGGTTAGGAGATGTCTCATCATTTTTATCTGACATTTACATGCTTTTGCACTGTGAATTCGTTCTCCAGAGTTGAGCTGTAATATATTATGTAATGAGTATAACGATAGCAATATTTGATGCACATGACCTGATCTGTGCAGTGTCAACTGGGTGTCCCATCATGATCACCATTAAAAACCACACATTTTTGGTTTGCACCAACAAAATCATCACTCCCCACCAACCCTGCTCACAGAATTTGGCTCCCTACAAATGCTGATCTTCTCCAAAATAAGTGAAAGGGCCGCTGCACAGCGCAGAGGATCCAGCATGTATCACAGATGGCGATGCAGAATTCAACTGATGTTTTTCAAGCGTGACAAGAGATCTGGGAACCAAGGGGATGGCTGATCCACTTTTTTGCTTTAGTAGGTGCAGTCTCTGAACTTTTCAATCACACCTCATATTCAACCATTGCTTCCTCTTAACTACTCAAACTGTTTATCCATCATTTCTGGCACATCGACCATCTGCAAACTGAGATGTTTAGTTTAGTTGGACTGTCAGAGGCAGTGTATAAAAATACATCTGTTTCATTTCAAGAGAAAAAATATATTTTACCAGATTCTGCTATGATCCAATTTCCAACTGCACTGCCTGGTAAAAGTTACTTTTTCCACATACTCTCAGTCCCAACATGTGGTGTTTACAGATGACTCAATGTGTGTGTTATTTGGGGTTTTTTTAGTCGATATTTTGTCAAATGTGATAAGCCAGTCCACAGTCTTCTCACACATTCAATGGTGACTGCAAACAGAGATAAAATCGTCAAGACAACAGATCAGCTCAAATAGGAATAAGGTAGATTTGGAAATAATGAGACAATGTGGTTGGAAGGATGAGGTTGCATAGCACAATGGCATGAAAAGAGGAAGGAAGTCTATTTGAAAAGCACTTCTGTGCAAAGCTATGCAGTGTGCCTGAGCTGATAGAGAAACAGATTATGATGAGAATCAATCTCTGCTGCCACATTACAGCCTTCATCCTTTTTCTCCTGGTTGCTGGGGAGCAGGAGCCTGCTGCAGTCTGCGCCTGGAACTCGACGAAGATAAAAACCAGCCTGATTTCTATCTCTCAGTCCTCTCGTCACCTTTCCAGTACTCCATTCATGCCTTCTCTCCTCTAAATGAAGGACTATAATAGTATACACTGAGAGGCAGAGAATGAGGGAGAGAGGGTAAAAAGGTGGCGTGCTGCACAATAGCCAGTCACACCACATTTTAGATGCTTTTCTCCGACACACAGAAAAAACGGAAAGTGAGGAGGGCTGAACAATATGTACTTATGTCTGTCCTGTTTTTCACACTGTGGAAAATCGGATTGTGATGCCGATTCTGCTCTCCAGCATGATTTTGCCACGCTGGAGAGCAGTTTTCTCTCAAAAATTCCACAAATTAAATACGTCATTTGAACCTTTTTCTCTGGCCAGGACGCCGTCAGTCCCTCTTCTTTTAGGCCACTAACACAGACAGTCGACAACGGCGACATGGAGAGAAAACAGCAGAGACTGGAAACTGGAAGCATCTGTGTCACATTTATCATTTCGTTTAGCACCTCGGTCTGACGTTGCCCCTTCTTAAATCAAAGGCAGAAATTTTTCCACAGTAAGGAGCAACCTACTGACTTCCGCAATCAGACATCTTTGCAAACATCTATACTGTGATAGATATTTGAAGCAATGCAAAGTCTCTCTCTTGCAGTTATTGTTCTCATCTTTATTCTTCTCAAAGCAAAAGGTTTCTCTGAAGGCAACAAAGTATGGCTTCATACCTCGATCTAAGACAGGGGTGGGCAATTCCAGGCCCCGAGGGCCGGTGTCCTGCAGGTTTTAGATCTCACCGTGGGTCAACACACCTGAATCACATGATTAGTTCGTTACCAGGCCTCTGGAGAACTGCAGGAGCTAATTTAGCCATTTAAATCAGCTGTGTTGGTTCAAGGACACATCTAAAACCTGCAGGGACACCGGCCCTCGAGGCCTGGAGTTGCCCACCCCTGATCTAAGATGACCGTGTTCATATAAAACCGTTGTGTCAAAATAGTTTAACAAGCAAATGTTCATTCCAGTTTTTCCACATGTGAGAAGCTGAAATTTGATCTCTCTGTGTCTAATGTGAGAAAAATAGTTAATATGGCAAAATGTGGATGGACCATTTTTGATAGATTAAACTATTTAACAAAAAACAAAACCAACCCCCATTACTATGGTTGCCCATAGTTTGCATGAAAGACGCCTTGACTGGAAACACTCGCTAACAACCGGTTGGAGAGGAGTAGCAGTGTGAGTGAGTGTTTGCAGATACAGTTGCCAGAAAGATGCCAACGTATCAACCTGCTAGCAGCCATTTGCTGCTAGCATGTTTTTTCCTAGAAACCTGTAGCTGCCAACTGATCACCGTCCAGTTTCTAGCCTATGTGACAAATTTTCATGACAAAGACGTAAAAATACCAGTTAAGAAAAGAACAGACAGTAATCGCGAAGGTCATCGGATTATCATTTATTAAGAAATACAGAGATGACATCAGGTCATTCACCGGGGGGCACTCACCTTACGTGAAAATAGTTTTTTACTATTATTACTAGCCTGTGAATCTTGGCTGAGGGGGAAAAAAAAGAAAGAAAATCACATACATGAATACCTGAGGTGGAAAGAAGAACTGTGTGGTTTTCCAGCTGTTAAAGCCAAATGCTGAGTGGATGCTATAGATTTGATTCTACGCATTCATACATCTGAGCACAGATTGACATCGTTTCTCTCAGTTGTTAATAATTCTCAATAATCCCCACATAACTACATTCCAAACAAAGTTGTCCCGCTCACAGCAATTGTGTGGTAGCTATAACGCAGATTTAGCTACGACAGCTCCTTTCAAAGCAATCCTCACTTAACATCAGCGTTTAGTGTCATGCAGACTGTTGTTGCTTTGCAGACACGGATGCAGCTGCCCGATGTAGAGCGAATCTAATTAAATGCTGTTCCACATTAACAGGATTGAGTGAACCTACAGATTCCTGCCTGCTCCCTCTGGCCTGTGAGTGGCACTCGTTGTAATGCATACGAGCAGAAACCGGATGAAGAGCTTCCTGGAGTATACACACATCCTGCCAGACACAAGCAAAACTGACATCCGTACACTCAGATGACCAGCACGCATTGTGCCTTGGGGTGGTGGAACATGGCGGCAATGTTACAGTCGTACAATAGATTGCCACAGCGAAGCTGCTTTTCAAGGCTTATGGGCTTAATGTGGCCCCAGGCGTGATTTGGAGGTGCAGCCTGCAATGCCACTCTCAATCTCAGCCTAATTACAGGTGTAGCTCTACTTCAATCAACTGAATTAAATTAAAAAAAAAAAAAAAAATACTCCATCATTGCCTGCAGACGTTTTGTTGTCACTGGGCTTTAGGGTTTTGGATCAAAACCAGTGTAGCTAATGTTTTACTCCATGTGCTGCCAAATACCAACCAGGAAACTGTGGTTTCTAAAAGACACAGTATATGTCTACACGGCCTACAGAGCACACAGTGTGTAAGTGGCTGGTTTCTCCCAACATAAACTACCAGCGGAGTACTGAATGTGGGTTTGTCTTGATGAGAGCACACAATGAGCTACCTGCTAATTATCAGGCACCATGCATATGACACTTGGTTATGGCTACAACTTCATAAACAGTCTAAATGGACAAAACAAGAAGTACAACATTATTTAGGTCGGCAGTTATAAACAGCAAGCCAGTGCTCTTACAAATGGGGAGTCCATATGGGAGTCTGCTACTCGACAGGCTCTCTTTGCGCTCTGTTTATGTGCTCACTCACATTTGTTAAGCCAACAGAACAACTGGTCAAGATCTTGGCGCTCAGCGCTTCACAGGGCTGACTGCAATGCTCGTGCTAGAAACGGGTATGCTCACATAATATTTATAATTTCTGACAGATAACCCACCACAAACAGGCCACACAGCCTGCTCTTTTGCGGCTGCCTGTTATTCTTTTTCACCCTAAACTTTATGGACCTGAAACATTTCCTGCCATTTCATGCACTCCCATACCATTACTGCTCACTTTAAAACAGCACGAATGCAAGCCACCTCTCCTGTAGGGGCTAGAAAAAAAACAAGTTTATAAAAGGAAATGGATCCAAGGTGCTGACGCTAATAATCTTCGCTTTAATTTGACAGCAAGGGAACGACTGTAACATGCAACCTAAATGTGAAAATTTATTGAGCATGACAAATGTCTGTCTGCTTTTACCTCAGCCAGAGAACTTGTTAAAAACTAAAAAGGCCCAGAGGCTCCAATTTGTACATCATAACATAATGTCTGCCGGGTGGCACAATAGAAATGGCAGAGATTAACTGCGTTTAGTGAATACAAGCCGTAGAGCATGAGAAGTGTATACCCCTTATGAATGCACTTGTGAGGCAGGAAAAAAAAAAAAAAAGTGGTCAATCATGAGGTCTTGCTTGTAGTATCTTGCTTGCAGATACTGTGTAAATAATGATTTAGTGCCAAGCAGCACATTTAATAGAATCCAATTTCTTGGAAGTCATGACACATGAAACAGTGATGCAAAGACTACAGTAACAATCTATAGGTTGTTTTTTTTAAGACAGGACAGAGGGGGTGATCGACAGGCCCGTATTAGCTGGTTTATTACGAGAAAACAAGCAAGACAGAACGTGTGCTGTGCTGTTTTAAGCAAGTCTTTACAGAAAGATGTGTGTTACTCTTGAAGTCAAGGGTTAATGCACTCAAAATAAAAGCCAAGAAAGTGAAATTTCCTGGCAAAAAAATTCACTCTCTGATACAGTACTGTGCAAAAGTCTGAAGGCACGGCTGATTTCTTTATATGTTGTTAGGAAAATTGGCAATGGGTACATATGTTTCAACAAATAATTGCATGTTTGAGCAAACATAGAAATACAGTCATTCTTACAAACTTGAAAGTTGGTATTTGGTATGAGTGGCTTCATTCCTTAACACAGCCTGAACTCTTTCTTGTAATTTCTTTAAATAGTCTTCAGGAATAGTTCTTCAGCCTTTTTGAAGGACATTCAAAGCTTTTATTTGAATCCTGGCTGCCTTTTGCCTCAATGATGCTTCAATAATGTTGATGTTCGGGCTCTGGGGAGGCCTAGCCATGATCATTTCTCTCTAGTTATGCATCTGCTACACAGAGTGTGTGGGAACACTGTCACACTGAAAAATGAAGTCGTTGCCAGTCAGATACATGGTGGGTCAAAATGTGATGGTACTTCTCTGTCTTCATATTTTGATAACTCTCCAACACCACTGACTGAAATGCTGCTCCAAACCATGACAAAGCCTCCACCGTGTTTTACAGATGGCCGTACACATCTTTGTACCTCTCTCCTGACCGATTCATCACTCCATAAGACCTGTTGCCACTGATTTTCAGTCCAGTTCTTTTCATCTTCAGTTCATTTCTTAAGGAAACTACCTTCACATTTTGTTCATCTGCTGTAGATAGTAGCAGCCTTAACAAAACTTATTTTTTCTTTCATTGTCCAGTTCCCTCTGATTTTTTTAAGGACAAGTTGTATAACAAGCTGAGATATTCAAAGTATTTTGCTTAACAAAAATACAGTTTCATGCCTGTCAAATACCATCAGGCTGCTAGTAAAGTGCCTAAAGGGGATAATTTGCAAGGTTCAAACCTCACCTTAATGAGCCTTTCTTATACTTGGATCATTTTCTAAAGTATTATTTTTTTAAAGCCAATTTTTTAAACGTTGACCTATAGAACATTCAAGTCCAAGCGCTGGACTGAAAATGAGTGAATAAGCAGCCAATGTCCAGAGAACAACTTTGAAAGACCTTCAGAAAGCCTGGAGATTATTGCTCAAGACCTCTTTTAGAAATTACAAGAATGTTCAGCTCCTAAGTAAAATAAAAATGAAAAAAAGAAACAAGCAGAGGCTCAAGACCTTTGGGACCAAGAAATTTATAGCTTTTAACATCAATTCTACTTTATAATTACCATTCATGCATTTTGTCAGGAGGAGCTGTTTGATATTTTAATCAGTGCATTCGGCATTTTGTTAATTAGTCCTTTTGTTTCTGGGAAGAAATCAGCTCCCCTACATGTCCTGTTTCCCAGAGGAATACAATGTACACTTGTGAAGCCCACCAGATCAATCTGGGTGGTCCAGCAAAGTGGGCAGCAAATGGACCAGCTTGGACTGGTTCAGCTACAAGTGGACTTTTGTACAGGACACTTTATTTTCCCCCTCCAACTCATTTCTTCTCAGTGAAATGACAGACATGACAATTCCTCCCAATTTTTAATGAGCTCACAAAGCCGCCTCACTGTTCCAATAAAGAGATCCAGTCAGCAATTTTCATACATTATACAACAAACACACACACCTCTACAATAAGTTCATGTAGGCCAAACAAAAGGGACATGACGCAGTGCTGCTTTTATAATTGATTTGCTTCCTCAGTACATTCCCTAACAGTCCACAGAAATTCAATAACTGCTAATTGCTCCTCCAAACACGAACATTTGATTCATAATGACTCCACGTCTTTCACACTCTTGTCAATTTCTTTGCGCACGTCTCTGTAACTACGGCTTATCTCGTGTTTCAACCCTGTAATGAATTCACAGCGCAGGGTTCCTCCCTTTGTCAGATCTTGATGATAAGTGAAGTAATTGCCCAAGATTGCTTAGGGTCCACACAGTCATTACAAGCCCACCAGTCTGGTCCCTTAGCAACAGAGATCTGCAGCCTAAAGATGATTTCCTGCACCAGCCTAAATCGCAGTAACACAGATTTATCAGCTATGAGAGCATCTATTCTCTAGAGCTTAAGCACTTATCCCACCCACTGCACACTCCTTTTCCAACCTAAAAAGCCTGTCCTCGTTTTCATTTTCGGCTCCAATATAATTGTTTTAGCACAGCCGCTGGACAATAGAAAAGAAGATGTTGCAATACAAATTGGTTTAAAACCAAGGCATATTTTCCTAATTGGAGGAACCTGAAAAGGACTGTGTACAGGGAAGTGCCTCCTTTCAGACATGTAGAAAAGTACTGGGAGGTTTATCTGATTAAATGAAAACATCTGCTTAATTGCTGCAGTGTTGTGTTCCATTAGGCCATGATGAGCAGCACAGAGCTGCGTCTTAGAGGAGTGAACATACAAGGTCAAAGATCCCTTTCATTGTACTAATGATATATCACTCTAAAGTCTAAATATACTTTGAACTGAAGAAAGTCAGAAGATAGATACAAAAATAAATCCACACACCTGTCCTTAATATTTTGATTAGGAGATGAATACTGCAACACTAATGAGCTCCTCTTGCCATAGCTTGTAGTTGATCTAATTTGACTGTCACCTCAGACAAAATCTATTAAGCTAATAAATCAATGTAAATGTCAATAAACATAATTCATCACAGTAGGTTTAGTGTTTAGTTCCATCAACGCTAATTTCAAATGTCTGCTGGAGACTCTACTCCATCAAATATGTACATAAATAATCCATAATTAACTACTGATCATGTTTCAGATCACCCCCCTCTGAAAGTGGCAGTCACACAAAACATCCATTCAAGCACATAAAAGCTGTTTGGGAACTTTAGGGGTTGAATTTATCAGCCATATCCAACAGGCTGTGTTTATTGACAGTTGTTTTCCTGGGGGTGGAAACCAAATGCCATCCATTCCCCATCTAATTTCTAAGTAAACCAGCTATCCCAGAGCCTGTGTTCTACAAGCAAAACAGGAGTGCTAGTTTTTAATACGTTCACCATGTGCTATTCGTTGTTGCGTGCTTAAAAGCTGTGCAACCTTGCGTCTTTCATCTAATTAAAGTTTTGTCCAGTGTAAAACTATCCATCCAATTCAGTTTATTCCAACAGACTCTGAGCAAATAGTCTAACACTGAGACCCGGAGCTAATTTAGAACAGGGGTAAACTATTCATTTTCTCAAGGGGCCACAATTAGGACCCAACTGTAACATCTACTCTTTATCAAGAGATAATTGAACACTGATCATACGTAAGCTTAGCTTATTGGTGCGGCCTTCCACAACAGTCCCAGTTTCTACTGCGGCCCCTTGGGAAAATTAACTGTCTACCCTTGATTTAGAATACCCAATTAACCTAACAAGTATTCCTTTGGACTAAAAGGGAAAAATAAAAATAATTCAATGCAGACACAGGCAGAACATACAAACTCCACACTCCAGAAAGGACTAGGAACCTTCTTGGCGTCAGGAGACAGTAGCAACCAATACACTACTGTGCTGCTCACATAGTCCTGAATAAGATGATAGCAGGTTGCAGACAAACTTCTGCAAATACACTGGCAATCACCAGTTGCTAGCCAACTTGTGTGCATATGCAGTCAGATATTTTATGTCTAAAATATAAAAAAAAAAAAAAAAAAAAAAACACAACCAAAAAACAATGATGTCATTACAACTTATTTCCACCATTTCATATCAGCTTGGCAACTGATCACTTTTGTTTAGTTGTCATATCACAAGAAAAAGAAAAAGAAAAAAAAAAAAAGCGTTGGGAAAGTTACCCACCCTCCACGCAGCTGGTTAATAAGCCTCCTTTAAGCAACCTGAAGTCACAAAGGGAGTGAGCAGTCAGCTGAATGGGGACTTTATCAATGGTAATGATCCATAGTGAAATAAATCTCTAGAGCAGCTGTGTAGTATTGATGCTTAACAAACCCTGTCAGGAGATGGCTTTGCATACATTTAGCAGTTGTGGGAGCCGATGAGGCACTGGTGTAGCAATCACGTTCTCATTCCGCTACTATATTCCACTCCTCTTTGCATCACATGAAAAGCTTAATAGTTTTGTCTTGCAGCGCCCCAAACTGAGCTAATAATGTATTCCAGCTCAGCAGCAAGGATGCATTTAAGTATACTTATACAAACCAATTAGCTTTATGTCGCAGCATGCTCTAATTGTTTGTTTGAAGTGGATTTCTAGAGTGTCAGTGCCTTGTCACGGCCTCCTCTAGTCCTAGCCCTCTCTCAACTTGAGTGACAGCATCGCTTGTTAAGGCTGTGGGGCAGAGGGCAGGAATCACTCAGCGAGGGCTGAAATGAAAGAGACTAGGCGTCGTTGTACGGATGGCAAACGCAGGGCACAACGCCAGAGCCACAGAGAGCAGGGGCTGACTTCTTGAGCAGCAGCATTTTAAGTTCACACCATGAGCAGCACATCAGCGGTATATGGCCAGTCAGCCGCTAAAGCCTGAAACAGAGCTCCAACCCCCATTCGGCGGGCTCCCCAGCGCCTTGCCTTGATCTACAATTACCACCCGTCACTTGCCATTCCATTGAAGAAAAAAGGCTGTTTAATGCATAAAGGGATAAATGAGTGAATAATTAAATTTTTAATCAAGCTGAAAGAATCTCTTCAACAATAAACCAATACAACTGGAGGAGGGATCTTCCTATTTGGAAGGAAAAGAAAAGATCCACAGACCTCCCTCTGAGATAAGAAGCTTCAGCTATATTGAGATGTTTAACCTTACACGCTGCCAACAAAAATCCACTCGAGAGTTTCTCAGTCCTGCTAATGGAGTAAATGGAAACTTGCACAGATTTTTATAACAACAATAGACCGTACAGAACAACAACAAAGAGGAGGAGGAACATGACAAAAATACTACTCAAAGAGAGAAACTACAAAGTATCCCAACTCATTGTTTTTCCTTCTTTTCTCTCTCTCTGCGGTCTCCAAGATTCCATGTTGAACAGAGAGCAGCATCAAAGCACATCAGAAACAATACATAATGAGCACAATGCATCCTGTAGTGGAGCCTGCAGTATCGTGCTGGCCTTCACTCAGTAACAAAAAAAAAAAAAAAAAAAACAAAAAAAAAAAACACCAGAAAGGACTGGACAGAGCTATAGCCAACGTTTCATCAACTCTCAAACATGTCAGCTCCCAACAAGCTGCTCACAATATAATATGAACAAAAATATTTCTACGGTGTGCAGCTGATAAGTCAAGCAGATATCTGAAAATTTTATAGTTGTGGTTAAATATTTTCAAATAAATTAAACATTATAAATAATAATTAAAAAAAACCCAAACAAGCATAAACCAAAAACACTGGTACATTTCTGAGGCCTGCTTTAGACTGACTGATGTTGACACCAGGGTAAGGTTTCTGGTCTGGGGGGGGAGCTTTCTGTAGAGAAGTTGGGGCATTTTCGGGGTGCAAAGAGGATTACGAGGGGCCGGGAATGAGGGGGCTATTGTTAAAGCCTGAGAAAGTGTGCAGGAAGAGTGGCACGCACTCTGGAAAAACTAAATTCTGGTGCGCATGATGAATGACAGGAAACTGAAGTTTAGTTCTGCACAGTAATGCAGACTCCATACTCGTATGCACTTTAGTTGCTTAGTTGCCCAGTGTGCGCTCAGAAAATTTTATGAAGGTGGGCAATCCATAAATTATGATTTGGATGAAAGAAAAAAAATGAAAAAAGAAAATGCAGTATTTGAGTATAAAGTGCATGGTTAGCATAATTGTGACCAAAGTGATTGCCTGCTGGAGCATTTCCATTATCCAGTGGCTGCATTTGGCTGTCTGAGATGACAGAGTGCTGCTCATCTGGGAAATAGCTGGGGCAGGATGATGCTGCTGCTGAGAGGCACAACCCAGCATGTCTGCAAATGCAATTATCAAAAAGACCTTGAGTCGGGATGAGCATATGCCGCTATTAAAGCACTAGAAATTCGCAACAACAGAGAATCCATTTCTGCTGTTGGTAAACCCTTAAAAGCACTAAAAAACATATTTCAAAGCAAATGGATCCCACATGAACGCGCAAAACATGGTAGTTATTTTTCATGAAAGGTTGCGGTCTTTACTCTTTTTTTCCCTCAGCTCTATTCACTGGTTTGACAAGGCTGGAGCTCAGCTGGAAACATGTGAGGACAGATGTGGGGTTGTTTTTAGGCTTGGGTGGCATCACGCATTTACGGTAAAACAGGGGATTTGTCTGTAGGAATGTCAAAAATACAGATGCTTGTGTTCTGTTGAACTTCATAAGCAGCTCCTGTATTGAAGTTAGATATTATGGTGCGCCGCACAGCATGAAGGACATCTCTTTTACTGAAAAAGGAAATTTAGGTGAGGACAAGCTCAGAGCTTCACATGGAAGCCCCTGCTCCTGTTTGGGAATATTTTGGGTTTAGCTTTCCCATCTAAAACGTCATGTCCAGGTGAGCTCTTCAAACAACAAAAAATGGTTTATTAGCTACATTATAGCCACTATAGTAACAACAAGGATCATCAGCTCCTCAAGCAAGCAATTATGAAGAGTTAAAAACATGTGCCAGCCAACCCTCAACTCCAAACCCTCACCTTGGGTTACATAACTTTATACAATATATTAACATGTATTTGATGGTGAAATAAAAAATATTATGTTCTACCATCTTTTTTTTTTTTTTATCTTTTTTTTCCCCAAAAACGTTGCACAATTGTTCACAACAATATTGTTTTCATCATGTGGATGAGGTTTTCTTACATGGCACCACTTGGACGCAGACAGAAAGGTGAATCCCAGCATGGCGAGATAAGGTGAGGCAGAACTAAGCAGCTCTGGTCAAGCGGAAACAAAGGGTAGGGATGACCTCTGTAGCGTGGGTGTGATTTGATTACAAAAGTGTGACACGAACCCAAAAAAAACACAAAAACAAAAACAAAAAACCACATACTCTGCAAATTATGCTGCACACCAGTTCCCATGACAGACTCGCACATCACAGACCTCTTCTGCCACCTACACAAGAACCACGTGAAAGACTCTGGAGAGAATTTATGAATGGGAAGCACAAAAGAACAGTACAAATTTACTCCACTGTAAAATTTTAGAATAGCTACTACAGTAGCCATCATGCATTTTATATTTTAGACATTTCACATTTTCACATTTAACATTTGCCCAGAAGATCTAAATAAAAAGGGTCAAAATAACCACATTTAAAGTGTTTTTAAGTCTTCATTGCCTTCAACAATTACATTTACAGACTGCATTGTCTTACATATCGTTATGTATTTTGGCCTAGAGCAGGGCGATATGACCAAAAATATTTATCACGATATACATTTGAAAATTTGCGATAATGATATAACTGACGATATAATTGACACTAGACAAAATGCTTTACAACTCCACAACTTTATTAGTCCAAAAAAACCCATCAATGTATTTTCACTTAAACAAGCAGCTGTTTTTTTATGTGCATTAAAGTTATATAAGCATGTGACAGTGCAAATTCCTTGCTGACAGTTTAACCAAAAGGCATTTCCAGTGGAAACTGGCCGACATATCCTCAGCATAGCTATGCATAATAAGAGGTTATACACACACAATACGGTAATATTATGTTGAAGCACAGTACATATCACTCCGCGAGGCTCCTGCCTACGACAGCCGTAATGCTCCAACAATCCATCAAGCGGTGCGGCTTCGTAGCTTAGCAAAGTCGTACTAAAACATTTGACAGATTTTCGAGCGCCATGTACGACATAAAATTGTTTCGAGGTCAGTAAACACAACCAGAATTCATTCATAAGGCACACGGGATTATGAGGGGCACTGTCGATTTTCAGAAAAATCAATGGATTGATTTTAAGTGTGCCGTATTTTCTAAAAAACACGGTAATAACAACGGCCCGCTAGCATGCGCTACCAAAAATAGTGCTTTGTTGTGTATCTGACGGACGAAAGCTAAACCAGTTCCACACCACTGAAGTTGCAGCATTTTTACAAACCAATTCTGGTTCATCCGTTTCATTTAACGATCCACTTTCGCTCTCTTCATTCTGCGTCACCGCCATGTGCGTATGTAAACAAAGGCACTGCGCATGAGCGTTTTACCCATATTCTATCGCGATATTTCATTTTCCTATCGTTGCCCAAAATTACACCGGTATTACCGTGAACGGTATGATATAGCCCAGCCCTATTTTGGTCCTGTCACACCTTTGTATAGGATTATTTTTGGTTAGATGGTTAGAGTCATCATGTCTTAGACCTCACAGGGTTAAACACAGCCACATGCTTTCTAGAGTCTTTTCAGACTGTGCATATCAGTGCCTTTGGTTAATGTGGCACCATCCACCCACCGCATCACAGCCTGTGTAGCACAGCCAGAACTGCTTTAAAGAGCACATTCAGCTCTCACTGCTTCTTTTGTGTGTTGCTCATGAGAACAGAGACACCAGGGAGTCTTTCACCCCCAACTTGAAACGTCAAAATGTGTAAAAACAAACAGTAAAATCAGAAGGAGGCGAATGCCTTTTAGACATAAATGAAAAGAAACGTCCTGGTCTCTTTTGTGTTAGTGGGAAGAAGACCCTGCTGTGGGGGTGGAGTCTGTAAAAAACACATAGCAACCTAGTGTGAGGCCACAAGTTTATGTCCAAGCCCTTCAACTTGGTAATAAATCGCCAGAGTGGTCCTTTCCACATTTAAGTCTCTGGCCGTTAAACTTTAAATGCATTTACTTTTCAAAATGGCACCACAGTCCAGCAGATCCCTGCTAGGTAGTCATGACTCCACTCACTGACTAACCCCCCCCCCCCCAAAAAAAAGAAACCTTGGAGCTGCATTAGATCCTTTCAAATTCTTTCAACAGCAAAAGGAAACAGCTGCAGTTGTATAGCGTTGACTGCGCTAGCATACTGCAGTAATTATTTCAGTCCTCATGTTGGCATCCTCCTACAGCTGCTCACACTTCACCACTGGCAAACAAAAGCAGGCCTCGGATCGTGGTTGAAGCTTCGCTCTAGTTTCTTTTCTTTCGATGTGTTAACTTGGTGCCAAATACACAAACTGTGCTAACCGTCGACTGCACCGCTAAACCCCAAAACCACCAGCATATTTCCTTCTGGCGTTTATATAAACAGACTGTGACTGGAACAGATTCCCACCATTCAGATAAAGACGTGCTATCTGGGTGTTTGCATAATGAGCAGCAGTCGTGTTAGCAGTGTGTTGCTGTATGGCATAAAAGAAATGAGAAGTCGCAATTGTAATCAGCAGGGTGATCTCAAAATAAACATCAGAAGTGTGGTCATCTAAGGGCTTGTTGTTGTTTTTTCCCCCACAAATTGCAGCCATTATGTTTCATAATAATAAAAGATGGTGCGAGCCATTGCAAAAGAATCATTTCCTGCCTTCTTTTCATCCAGAAAGAGAAGTGGGTATGATTAAATGATGAGTCTAGGACAGAAGGTTTTGCTTTTAAGGCCAAAATAACTCAAAAGAAAACAGAAGGCATAAAACAAGAGGAGAAAGAAGTGCAACTACAGGAGACGGCTGTCCTGCACAGGAGGACATGAGAAGGAAAGATCTGAAAGCTACTCAGCTGAGCCAGGATGAAAATCAGACCAGACAGTACGACACCTGCAAGAACTGGTGGGTTTTTTTCTTTTAAAGAGATACTTGTGTTTTTCCAATTTAAAAAAAAAAATTCTTAATATTTAGCGCAGTCCTTCTGTATTACAACTCCTTTCTTTCAACGAGTTTTCATTAGAACACACAACCTCAGATTCATAATATAAAAGCCAGACGATTCCGTTCAACAATGGTCAAACTTGAGAAACCCCAGTGTATTATTACCTTATATTCCACGGCAGCGCTTGGTACACCCACCCATTAACACTGGCAACTAAATAGCCACATATACAACATGCGATCTGTTATCTCCATCCATGAACTTCTATAAATCGTTTGGCTTTGTGCGGAAATATTCAGAGCTTTGAGTCCACGCCAGATATTTAACTTGGCTGTGCTTTCAGTTTCTGAGAATGGACAAAGGGAGAACATGTGAGAGGAGGTCTAGAAATCATGAAAATATACACCTCCCTTCTTGAAAAAACAGAACCACCGTCATTCCTGAAACATCATACCTTCTTCTGGACAGCAAACTGTCTAAAGCTTCAGCTCTGATTTTATTTATTACCTTTATTTTACCAGGAAGTCCTACTGAGACCACAAACTGTTTTACAAGAGAGACTCCGCTTTGCAGGAAAAAAGAAGACAACAGAAAAAAAAACAAAAAAAAAAAAAAACCCCTAATGTCACCATACCAAGCACAATTGATGTAGATAACGCTGCCTGTGTTGCCCTGTGTGATTATCCCCTGATGCCAATAATTATGCAGGGCAATTACAGCATACATTATGAACCCATCTCCACCCAACTGGCAGGACCCTGCCCAGATTTCTTTTCCCCTCACCACAACAAAGCAGAGTGGATTCCTCGCACTCAGTCAGCCTCTCGAGCTTAAAGAAGTCCAGATGAGGAAAAGCAGAGCTTTATTAAGTACCTGTGAGAATTTTGACAGGCTTGCAGCACGCTTTGGCCAGCATTTCTCCTCCCTCCAGTTTTTAAAAAAAAAAATGTATTTTTGGACAAGCCTCCTATCTACAGTTCATCTCAACAGCTTAGAGGGTGAACACCTGGAGCAACAGAGTGTCGAGGAAAAGTGATGAAGTGATGAAGAAGCCTTTGTTTCTCAGGGGGTTCGGCCACACAGCGAAGTCTGTGGACACGAGAGAAATGATTCCACATGTGGGGGTTTCAGCTACAAAGAGCTACTCTTTGCACTCCAAAAAAGAATCCCAGAACAGAACAGAACAGAACAGAACAGAACAGGAAAGAAAGAAAGAAAGAAAGAAAGAAAGAAAGAAAGAAAGAAAGTCATTTTCATTTGCAACAATAATTCTTTAGTTTTATTCTCCCTCTTTTAGTCAAAGTACATACCTTTGGCTCTAGCTGTGCACCATAATTATATGATAGATAGAGAGAAGATGAATAGGTATAGGCTTTGGCAGAAACCCTGGCATTCCTGACACAAAACCATCATCTGACTTATTTCAGCTTCACTTCATCGGCTTTCTAAGTTTCTGTGGAGAACAAACAGTGCACCATTGATGCGGCTAAACTAAAGATATGTAATGATCTCAGCATTCTATACTCCGCCTTTACAAAAAGCGACCACAACAGAAGCCGAGGTTGTCGGAGCGGAACCTGCTACCTTTGGACTTAAAAGCACACCTGCTGCTTCCAAAAGCAGCAGTGCTGTCAAATGAGCAGGTGGCGAGTGACATAGTGGTGAGCAGAGGAGCGCAGGGAGGGTTAAGTATTTCATCTGCGTTTACCCACTCCCTGCACTTGCATGGTCTCCTGACTCGATTTAACACCTCACAGGCTACAAGTCGCACAAGCAGAAAGGTGCACGCTTTAAGTTTGTCTTCTTTCTCAGAGTTCATGTCCTTTAAACAAGTAACTATGTAAGAAAATAAATAAAAATGGAGGCCTCCAGTCCTTTTAATGTCAAGGATAAATGCCCCCAAAAAATACATACATGTCAAAACATGAACTACTATTTTGTTTGCACTCAGTGTAGCTGCTTGAGGGAGATTACAGCGCATTACTTTTTAATGTCTTCAGGGGAATAGTTCCCAATTTTAACAACAATGTTGGTCTTGTGTGCCAGTATTTGCTTTACATCTTGACTATTGGCCATTTCAACTAACACCCAAAGATGTGAAGTAATGAAATTACAGAGGCACTGTCACTCCTGATGCCACACCAAAGTAAGAGCACTGGAATTCGATTTCAAGGCTTTACTGTTTAAAATCACGTGGAGGGATGTGTGTGGGTGTAAATTAAAGTGAAGTTTGAAAAAATAAAATCACGACAGTATTTTTCATTTCACATCAGATTGTTGGAAGAAATTCAGACATGAAATGCTGAATTTGAGCCAAACTGTGAAGAGTGAAATCAAGAACCTTCAACAAGATTTACAACAGTTTTGTGATGATTTGTGTTAAAGCCAGAAATAGAAATAAGCTAAACAGGTCTATATAATATCAAATCCCTGACTATAACACAGGAGCTATATGAAACAGGTTAGATTTTTGCTGCTAATCTATAAAAGTTCAATACTGTACATCCTTTTTGTAACTACTACTATAACTTTTAACCCCATTTGAAGTACCATACTACATTAAAATTTTAACAGGTACAGAATGAGAGCAAACAGGCTGTGAAATCAACTGCCAAAGCCCCATTCATGCTACTCTTGAGAATAGCCTGTGACCCTCTGGTAGCCTCCAGTTACTAGGGAAAGTGTGTATTCCCTTAATCTGCTTGCAACTAAAGCAAACCAAAGAGGTTCAGCACCCTCTGTGTGACTGATTTCACTGACGACAGCCAGGAACCAGTCGCCAACAGGTTGGGGGATACAGATTTTTCCCTGGAGTCCAGCAGTTGTCAGATGGTTGCTAACTGGTTTGTGTGACTAAGCCCTAAATGATAACACATGCTGATCAGTGCACCTCAGCAATACACAGTTCTTCACAGCAATGTTACAGCAACACTTTGAATACAAAAAGTGGTGATTTTTACAGCTTACTTTTACTAAAGCTTTCACCTTGTAGAGATGAGTTCTGACATAGTCTATAGGGACACATCAGTAGGAAAAGGCTACGTTCACACTGCAGGCGAAAGCGCATCAAATCCGATTTTTTTTTTTTTTTTTACCCTATGCGACCCATATCTGATCATGGTATGACAGTGTGAACGGCACAAATCCGATATTTTCAAATCCGATCTGGGTCACTTTCGTATGTGGTACTGAATCCGATACATATCCATTGTTTTAGAAAGCGACTGCTGTTTGAACGGTCATGTCGCATTAAATCCGTCTTTTACGTCACTGACACAAGACAGACGCTAATTATCAGCGCCGGAGAAGCGCCCGCGAAGACATCGTGAACGCTTCCTGGCCATCCAGTGTAGATGTTAGTGAAACTGTTGGGAAGACAACGTGAATATTTTATTTGTACTGTATAATCTGCAGATTCTGACAGAAATCTGCAACTATCCTTTGAAGCACCGCTCCTCTCTAAAACAGCAATAAGGATAATTGTTAGGTTAGTTACATTATTATGTAAATAACAAAATAACTTAAAGCAAAAACTGGGAAACATAAAATCCGAAGTCTTTATATTAGGGGGCATCAGTCAAACAATACTGTTTGCTCTGGGTCTAAACAGAGACCAGTTTAGACAGTGTTACATCTTCTTTTGCGCGTGCGGGCCGCTTTGAGCGTTCACACTGGAGGACGTTTGCTGTCGCATTTTATTTGTAGTGTGAACGAGCAGACAAAAAAAAAAAAAATCGTATTTGATCAAAAAAAATCGGAATTGAGCATTAAGACCTGCAGTGTGAACGTAGCCAAAGTCTCAGCTTTTTCCCCTTCTCTCTATGATGTATATCCCCCCTTATGTTCAAGAGAAAGAAAAATAATTTTTCATAGGAGCATTAACTCAGTCAAACAAATTTATAGAAGTTGATCTAGATACAAAGGACCACACAGCTGATAAGAAGCCACCCATTAACACTCCTATCAGTGAAAGGAGTTGGATTGGCAATAAACCAATGGCAGTCAACCAGGAGATTTTCAGCCGACGCCAAGGTTTGGATGATAAATCAGTGACATTGTGAAGTAGGGCTGCACGATTAATCGTTAGAAAATCGCGATCTTGATTCATACGTATGTGCGATCTCATTTCCAAATGACAACGATTTAAAAAAAAAAAAAAAAAAAAAAAAAAAAAAAGACGACAATTGTACCGCATTTTGATCCGGGACGTAATCTGCATGAAAACAAGCGCTCACTCTTCCTGCTCAACAAATGACAAGGGCGGAGCCTTATACCGCGTGATACAGAAGCTGGCTGCTAAAATTAGCAGGGAAAAAAACAACGGAGAGCACGTCAGGGATGACGAGAAAGTGACAGAAGAAGGTCAACCACTCAAACATCAATAACGGGAACCTTATACAGCGCCTCCCCATAACCGTCGAACTCCCGCAGGCACAAAGAAATTACGACTATCACGTATCACCTGACCAAAGATATGGCTCCCATCAACACTGTGCAAAACAAGGGATTTAGGAAAATGATCAACACCCTAGACAAACGCTACACAGTGCCGTCCTGCAACTATTTTTCTATTGTTGCACTACCTGCTCTATACATGCAGTGTCGAGCAACGGTGGAGACGGAATTTCAAGCAGTACAACATTTTGCGGCAACAACAAAACGTGAGACATTTGTTGTTTTTATGTTTATTTATTGTTTTTATGTTCAGTCTCAACTGTTACGAAGTTGATGTGCAGTTAATAAGTGCAATAAATATTTATACTGGAAAAGAGAATCGTGATCTCAATTCTAAGCCAAAAAAAATCGTGATTCTCATTTTATGCAAAATCGTGCAGCCCTATTGTGAAGGTCCAATACCCCTGCCACAAACACTATGATGGGCTATATTAGGATGGGGATTTCTGTTGTAAGAGCTTAACAACAACAACAACAACAACAACAACAACAAAAAGAAGCCCCACTGTCCTTTGACCTTCTACTCCCCCCCTCCCCAGAGCTTTCACCTGCCTCTCATGGTCCCTCTCACATAGATACTTTAGTGCTGAATAGCACTTAACAGCTAATGTTGGAACAACATCTGTACTAGCTCATAATCAAAACCTTGATGTGCCAAGACCAGGCCAAGCATCCACCCATAACACCATAAAGGGCGATTAGATAGCGAGCAAGCTTCTTCACAAAGCAAAGTATTGTGTTTACATGATAAACAAAGTCAAAACAGGCCACAATGGACGTTTGAACATGTTCACAGCTCAACGTCCAGACCATGAAAAAACAAAAAAAAACAAAAACCCCAAACCCCTCACCGCCTCTGAATTTGCAGCCATCACGTCACATTAGGGAAACAGTTTAGCCAGTGACTATTTAAAAAGCCATAATTTGATGCTGCATCCATTGAATCTTCCCCAGATAAGAGCCCCATGACTGCATTCAGTCATCTCCCTCCCTCCAAGGCCCTTTGAGAACATAGCACCAATCATAACATGTCTCAGCACTGAGCGAACAATGCACAGGACAAGAAAGAAGCCGGCCACAACTCTGTGTGCCAGTAATCTCTCTTTGAGGCCCCCGCGTCTCTTAATTGCCCGGACACTTGTGTCCGAGGGTTGCTCTCGTTCCTCAGTGAAAAGATGAGACCTCTCGTGCTCCTTACAACAGGCTTAAGCTGATAAACCCTTTCATTCAACGTGGCCGTGGGATTGAGGCTTCATGCGAACAGATTGGGTAAAAAAAAAGACTAATAAAAACAGCGATTAGCCTCCAACACAGAAACAGAGCTAAGCCACAGCACAGCCTCAGCAGGGGGTCTACTTTCAACCACTAAAAGTGTCTGATGATTTGTGAGAGCCTTTTCTGAGAAACACATTCCTCAGAGCAACTACATGAGCAGGAATGCATGTGGTGTTTTTGTTTTTACAGAACAAAGATGTAACGGATTCCAAAATAGGATGTGATGAGTGAAGAAATACACAAGCGAGCCTCTCTTGGTCTCTACAAGCCTACTTCTAGCATGCATCCTAGACTACTAAATGAGAAACCCTCGTTCTTGGATAGTAAGCACCTCTCGTGACATTTACTACCTGACAGCGTTGCTCTCCCTTCATGAATCCTTCTTCTCATTTTCTCCCCAGTTACAGCCAACACCTCCATATGGGCTGCCATCAGTGTTTCTTCTGGCCTGTTGCTGTTGTGCATTATACAGAAATCGTGTGTTTGTCAGCAGCAAGGTCGAGTTCTCTGCGTGTTTGCTTTATTTGCAGCTGATGTGAACAAACAAAACAGCACCATACAATTCAATACAGGTCTACAGCATTACAATAAAAACGCGGGCTGACACTAAAACACTAAGCTTTGAATTAAAAAGGAAAAAAAATAATCTTTGCAGTCTGAAAACACAAGTTCTCCAAGATTGTGTCCACCTGACAAATGCTCCAAAAGGAAAAGGGTTAAGTTAATTCTTTGCTCTCTACCAACTGTGAGGGAAATATGTAAGTCTGCACCTCCTAAATGAATCAATATTTTCCCCAGTCATCCCCCTGCTAGCTCCATACAGAAAGGTTTCCGCATACACGCAAACTTCCTGTTAAAAGACAGAAACGTCTCTAAAGAGAAAGATGAGAGCGAGTCAAAACAGTGATATTTTACCTGCTATCGCTGCTGCTTTTTGAAGCCAGAGATAACCATGCAGAGCAGGGGCATTATCAGCGCTGTCTGCGCTAGCTAGCCTGGTTAGCAAGCTTCCTTCGTCACTTGGCATTATGTAAAACAGATGGGTACTTATTTTACATTAAACATACTTAATAGAAAAACTAAAACACCAATTTACACTATGTTTGTTAGGGATGATACCCGTTTCAAAATTTGGAGGAAAAAAAAGATTTTTATTTAAGTACTATAGGTATTGTCGGTGTAAATCTTCTGTAAGTGAAATGAGGCTGCTCAGGTTACAGCATACAATTTAGAAGGCTTTGCGGTTACAGAACACCATGCACCTAAACATGAAGGTTAATGGGGATTAACTCTGTAAAGCAACAAACTAAAATTTCGGCAATGCTGTATAGTAATAATGTAGTGTAGTATCTAATATTAGTAAGTTTCTTAGCAACTGTCATAACATTTCAGACTGTGTCCTGTAAACAACAACAAAATATAATGTTAACATTTCATGTCAATGGCCTGCTACAACAAAGTCAGAGCTTTAAAACAGTTGATGACACTTTTTACCTTGGTATTAAACTGTGTATCAAGCCTCGTGTAATTCTTTCGGTGTTGTTAAATTCTGCTAAATGCTAAATTCCTGGTATCTTGACCTGACCTTTGTATAACAAATGCTCAAAGCTGAAAGTTAAAAGGGCACGCACCTGGCACACAAAGTAAGCACACCTTTAATTATAACTTGCAAATATATGAGCCTTTGTATTAAATGCAATACAATTGTATTAAGGCTGTATAAAAATTCACCTACCCTCCAGTTGTCAAAAAGCATGGGCATTAATTAGACTGCCTAGCTTTTGTACCAACATTTTTTGAAATTTCAAACAGCCTATTTTTTTAGTGCTTGTGGTTGCTGCTTTTATTACATATAAAAGTACTGATCACAGCAACTTTACAGACAACATGCATTTACTGTATAATGCCCCAAAAAAATTTCAGTAGAAATAATTTGGCGTGGTGGTTAGTACTGTTGCCTCACAGCAGGAAGGTCCCGAGTCCTTCACCATCTGCCCGGGTCCTTTCTGTGTGGAGTTTGCATGTTCTCCCTATGTTTGCGTGGGTTATCTCCGGGTACTCAGCCTTCCTCCCACAGTCCAAAGACATGGAATTAGTGGGGTAAGTTTAAGTGGTGAATCTAAATTGCCCATAGGTGTGAATGTCCGTGTGAATAGTTGTCTTTTTCTCTGTGATAGACTGGTGACCTGTCTAGGGTGTACTGTGCCTCTCACCCTATGGTAGCTGGGATAAGCTCTACCCTCCTGCGACCCTGATGAGAATAAGTGGAAGAGAATGGATGGATGGATAATCATGTAATCAAGTACAAACCCCCCCCCCCAAAAAAAAAACAAAACAAAAAAACACACTAACTGACAAAAAGCAGGCAAGACAATCTGTGCCATACTGTTACCTTAGTGACGGACTTTCAGTAGGAATAAACCAGCTCCAAAATAAACAGTTTCTTATTGTTAGTGTAATGCAACTGATAATGCAACAGCATGAATCAATTTATGGGGAGCACTGCAGCACCATTATTTGCTCTCCAGATTAGCTTGCCCACTGGTGACCTTGAGTAATAGCTCACAAATGTATTCTACAGAATCATGTGACATGTGCACAGAAACACACACACAAACACACACCAAGTGGGAATATCAACATATCCATTTGTCCAAAGAAGATATAATGTGCAATTATGTGGGGAGCGTGTTGTTGCAATGGTGTCAAATAACACAGGCGAGGTAAACTCAGTGAACCTGGCTGCAGATGATTTTGGATATTTAGCGTGATAATTGAAACAGAAACACATTAAATGTTCCAAGTACAAGTATGCTTATTTGTGTGCAATCTCCTGCCGGAGCTGGTGGGTGCATCTGCAAATGATTCCAAGTGACTCTCTGGTTATTACCAAAATAATGAGCTAACTACAGGCCATGGAGATCTGCTTCAGCTAGACTCTCCTCAATTTTATTCACTTTTTCTAAAAAACAACAACATGCCAACTTAGCAAGAATGGCATTTAAATTAGTCACACACAACTACTGAGTCTCATTGGGATGCTGAGGTCTGACAAAAAGTACATTTGAAGATGCTCACCTATATTTCTTCATCCTTTCTGCAATTTATAAAACTCAACTTGCTTCTGAGCTAAACCGCAAAGACTGAAAAAGCTGATTCAATATTATGGAAAAGACTCTTGGGAAGCATGTCTGCATTGGCATCGGATCTTATTAGACATATGATACATCCTCAGCTGCCTCATTATCCTACAGGAGATTAACAACTCACTGTAAATGTGGCATCTGTGTAGGAGAAAAGTAAGGATCAGCCATCAGTTAGAACCAGCTAATCTGAATTATGCGAGATCAGCAAGGTCAAAACATTACATGCGGATAAAACCCTTAAAACAGCAGGGGGTTAAAAGAGTCGTGCAAACGAGACGTTTAAATTGAAGAAGCAGAAAAAGAAGACGGGGTTTCTGGGCCTGGGCAAAGGGTTAGGTAATGGAAGTTTCTGCAAACTGTCAAAAAGACTGTGACAAAGCTATTTCTGGATTTTAATATTGTTCAGTTTCCCCTGGTGCTCAGAGAACATCTTGTTGCTGAGTAACAGAGTTGGAAAGTGCCCATGCTGAAAGGATACCACTGATAACTGATGAGATGTGGCACATTGAATATACTGTCAAGTTATTGCCTGTCAAAGTTTCCCTAAAAGGAACAGCTCTGCATTTTGGGAAATACAGCCACAACAGTTTAATCATTTATATAATCGTGTGCAGGTCGCCCTTGTTTTGCTAGTTAAAGTTAAAAAAAGGATGTGTTAGGTGTGGACTTTGGTGCCTGACACCACAGGCTCCCAAGTCCTCCTAAGCTGCATGTTCAAGAATTGTTCCACACTTTATCAAAGTGGGATCCGGGGACTTTGGATATCAAGTCAATGCTTCGGTCTCTGTTGTCCTGCTCATGCCATTCCTTGAATTCTGGGGAGGCCACTGTTGTTGAGGACCACTGCCAAAGGGGGTACGCTTGGTTTGCAACAATGTACAGGTACAGGCGAGGAGTGGATGGCTCTTGTCAAAATCCAGATCAACTTGAACCCAGCAGTCTATTTGAGTGATTTTAATGGTGTGGGTGACCGGTGTATTTGCCTTTTTAATGAGAATAAGATGAGAAGACTCTGAGATCCACCATAGTCAGATTTTTCCCACTCGTTTTCTAATCTTTGTGCTCCAGTATAATAACAGCTCCATGTTGGCCATGCAAATATTAGAGCAGTATTGATCTTCTCATCTATACTTGAGTCAGAAAGCAAATGAACAGATCTCCAAAATGTTTAAATGTTCTTATATGAAAAAAGAAAATCTAAAATGAAGAGAATGCAGTCTTAAGTTAAAAGAATAATTCAAAAGCCAAAAGAGCTTTAACTTTAAAAGGGTCTGCCTCACAAATCAATCCACAATATTACAATTCTACTCTGTTACTGCAATGACAGGCAATAAAATGAGATGCACTGCATTGGCCTTGTCTTACAGGAAATTCATCTTTCAAACTTCTCAAAGAGCTGGATGCTACTCTGTCTTCTGTCATGCAGCATTAGGAATCCCACAAAGTCCATAAGAATACAGAGGAAGAAGTGGTCATCATTTCTGGTCCTGTCCTCACTTTACAATATTTTATTCAGCAACTGTTTTTCTGAACTTTTAGGTAATCATTTTAACAATTTGAATCAATAACTTATTTCAGCTGGTTAGACATCAAATTGCAATCCTAACTGATGCTTGCTGCTCTTGGATGTTGTTTCTACTGTTTGAGCTTTTCTACAACTATTTCATAGACCAGCTGTAATTGCAAGTACATAAATGGAATTGATTAAAATTTCTAGTTAAGCAACAGCCTGCCGCTGTCAGAATTCAACATACCCTTTCTTAACTTTGTCAGAGGGAATGCTTCGTATGTGAGATTTAAAAAAAAAAAAAAAAAAAGTACTTGCCGCATGCAACAGCTAAACCGGGCGAGAAAGCAGAGCTGATGCCACCGTGCCATGCTACATGCTGAGACACTGGGTCTCTTTGTACGACGAGCTTCTTTACAGACAGCAGCAGGAGCTGCAGGAACACTTACACTTGAATGAAAATACCACAGACAGCAGGGGGTTTACAGCTTGCGTGTACACACAACAGTGCACACAACCGGGGAAGCAGGGTGGCGGTCACATGGAAGTGAAAAGGCTATCGTCCAGAGGGAAACTTGTCATGCCAGAAATCTTAAAACTATGAATAAATTTACATCAAATCAGCATCCCGTCTGACCGATGCAACAGATATCCTACATGAGATAGATTTTATGGTTTGTTAGCTGTGACGATGAAAATTTGTAGCAATCCTACACAGCCCAAATTTCGTATCCATAAATGCATCTTTTTCATTTAGCTCAGGAAATATGATCACTGGAAATGTAGAGGGGAAAACTGAGAAATCACAAAGAGCCAACATTCAATCTAGGAGAGATAACAGCAAGACAAAGGACAGCTCTGGATGGCAGGATGCCCCTGGGGCGGCTATGCTGTTATTATGTTGGAAAGGGCTGCTGAGCTGCGGTGCGGGGCAATTACAGACCGGAGGATTGACTGGGGGGAGGGTCCGGGCAAGCCAACCCATCCATGAAGCGCTCTCAGCTCAGAGAAAAGGAGAACAAACTCTGATACAGCAGCAATAAACCATAACAGATGATGGTGGCTTCACCCGTTGAAGTAACAACCATCTGCTTATTCCCATGGAAAAGAGTTCGGTCTAAGCCGCTTTGCTGTCATCAGTGGAACCCAAAATTAATTTTGAGCGATGCATGCTGAACTTTCTGCTGCATTGGTTTGGATTATTTTACTAGTATATGTCACAAATAGGGTGGTTTTGGGATAACGTACAGGGCTAAATGAATCATCTGTTGTTCTCATAGAGAGCTACAGCAGACACTGTGGTGAACACATTAGCCACGTCTATTATCTTTAACGTCACTCCACTTTGGAAAGTCCTGGCTGAAAACCACACACCGTCCACTAGCGATCCAGCCGGAGAACGCGGGACAAAGAGGAAAAGTCAGTCTCAGAGTATCGTTTCAGTGGTTCATGGACCACAGTCAGAGGTCGCAGCCTTACAGCCATTGTGTGTTGTCACTGAACGGGTAGATAACGGAAGTAAAAACAGATAGAGTTGCAAGGGGGAAAGAGTTTTACGAGACACATAATGCGACTTTTCGCCAAACTCTCACTTGGGTAACTTAAGCCACTCAACTTCACCTCTGATGAAATCTCCATTGTCGTCTCTCATAATATTACAGCTCTCCAAGTAAAGAGGCCACAATGGGCAGTGAAAGGAGACAGTAATACAAGCTCGGTGCTGTGAGAAGTAACAGTTGGCACTGCTGAGTATCTCGGGTCCAAACACACAATTTCCATGCCCCGTGGCCCTGAACGGCTTCAGTGGAGCAGGTGTCTGCGCACATTCTTTACATAAGCTTTTGTCAAACATGGCGCACAGGAGCAAGGCCTCACAGCTGCAGGACAATGGAGTCTCATTAAAGTACAGCTCTGCAGCCAGACATGCACCCTTACAGCCGGAGTCAAGGTAACAGTTTCTCCAAGGTCAGTTTGTGGTCAGAAACGGGGCCAAACCAAATGGTGAGAACTGCATGTGAATTATATTACAGAAACATGCCATAAGTTATTTACTAAAATGTAAAATAAATAAATCAATAAAATAAAAAGCTTAAAGCTGTTGTGCTGACAGAAACAGAAATAAAAAGACTGAAAGCAAGTACAGCTGAAGTTCAAACTGCACATTGTGATTAAATTAATGCCTGATGAATGAGGTAATTGTGCTCTTTCATGCAATTTAGATAAAATTACCGTTATCTTCCAGCATAATGTCAGTGTCAGACCCCTGAGCCATGAACCATGCTGGAGAAGTAAACACTGTGCATGAAGCTAGGTAGTACTATATTTTTAGACGTCAGAAATCTGAATGTATAAGAAAAAAAAAAAAAAGCCAAGAACCAGTGTGAAGATTAGAGGTTTCTGCTCTTAAAAACTCTCTCTGGCTTTATATTCCACAAAAAGTATCAATTAAACTCTCTCGGGGAGTGTAACAAAACTTCAGTTTAACTGATTTTAAGATTTGGTCGTGCAACCTACACAGGTGAAATGTTTTAATGTAAGAATCAGCTCATTCACTTTAATTGCATAGCCAACTTCATACCATGTACAGGGCGATATGACCAAAAAATATTTATCACGATATACATTTGATAATTTGCGATAATGATAACTGACGATATAACTGACACTAGACAAAATGCTTTACAACTCCACAACTTTATTAGTGCAAAAAACCCCATCAATGTATTTTCACTTAAACAAGCAGCTGTTTTTTTATGTGCATTAAAGTTATATAAAAATGTAACAGTGCAAATTCCTTGCTGACAGTTTAACCAAAAGGCATTTCCAGTGGAAACTGGCCGACACATCCTCAGCATAACCATGTATACTATCCACAAAACTTAAAAAGAGGTTATAAACACACAATACGGTAATATTATGTTGAAGCACAGTACGTATCACGCCGCGAGGTGCCTGCCTAAGACAGCCGTAATGCTCCGACAATCCATCAAGCGGTGCGGCTTCGTAGCTTAGCAAAGTCGTACTAAAACATTTGACAGATTTTCGAGCCCCATGTACGACATAAAAATTGTTTCGAGGTCAGTAAACACAACCAGAATTCATAAGGCACACGGGATTATGAGGGGCACTGTTGATTTTCAGAAAAATCAAAGGATTGATTTTAAGTGTGCCGTATTTTCCAAACAACGCGGTAATAACGACGGACCGCTAGCATGCGCTACCAAAAATAGTGCTTGGTTGTGTATCTGACGCATGAAAGCTAAACCAGTTCCACACCACTGAAGTTGCAGCATTTTTACAAACCAATTCTGGTTCATCCGTTTCATTTAACGATCCACTTTCGCTCTTCTCATTCTGCGTTGCCGCCATGTGCGTATGTAAACATAGGCACTGCGCATGCGCGTTTTACCCATATTCTATCGCGATATTTCATTTTCCTATCGTTGCCCAAAATTACACCGGTATTACCGTGAACGGTATGATATAGCCCAGCCCTACCACGTACTAAAACCTCTAATGAAGAAATCTAAGACGTACGGATTAGGCAAGGCAATGTGCAGACACTTTTGTCAACCTTCTCACATTTGCTCCATCTGTGTTGTTTTTTAGTTTTTGTGCAAGTCATCTTTGAGTTTGACACATCTTGACACATTTAGTGATGGCCTTTTGCTTTCACTTATAGTACAAGTTTAGGTCAGTTTATAAGCCGTTTCATGTATCGTATGCCAAGCTGTTCAGGAAGACTGGGCCAAAATTTGTGATGAACACATCTCTAAATATGACATTTAACTCTCACGGTCTCTCCGCTGCGAATTTTCCACATCACAGAAGCCTCAAAAATGTCCCAGTATTAACCCAGACCAAAACAGAAGACCTCTACAACACAAAGCCACAGAAACCAAAGGCAAAGCTGATCAAGAACAGAGGATTACCACCTGCAGATAAAACAGTTCAAACCACTCTTTCAAGCCACTTCTTTGGTTACAGTGAAGGATGCATGATGGGCAGGGTGCAATTCAGTTTTCAGCAGACTACTGACATACTGATGAAAGGTGTCCTTAGCCCCACTCTGAGGCTCCTTGCACCCTTCGCCCCTGGCTGCGAGCCGAGCGAGCGGGCGTCCTGCCTCAGGCGGCCAGCCACACAGCAGAACCGCCGACCAGGAGGAGTCGAACAAGAGGCCTTTCTCTCCCTGCGATGTGATCCTCCCCCCTCTCACTCCTGCAGGAACGACTCTGGCAGCATCTCAGCTTGTTCTCCCCCTTTAGTAAAGTTGGATTCTCAGATCACTTTGGCCATGGCTTCAATTCATTTACATGCAACTCTCTGTCTCTCTGCTGCTGCTGGTGCACAAGTCCATGTAAGGCAGTGCCAGCAAGTCAGACAGCTGGCCATCTCTGAACAACAGCAGACATCCATTCACTAAGAACTCGCTACTCGAGGGTCTCTCAAAACGAGCACAAGTGGAGAGTCCTCTGTGCTGTTTGGAAACTGTGTTGTGAACCCGTAGCCTGACCACCAGCTCAAACAAAGCTTATCAAACAAAGCATACACAATTATGCAGTGTATAACTGACCCGAGCGTAACCTTTATAAAAAGCAGACACGCACATGAGGGGAGAGCAAAATTAAATTCATTCATTTGGTACCAAGATATAATGGCTAATTACACTTCTCAGTACATTCATATTACGAAACCACCAGAACAACATGACAGTTTCACCTTTTTCTCTCCAAGGACAGATTAAATAAAGACTGGCAGAAGACTTTCTTTACTTTCTGCATTTAATCAGGAATATTATCCTTTCTTGATTAAATAACAAACATTTCCTGCAACGGGAAGGCCTGGATAAGTCCTAAGTAAAAGAAAAGGGGACAGCCTCCAGAGACAGGGAAGAAGCCAAGTCAGTACAAGGCAGAGGAGTGGAAGCAGAGAGAGGAGGAGGAGGAGGAGGAGGAGGAAAAGTACAATTGGAGATTCTGAGGTGGGTTAGACGGCTCTGAAAGACAGGGCTGAAGAAAAATTGCATCCTTCGCCAGGAGATGAGTTCCGCCTGCATCACGTCAAAAACAAACCGGAATGGAGGGCTGAGAGGGCCACTTAGTCTCCACAGACCCACAACATCAACAAAACCCACCACTGAGTCAACATCACTCACCCATTAGGTCTGCCTGTGCCTGTCTATGGTACAAATAGTACTGTGATGTTCTCGTTCAGATGTTCTGGCACATCACGAGCAGGCGATCTTCCTGTGTTACTCAGAGCCAAATGAGAGGTTTTTAAAATTGCCTCCGTTTCACCGCCAGCTAACTTCACACCTGCAAAATGTGATTCTCGCACTTGAATCAGACACAACTAATAATAACTAAAACAAAGAAAAATTGTTGCATTTGGGTCCTCAGCTGACCACCTTCTGTTTAATCAAAGCACATAAATCCCCACACAATAGGCTGCTAATTATGGCTGCAATTATGTTCATTATCATTTAATCTCCTCATTATTTGCTGTTTACTTTTCAATTAGTCCAAAAAACACTTTTTGGCAAACAAAGAAAAGAAAAGTAAGAAAAAGAGTGAATGAAATCCATTTAAAATTCCCTCGGAACAAGTTGAGGCTTATTTTATTCAACCAAATATATTCGGTGTGCCTCCGTGCATGACAAAGAACACCATGAAATCCTTGTGCTGGAATCTTTATTTTTTATTTTATTTTATTATTTTTTTTGGGGGGGAGAGACATTCAGTCTATAATCAATAGAGCTGCAGATTAATTAACCATCTATCAGAGCTCAACTGATTACACCAAGAAAACCCAGAAGAGAAAGGGAAATGAGCCATTTCTGAACAAAAACATGCTGCCAGATCCTCTGAAGATAAACATCTGATTAAATGGAAAAGAGACTGCTGTGTAAGTGAAGGCAGGAAAACCACCCTGTAATGCTATAATATAACTTGGATGCCAGCATGCACGAATCACAAATTAACTAGTGCCTGATAACAGATAACAATGCTCTGCGCATTTCTAAAGTCATATTTATAAGACTCTGTTAGTACAGTGAATTATGACGAATGTGTGGAGATGAAACCCAAACCGAACGAAGACTGCAGGCCTCTGCAAAAATGAGATAGACAGCTGTATTGCAATATTCTCACAAGGTCTGGGCAGCAAACAGACCACCAATTAGAGCACGAACAATGCTTATGTTGATGCCACACATATTTTCCGCTTGGAGTTACAACACAATAACACTGCACTGTGGACGTGCTCCGCCCCAGACAACAAGACAACCCCCACCCCCCTGTCATCACTGCACCTTATTCACGTCTGGACTTCATTATGAAGTGTAACGGAAATCATCATTGGCAATTTGAAAGAATTTACGAGACAATGATTCAATCCAAGTCATGCCTCGTGGTCACAAAGAACGGTTAGGGTTATACATGGCTAAGCAAGGCACGTCTTTTCTAAAACCAATACGCACTGTTAGGACAAGAAGCAGATTTTAAACATTTTAGACCACCGTGGTTTTACGTACACACCGCCTGACGTGACTGATGCTAAACTAGATTACATCGTTTTTGCTGTATGATTTTCCTAAAAATATTTCCTCTTATAGGCATCAGGCCTCACCTTTAAAATAATAATATATATTTTTTAAAAACAACAAAAAGAGAAATGGTCACAGACCTCTTTATTTGGACAATCTGTTATCTAGTCTAGCATCTTTCTTTGTGAGCATCATCAGAATTCACTGACACGCCTGACTGATGCCATACAAATGCAGCTGAGCATGGTGTCTTTGTTTATGCCTCATCTGCAATTACATTTAGATTCAGCAAGGATGAGACCTGTGCTGCGAACTGGACACTGGCATGGCCCTCTGGCATTCTGCAGTGCACACACGACATATGCAACATTGTCCTCAATTCCATTTTTCTAAGACTTGGATTTATTTTTCTGGAGCTGTAGATAGCAAACCTCTACCATGATATATAATCCATAAGACTTTTATTTTTGGAAAGGAAGAATATATTTGAATAAATCATTTTTTCCTGTCAGTTTTTGCAATTAACAAAAAAAAAAAAAAGGATATCTATCCCAAATAATAAAACTCCTTGAAAAAAAACAAACAAAAAAAACTAATTAATTTTTTTTTTGGCTTAAAGTCATTTACACAGAGAGAAATTAAGCAATTTAATCCACACATCCATCACAAAATACACACCTAAGCCTCTCAATGTACACAAACATTAAAAATATAAAAGCAATTACTAAGTCAGGGAAATCAAAGTAGTCAGAAATCTTCAAAGCACTGCTTTGCTGACATTCTTAGGAAATTAAGGAAAACTAAAGATGAAATGATAGTAAAATGAAAAAACAGGCCTTCTCTGTGTACAGGCCACACCTGGATAATATGATAGAATATAAAATAACAACACTGCTGTGATGCTCAGTGGAACTATGCTTCTGCAATGACTCTCTGGTCAAAATATGAGCCAGTGCAAAGTGAAGAACCAAAAAGAAGAGAAGCCTGTTATCTTTCCTGTTCATAACTCAAAAATGTCTAGACTGGCACTTTTAAGATATATTGATAAAAATCAAGTCAAAGGGCAAGAGTCCATCCTTTTACTCTAAGTGTTTATTTTTGTTTGTTTGCTTTTTTTAAATTAAAATGGTTGAAATGTGGTTTTTAAAAGTCACATTTCAGTTAACATTTCTGACATATTTTTGTGGAAAAACTGACAATTCAATAATGTATATGTCAGTTAAAATAAACAGCTGATTTTATAGTTTAAACACACACACGTACGCATACGTTAGTGTGTGATAGCTGTGTGTTATCAATAACGAATCCCAGTTACAAGATTTCTACAGAGAATCTGAAGATGATCCCATTTGTCCCACTTGAATGAATCTGATTAAAATAAGTCGATGTAGGACAAACCCAATTCATGACCCAAATTAAAAACTACACCTGTGCTCCGACAGAAGAAGCAGACATAGCCTAAATGTGTAGGGGTTTTTTAAAAATTATTTTTCCAGGGTCTTTCAACCCATGTACAACACAGAAACCCCCCTTCAGACACTAAGCCCTGCTTCGGCTGCTGCTCTTCATCACCGCTGCCCATCTTACCTTTTTGTGTCTGTCTTTGAAAGGTAACGCAGGCCATGGCATCTCCTGCAAAAAGTCTTGCCAGTGTTTCTGATCCGGATCAGACGAGATGAAGACGATTTCCAATTTGTCCTTATGTTCAGACGTCTTTTTGAACCTGCTGTAAAACTCGCACAGGCTGCCGTTGAACTGCTTGCACGGGGCGTTCAGGCTGCATCCGAAGAAGAGCCCGACCAGGGACAGCTTCGCGCCCAGAGACTGCACGTCCACCTCGGCTTTCTCGCTGTTGACGAGCCGCTCCCCGAGTAGACTCACCAGAAACTCCGACATCGCAGCGTACAGTCCTCGAACACACAACGTTACCCTCAGCCGAAACCGCTGTACATGTAACCGCTATGTTCAAGCGACACCCAGCACTTCCTCCACCTCCAATTTGAGGTTTTAGGTGAGCTCCCAGCCCCGGCGAGGCGTTGCGGTCTCTGTGTTCACCGCTGCTCGTCCTCCGGTGCGAGCGCTGTGCAGGAATGCGCTCCGCTTAAATCGCCCTGACTGCAACAGCGGTTGCGCTCTTTTAAGAGAAAAGCACACAATTTTGTCACAATATTTATCATTCTGTTTGTAAGGAATCCACTTTAATCAATTTATGGATTTCAAATGCAATAAAAGCTGCACTTGCAGCTGAATTGTTTTAATTTCCGAGTTTATGGGTTTCTTTTTTAATTTTGTTAAATTTTCAGAATAATAACAGCGGTTTTCCGGGCTTGACCTCCAGAATCGCATTAGTCTTGTGTTTGCAAACATCATTAAATTTGAGTCGATTAATTTTCTTTAGACAACTGTAAATAAAATTCTACTAATTTCTATTTAGACTGGGAGTGAGACTAAACTCAACTCCTGTGGATGTGCTGCCACCTAGTCCTCACAAAAGAAAACAAGGGTCAGTCACATCACACAGAAAAGTTCCTATCTGATCCCCTCGCAGTCAGCTGATTCGTAATTACAACAGCTTTAAAATAAGTAATTCCAAATTTTACCATTTACGTTTGCTACAGCGAGTGATCAGAAAACACGGAAAACAAAAAAAAGTAGCAATGTTTTCTTCTGTTGCTGACATCAAGTTTGTGTTGAAATATTTAAACGAATAACTACTAACTGATCATCCTGAAACAAAAAAAGAGCTTTTGGCTTTAGATCGTGACAAATGGAGTGGGTTTAAATTGAATTTGGTTCCAGTTTCTTAATAGATTAAACATGCTTTTCAGCCTGGAAAGATCTGATGTTGGTAGCTAATGTAACTATTATGTTATGGGTGTTCCAGAGTGACAAAAAATAAAATAAAATAAATAAAGGAAAACTAAAAAGATCCAAATTTTAAATCACCCTTGCACTTTGACGAGCTCTATCTCAGACTGTTTTTTGGAGTATGACATATGAACATTCATTATCTTGCAAAAGTTATTGTATGACAAAAATTTACTGATTCTGAGGGTGTGACACTCACTAATTTTCCATAGAATGACTCATGAAAAGTTCTGGCACAGCTTCAGCTATTTCGAAGTTGCATAGAAGATGAAAAACAACTGAAACACATCGTGTATGTGAACTTTACCATGTATATCCATCACCCACAACAGCACAACAAAAACATGGTCAGACATATGTGACAGATCAAAAGAGGAACCCAAAGAATAAGTGTCACTCCATTTAAAGCCACAGCAACAACAAAGTTAAAGAAATCAATAGTCACAATAATAATAAAATAAAAATATTAAGACAGATTCACCACAAACTAGTGTCCACCAGTTCATCACAGAATCCGAGTACTAAGATGGTAGCAAGTAAAGCGTGCATCTCATAGGCATTACCTAAACAAGTCAGTATTGTTTTAGGGGCAAACTTAAACAAATTCTGGTTTCTATCAGAATCAAAGTGGGAGATATTTCACTTTTAAATTATATTTGGGGGGGGGGGGAGTGCTGAAATGTTGAACTTTTGTTGAGTGATGAAAGCAGCGCAGTATTCCTCAGTCCTCGGTGAACATCATCTTCACCAGGTCTGCTTTGAAACATTCCTCCTCCACCAACTTCTGAGGCTGAAGCAAAGATTACACAGAAATGACGCTTAACATTACAGAAATATCCAATATTAGCTGCCTTATTAAACAAATAACTAACTAAATAAATACATAAACAAATAAAGGTAAATGCATTCTTACTGTGCCATATCGCAGCAGTGTGGGAACTCCAGTCAACTTCAGTGTCTCCTTGAAATCGTTCTTTGGATCCTTCCAACTGGAGTGAGAAAGACATTATTAGGAAGCTTTTAAAAGTTAACAGTACAACATTTAATAACATAACAAGACTTTGGACTATGCATTGAAACACATTTTTACATTCATGTGAACAAATGGCTCTTGGGAGGCAAAAAAAAAATTATCACAGCAAAAACGGATATTGCATATTTGCACAGCATACTGTTTAAACAGAAACAGTAAACAGTTATCAATAACAACTCTGTCTTTCTCACACTGCAGATAAACTTTGTGCTTCCTTACTGCTTCCAGAAAAATTAAAAGGTTAAGTTAAACTTAATTAACTACTGAAGTGTTTCCATTCCTGGTTCTTCCAGACCGCATGTGAAAGTGTCTTTGAGCAAGATAATAAACCCCCAAAACAGCACTCAGTATATCATTAATGTGCATTAGTGTTTATAAAAGTGGTTTGAGTTGGTTAGAGCGGTCAATAAGACTACAAAAGTGATTTATGTATGCAATACACAATGATAACACTCCATTCACATTAGGGAATAAAACATAAGCAGAAGTAGTATGGTTAGTTAAAGCAAACAAACAAAGAAAATAGCAAAAGTAGCAAAGAGTTAAAGTCTCCTAGTATAAAACACATGTAAAGGTTCAGAATGTGCCTCAGCCCACTCTGAAGGTACACAGTACTAGAAACCAGTCTTCTCTAGTTTAGAAATTGGGTGGGGAACTTTAAAAGCCAGTCTCTCCTGTAAACTGGGCTCGTGATAATGAGAGCTCATCGGAAGATGTTAAATATCACAGCACTTTATACCAAAGAAGAAATGTTTAACTGGCTCTGTGGTCAGCTGAAGAAAATGAAAATATAAATTCTGATCAGAACAATGATCGGTTTCAATTTCAATTAAATTACATCATGTTTCATGTATCTTTTAATTCTATATAACTTTACAACGGAGATTCAGTCAGTTACTATCAAGCTTTTGTGCCACAGTAAAATCCTTTTATTGACAGGCTACCTGCGATTCTCAACAAGTAAACATGAAATAAAGCTTAGTCTGTTAACTGCACCATGATGTGCTATAGTGGTGACAGCGCGTGACATTTGTGTGACTAAAGAGTTAGAAATAATAACAGCTTCTCACAACATGCTGGAAAAAGGAAGCATAAAATACTGACTAGGCTCTTTCTCCAACTTGGCAGTAGATGAAAACAGAGCCCTCCGGAAGGTGACTCAGCTGTCCTCTTACAACTGGCTCGGCTGGAAAGGTAGAAGTCACAGGATGAAGCACAAAATGCTCTTTATGCAATTTTGATAAAGAAATGCTAAGAAAGAACTCGACTTGTTATTTTTCAATAGTTCTAATCTCAACAGCAATAAGCAATGTCGTTACTTTCCTGTTCATTTTAGACAAATTTTCCATCCATAACAATCACATTTGTGAAAAAATTTAATTGTTATATAACATTTAAATAACACTGTCACATTCAAAAAAGACAGAATATATCCAAACTCTTCATTTCACCTGGTTAATTAAAACTTTTGTGTAGAAATGATTTACTAAACCACATACATACATACATACTGTAATTTCAATGCACATACACTGGTCACTTTATTAGGTAGATCTTGCTAGCACAGGGCTGGACCCTCTTTTTGCCTACAGAGCTTCACTATTTTTGTGGCATAGATTCAACAAGGTGCTGAAAACATCCCTCTGAGATTTTGGTCCATATTGACTGCATAACAAAGTTGCTCCAGACTTGCAGGTTACACATCCATGATGCAAATTTCTCATTTAATCACATTTTATGGTGCTCTGTTGAATTGACATCTGGCGATTGGGGAAGGTGATTTGAGTACAGTGAACTCAGCGTCAAATGCAAGAAACCAGTTCGAGATGATTTAAACTTTGTAACATGGTGTATTGTCCTGCAGGAGGCAGCAACCAGAAGGTGGGTACACTGTGGTCATAAAGGGATGGATGTGCTTACTGATTAAATGATACTCAGCTGGTACTACGGGACCCAAAGTGTACCAAGAAAATATCCTCCACAGCATTACACCACCATCTGCCCGAACCTTTGATACACGACAGGATGGATCCTTGCTTTCATTTTTTATGTCAAATTCTGACCCTAAGATCTGAATGCCACAGAGGAAATTGAGACTCTGACCAGGACACATTTTTCAATCTTCTGTTGCCTGATTTTGGTGAGCCTGCGTGAATTATAGACTCCCTTTCCTGTTCATAGTCTGGTCATCTGCTGCTGTAGCCCATCCCCTTCCAGCTTTGATGTGTTGTGAATTTAGAAATACTCTTCTCCATTCTATAACTGTAGCAAGTGGTTCATTGAGTTACTGCTGTCTTCCTATCAGCTCGAAGCAGTTTGGCCATTCTAAATCATTTTCACCCAGAAATCAGCCCTAATCCTCTGTAAACCTTAAAGTTGGCTGTGCAGCAAAATCCCCAAAGTTCAGCAGTTTCTGAAACACTCAGACCAGCACGTCAGGCAACAGCAAAAACCGTGCAGTATTTCAGTATTTAAATCACCTTGTGTACAAAACAGAGGCAGGTGAGTGTAAAATCCTTAAATAAACCTAATTTCTTATATGTAAACCTAAACTGCGTTAAATACATAACGACATATTAATGTCTATGCTTTTACTATATAATATGCCATTAAAAGCGTGCACTATCACTAACACTGTAGCCAAAGCTAAGTCAAGCAGCATTTAAATATCAAAGTCTTTAAGACCAAAAAAGTCACGACAAAACAGTGAGAATAGCAGCTGTGGCTGTAAGTTGCGTAATATATCCAAGTATAAGATTTCTGAGGTTACCTTTGACACAATCTGGACACCAGCTCTTTCCTTGCTTGTCTTTATCCCCTGAAAAGTAAGCAAAAATATCCTTCCCTTTTCTCTCAGACACAGCCCGACAGAATTCATCATACCCGTGTACATTTACTTCTTCGTAATGGGCCATTATTTTAACCAAAGCTAATGTGACAAAGCACAAATTTAAACTGCTAAATTTAACCCGTGCTGCAAGTGTAATAATCAATGCAGCTTCTCTGAACTTTGGTCCTGGTAGCAATACTCTTAAGTCGACGCCTACTTCCGGTCTGTGGAAAAAGTTCTTAAAGTAACCGCTAAAAGAAATCGAATTGTAATATATTCTTTCTTATTTATACACTATTCTCCAGTATTTAAATATGATATATCATATGTGATATATTTAGTGAGAATGCCTGTTCTATCACACGTCATTATAAAGCGTTTGCGTTGATTTTTGGCTTATTTGACAAGCCGTAGTTAAAAAAAAAACTACTTCCGTCTTTAGGGTTGTGTTGTTGTCATGGCGCCGTTTCAAACTGTTGAGAAGCTAAATTTAAAATTTAAGAGATTAACGAGGTCCTGTATTTTAATTATGCTTCAATTAGCCACTCGGTGCGTATAGCTGACTTATAATTCATATACAGAAAGTGGAAGAACTGATTATTAACGACGGCGAAGTGCCTGAATTTAGTTTCTGGATTGGATTAACTTTATGTTAGCAAAATTAGCTCCCATTAGCATAACATTTAGTATTGTTTACTACAGTGACAACTGTTTTTCGCTGTAATGACTGCACAATCCCTGCAAAGTGGTCCCGGGATTTTCTCAGGAAAGCGGAGCGAAGAGAGAGACTGGGTTGCTTTAGGATCAACCAGAAATGTTCACAGCCGCAGCGGTTTAACGGCTGGGATCTCCCACACCAAGGTAAACAGCACTGAAAGTCTGATAATATTCATCTATCTTTATTATATGCAGTTCATCTTTGCATATATACAATTTGAAATGGAAAAGCTAAGACCACATACTAGTGATACATACACAGACCTGGAGCTGGTTGATTGAGATCAGCTGGTCCTAGAGTGCAGCACAATGTCAACAATAAATCTGAATATTACAGTCCTGAAAGTCATAATATTTATCGCTACAAGGAGTAGAGGCAGTGAAGGTAGAGACATTTAAATACCCGGGATCAACCATTCAAAGTAATGAAAAAGAGGTGGAGACGCGAGTGAAGCGTTTGTGATAATACCCTTTCTCTCTTCATTTTTAAGATTTTTGTAAGACTTCAGTTTGAAGCATATCACTATGTTCATATCACAATGTTTGTAAATAGCTTGGTGTCAAAGTAACGCGCCTCAGTGAAGTTTACCAGAGATTCATGTACTGTTTTTAGTTGGATTCAATTTCAATTCAATTCAGTTTTATTTATAGGCGCCAAATCACAACAACAGTCGCCTCAAGGCGCTTTATATTGTAGACCCTACAATAATACATACAGAGAAAAACCCCAACCATCATATGACCCCCTATAAGCAAGTGCTTTGGTGAAAGTGGGAAGGAAAAATTCCATTTTAACAGGACGAAACCTCCAGCAGAACCAGGCTCAGGGAGGGGCGGCCATCTGCTGCAACCGGTTGGGGTGAGAGAAGGAAGACCGGACAAAAGACATGCTCTGTAAGAGAGACAGAAATTTAAAAACAAGTGTGATTCAATGCAGGGAGGTCTGTTGACACATGGTGAGTGAGAAAGGTGACTGAAAGGAAATGCTTAATGCATCATGGGAATCCTCCAGCAGCCTGCACCTATTGCAGAGGGAGGATTCAGGGTCACGTTATCCAGCCCTACCTATATGCTTTAGCAAAAAAGAAAGTTTTAAGCCTAATCTTAAAAGTAGAGATAGTGTTTGTCTTCCGAATCCAAACTGTAAGCTGGTTCCATAGAAGAGGGGCCTGAAAACCGAAGGCTCTCCCTCCCATTTTTCTTTTAAATACTTTTAAATACTCTGGGAAAAACAACTAAGCCTGCAGTGCGAGAGCGAAGTGCTCTAATGGGGTGATATGGTACTATAAAATTCATTCATTCATTTCATTTTAGCATCAAGCTAAGGCTTCATTCATTAGGATTTACAGGAAGGTTTACAAGATGGTAGTGAGACCTGGAGATGGTCGCACTAGAATTAGAATAGAATAGAATAGCCTTTATTGTCATTGTACAGAGTACAACGAAATTGGAGTGCCACTCCCTTGGTGCAAGTTTCAATAATAAATATAAATGTAAAATATAAAAAGTACAAAAAAACAATTGTAAGTACTCAAACAATAGTATGTACAATATATACAGGATAGCAGCATTAATATAATGACATGAGATGGTCGCACTAGAATTAGGCGCATTTTCTGAATATTTGAATGCCATCTAATACACATATTATACATATAGGCTCAAATATATACATACACCCCCAAGCCTCTGGCATTATTCTGTCTAAATAATTGTTCACTCTTCTTGATAAAATTGGTAGAGTTAATTTAAATTGGTTAGTTTCCTGGCATGAGCCTACACAGTCCGCAAATATTCATCAGGGTTAAGGTCACAGCTTTCAGTTCAGTTCAGTTCATTTTTATTTCAAACATTTCAAACATGTGCCTTCACAATCATTACAAAATATCATTCCATTATTTGTTTGTTTTGTTTGTTTGCTTTGGGAAGACCATTCGAAAAGCTTCACGTTAGCCTGTTTTATCATTTGTAAAATCAGGTTTGATGTGTGTTTGAGATCATGGTCCTGTTCAACATCCAGTTGTATCCAAGTTTCAACAATCTAGCTTTCGCACAAAGAGGATGTTATTATTATTCCATCTGCTCATCTGTTGAAAGAAATCATTAAAAGCCCCAAATTACTACGACATTTATATGATATGGTATACTTTATCGTATGAATCTCTTGGTAATTCTGGTTCCATGTTCCCTAATGATTGTATGTATCCTTCTGACCACAACTATATGCAATGACACCATTTCCTAAATACCTGTTATTGATAAATATATCTGATTGTGTCTAATCATAATGACTGATTATACCAGATAAAACTGACTTCTGTCTTGCACACCACAGCTGCTGTTCAATGACGCCGTCCCTGCAAGTACTAGAAACCGTGCCACACATGTCGGCCTGCCTGCCCCCATTGTGATAGAGCGACTGCTGCCTGTATCAGAAGTTAAGGAAAATGTGGATAGCACCAGAAGCTCTTTCAGCTTCACCACACTCTCTGAGGAGAGGCTTCAGGCAGCTGTTAAGCAGGCCAAGCGAGATCTAAGACGAAGGCGCCTTGAATCGCTGACAAAATTATCGGCCAAACCTTCTCAGGAGGCCTCACTCTTTGAAACAAGTGATGTAGAACTCCGTCAGGTAATTTAATTACTTTTTGTCTATAATAACATTCTTGTTTATATAATATGAAATTGATTGTTTGTGCCTGTTTAGCAACTGAAGTTTATTTCCTCTCTTTATAGGAGTTTGCAGCAAGTCCAAGTAAGATGATGTCAAAAGCATCCAGTCCAAAAGAGAAGGTGACTGTAGCTGGAGCCAAACGACACACATCCCAGAAACATCCTATTTCATCCATGCCTCGAATGAGCCGCTCACCCCCAACCAGAGACCCTGGCCTTAGGCAGGTAGAAGGAGACAAAGAGGCACCTTTAAGCCACGAGATCCACAGGCTGCAAAATGAACTGGAACTATATATTCAGAAAGTGGAAGAGCTGGCTAACAGAGGTAGCCCACAAGACACCTATAACTTGAAATGCATGGAGTGTAATCATAATTTTGGAACCCATTGCAATGATCACACTTTTCCTATGATTTCACTACTAATGCATGATGCTGATAAATAATGCACAATGTTTTTTAAACAACAGGGGAGAAAATACAGGAGTCATTAGAACCTGAAGAGGAAAACAAGTTGGAGATACGCAGACAGAAACAGGCAGCTCGCTCAGCTCGTATTATTTATGTTCTGCAGCAACAGGTACTTAAATTTCTATTGAATGCCATTAAATGTTTGTCACTGGATTTCCTTTTGCTCTGCTCCTCTAGACAATGTTCTCTCACATTATTTAACAGGTAAAAGAGATACAAGAGGATATAGAAAAACTACGAAGCCAGAAAATGTGGGATGCTAAAAAGGTGAGAAGAAAGTCACATTTTGGACTTCATGGCTCTCCCCTCTGCCTCAGCCACTCGCGGCAGATGGCCACCCCTCCTGAGCTCGGTTCTGCCGAAGGTTTCTTATTGTTAAGAGGGAGTTTTTCCTTCCCACTGTCACCAAGTGCTTACTCGAGGGAGGGGGCGGCATCTGATTGTTCTATCTTTATAATTTTTTAAAATTTGTTTTATTTATTTGTTATTGTAGGGTCTTTACCTTACATTATGAGGGCCCTGAGGCGACTGTTGTAATTTGGCACTATATAAATAAAATTGAATTAAATGAGTAAAATCAGTCGTGTCTGATTTTTTATTTTATTTTTTTTATGAAGGAGTTTTGTTTAAAAAAAAAAGTTGACATTTCTGTTCTTAATTTATTTGCATTCTCTTTTACTTTCAGTCCATGGCGATAAACAGGCTTGCAGCTGCACATCGTGGGGCACTGAGGGCTTTACAGGTTTTTATCCATCAACTCTCTGATCTGTCTCACAGCAAAGTGCCTCCTTATTCCAAAGAACTGGGGCAGCTGATTCGCCAGCTCTCTTTGTGCTCAGCTAAAGTTGAAGTGGACCAGGGCTCAGCTGTGCCTGAGACTGCCCTTGACATCCTGCAGAAACTAGAGGTAAGGATCACGATGTAACCGCTGTATTCACAGAGTGATGTGTGTTTTCCTAGTGTAGACTTGGCTCCTGGACAATGCAAAAACAATCAGCGGAAAGAAGCTCAATGTGGCAAACCAGTGCAGTATTGTATTGGTCCCGACTTTAAACCTACTTTCTTATTTTACTTAATAAAGGCAAATATTCATGCATGAATTCCAACTAACTGCAGTGCAGGTTTAGCAGAGCATTACAAGAACAGATTCTGTATCTGCTACTGTTTCTAGGTCACAGATCGAAGTAGTAATACGATTTTAATATGCCTAAATGATATGATTTTTCCAGATGCATCATATATTTTTATTACATGTTATTTTCTTTGTTACATTGTTTATTTGTGATATTACTGTAAACATAGATGACTTGTGCTGCAGGATTAATCAATATTTAGTGGAATTTGTCTAAAAGTAAAACTTATTTTAGGAAAATATATATTTTTTGAATTGAGTGAATAATCTCAGGCTTTGCTGTCACTTCATTTTTAATAGACTTTGGATTCTGCTCTCAGTAAACAAGAGATGCTCATAAAGATGCAGGCTCAAGCATGCCTTCCGCAAAGGAAATCTCCTCATCGCAGCAAGTCTCCTACGACTGCACCCAGGCGTCCCAAACTGCAAGGAATTGCTCGAGGTCCTTGCAAAGCAAAAAATCCCAGAAGAGGCCTCCATGGTGAGCACTGTTTACTAGCTTTGTGTATTTATTAATGCAGACTTCCTGGGTGTTGTTTAATGATTATCATTTCAACTTAAGACCTACTTGTTGATAGAGGCCTGCTGACGAAGGACAAACCATTTGCTCTCCTATGTATATAAAAGCCCTCCAAGGGCTTCTGTGCGGTTCTCTTGGGGCCTCCCACTGTGCGTAAATTGCTGTACCCAGGCTTAAAATTGATCAGGGAGCCAGGAAGTGATAGGAAAACAAGATTTAAAGTGCAGAACTCTGGCATTTGGTCCCCTGCTGTTTAGTATATGAGCAGTTAAGTCCTGCTGGGTATTATTGGGCTGAGAGGCAGTGATGATATAAACACCTAGAGTGAGCCTCATCTGCAATCTAGATCTCCCTAGAAACCTGAACCTAAACCACACATCCACCTGGCTGTCAAGAGTGCAGGCAAATTCTGTAATCGGTGGTGTTGTCTGCTCCCATCAGGGTTCAACTTAATTGAATTGTACTGAAAGGGATAAATAATCTTGTTTGGTTTTGACTTTTATTTAGTTTGAACTTAAGATCAAAACAAATAAATTGTTTAACTTTTTATTTTTGTCAGCAGATAAGAGAATGGCCTCCCAGAAACCCAAAACTACTCAACAGCCCCTCAATCGAAGAGAGGTGCTGCGGTCTGGCCTGGAGAGCCTCGTCCAGCAGAGGGAGCTGCAGAGACGATCCCATACCAATACTAACAGCAGAAAAGAGCTGCCCTCTCAGAGAAAAACGGCTGAAACAATAAAGGTGCTGGGCTTGTACTGAACTCAGTATTTCACAAGACACAGAGAACGCTTAATAACATGTTATTAGCAACATGATTTGTTGTTTGATATCATACCCTGTGAAAATGTGTGTGTATGTATATATATATATATATATATATATATATATATATATATATATATATATATATATATATATATATATATATATATATATATATATATATATATATATATATATATATATATATATATATATATATATATATATATATATATATTTTTTTTTTTTTTTTTTTTTTTTTTTTTTAAACCATTGATCAGACGTAACCAATGTGAGGTTAATGTAAACTAATAATTAAATATTTATTTTCTATTTTTATTATAGCATAATCAGATGCAAGATACAGGCTTCCAGCAGCCTACAGTCTCCTCTCGGCTCAGAGTGAGCCAGCTCCCTCAAAAAGAGCACTCTGTGCCCTGGATACCTACATCTCCTCACTCTCCTCCTCCACAACGGTGAGTCTGTTATCTCTCTGTGCAGTCCTCGGCTCACTCGATGATTAATGTCATTATGTAAGTACTGCTTTAATGTCCGAAACGCTGATCTCCAGGTAACAGTTTACATTTAGTATGAAATAATATGTGTGGACAACCCCCCCCCCCCAAAAAAAAGACCATTTTACACAATTATCTCTTTATGAATTTCAATCAAATTGTGGATGCAAGTAGGCATAATCAGATTATCTGATGGACTAAGAGGTTGTATACATTATAGGATTGTAGATTGTATTCAATGTTACTGGTAAAGTGCAGCACATGCCATATGCACCAAATTTTTCATTTTTCATTGATGACAGTTGCTTATAAGGAAAATCCGAAGAAAAAAAAAGTAATTTGGTAAATATAGTATAAGAGATGTAAGTTTCAAAATAAAAATTGCTCTTTCGCTTTCCATTGAGTTGTGTAATATAGCATCTTTCTGTTTACATTTTTTAACCCATTCATCATTCTCTGCTATCAGCAGATCCCCACAAAGGGGAAGACCAGAGCCTCGTTGTCTCTTTTCTCCAGTGAAATCCTCACCAGACCCTCCAAAGCAGAGGCCTGGAGGTAGTTTGGCAACTGAGCCAGGCCTAAACTCACAAAGGAAGAAAGAAGCTCAGAATGAAGCATTAAGGTGAACCTTACCTCCCAAAGTTTTTTTTTTTTTTTTTTAACCTTATTTTAAATACACGGGTTGGCAGTAATCGGGAACAATAGGGAAATAAAATGTGAAAGTTAATCTCTCTTCCATCAGCTCTCCTCTGTCCTAAGCTCGCTCCCTGCAGATGATCACAGTCTTGTGCCCATTGCAGAAGCTATGTGTAAGCTGGTTGGTTTAGTTTAGAAAAAGGCCTAATTACTCTTGCTTTCATGATAACAGTCTGAGATGTTACATATAAAATCAAAGCTTTGAACCATAAATTACACATCCTTCATGGCTGTTCTTACAGTGATAGTGGAAAAAAGGCAAAAACTTGGCTCCCGTATGAGCAGGACCTGTGACCATAATATTAGATATAAATGTGTTTTGATAAGTCTGTTTTCCTGTTACTGTGGTGCGTTGCAGGCCAGAGGCAGCTGTTGCTAGTGAGGGACCGTCAACTTTTCCTGCAATATTTTCCAACACTGGCTCAGGCTTTCTTCTCTCTAGGGATGCAAATGCACTAGTGATCTGCATGTGCATCTGCACTTTTTGACTCTCTGAAAGGACCTCTGATTGGCCAGAATCTAATATAATTGGCTAGGTTTTCTTAAAACCTGATAATGGAGCCCAACTAATATGCAGAAGTTTAGTTAGGAATTTTTGCCTGATGGCGAAAAATCTGCCTGTCCCAGCTTTTATCGCTTCTACTTATTATAAATATATTTTTTCAGATTACCTTGTAATCTGTGTCATTTCTGCTTCTCACATTAGATTATCTGTCATAGCAAAATGCCACATGGGTGGAATCTAGGAAAAAGGAACATTAATGAGAACATTCAGAGAGCCATTTCTAACCTTTATGTCAGACCCCACTTGCTGAGAGCCAGAGGCAATACTCTGATTCTAATTCAAAGTTAATTCTTTCCAATAAATTAATCTAGGTGCCAGCTAGATTGAGGCCATTTCTCTTTTTGAGTGATTAATAGTTTGCCTGTTTTATAAGCACCTCATTGATTGAGTGTTCCACATATGTCTCCGTTTAATCAAATCTTAATCACTGCAGTTGTGCTTTCTTATTAATCAGTGGCTATCAGCGTGATTAAAGATGAGGATTATAAATTATTTATGTGCAAAGCTTCTTTGAGCTTACATTTTGCTTCATTTGATGATTGCCTGGGTGATGCAGGAAAGCTTGGCTAGATAAGATGACTGCGCAGAGACTGCAAGAGCTGAACCAGCTGAGTAAAGAAGAGGCTGAACGCATTCAGAGATTAAGGTACAGTACTAATAAAATTATTGTTTTAGCAGATTTGGATCCAAGGTAATGAAGGCTTAAAGTCATGGTGAATATTAATATAGCCAAAAAACTTTTTAATTTCATGTGCCCCCTAATTGCAACCTCTGCAGACACTATGGGATAATAACAAACTCCCTCTGACCGAAATAAAAGGGATTAATTAATGACATAAAAAAGTAAGTACAGTGTGTGTGTATATATAGCGATATATGCACTTGCCCTTTAACCTTTGTAAATACTTGGCATTTATGCTGTTTAAGAAGAAAAACATTTCCCACTCGGTTCATTGTGCTCACAATCAAAGGAGCATTTACTCTGGGAATTACAACATGGGCAACATTATCTACTGACAACAGAACAAAACAATGAGTGGAAAATAATGCAGACTGTGATTGCAGCGCATCCATTCAGCACCAAGGAGAGCATATGTTCCTATAGACCGTTGTGTATTTGTTAATTAGTCACTGGAGAGCCCAACTTTAAAAGGCTGGCAACAAAACGCAATGTGCACAGAGCAAAGTCAACACTTAATTACACTACTGTGAATGTGTGGGTTAACGCTACTGTGTTCTCTGTCACAAAGACGTGTAGGCCTGCTCTTTATTTACTCACCTTGTCAAGAGGGGAATACCACTGCAGGAAACATGTAATGTTAATTAAGAACACATGCAGCCTCTATAGTTTTATGGGTTACGTAACATTAACAAATTTGCACATAGTGTGTTACATGGAAAATTGAATGAAAATTCACCATTATTACAGATCTGTTTTGCCTGTGTGTTATACCCATGGCAGGTTCTTTTTGTTTGTTTGTTTGTTTGTTTGTTTGTTTGTTTGTTTCTGTTTTAAAGCTAAAGAAAGCTGCAGAAAAGTGTTAAAGTGTTTAAATTAGATGTATAACGAGTCACTATATCTGATTTTTTTTTTCCTCCTGCCACTGTGACAAGTAAAAGCACTAAACTGCTTCACTTGTTTACAGGTGATAAGTTGGACACAATAGACATCAATACAATCAACAGGCTGTATTTTGAATAAAATGCTTATGTCACACTTAGTGAGTCTTTTATGCTTCCAGCTGCTCTCAGCTGGTGAAACTCTTAACTGGCATGTCAGCCTTTATGGCTTTTTTTTAAATTGGTTTCAACAGTGAACGTAACCATTCAATATAATGCCAGCAAAGAGTTTGACAGTTTTGACCTTATATGCCTATTATAATTACAGATTAATGTGAATAATTTAAAAAACACTGAGCCTGATGACTATTTCTGTTGTGTGTGAATACATTTAGCTGTCAATGATAATGATTGATAGTGATGATTAATTAATTCTCTCATGCATTTCCAGTAATGAGAATGTTTTATTCGACTCAAACGGATAGTTATTTTAAAAGCTTGGCAGAAAGTTTTTTGTTTCTTAATCAGAGAAATTCAATCTTTTAATTAATTCTGAACCCAAGGTGGGCTAAAATTCCAAATATATTTTTAACTATACTTTATGTAAATACTTTTTTTTTTTTTTAAATTTTGTGTCTTTAAGTTAAAGCAGCTCAGCTTCAGAACTTCTGTGACAGCTTGCAGTGTGGGTGTGTTTTGGTTCACAGGTCTGAAGTTGTCTCGCCAACTCAGTGGGCTGAGAGAGCTGAGCAGAAGGCCAGAGAGAGAATTCAGCCCCTTCTGGATGAAGCCCAGGTAGGAGGACTTATCTGCTGTCCAGCTAGTGCCAGAATTTCTTCCTTTTATAAACCTCCTAAAGACAAGGGTGACAGTTGTTGCATGTGAATGATTAAATAAATCTAAGTTTGTGTGTATGCGTGTGTTTGGCTTCAGATTTGCCTCGTAAAATAAACTGAGATTTTTATTGTGCCTTCAGCAAATTGGTGAGTCCAGGAACAACAGAATGAACTCTCCACTGAGGAGTCGAGTGCCTGAACAGGCCGCAGAGAGGGTGAGCTTCACTACAGGAGATTTGACATTTAAGTTTATCATGGCAATGATTTAAAAACTGTGCAGCTAAACTCACAACACTTGTATTTATTTTTTTTTGTAATTATAATTTCCCTGCTCCACACTAAGTGTGGAGCAGGGAAATTATTTTACTGCTATTGTTAAATAATTGTCATCATTACCATTGCATTAATAATATAATCTGGAGTTTATATTGCGTTTAGAGGTTTAAACAGTGTGTCTTTCAGAAAGGCTAAAAGTAACAGGACAGGAAACAGGCTTGGAGAGTTTTGCAGAAGTGAAAGTTATTTTGAGCAGCAGGCTAAGACGAGGCTTTAACAATGTAACAGATAGCTTTAAGAAGGCCTTAAGATGTTATGCATACAGTTATTATGTTGACCTTGTATTTCAGGTGCAGTTATGACTATTTTATACACAATGCATATCTGTGCTTATTAAAGAGTTGGAGCTCGGTCAATTAATTGGGGGTTGGAAGCTTTGTTCGGCGCGATGTCCGGACAATCTATTGTGCAAGTGACTTGGAGCCATAGAAGGAATTGCAGTACATGCTTACAAAACACTTATATCAGGTCATTTTATATTAAGGTTTTAGTAGAGGTTCTTGGTTAAAACATTTATTTAGTAGAAGACATACATATAGTCTCAGTGAGCCTCTGGTCTGGTGAAAGGTCAGAAGTGCAACAGGTGAATTGAGAAAGAGCATTTGAGGACGAGACACAGACAGTTAGTAGGTGAAGAGGTGACACAAAGAGCATGTGAGGTCAACATACACACACACATGAGTTAGATTTATTTAGAGGAGAGATTAGTCATGTCTCGGTAAGAAAGAGGAACAATTCACTTTAAGACAAGAACGGAAAGTACCAGCCATGAAAATAGAAGATGATCTTCTGGGTTAAAAGTCATTGTGGTGTTGATCTGATCTATGTATAAAATGTATCTGTGACGCATGAAGGGGCGTCAGTAAATCAAACCCTGATGCTATAAAATATCTGTTCATGCTTTGATTAAGTCGAAGCTCAATTGCTGTCTGCGTACAGAGTTGTCTTCCCACACGTGTGTAGTCATTAAAATCATTGTTTGACCAAGAGCTTCTGGACCATGGGTGGTTTGTACTCTCCCTCCTCAATTTTGAACCTTAACACCATTTACAGGCAGAAGAAAGTGCTGAGCAGCTGAGTGAAGAGCTGCTGGACGATTTGTTAGAGGACACCGCCCGGGTGGCGTGGACAGTTAGGACAGACAGACAGCTGCAGGGCATGGCCCAGGACATGCTGCAGGCCCCAACCCTGGAGAGTATGCTGCTTCGTATGGAGGAGATACAGGTGAGAGGGACCCACCAGTGAAAGGTCACTATGGAATTTGAAAGGTCACTGGTTACTGGTTTAGTGTTTATAATGAGCTGTTATGACAGCTGTGGTCTGCGTCTGAATACTGATGCATTTTCCAGACTTGATTACACCGTTCAATTTGTTTGACAAGGCTCTTTGTCAGTAGGATGCTGTGTTTATAGAATCTGGTTCTCTGTGTCTCTGACAGCGGGATCAGGAAGAAGTGAGGAGACGGTTTGCTTCTATCACCTATTCAGACCCTCTTTACTTGAAACAACCAGGACCAGCAGGTAAAAAAAAAAAAAAAAAAAAAAAGCCAAAAACAGACGATTTCTGCACTTAAACAAAAAATGTTATCTGCAAGTGCAAAACCTAGAAAGTTATTTCACAGACCTTTCCTGTAGGTGGAGACAGTGCTACAACTGAAAAGGCCAGATGTATGCTGTTGTCCTTTTGTCTTTCTATCTGTCTGCTCCTTGCTCCACCCATCCCTCTTAACATTTCTCCCTTCTTTTGCTTTCTCTCTCTTCTTCTCAGGATCCCAGTCCCATCCCCCCAGCTCCAGGCCAGCCTCTCCTCAGCCAATTAGGCTCACAAATCCAGTGCTGAAGCAGACCTCTGCAGCGGATATTGTCCTTGAGAAACCTGTCATGACTGGGTGGGTTTCTCTGTCTTTTCCCCTTTACTGCACAAGTCATTTCTATGTCTCATCTTTAGCTGATGGCTTCCATTCATTGCTGTTTAATTCGTCTTGAAAAGTCAGCAGGGAAATTTTGGAGTGTTCTCAGAATATTAACTGGAGCCCAGTATTAAGGTTTGACCTATTTAACTCCCTTTCCAATCATTTGAGCTGAAATTATAGGTCTTAGCCTCAATTATTGGTCATCATAGCTCAGCTCAATGCTCCTGATTGCACAAAATTATGATATACTCCCTTTTTTTAACAAATGCAAATATGTAAATGGTGGATTTTAATTACTTGGAAAGTATCAGGTGACTTTTAATGAAATCTTATGAGACAAATTACATATCAAATTACCTTTAATGACTTGCTTTAGTTGCTGATGCTGTAATGAAGAGAAACAAACGGCATCTTCCACAGGAAGTAATTCAGTGCTGGTTTAATTGCACCTCTAGACTCAATGACAAGGAAGTGGTTAATGTTCTTTTTTTCCCAGCTATACACATTTAGTCTTTTTCCACATGACGTGTGTGCCCTGTAATCACTGTTCCACTGGGAGTCCTTACTCATCCTGCAAAACTCACTTGGTGGCTACTGTACCCAGGGCAGACTCTATTCCTGACTCTGGCAGCAGACTCCACAGGGAGACCCTCCACTGCCCAGGGCTTTAGCTGCAGCTGCTATACTGCTTAAATTAACGAGGAACTTGGAAGGAAAGAGAAAAGAGACTGGAAGGGACTAGAAGTTGTTGACACAGACAAGCCAGCAGGATACTTTTAACAAATTCAAGCTGCAAACATTAGCAAATTAAAGTCTGTCAGTCTTCATCTGCCTCGGGTTCACTTCACTTGATGGAAACTTTGCCTTAAGAGCCACTTTGCTTAACTGTTCTTAATGCATCTATCAAGCAATAACTCTGTTCTCTGGCAAACATAACACAGGTGCTTTTTTAAGAGGTGTCTTTTTTTTAAATTAGCTGTTCATTTTAGAGGCATCAAGCCTTCCAGCTTCTTAACGGGGACAGTCATTTGATAACTGCTAGCTCATTTGTTCTGAAACACCTTGAATCACTGTAGCTCAGAACAGACCCGTCTGCAGCACTTTCATCCTCAGTCTGAATTACAGCTCCTCTAACAAGTGCTGGCAGCCCACTGGACCTTTATGTGTTTTGTTTTGGTTGACACATTAAATCACAGTGGATGTGATTGGTGTTTGTTTTTTTGTTTTTGATTTTTTTTTTTGACATGGATCAATAGAAAAACACTTTGATTTGAAAGCAAGTACTAATCTTAGTAAACAAGTTGACTAGAATGCTTATGAATAAAAGAACACACAAGGTGATTGTGTGTATTGAGCCCCTTGAGTTATTATCACAAGATAAATAGTAATTCGGTTGTGCTGTGTATTCAGAAAAAGGGACGATTGTACCATAACAAAACAGTTGGTGATAATTGAATTAAATTTAAATTCACATAGATATCAGTGAATAATTAATCGGCTCAGTATTTCAGCTTTTTGCAAGGCATGTTTTATCTGTATTTACTTGTTTTTTTTGTTTGAAAGCATTTGAAATTTCTTGGTCATGCTTAGAGAAAAATGCAGCTGGTTTCTGTTGGTACACAGATCGATTTAGTCTCTTAGTGAAATCAGTGAGGTTGACAGAGAAATTCAGCAGCACAGAGGGTGGGTAGCTTCGCTGTCTGCTGAGTCACACATGCCATCACAGAATCCTTTTTCTTTCTTTTTTTTTTTTTTTTTAACCATAAGATGCTCGTCAACTTGTCTTACTGCCTTTATTGGACTAGATGAGACTGATGGTGGTCGTGCCATTAGCTCTTGTATGCGTAGTATTTTTAGGCTCTGAGGTTGCTTGTAATGTAGTAATTGTACTCATTTGCATATGAAAAAAGGATTCTATATATTGTCCCCATTCTCTATTCTCTAAATGAAGCATGACCCAGCCTGTTCAGCACTTACTCCATGACTACTGCACTATCTAACTTGCGAAAGAATAAACCTCCCTGCAAGACACTGACAGATTGTTTGTTTGGTTTCTTTCTAAAGTGCAAGAAGGAACTTGTTGTCCACCTACAGCGTCTCTTTTTTCACAGTGCTTTGTCCCCCTTAGAAGTAATAAAGTTGGAAGTAGGGAGTCGTTTGGAGTGAGATGGGGAGAGAAATTGTGTTTATTAGGCACATTGTTTTACAGAGCTGTCTTTGGGGGACACAGAGTTGCTTCGTAAAATGAACTGAGCTGTAAGGGAGATGCTTTGGCTACCTGTGCTGAAGGATAAAGAGGCCCTGGTGTCACATAGTGCAACACATACCAGCGCAGATGAAGGGATGAAAAGCTAATGCGGAAGCAAACCACCAAGGATGCTCTGTAAGTTAAAAAGCCTCGCCTTATGTTGTTGCAGTCTATACGCTAAATTTAACTGTTGTTGCTTTATAACTTTAGGTTATGTCAGATTGTGTGCGCAGCAGCCCTTTGTATAATAATCACAACTACAACTGCCAAATAGTTCACCTCTCTCACCAAAATGATCAGGTCTTGAGAAATAATGGTAATTCTAAAACTGATGCCAGAGAGCAGCAGGTCATCCCACTGGTTGCTCTCTAAGGAGCATCATTTTCCAGACATTTAGGAAAGTTATTTTGATAAGCAGCTTTTCACAACTGCAGCTCTTTCCTGTTGCTTCCGCAGCCCTCGGATCGAAACCTGTGGTTAAAAATGTGGTTTGTTTTTCGTGCTGATGTGGGATTGTGTTAATCCTCTGTCAGTGTTGACTGTCCTGGTGTTCAGTGTAGCAGAATGGTGAGGTTTAATTTGGGAACGGGAAAATGAGCAAAGAGCTCATCATGTGTGTTGTCTCAGCCCTGAGTTGTTGTTTACAGCCCACATTTTTCAGTCCTGAGAGACACATCAGGCGACATGCTCGTCATTTTGTGCCTCACACACATATTTATACACACCATGGGGGAAAAAAACATGCCACGGAAATAAAGCTGCATAATTTTCTCAGTGTGACTATCAATGGAGGCTTCTTAGGTGCTACTGTTTTATAGCTAAGAGGGACATTGTCACATGGTATCGGTTATCGGTTTCCTGATTTTTGTATTAAGTAAGCTGGTTTTCTGTAAGCACTGAGCCAAGGAAGGTGAGAATTGATCGGGAGTTTTCAAAAGAATACTAACTGAAAGAATAAAATAGTTTTATATTTAGTGAGTGCTGCTACTCTGTTCTTTTCTTTTAATCTATGCTGACTATAGTCGGGGTTACTTAGTAATGACAGGAGAGCCCAGAGGGTTTTAACACTTCCACTGACTCTAACCAGGCGTAACGCTGCCTTTGTCACGCTAAATACTCTTTCCAAAACAGCACGCGCTTCTTACCTTGGGTGTCTTTGTTCAGGTGCCTGTGCGAGCGCTGTCAAACAACCACGGAGACAATCTTTTAACACATCAGCAGAGCAGCAGATAAGATTTATGTATCCATGGTGAGGAGCCCAAACCTCAGTCTCCCCCATCCCCCCTACAGCTCCATCAGCTAGTCAAGCAAATCAATAAAAAGATAAGAAGCTCACTCAGAAAAATTAAAAACCGTGCATTTATTTTATTTATTTATTTCACACTGCTCTCTCCCACCTTTTTCCTCTGTGGCTACAGTTGTCCCCTCCTGTATGTCGTCACTTTGTAACCTGGTGGATTTTTAGTTGTGATGTCTTCTAAGTTCTGCACCCACATTTAAATCAGTCCAGTGCAATATTATAAAAGAGGATTTTCTTTTTGGAATATTGAGGGTTTCTGTTGTTTTTTTTTTTTTTTTCCCCCCCAGTATCCTCCACCTGTTTCTTTCCACACTGATCTTCCCCGCTGTCACTGAGGCTTCATTGAGCCTCGCTTGAATCACCCCCTTACTATCTCTCAGCCACTTGTGGTTTTATCTGACTCAGCTTCAGCCCAGCTTGCATCCCTTTTGATATATCACATATGGCACCGTCCTGTGCCAGGTCCCATCTTTGCCAGGCTCTGCGTGGCTTTAGCTTTTGTTGAGAAATGAGAAGACAAACCTGAGGTGATCGCGCTTGTTTGGGTTTGTGTAAATCCGGTGTGCAGGCCAAGTTGCAGGTGCTACAACGTGATGGATAGAGGATGTTTTGTTAGTGTTTCAGCATTTTGGTACTTGTATGCACTAGCCAAACAGAAAGGTACACAGAGTTGTGAAAGCACAGATTAATGAAATGAAGGTTCATCATGGATGTCTCATTCAGTTTCGAGTAAATTTCATACGGCACAATAGAGTAACAAACTATTACTAAGAATTTGTCGTGATATTTAATTTGCAAATCTTTTTCTCAGCACTCATATCACCTTTTCACAGATTGTTATGCAAGACCAATCTTGCTTTGCAGATGGTCTTTTGTGCCAAAGTATCTGAATGGTTTTCATTCACAGAAAACACAGGCTAGTCTATTTTCTTTTCAGAAGCGTGGGAGCCATTGCGACTTTAAAAATAAGCGAGTTTGCAGGGTACAGAATTGTTGTTTTTCCTGTCAAACAGTAAATCGACCCATTTCAGACTGGAAGCATGGTTCGCTGTGCTGGCACTTTGATATTTATGGCCACCCCATGGGTTGCAGCCCGAATAGTCAACACTGAAACAAGTTTAGCTGAGGCCCAGGGAGCACAATAGAGAGGCACTTTGCTTTGGAGCTGCTGCAACACTAAATATAGCACAGTGAGCGCCATTGCAAGAGCCAGGCTGATTTGTCAAAGCAGAGAGGATTATAAAGCCAGACCACGGCGATGCCCAGCTGAGCCCCTGCTCATTCTGAGCAAGGGGCAAGCAAGAGAGCTGCTTGCACTCTGACACCTCTCCTAAATTCATCATCTACACCCTCAGTTTGTGTTCTACTGCAGTTACCTTTTCTCCACATAAACATCTCTTAGAGGTCATCTTCTCATCGTGTTGCTTTCTCAATGGGATTCTCACTCTTTCTATAATATTATGAGCTTTTTACCTGCCCTAAAGTGCCTTTAAAATGATATAAAACTGAATTGAACTGAAAATACAATTTTGAGATATTGAAAAAATATGTTTCATGGTCTCACCTTCTGAGCATCGTCTTGTTTTTCCACATTCGCAGCTTCCTGTGTGAGAACAGCCTGACAGAGGAGGCATCCCAAGATGAGCAGCATCCTGCAAACAACACCATGTTCCCTGGCCCTCTGGAGGGAAGCAAGGCGCCTGTTATCTCAGTGCCAGGCAGCATGCTGAGAGGCATTCGGCAGTACCGGGAAGACTATGAGGCTTACCTGCGCGCTGTGGCTCATGAGGCTGTGGGCAGCTTCGACCCCTGGGCCGTTGCAGACGGGTAGAAAACTGATTGTTTTAATAATGACTTAAGCTAATGAGACATGTGCATAAACATGATCAGGGAATTTTGTTTGCACTGGCTGATTGCCACCAGTGTTTGAAGTATGCATTGCAGTTATGATCTGTCTCAGTCATCGTGATAGTCTAAAGTGCTTGAGTTTAAGACAACTGCAGTTGTATTTTTAGATTTTTAAAGATGTTTCACCTTTCATCCAAGAGGCTTTTTCAGTTATAAAAGCTGATAGGGAGTCTCAGGAATTTACCTCTTAGTGGGGTTGTCCCACTGAAGGTGAGAGTCACTGACCCACCTTGTCATTATGTGAGTGATTAGAGTCACGTGAGCCAAAGTGTCAATTCGCTGCTCCATCCTAACATCACATGAGTCATTATGGTCACATGGGTCAAGGTGTGAGTGGGGCTTGTATGGTCTGGGGAGGGATCTCAATACAGTGCTATAGATAAAGATTTTTATAAGCTCCCTCAACCGCTCGAGCCTTCTTGTTTTGTGTTTAGCTTAAGCTTAAAGGTAAATATGTAACATGGCAGTATAGGAGAAAAACAGCTTGAAACATTTACATTTAACACCTGTGACATTACATGTGTGCATAGATCTCCACTAGTGCTACCTTTGCTTTGTATATTGGATGGCACAGTGCAGTGGTTAGCCTTGTTTTTTCACAGCAAGAGAGTCCAGAGTTCAAATTCACTGACCATCTGGGTCCTTTCTGTGTGGGTATTCCCTGTGCCTGCTTGGGTTATTTCTAGATACTCCGTTTGCTGCCCAAAGACATGCATGTTAGGTTAATTAGTGATTGATTAATTGGTTGTAAAATACTGCATGCTCACATCTACAGCTATGTTTGTGTTTCTCTCTGTGTTAGCCCTGCAGTAGACTAGCAAACTGTCTAGGGTGTACCCCAGCATTTGTACTGTGACAGCCGGGATAGCCTCCAGCCCTCCCGCGACCCTGAATTGGACATGCTGTTAAGAAAATAGATAGCTGGACATTATGTCTTGTGTTGCACTCATCTCCTTCTGTGTTAGCATGCTAATCTGCTATTGCTGGCCCTTCTGCTATGTCACTTTGTACCATAGGATGTGAGAGTAAGTCAGTCTGTGCTCGGTCCAACATGAGAGACAAAGTAGCAGTGCTGCCCAGTTAGATTTTTATTTGCCATGGCCTAACATTCTGACCTCTTTACAGTCATTTCCAACACAATCAGTGAATTGAAATTGTGAACGCAGCGATGGCTGATTCATTTGCTATAAGACTGATGGAGAGCAGGAGATCCTGTTGTGCGTGCTTTACTGTGTTTCTGCTTCCTTTGACACAAATTATGAAGTTACCTTCCTTGGCCACCACACAGGCAACAACAAGGATTGCATTATGGATGTTGGTTGATTTCTGTCCTGCACCAGTGTCCGATGATGACAGACATAAACACTGGTTGTGAAGTTACAGCTTCCTCTCTCAGAATAAGTTATCCTTCTAAATGCACATTAAGTGTTCATGTATATCTTTATTAAGGGGCATTAGCTCTCAGCAGGACCTTTTTCAGTGTTCAGTTTCATCTAGAACGCCCTCAAACAATGACATTTTCCACCTAATATAACTATTTGCTATGAATGAGTCTCTTCAACGCTGCAGCAGTTTCAGAGTGAAATATGAGTTTTTTTAAGTTGTCCTACACATTAATGATATGACATGCTTAGTGTTTGTAACTAGAACCACGCTGAAGCAGATCTGTCCTTTCTGTTATTTATTTTGTCCCTGGATGCGATTGACGGACACTGTGCACAGCAGGAGGCGCTCACTCAGAGAGGATCATGCAGAGTTTATGGTTTGCATAGTGCGCCTCTGTTGTTCGCCGCCGGTCTTCTCTCCCACTCACAAACTTAGATACTTGACAGGCCGCTGCTGGTGCAACGCTGGCTTCGTGCCATCATTGTGAACATATTGAACTTATGCGTTTAATATATGAGTTCTAAACTTCTGAAAGCTGTTTGGGATACCAAACAGCTCGATAAACTGTCTTTCTTAAGTTTAGATCTGAAAAACTGTCCAGTCCCACCCATGGCATCTGGCTGACTGTGTCACTGGCTCATTATCAGTTTCACATCAAAAAGCCAAAGTTTTTAAGACATGAATCTGTACTTAGAAAAAACAACAACAAGATATTGCGTGAGAAACCATCCAATTATCTCAGTGTTTTTGGAGACGGAGAAGGCATACGTATAGACTAGTATGACCCCTGCTGCTCTGACACAGCGCAGAAAGCTTTCTGTGTGATGAGATGGTAATGAGCAGCCCTGTGCTGCTGTGGAGCCTTACCACCTGGAGGATCTCATTCATTCTGTCTGCTAACAGACTGATTGCAAGATAGAAAGATGTCAGCACTGCCAAAACAGCTATTTGAATTTCTTTATGCATGTAAATAAAACTTAGTGGTAGGGTCCTAGGATCCTAGTTCACTTTGTATAAATCTGCTTTTTTATTTTGATTTTCATACATTAGCATAAACGGTACACTGTGCAGTCACTGGTGTGTTAAATATAAAGATAACTTGGAGTAATTCAGAAGGGCAAGCACGGTTCCTTGTATATTGATGTTAATGATATTTTATAATGCCTGTTCCCAAACCACAGCGGCACATTCTTCTCTGGATTTCTCTCGCTATATGGTGCTGTGAGCAAAGTGTTCTTGTCATGACCCTTTAGAGGAACAGGGAGTTCAAAAACGCACAATTACTCTGATAGTTTTGTTGCACTGACATTTCAGTGGATATGTGAAAGTGTTTCCCCTTCCCTGGCGGGTCGCGGAGGGTGGGAGTGCCTACTGGGGTCAGCGGGGGAGCTGGCCCCAGGGAGGGGTTACCTGCCCCTCCCTTCCTTCCCTCCCCATCTCCAGCTGCCTCCCTCTTCCCGCTCCTCCACAACCACCCACACATGCAGGGCCTTGGAGTGGGGGTATGTCACCAGGGTGCAGAGGAGGCTACCCCCCCCCCCCCCACCCCCCCCGTCCCCTTCTGGCTGCCTCTGCCTCAATTTTATCCCACAACTTAGACATTCACATTATTCACACTCTCATTACACATACATATAGGATCTTGGGGGTGGGCATGATACACGGAGTCCAAATTACCATCAGGGTGTATACCTCACCCCTGACGTCGTTGCCCACCTCTCAATTTTAAATACACTTAGTCATTGAGGGCTAGCAGGAGGGACTATGCGCTTACCTGCTGCTCCTTGGCAGGTAGCTCCATGCCCTCCTGGGTTTTAATTGCACCTTAGAACACATATGCATCAACACTACAATGAGCGGGTGGAGGGAGGTTTGGAGTCTTCTCCCACCCCCATTCTCTGCGGCCTGCTGGAGCGGGAGGGCTAGTAGGAGGAGTTGGCCGTCCGACTGCGGTCTGGGGTGTGGGGCCTCCCTGCTGCTGCGGAGTCGGGGTGGTCTGCCTCTCCCCACCGCAGGGAAAAGGGTAACACCACCTGGGTCTGGGTGCAATTCCCCCCTCCAGGGGCAAGGGTACCTAGACCCGGTTTGTAGAGTACGCTTGGGGAGTGTGATTGTGTGTACAGCGTCTCTTTATGTCTGTCTCCACGTTGGTTGAGTGTGGAGTGAGTGCATATGAGAGCATGAGGGTGGGAATGGATGTTTGTGTCTGTGTGTGCCTGTATGTCTGTGTCTATATGTCAGGTTGGGTATCAGACGCCACCTCTCTGGGGACACCTCAGGCCCTCCAAGGTTTGGAGGCCTATCTCCACCCACCACCACTTCCCCTGCCGGTGGCGGACTCCCTCAGGTGTCGGTGTGTTGGTGGTTCTTTGTGTCTGGGGGTGGGCGTCCGGGTACACACCGGCTCACTCCTTGGCGGCCGCTTGTCGGGGCCTGGGGCCTGGGGCTCGCTCGGGCCCCTTTGGAGGTGGGGTGCCCCCGGCCTCTCGGCCTGGGGCTCGGTCACTCAGGCACAGCTGGGGGCCGGCGGAGCTCACGGGCGCGTCACTGCAACTCCCCCTGACTTCTGCTCCGCGGCTGCTGGGCGAGCCCTCATCTGGGACTCTCCTCAGCTGTTACTGGAACAGTGGCGCGGCTGCCCCTCTGTTGGTCTTCCATGGTCTCTTGTGTTCTGGGGGCCTCTGGATGTCTGGAGTTTTGATCTCCTCCATACCCGCTTCACACCCTGGAGGACGGGGCTGTGGCCCCCCCACACTCCCTAGCAGATCATTACATGGAGAAACCTTTGGAATGCAAGCATGCTGATCCACACAGGTATGCACACATGGGTATTCACAGACGCGGACTAAAGCTTTCTTGGCTGCTACCTCAAAGCACACTGTGCGCTGTCTATCTTGCGTGCTGCACAATATCGTTTATTATTTAGTAAATATTGATATCTATGACTAGCTAGTTTATTGTGATGGTGCTTTGTTTTCTCTATTATTATGTTGCTCTTTGTTGTTTGCTTTCTCCTCTGTTTGTTTTTTTTGTTTGTTTGTTTTTTTTTTTTCTCTATACAGGTGACCCAGGAGTTCTTTTTTTTTTTCTCTCTCTCTCTTCCCCCCCCCTTCTCACCGTCTCTTCTCCCCTTTGGTTTTCTTTCTTTCTCTCCCCCTCTTTCTCTCATTCATTCCCCCTGTCCTATTTATTAAAAAAAAAAAAAAAAAAAAAAATGACAAAGGATGAACTGAAGCTCTGCCATCACGTAATGTCGCATACTGCTGTTTCTGATGTCATTTAGAAAAAAAAAAAAAAAAAAAAAAGAAAGTGTTTCCCATTTTCCCTCATCCTCTATGTCCCTGCCTCAGTCTCTGCCTGTGTGTGTGCGTGTGTGTGTGTGTGTGTGCTGACCCAGATAATGATCAAACACTGAAATTTAGCTTGGTGCTGCACACAGTTCACGAGGCTTCAGAGTTATTTTGCTCTGTTTTATGTTTTTAAACTAAGTTTTGCATGTGCACCTCTTAAAAAAACAGATACCACATTTGTTCAGAGAAATCAGCTTTAATTTGACCTTCTGCATTTTTGAAGATAATGACGCAAGACTGATGATTTACATTTACTTTGTGCGCAGTGGTTATAATTTCAAAGGACATGTTTCAAGTGATTTGCATTTGCCATTGTTTTCAGGCCCACTGACCTTTTTATTTTGCATGTCTTTCAAAATTTCTAGCCTAAAATCTTGTGAGAAGACCGAAAATAGCAGGAGCAGCAGCAACATAAATACCATTGTCATATGTGATTTGTTTTGATGCCACAAATGAATTCTACCAAATTGAAGCGTATACATTTTCAAATTTTAGAAGACTTTTTTTTTTTTTTTATACAGGTTATATATGATTTAAGGAAAATAACCATGTTTTCTAACATCTGCACCTCTTATCCTCTCACAGCTTGGCTGACGAGTTGCTGTCGGAGGCTCTGGCTGACGTGGCAGCAGAGTTTCAGGATGTCGTGGAGGAGTATGCTGAGGCCGTCTTCACCTCTGAGTTCCTGCAGCCGCTCCGGTCACCACCCGCTTCAGCTGCAGCGTTTTCCGGACAATAGGATGCTGCAGCATGATGGATGCAGCATTATCTTTAAAACCTTTGATATTATGTTTGCTGTGGATGGAAATTTTTACCTTGTCAAACCCTGGACTACTATTATTTATTATTTTTATATAGAGTATTGTATGTTTTACAATCAGATATTTTATTTTTGAAAGTTTTTATTTATTTGATCTTAGACAAAGGTCTAAAAACACGTTCATAGGTAACTTCTGCAATGACACAATATGATTTTATTTTACTGGGATCACAGATTTTATTATAAAGCTCGGCAGAAGAGATTGTTGAGTTACACAGGGAGCATTAGTCACATTACTTCTTTTGGTCCATCTGTATCTGTGTTTGCATACCTCTGGGAAAGTTAGTTTAGTGTAGATAAGCTTAGAGAGACCATTAGAACATTACAGAGGATTATAAGATTACAGCCGTCCCCTTGCACTTGGTCTAAATCTCCCTGAGGATTACTCACACTTATTATTTTCACATTGGCATATGGAAATAAATTAATTGCATACGGTTTCCACCAAACTGATGTAGAAAGCCAAGGACATGGTGCGCTTAAGGTCTTGTAAATTGATTTCTCATTCATTTTAATGTCCAAATAAAGCGTCTCAGCACAGAAAAAATACTTCCCTCTAAATTTAATGTGTTATCCCTGTAATCTCTGTCCACTCTGAGGGTTGGACCACATGAAAGGAAAGTGATAAGGGTATGGTTAGGGATTCTTTTTTCCTTTTTCAGGCTTTTGAACTTGGTTGAGAACTATTTTAATAATTCTCTTTTCTGTGCTTTTCTTTCTTTCTTGTGGTAAAATGTGTAGCACAAATTAAACAGGACAAACTTGACAGGCTGAGAAAATGTCTGAGTCCCTTGAGAGCAACATGAAAGCCAGGCAGATAGAGCAATGGGGGCACATGCAGATGCTGCACTGGCCTGTGGGGACCAGCCTTTGATTGGGGACATACAGTGACTGAATGAATTAGCTCACACGGAATCAGCTGCCCCGTATTTCCTCTCAGGCTGTGTTGTGTGTTTTTGTGTGTGTGTGTGTTTGTGTGTATGAGGGCGTCAGAATGCATGCAAGCTTTAACAGTCTCATGCACAGTGCACATTTCCCCTTTGTGATCTCTGATAAATACAAACTGGTACGTTCAATGTGAGGGAGGTGTTGCTGTCTTTACATAGGTATAAGGAAGGCAGGTAGCTCTGACATGCGACTGGGAAACATCAAAGACCATAAAATAATGAGTTGATTTATGATTATTTTTAGCTTTTATAGTTCAGGAGACGTTTAGAAGACAAATCAGTGTATATTTGCTTTGTCAGCACTACTTAACATCAGGGAGCAGCTTAGCAAATCTTACAGTAAGACCAAACTGTTTTGATCTTTGAGGCTTTACTGTGGTCGACTTGGATGTCCTTGATTTTTCAGCGTTAATGCTGTAACCACCATGCACAAACATATTACTTTGGAAAGACCAGAATTAGAACAGTTTTGCTCATCATTATAATTTCAAATGATCACAGAGATTCGACCTTGCCAACGGTCAGCGCTGACTCATTATCAGAACACTGACTGCAATATATTCACGTTCGCAGGGGCACTTTGGCATGTAGGTGCGTTAAAGTTGCTTTGTGGCAGTCGGGTCTGTTTTGCTCAGTGTTTACAACAGATGGTTCCTTGCTTGTTAGTCATGTTTGCTCCTCTCGGGGGATGTTCTGTCGAAGATGAAGTATCTGAGGGATGATTTCTGCTGAGATGCTGGCCATCACTGAGCAGTCTGTCGCGCAGACACCACCATCGTTTGCATTCTCATATTTTCCCCTTTTTTTTCAGACAGTTTTGAGACGCAATTGGCCATCTGAGATCTCATTAAATACATGACTGAAGGGAAGCATCTGTCACGGCTTTGCATTGTTGGGATTAATAATACCTCTCAGATTGAATTGTTTGTTATGTAGTTATTATATGAATCGAGTCCTTGCAGATAGCCAACTATACTCACAATGATGGATCATGAGATAGAGATGATTATCTGTCAAGCTCAATACACGTGCGTACAAGGCAGAGTGAACACGTTGGAGTTATTTAGAAAAACTAGATATTCTTCGTTTATTTTTTATTAATGTAAGATACAGTTGAGTATAGGCCGACATACAGAATAGCTCACTTCAGCAGGAGGAGCAGCATGACCTTTATTTGATACCGTGGTTGATCAAAGGGTGGGAGAAGTAGTAATGCTCTCCACTTGAAGTCGCAATACCACAGCGTAAAAATGTTCCATTATTAAGTAAAAGCCCTTCTTTCAAATGTGCAAAATATATTCAGGAGAAACTACGGATAAACAAAGCGTAGCCTGTAGAACAAATTAAAAGTGAAAGCATTCAATGCATAATGATTTTACAGAAACTGGTGTTTTCAATTTTCATGGTTGATGCATGAATATGTTAGCAGCATGTTGCTGTAGGTGGTTAAAGTGTAATAATACTATAGCAACAACTACATTTGATAAGAATTTAATATCATTTGCAAAGGTTAAATAATAAGCTAGCCTTAAATGTACTTACAGGAAGTAGACGTAAGTCAGTTTGCACCCCAGTGTAATTTACTCAGGTTACAATTATAAATATGTTCACTACATTAAAAATCAATTCGTAATACCTATAATAGTTGTGTTTTATATGAATAATGAACAATGAAACTGCGGAGTGTTTTTACTGTTATACCTGAACTCCAGAAGAAGAAGAAAATATGAATTGGATGATTAATTGGAAAGCTTGTTTCCTTGAGATTTCACAGCAAATGAAGCAGACATGATATCGGAAGCGGATTAAAAGTGTTGAATTTATATTTAATAGCTTTTTACTCTCATTACAGTTATGTTGCTTATTTTGACTGCCATTCCTTTTTTTTCTCCAGTGCATACCTCCACTTCTCCAGGATTTCTTTCACTGACTCCCTACAGATCACATTGTCATCTGTGAACCATGGACACTCCTGCATCCTCATCAGTCAACCTGTCCATCAACATTGCATGGAAGAATATAAGTCTCTTATTTAAAACAAAAAAACAACCAAGGAGTAAAAATACTATTCCTAAGCTTGAAATGTATTTTGTTCCTTTCCTATTTTAAGTCATTTTCTTTTTTTCTTTGTATGTTTTAATTATGTCTTAATTTATTATTTTCATAACTTTATAGTGGTGTGCCCTGTAGGCCATGTCTCCTTTAAAATATAGATTTTAATGACAAGAGACTTGCTGGTTAAACAACAGTTCAGTTCTCTTCTAAACCTCCAATTCATTCCTATTGGATCACAGTACTTCTCTAAAGCTGCTAATATGATAAAGAGGACAAAAGGGTCACAGCAACAGTGAATTGTAGGGTTAAACAGTAGAATAGTAAGTATATCTGCATGTGTGTGAAACAGCAAGCCACATCATCAAACAGCACATTAGGATAAAAACAGCCAGCTGACAACTTCACCTTGCGTGAGAGTGCTGTGACATACAGCACGGTGTCTTTCCTTCCATAAGGTTGCTGGATTATTTTTTAAAGACAGAAAAGAACAACAAATCTGCACCTTGGGTGCTAAATTCAGTTTGCTGACTGCCTGCACTGTAGTTTGTGAGTCTTTTAATGGCTCCCAGAAAGCTTAATGCTGCTGAAACAGTTCTTTCATCCATTTTTCAAAACCCCTGCAGTGTTTATACCAACAAAAACATTTAGTGTGATTGAGTTTCTTTCTGACTTTACTTTGTAAGACTTTAGTCATGTTTACAATGAATTTTCAGTGCCTAGACTGGCTCTGAATTTCCACAGAGATCTGTTTTTTTTTATATATATATAATTGTATGGTTCAGTAAAATATTTCTTACTGAATACTGACATCAAATAACATCAAAAGCCACTGTTGAGAAGCAAAGTGCTGCTTTGAGTTGTGTCTCCAATGGCATGAAGAGAAGTCTTCTTACAAAAGAAATTCACATAATTCAATTAGCCTTTCTTTTCCTCTTGGATTCAGGCAGTGCTGCCATTTGGTGTAATCAGAGCTGTCTGTCTTCCTGTCTTCCTGGCCTTAAGGCTTTTCCCTATTAGTTTTCCTTAGTAGGGATTGCAACTCACTGTTCTACACCAGAAGTGTATTGGTATTGGCTTCCATGATAAATACAAATTGGCTGTGTGTATTCCTAGTAGAGTCTGGTAATGTAGAATGTCTGGCTGTCTTATTCTAGGGTGATGGTTCGGCCATCACCATTTCCCCCATCAATATTCATTTGTGTGGACGTGACTGCCGATTAATGCCACAACCAGACCATCCTTAAGGGACTGTGTAAGCTCATGTGTGGTCACATATGTGGATGCCAGTGTTGAAAACAGCAGGTGTTACTGTGACCACTTGACACACTGCTGCTTAATGTGCACCATAAAGAAACGTGAGGGAAGCTATTCTGCAGCTATTCGGGTCAAGTATCGCAGGACTGGAGGTTGAAATAAGCGTAGAAATGAATTAGAGGAATCCATTAGGTGAAGCATCTGTGAGATTAAGCCAGATCTCACAACTGGATTTAAAGCTGCTGAGAGAAACGTGGTTCATGTGCTTCACCCATGTGCTTTGTTTTGATGGTTGGTTGTATTTTGAAGCACTTCTCAAAGCCCAAAAGATTTGCTTCTCTGCCTGAGTGACTTCCCAAGCTGACCGACCAATCTGGCATCTGCTGCTTTGTGATGGATGGTTTAAAGGGGTGCTCGCTCTTCCCCTCCATCCTGTTTCACTGCGCCCCCATGCTCTTCTTCTTTATGCCACATGTTTTCTATATCAAAATTTCTATTTTAATTGATTTATTTTTGCTTACAGCCAAACTCTATACAGCAAAACCAGATTGTATGACACTGCAGAAAGACTTTAATCTACTTTACATTTAATATTCTGTGTATTTTTTCTACTCTTTCATTAAAGCTGTGCCTTGTTCTTTTTTAAACCGGACTTTTGGGACCCCAGCACACAAATGCAGCAACCTTTCTTACAGAGTATGTGTAATTTCTGCAAAGGCTTCTGGCATGATAGATTAAATAAAACTGATTTAAACTGCCTTGGCTAATTAAATGTGTCGTCCCAGTGACAATATAGCTGGTAAACTGCTTTTTCATTACGGCTCCAGGCATGAGAAAAGCAATGGACCAGCTGCTTTATAGGTCTCCATTTAGGGTCCTCCTTGAGTGTTTTGCACAGACAGAAAACGGACACAGGAAGAGGAAGACGGACGCCCTTCAGCAGCCGCGGACGTGCGCGCACCGCTGGAGGCAGTCAAGCTGCAGACCGGAGCTTTGGCACAACTCTGGCTGCTGTTAGCGGCGGAGAGGAGAGAGGAACGGGAGCTGGGTGGGCATGACATGTGAGCCAAGTCTGCACAGATACACCACATAGCCAAAGTATGTCTGCGGAGGGGCGGGTCGATGCTCCGAGGGTCTTGACTCAGGTGAATGAGAACACAGCTGCAGATTTCTCCTGTTTTTGGCTATTTTGTTTAATTTTCTCATCTCATCGCTGAGAGGAGACCGATGAGGCAGCTGTAGACCTCCCCGTGCCCCACTTCACCCTGATTCAGCCTGGCAAGCGTCAAGGTGCAGCAGCCAGGAGAGAGGGGACAGAGGAAGAGCCGATGTTCAATTAACTATCCGACGAAACGGTGTATAAACGGAGAATAACGTGACAGCATTGCTGAGTGGCCGCAGACTGACAGAAACACAAGGGAGAGGACACTATGTCAAAGGAGACGAGAGTAAAAGGTAAGGAGACACTACATGCCTGGTCTGTGCTAACAGGTTGAAACCTGCGTCTCGTGCTGCTGCTGGATGTTGGCGCGCACAGCCGTGTGCTGCGTGGATGAAGGCGATCCGTAGGAATGCGCTACGGTCAATACAGACCTCTGTGTGAGAAGCGGTCCGGTGGACTGTCCAGCCAAGTCCGTCTTTATATCAGTCAGACGGTTTTGTCTGACTTGCCTGTCTCCGTGTGTCCGTAAAGGTGTCACAGCAGGTCTGCGTCAGATTCTGTGACGCCGCTGCAGGGTCAAATCTGGACAGGTGAGGTGCGAGTGACCTACAGACAGACCCGTGTTACTAAAGGTGAATGGTCACAACATGTATCACATTTTGCATTCGTTACTCTGTCTATAAAGAAACCGTAAATCACAATATAAACATCAAGGACAAAATGCAAAAGAAAGGAAATAATGCAAAGGAGTTCAGCATTGCTAAAAATAGCTCATGCAGCTCATTTGATTGTTAAATTGGATATGTGGAATGTGAAAGAGTGTTGACAGGACAGTATCAGCAAAAGCCTTTGAAGTCCTGACATTTCTGTGGCATAAAAGGTTTATTGTTCACTGGAAAGATGGGTTTGCTGCTCACACTTGCCACCTGTATGCGTTTGCGCTCTTTCTGCTAATCTGTTAGAAATGAAGTGCTTAAAAGGAGCTGCTATTATTCTCTTTCTATGCACCTGCTGCAGTTTTATAGCTGTAGTGAAAGACCAGGATTTATTTATTTATTTATTTGGTTTTGCTGTGCAAATAAGCCAGACTCCAGTGATATAGTGTCAAACATTAATAAGTGGGTTCACAACCTGGACGCATGATACCATCAGTCCGGGTTGTGATGTTGTGAGTAGTGATACTTTTCTTCTTTCATGCATCTGCTCTGCTGAAAAGCCTGTGAGCGTGTCACCAAATCTCCGGCAGCTTCAGGCTCACAGTGGCCTCTGCGCTCTGACCTTTTACATCAACTGAGAGTGGACGGAAAATTTCCCCGCAGGGATCAATGAAATATCAAATCATTATTACTACAGGTGGTGGCAGAAAGTGTCACAACACAGAGGGGATAATATTTGGCGTGGCTTGGTCTTTAAAGTAGCGATTCCTCTGATTCAAAGTAAAACACCATAAAAGTCACAGGGTGCAGTGACATCCAATGGCGAACATCTCTGAAATAACACAAAGCAGATCCCTATTGTCAGCAAGCTGATTCAGACAAAAATGACCAAACCATTTTAAAATTGTGCACAAAATTCCCACTTCAGTACTTTCCTTACTTTATTTAACTTATTCTGTCTTGTTTTCAGGAAGTGTGCAAAGACACTTTTTATGTGTTTACCATTAGAAAACAGTAGAAATATTTTGGTTTTTCCAGAATGCTCCACAAACAATCAACTGCCACTTCATTACTAATGAACACACACACATTACATCACTATCAACACCATCCTGAACTATTGATACAAGGCAGGATGGATCCATACTGTCATATTGCTTGCCAAATTCTGACCCTATAATCTGAATATCACAGCAGATATTAAACCAGGCAAAGTTTTTCCAGTCTTCTATTGTCTATAGTGTGGTATTCTGCTGCTGTGTCTGCTGCCCATCTGGTTCAGAGAGATGCTCTTCTGCATACCTTTGTTCTAACGAGTGGCTGTTTGAGTTACTCTTACCTTTTTATCAGATGAAAGCAGACTGGCCTTTGTCCTCTGACCTCTGCCATCATTGAGGTATTTTAACCCAGAGAACTGCAGCTTCACTGGATAATTTCAGACCCCACTCTATATACTCTATAAAATCTAGCAACGATAGTGTGAAAAAATCCCAGCACATTATCAGTTTCTAAAATACTCAGACCAGTCTGTCTGGGAATAACAACCATGCCACGTTCAAAGTCATTTAAATCATCTTTCTTCCTTGTTCTGATGTTTGTTTTTGAACTTCAGCAAGTCATCCTGGACAAGTCTACATGCCTAAATGTTGGGGCTTGTGGCTGTGTGATTGGCAGATTGAATATTTGCCTTAACAAGCTGGTGAACTGGCACGCGAAATGAAGTGGCATGCAAGTGTGTATGAAGTGAAGTCTTGTAACTTGTATGACGATTTACAAGACACAAACTTCTGCGTATAGGTAAAGAAATGTTTGTGACTGAAGAGTCATTGGTCCTTTAAAAATCTGATAATCTGCCCTAAATGATGTCACTTGAAATAAAAATATAGCTTTTATATTTGTGACCCTTAAAAACCTTAGCCACACAATTCTGATGTGAGTTCAATGTTACAGAAAAGCCTGAACCTAGAGAGTAATGATGATCTGAACAAAGACTGACAGCACAGTATATTTAGCATGAAGCATGAGCCAGTAATATCCTGACAGAAATCTGAAACTGAACCAACAAAATAAAAATCCAGTTTATTCTGAAACCCAGGCAAAAGGTACGTGGATTACAATTTGTGTGTTTCTCATTCACTCACCAGTGGCAGAAGAGCTGCCATGCAAGGTGTTCACCTGCCACTGGAAACAAATTTGGGTTCACTGTCTCGCCCAAGGATACTTCAACACACGGAAGGGCTGGGGATCAAACCATCAAGGCTGCAGCACAGCCTGCCCCTGAGAGTGAGGTGCAGCCTCTATGGGAAGGAGTTTGTTTTTCACAGAAATCAAGAGAGTAGTCTTATTTTTAGTAAACAGTCTCAGAAGACAAATTAGCTTCTCTGGATGCACGGAAAGCCATTTTTTTTCTCACCAGCTGTAGTTGGATGTCTTCTCCAGTTAATCTTAATTATATTTCTTTGAGTCTCGCTGTAAAACTCACTAGCTAATGGAAACTACACTGTGCTGCGTTATATTACTTCAGCCTTCTTTATAAAATCATGCAAACCCTGCGATGCTCTGGCAGGCTGGTGGCAGATTAATGGCGATGCGCAGTTTATGTGGGGTTATTGTTAGTACAGCCATATATCAAGCATGCTGTGTATCTGTTTTTATTAAATATCACTTGACCTCAGTTCCCAGTATAACTTGTGAAGTAGAACAGGTCCTATCAAAACATTACTCTTCAAAGCCCCAGCAACATGGACAATGCAGATGTTTTAATTTCATATCTTTCACGTATGTATGCTGATCTTAACTTTGTCATTTTCAATTATAGGAGCCCTGCAGGGGATGAACTTCTCATTTAAAATCATCTCTTGACACACTTGGGAGAAAAATCTTCATTATAATCGAGTGTAGGGTCTATGAAATGTAAGGCAAAGATAATATGGATATGCTCTGTATTCCATCATTAAAGTGTAACAGCAAGTGTGTGTGATCTAAGCTTTCGGTTTGTACTCCCCTTTTCGGCTTTTGCAGAAATATGGCCTCGTGCCCAGATTCACTGACTGTCTAGCAAAACAGATGAGAGCCTCAGTTTTAATCATCCAAACACTGAAAGATAATTAGAGCAGAGTAATAAGGATTTAGGAATTATAAGAGCTGTGTGGAGTAAAGCTTTGGTCCTTAAAATAAAGCAGGTGTGACTCAGAGTGTAAGAAATATTAATGGATTTTTCATTGTGTAGCCATGCTAGCAGAAGGATAGTGCGACTGTTGGTTAACATTAACAAAGTGTGTGCCATGCAAGTTAACATGTAGAACTGTTTAATACTTAAATGTTGTTCAAACAGGAGCTTTACTGATCTAACAAAATTATTCATAAAGACTGGGGTGATGGTCTTTAACATTGCTTTGCTAAATTTGTCTTGATGGTGTGCATGTGTTTAGCTGCTAGCTGGTTCATGTGTTCAGCTGCTAGCTGAGGGGAGGGGCTGAATCAATGCCTGCCTGTGATTCAGATTCAGGGGTGGTGTGAAGCTGTGTGTCAACTGGAGGAAGCAAAGACTGCACTGTTAGTATCAATACTGTTGCAAATGAGTATCTAATCCAATTTTACTGGTAGCATCTTAACATGCTTCTTATGTTTTTCTTGTTTGTAGCTTGTAGTTGCATTACTGCTACCTTGTGGCAAAAAACCCCAAAACAAACAAACAAGAAATATCATAAACTTTTGATGTCTTTGTAACTTAATGACAATTTAAATGTTAAAAAAAACAAAGTCATCATTTTAGCACAAGGTTTTGTATGACCCTTTGTAGGGCTGCTCGATTATGGCAAAAATGATAATCACGATTATTTTCACTGAAATTGAGATCTCGATTATTTGACGATATTTATTTAACAATAACAATGTATTGAACAATGACTTTAAAAAATAATATAAAATAGTGTGCAAATACTGATAACAGTGCAAATGTTTGCAATATAAGAAATAAATGAAAAATGTAAACATCTATGTTTAGTGAACTTTGCAGTGTTGTTCTGTGGTGCAGCTACGTACAAACTGTGTCTACTTGATCCACGTCTGACTCCGCGAACCCATAATGTTTCCACACCACTGAAGTTTTTTTTTTTTTACCTCTCTTTTCAACCAACGGCAGTCACTCTCCTCTCCAAATAACTTCTGCTTAGCTTTCCGAGCTTCCCCCGGGTCCTCTTAATTGTTGTGACGCGTGTTCGAAATGCAGAGAGGTGCGCTCGATTTGCCCCACGGAGCAGCGCGAGAGTAAAGCACGAGGGAGGTGCTAATAATCAGCTCAGTCATTTTTAATGATCGTTGAAAGCCCAGATCGTAATCGAGATTAAAATTCGATTAATTGAGCAGCCCTAACCCTTTGTGGTTTTTATATGATCATAATAGTGCTACCCTGAAATACAAATGTGTAATGTTTATTTCTGCAAGCAGCTCAACATTACATTTGATAGTTTATTATCTTTTAATGAGACCAGTAATTCAACCAGCTGCCACGGGAATTCACACTTCAGTTTTACACTTGATTGTGCATCCCTGTTTCTGCTTCCACTATAAGCTGAACCTTGGAGCCAGACAGGTACTGTGGTGCCATACCTCTATTAAGAATTTTTTTCGAATCACCGTCGGTCATCTTCGTCACCTCCTCCCTCCCCACAGAGTACAGGCTTACAGATTCCACTGTTTGTCCTCTGTTTGACTTCACTCACTATTCCAAAGCTCAGTGTAAGATTGCACCTTTGAGTTTTTGTATTTCTCAGAGCTGATGAATCTAGATCAGCCAGAAAGCCTTTTCTTTCAGTTGCTGTCCAAATAAAACAAATGGGTAGGCTACCTGGTGTTTTGCTGAGATTTACCGTCAAGCTAAAAATAGAACTGGATGATGCTGGTGAACAGTCTCTCCCCTTTCTTTCTTTCTTTCTTTCTGCTCCTACTTTTCACTCTCTGCAAAAGGGAATAGGGGGGATGGCAGTATTTTTATGTTAAAATAATTTGTTTTGTGATGTTTCTTCACGGAGAATAGACTGGTGGCACATTTTCTGAAAAAAATTGATTCTGCACTGTCAGTGATTCCCCAAACCCAATTCTTATCACTCACTTTAAGACACGATGAATACTTTATATACTGCATTATACTGCCAGCACCAGCTGTGTATAGTGTTGTCAAACTGGTAAAACGGTCCCCAGACAGCTTGTTTATCAAACAGCAACACAATGTTCTCTGAATTCTACAGAGGCGTGCGCTAATGCATTCAGCCTGTGACCTCTGTTATTTTATTTGATCATACAAAACAGTGTTAATTTGAATTTAATAGCTGTTTGTCATGGGGAGGCACAGTGGGCTTGTGTCCGGGAGCAGCGATTCACAACGCACAGAGCAGCTAGGCTGCTGCTGCTGTTTGAGGTCACAGAAGAGGCAGTGGCAGGGGACCAGCTCAACTGGAGCACGGCAATAGTTCACTTGTCATCTGTCACAGCCAAAAGTCTTGATGTGGTGTGGAAGGCACAACCTGTGTTTTCTATTTTTCGCTTTGCTGAATCATATTCACAGACTCCAGAAAAGGTTTTTTTAAAGGCACAATTACTCAGCATTATAATGCTGAGCTATTAGCAGAAGCACTTAGTTTAACATCTATCCCGTGTCCTGCCAGTAGGGAACAAAATGTTGCGAGGAAGATGACACCATTCTGGGTTTCTGGTAATTTCCATTGCTCAGGGCTTTAAACACACGGGCCTGAGTTAAATCGCCATTCACGTTGATGAATTGTTTGGCAGCTTTTAAAAGCTGCACTTGATAGTAGAGATGCAGCAATTGCAGTTTTCTTGACTGATTCTGATTTCAGATTTCTTTTCTAAATGTCAGTTGGCAAAGTCAAAACATTCATTGGTTCCTGCATCTCAAAAAGATTTCTCCATTTTTTTTTGTTTGTTTTGTTTTTTTTTTGTCACAAACTGAATATTTTTGTGATTTCAAGGCGCAATTGTGACACAGTTTTAGTTTACTTTAGTTTAGCCTTCAGTAAATAAACGTACTGATAAAGCTGCTGCACAGCATCTATCCGATACCAAAAATGTTGGCTTATAAAAACCTTAGCTGCTAAAAAAATTTAGCAGCTAATGAGCTAAACAATATCCGGTGGGAGGTAGAACAGTGTATTTACTAATTGGAAGGTTGGTGGTTCGATCCCCTCCAGTCTACATGCCAAAAGACCCTCCTTGTGCATTCATTGGAGTGCGTCTGCACGTGTGCGAGAATGTAGATAGAAAGCACTTAGATGAAGAAAAAAGTGTTTGGGTGAATGAGAAATGTTTAAAACATGCTGAGTGAGCAGGTAGAGTAGAAAAGTGCTTACCATCATTGTCTCAGGAGATGGTGGTGATCAAAAACTCAGTAAATATGGGTTTACATAAAAATAATGTAACCATAAACAGGCATTTCTTTGCTAACATCTTTGTCGCATCAACTTAAAAGGTTGAAAAACTATATTACTTTTGGTTTTACATCTTGTTTCTGCTCCTGCACGTGAGCCAAATTATAAAATATTTTAAACACAACCTAGACAGAACATAATTTATCTTTCGGTCATTTCATTTAATGGTTTGTGTTCTTTGAATTCTGTGTAGAATTTTATTATTGCTTAGTGGTAGTGCAGTGACTGCTTTGCTGTCAGGTACTAAAATTCTGATTTATGCCACATCTCTATTTATAACCAATCCAGTATTAGATTATATTACCATAAACTGTAGACTTCACAATGTAAACCAGCAAGAAGTCTTCTTCAAGCAAGACAAACAGTACAGCAATATGTGGCCATCACTGCACAGACAGACAGGGATGCAGAACACGGTCAGCAATGATAATCATTATCTAATCGTAGTGTAGCAGTCCATTAACAGTCAATTGGAAGTGCTGATCTGTGCAGCTAAAGTTTAGGTAATGGCATACACGAAGGTGATCTGTGTCTCTCGTTGACTGTACTGATTGATTTAAGCTTTGCATGCAGGCTTAATTGCATTACAAAAACTACGACTAATAGTTATTTGCATTGCAGGGCTGGGTATATTGTTGTTTATTGTTTACCATGAGACGATTGCTGAGGCACGACATAAAAAGACTGAGCCGACAAAGAATCTGCTCAGTGCTACATCTAGTCAGCTTCATCTTTACTGGGACATGTTTCGTGTTGTAATATCAGCAGTTTCCTCCTTCTTGTTCATTCACAAAAGAAAAGCTAAATTGGTTTTCCCTTTGACAATGCAGATATCACACTCTGATGCTGTGGCTTGTCCAATAATCACTCAGAAGTGGTTTGCACCACCAGAGAGCTCTTCTGCTCTTCCTGCCTGCCACTGCAGCCCATTGCTCTTTTAGGGGCTGTTAGTTGTTTAGACTTCCTTGAGTATTAAATTCTGGTAATTATAAAATGAGCAGATTGGCACAAGTGTAGCTTACAGGCCAACTGGGCTTAAGAGGGCAGTGAGAGATAAAGCTCTGACTGGAAGAAATTTCTTTAGGTAGCAGCTGATCAAAAGCAGATGAGGTCTCTGATGGAGAGTGATCCTCGGTATGGGGCCATCTTCAATGCTGAGGGCTTGCTCCTTATTTTCAAAACCCACGGCACTTTTAACCTTCTGCAGGCTCACACTGAAGCAATTTTCACATTCAAAACTGCAATACTTTTATCTTGCCTACACAAATGATCGTTATTACATGTCTAGTTCAATAAGACGTGGCAGTAAGAATGATTTCTTAACAGTGGACTGCTTTACTGGCAGATTTTTGTTCTGTTGAAAGATGAATATAAAGGTTGTGGTTAGATAAAAAAAACCATCCATCCATCCATCCATCCATCCTCTGCTTGTCCAAGTCAGGGTTGCATGGTGAGCTGCAGCCTATCCCAGCTGGCAAAAACTATATAACCATGAAAATTTTAGTCAGTTTTGAGATCACAATTATTTAACATGATTAGTTTTCCCGAGCTTAAAACATGAGTCAATTGAAAAACAAAGGCTTTCTTTTTGTCATTTCACCTAGAGTACTAGTAGAGATGCCACAATATCCCTCCAAATTACACACAAAGTTTCCTTTCTTGTCTGAGGTGTAGACGCTATACAAATATAGGCCATTTTAGGTGACAGTAAGGCAGGTCTGTCATACTCAACTCAGCGTATATAGACACTGATAAAGTGTCTATATGTGTTACTGGGTAAGCTTAATTTTTCAGTATCCAAGCTTAATGCTATGAAACCACAATCTTATCTTAAACATAACCAGTAAAAGCAAAACTAAAAAGCATCTCCCAAACAGGACAAACTATGGTCTCCTTGCTTGCAAACTTCTGACTTCCTCCAGTTCCACAGCACAACCTCCTCTTTAAAAATGAACTCTTATCTCTAGGCTTCCAATAAGTCTTGGACGACAGTCAAGGCACAGAAACTGAAGGACACCTTGTGCGTAATTTGAAGACGTCAGCAGCTCTTCTTTCAGAAGAGCAGTGTTTGATTCTCCGGGACGAGAACTCGCCGGGCAGGAAATGAGTTTGGTGTTTTTAGAGATACAGGAAAGTGGTGCACTGGATTTTATAACGCAGGACAAAATGAGAATGTCATGTTTTATGTTAAGCTTTTCTTTTTGTGAATATTGGAAGCCAAACAATTTAGCTCATGGTTAAATTTAACGCAGGAGTTTACACAAGAGTCATTCTCTGCATAGCTGGAGTCAGCTGTGCAGTCGGAGGTGAGATGTTATCTTCTTAGTAAAGTATTTGACAGAGATGTTGAGGCATGTTATGTAATAGGGAAGTCAGGAAGACAAATGAGTTCAATTATAAATCTTTCAGGAGCTGCACCAAAACTATTTCTTATTTCTCTCCTGGAGTTACTATCCTGAATCTCTAATTTCAAAACTTCAAAAGCTGCTGCTATCCAGTAGAAAAGATTGGTCCTGTGTTAATGCTCTGCAGATTAATGTGTGTCTATTAAGTTTCACTTAATGTAGCCTGTGAGCCATGTGGGCCAAAAAGCCGAAATGTGACGCCAATAAATCCAGGCATATCAGCCAAGTGTTATTGCTGTGCAGTCAGGTTGTAAATCTTACAGGATCCATTTGCATATATTTTTAAGTTATTATAATGTATGCAATAGTATCTCATTTTATGCCAAATACATGTATAATTGTGACATAAACTGAAGAATGTGACATTTACACATCTATAATAATCCTAAGTAACTTTGTCATTTTAATGACAATAGCACACCTTTATACCACCAAACTCGAGAAACAAATAACAGCTCAGTGTCATGACAAACCCTGAAATTGTTAACTGTTAATAAAATATAAATTAATTCTTTCTGTCACTCACTGACCACTTCATTAGGTACACTTTTTTAGTTACACTGCAATAGTGTACCACATCATCACACCACCAGAAACAGCATGAACTTTGATATGAGGCACGATGGATCCGTGCTTTTGTTCATACTGAACAACACTGGTGAGTGTATATTATTTGTGTTCTTGCACACAAAAAATGGAAGAATGATGTTGATCTACAAATTTCCATTAGTGTACTTAAAATAGATGCCTCATCTATCTGTGCACGTGTACAAAAGGTAATAATAACTTCATTCTCATAAAATTTAAGGTTTATTCTCTTAATTCCTGAAGCAGTCCCTCTCAAGTGGAAGTAAACAACTTTTTGTGGCAAATTTAGTTTATGACCAATGTGATGGTCCTGTCCACTACACGAGACACACTTTCCTTCTTTTATTTCTTGCTGGCTGTTGCTATTAAGAAGGAGATCAGGTGCAGTCTTGACTAATGCACATATGTAACTTCTCTGTGAGGGTAAGCACTTCATAACTACCAGAGAAGATGGATAAAGCTTTCAGTGTAATTAAGTGCCTACTCGTCTGTGAAGGTTCTCAGTCATCCAGGTCATCGTAGTCAAAGGAGCTTGCAAAGAAAAGCACCTGGACTTCTTTAAGTTGCTTGAAGACGTTTCACCTCTCATCCGAGAAGCTTCTTCAGTTCTAAGGTCAAATGGTGGGGAGTCCCAGATTTAAACCTAGTGGGAGTTTCCCCCCACAGAGGGACAAAAGGACCCCCTGATGATCCTCTAATCGCCTGAGCCAAGGTGTGAAACTGGGTGTGGGTCCCAATCAGCCAGGGTTTCGGGTGAGCTCATTGTGAAACCTGGCCCCACCTTATCATGCGAATTCCTGAGGTCAGATTGCCCAGGATGTGAGTGGGCGTTAAGGCGTCTGGGGAGGGAACTCAAAACTGGATTATAGATGGCAGAGAGTTGGTGTCGTAAACCCCCGCCTCTGTTCAAAGATGGTCGCTCACAGTGGACATAGATGGCTTCTTTCACTCCTCTTTCAAACCATCTATCCTCTCTGTCCAAAATGTGAACATTGGCATCCTCGAAAGAGTGTCCTTTATCCTTAAGATGCAGATGAACTTCTGAGTCTTGTCCTGTGGAGGTGGCTCTTCTATGTTGTGCCATGCGCTTGTGAAGTCGCTGTGGATAAAAACATCAAGTTCACCAGGGAAGACACAAAGGATAACTGTTTGCCTTCCCTGGACTGCGCTGTGCACATTGAAGAGAATGGCAACCTCAACATCGAAGTTTACCGGAAGCCCACACACACGGACCAGTACTTCCTCTTTGACTCCCATCAATGGAGGATGCCAATGTTCACATTTTGGACAGAGAGGACAGATGGTTTGAAAGAGGAGTGAAAGAAGCCATCTATGTCCACTGTGAGCGACCATCTTTGAACAGAGGCGGGGGTTTACGACACCAACTCTCTGCCATCTATAATCCAGTTTTGAGTTCCCTCCCCAGACGCCTTAACGCCCACTCACATCCTGGGCAATCTGACCTCAGGAATTCGCATGATAAGGTGGGGCCAGGTTTCACAATGAGCTCACCCGAAACCCTGGCTGATTGGGACCCACACCCATTTTCACACCTTGGCTCAGGCGATTAGAGGATCATCAGGGGGTCCTTTTGTCCCTCTGTGGGGGGAAACTCCCACTAGGTTTAAATCTGGGACTCCCCACCATTTGACCTTAGAACTGAAGAAGCTTCTCGGACGAGAGGTGAAACATCTTCAAGCAACTTAAAGAAGTCCAGACGCTTTTCTTTGCAAGCTCCTTTGACTAAGTGCCTACTCAGTCACCAGAATAAGAACAGTGCTTTGAATCTTGCATGTGGGACAATGTAGGATATTGCAGAATAAGAGGTACTTGTTAGTTCATATAACCTCTTTGTTCATTGTATTTACAACTTTTACATGTTAGAAGTGTGAATCCTATAATACATAAAACCTAAACAACACTTGCAAGTGTGAACACACTCTTGTTAAACATGTGAAAACCTGTAGAGCATAACTATCTGAGAAGAACAGTGCGTTATAAAGAGGTGTTTTCTCTGCAGTAGTTACTGCATTACATTGAAAATAACACAGCATGCTCTCTTAGCAACCTTTTTGCACCACTGTGTATCAGCAAGTTTTTAAGGCGGTTTAATGTCTGCATTCTGCTGAATTTATAATTCACTTTGTTCCTTTTGTTAGCACTCCTTTTGTTCCACTTTGTAAAAAAAACAAAACCCTCCAAAAAACACAAAACACACATGAATAGATGCTGTGTGATTTTGAGAAATGGTGACTTCCTGCAAAGCCACCTGCTTGGCTATTTCACTGCAATTAAAGCCAGGTGCATGATCAACTTGCAGATGATATAGATGAATTACCACAACCTCTGGATACGTTACCAGCTAATGAACCACAGATTTAGTACTCTTTGTGGGCTTGATACCACCAAATGTTGTCCTGTTTATAACCTCATTATGTGCTGAAGCTTTTATGTACTATGTGTTTATTATGTGTATTCATTACTTGATTTTTTTTTACAAATAGTTTAACAAAATTATTGAGGTTATATAAGCGTCAGCCTGAGGTGAGATATTATCTTAGTAGAGTTTTTGGCAGACTTGTATTTTATGTATTAGGGAAGCTAGAAAGATAAATGAGTTCAATTATAAATCTTTCAGGAGGTGCATCAGAACTGTTTCCTGTTTCTCTCCCTGAATCTCTAGTTTCACAGTCTCTTCAACAGCTGCAGCTACTGAGTAGTGAAGACTTGCCCTTATTACAGTGCTACAGATAATGGTTAGGGGGGAAAAATTGCATTGCGATATTTGTATTGTGATATTGTGTTGATACAAGAAACACCAGGTATAGATAGTTTATTAAATAAATTATAATACTCTGGGAATACTACGAACAAGAGGGCTCATCTCATGCACCACCATCCTGAAGTAATATTAGCTGAGCAAACTTAAGTTAAATCAACTCAACCGAAAAACCATCCAACACTGGGCACACTTAGCTGGACAAAGCTACCTACTAATTTAGAGCAAAGCAATGGCTCAGTCACAATAGTCTACTAAAAAGAATGTTTCACATTGTGAAATCGAGCCTGGTAATTCCCACCTCAAATTAATGTATTTCTACTGAATTTTACTTAAATATAGCAAACAGGCTGAAAATCAATGGGAAATAGCATATAGATTAATAAATTGTAGGGTTTGTTTAAATAGAATAGCCTGAGTCAGAGAGAGGTTTTTCTCCCACTGTGAATGTCCTATAACATATGAGTCATGCAGGATGAGAGATGTTCTTTGCTCACTTATTATACTGTTGATGTTGCTTTTGATTTATAAGTACAGACTAGTCACACATACAGCAACTTATCACCTTAAGTACAGCTGGATATTGATTTAATTTTTTAATTTCCATTCCAGTCCTGTTTATTGATTGAACTCTTTACACATTTTTGTGTGTCTTTTTTCGTAACAGAGTTAAAGCCCATTTGCTTTTAACACCTTCACAAATGAAAATACTCTATTAGAACTCTGACTTCAGATTTTTAAATATTCACTCTTGCCTGTAATGTTGTAAAAATCTGAATTCTTAATATTTTTTGGTTGCTGTAAAGCAGAAATTCCTCTAAGAGATTTTTCAAGCAACCATGCAGCGTATGCTTTTCTTTGGCTCAACTAACTGAAAGCAGCTAAACACCATTTGCATTGACAGATAAACATCCTTAAAGGAAAACCAAGTAGCTTCTGTTGGCGGAGAGTCAGCTGGAGCTTGAAAGATGCAGTCCAGTAGTTGCTCAGTGCCTAATCCAGGGAAGTTTCTTTAAGTAGATAAATCCTACTTAATGTGTTTATACTGCCTGAAGATGAAGGAGTTTGCTTTTTTTTTTGTTACAGTCTCTTTGTCTTCACTCGTTTTGCTGTGTTTGGAAACCTGCAGCAGAGTTTTTGGCCCATCATAACTGTACAACAATGACACAACCATGTTATACACTAAACTTACCAGATGCTGAATTATCTATCCATCTAAAATGTCTTATTGATACTAGAGGTCACAGGCTGCTTTGAGCTGATAGAAAGGCAGCAGTAACTCTAATAGCCACTTGTTACAATCAAGGTTGGCAGAAGAGCACAATACAATAGCAGATTGGGAAAAACACTGCTAGGTCTGATCTTCATGTCTGCTGTGACATTTGGACAGTGGGGTCAGAATCTGGCCAGTTGTGCCAAGGGTTCAGGCTGGTGTTGGTGTAATATGTGTGGGATATTTTCTCTAACACATTTTACCCAACTACCAATCAGCTTACTTGAGTACCTTTGGGGTATGGTGACCGAAGATTTGTATATGTGTAGCTGACAAATCTGCAGCAACTGTGTGATGCTGTCACCTCAACATGGACCAAAATCTCCTAATACCTAATAAAGTGGCTTGTGAGTGTATAATTGCATATTTGTATAAATTATTTATTTATAAACATGGAAATAATAACATATTGAACACTGGACAGTTAATAATAGCATAACATTAATATATAGAGCATTTATTAGTTATATTACTTAGTGTCACTTTTGTCCCATTCAGGTGTCTGTGAAAATTTAAACCCCTCCACACCAACATTTCATATATTCTGGTTTGAATTCATGCTGAAGCTGAAATTGTGACACAATTTGGAGGTGTTTGCTCACCATGAACAACTAGGATTGTACTAAGCATTCAGCAGAAATTGCTGGAGCAGTATTTATTTACCCCCACGTGATGCATGTCCAGCATTCATTCTTCTTTTTGCTTTATTGTTGGTTTCTAAATATGTGGCTGCTGAACTGCTGAATACAGTGCTATTTTTCACCTATTTTGTGGTGAGAAAATTACATACATCGCCCTTGATAGTTTTTTTTTTTCTTTTATAGCTGGCTTCTGTAGCTGAAAAATAGGGTAGGAGCAGTTTTAAAGGGGTGAGAGGCGTATGATGTATGTCAAAATGCTTGAAATTCACCTGTTATTTTGAGCTAATCATCCTCCGCTTACTTTGAAAGTCAAAACATTTGATGCATAAAAATTCCTGCGGCAAATTGTTCACACATGCAACACTGCCACAACATGTGTGCAGCAAAGCTCTTGATTCATTGCTGTATGCAAGTGGCAGATAGAGGGTGATTGCAGTGGAGGTGCTTTGGTAACAGATACTGTCAGCTCACCATTTCAGCTGGCGGCAGGCTTCTGTTTAAACGCTGTTGCAAGTAAATAAAGGAAAGAAAGAGATGAAAGAAGGATGAATCACGAGCAGCCTCGTGTTGCTGTGTTGCTGCTCTGAAGGAAAGCTTTTTAGATATTTAGACATGGGCTTTCTTTGAACATTGTCCAGTGAAGTGCTGAGCTTCTCTCCCTCGGTCTTTGTTAGTTTCCATAAGTTGCACATTCAATTTCAAAGAGCAGCTGTTTGGATTTTGTCTTTGATTTTTGCAGACAAAGGCAGTATGATCAGAGTAACTGATGAATTATCAATTTTGTTTGAACAGTTTTAGCATATCTGAGTCATCCCTCAGAAAACAAACCCATTTGTTTGTTAAAGCTGTTATTATTATTATTATTGCACCATAAAAGTGCAAAATAAAATAAATGTGCACCGTGCATCCACAGCCACTGCTGAATTTAAAACCAGACCACAGTCTTTCTCTAATCTTAACTAAGCACTGTAGGCGCTTCAACATACATACTGCAAATGAATATTGTAAGATCAAGATCAGATATTGATAAACACAAACATGTTAGGAGTTCCCTGAGAGTAGCCTTCATTTAAAAGCACTGGCAAATGGGAGAAGTTTGCCTTGAGGGCTTACTGCAAAAATATTGCTATAACAGAAAATGTGCATAAATATATATGTGTGTACAAATGTATTAAATGTATATATGCATGTATTAATAAATGTAAATAAACTGTGATTAAGTCAACCATATTCAAAATAGTCCAGAAGAACTTCTGATTTCATATAGGACATGAACTTTAACTCCAGGATGACAGTCCTGTGTCTGACCTGTTTATTTGTTATGATTCGTTCAGTTCACTCTCACTAAGCTGACTTTCTGAATCTTTATCTTCCCGAAAGCGTTTCTCCTGTAAAGCATCACTGTCGAAAGAACATTAAGAGGCTAGGGGTAGTTAATGACACAGTATGCTGTCATGACTTCCAATACTTCTTTCCTCCAATTTGTTTTTAAAAACACAGCACTTTTGTGTTTTAGAGCTTTCAGTGTTAAGTGGTGTTAATAATTAAACACAACTGGGACTTGGAACTACAACCCGATTACATCAACAGTCGTGTTCCTGTGCAAATGCATCACAAAAAATGTGTGTGCACTGGGAGTGGCAAGGGTACAGAAAACAACACTCTTCACAGCATACTTAGTAGAGCTAAGTGGTGACAAGATGTTGTTGTGAAGCAAGCTGCACTAAATGGATGGATTAAAAAGTGTCCGTTAATCTAAGGCAGTTTTACAAGGCGAAGAAGATTATGAACCCAGGCCATTAAACCTGTAGGACAGGTACCTACTCACCCCATAGAGTATGTATAATAATTTCTGGAGTCTACGTTGTGAAGCCTGTTAGGGTTTTATCTGCTGCCGTGTTGATTTTGTTTTGTTTTGGATTTGGAGTTGCCATATTTGAATGAGAAGTTAGAGCTTAAGCAACCAAATTGTATTCGTTAACTGTATGGGTGCAAATCATAGACATAGGTACCTACTAATTAGTGCTAAGTAAGAGACTATAGAAATATTATAATGTCACTTTTCAAAACTGGAGCTCAAACTTCTAGGACAGTCTTACCCTGCAGCAAACCGTTCTACTTTTAGATAACAAGTTTGAGAGGTCAGGTTCAGTCACTCGAGTTGATGGTTACCAGACATCTACTGGCTACAGGTTTTTGTGACTTTATGCCTAATCCAAATGGGTGTGTTTTTAAATAAATAAATAAACACAGGTGTGGATAAAAAGAGGAAATTAGCGATAGAAACCTAAACAGTATTTTGTGGTTGGCTGCAACCATGTTGCTGTTGGACATTTTAACATGGGACTGACTCTATTTTAGAGCTAAGTGAATACTGGGGTAACTGCAATTCACATATGCATTGAAAGTAGATAGAAGAGGACTATTAGTCTCAGCAGTCTGACTCAAAATATTAATTTTCAGTTACTAATAGGGCTTACTAAAGCCTGTTGGTTTCCATAAACCAGCAAGATGCTGAAATTTATACTGTTTGCAGTTTGCTTGATCATAGTCTGTAGTTCTTTCAAGCTGTCACCAGTATCTGTTGGGGTATAGTGTAGGATGAATGCCCTGTGGGGACTTACAGCAATCATTTCCATTACCCAGTGGGGAAGGCACTGCGTGGTGATATAGGCACTCTGGTGTGAGGTTTCAGCCACCCAAGCAATTGGTTAGATTTCCTAAACCTAATAATGCATTCAGAGTGCATGCGCAGCTCCAAAAGTAAACTGAATGTAGTAGCATCCACAGAATATTCATTAGATTGGTATCGGTGCCAGCTGTAGGTCCACTGAATAAAAAAGTAGCACTTTAAAAACACTTGGAGGATCTCATAAGGTGACTGACAGTGTATGCAGGGCACTCGACAAATCAAATCCCACAATGGAGCGCCCTGCTTGGCTGTTTTTTAAGGCAGCAGCTGACTTGGTATATGTGGAAAGTACCAGTAAGAGTTTTTATTTTTAAAGTAGTTAGGATGCTGTGAACCCCATGGGCTTCTCTTCACACTCAGCATGTGCTTTCCTTGCCCACCATCCTTTTCAACTCTGTGGCATGCAGGAACGCCTCCTCCCATCAGTACGCTTTCACATCACGGCTCTTTCAAACAGCTGACAGTAAAATGGATAGCACAGTGGAGAGTGACGGCTCAGATATTACATACAGGTAGAGACTTGTAACCATACAAGCCTGAAAGTTTGTGTTTTGCCCTTTGAGAGTGTTTGCCTGCTTTCATGTAGAATGCAAACATGACCAAGTCTTCCAAGCTCACTATGTACAGTAGAATCACAGCTTTATTCCCAACATTAACTGCTATACTCTACCATTGTTGAATGTCACCATTCATACATACTACAGTGGGGCAAAAAAGTATTTAGTCAGCCACCGATTGTGCAAGTTCCCCCACTTAAAATGATGACAGAGGTCAGTAATTTGCACCAGAGGTACACTTCAACTGTGAGAGACAGAATGTGAAAAAAAAATCCATGAATCCACATGGTAGGATTTGTAAAGAATTTATTCGTAAATCAGGGTGGAAAATAAGTATTTGGTCACCTCAAACAAGGAAAATCTCTGGCTCTCACAGACCTGTAACGTCTTCTGTAAGAAGCTTTTCTGTCCCCCACTCGTTACCTGTATGAATGGCACCTGTTTGAACTCATCATCTGTATAAAAGACACCTGTCCACAGCCTCAAACAGTCAGACTCCAAACTCCGCCATGGCCAAGACCAAAGAGCTTTCGAAGGACACCAGGAAAAGTATTGTAGACCTGCACCAGACTGGGAAGAGTGAATCTACAATAGGCAAGCAGCTTGGTGTGAAAAAATCAACTGTGGGAGCAATCATCAGAAAATGGAAGACATACAAGACCACTGATAATCTCCCTCGATCTGGGGCTCCACGCAAGATCTCATCCTGTGGGGTCAAAATGATCATGAGAACGGTGAGCAAAGATCCCAGAAGCACACGGGGGGACCTGGTGAATGACCTGCAGAGAGCTGGGACCAAAGTAACAAAGGTCACCATCAGTAACACACTACAACGGCAGGGGATCAAATCCCGCAGTGCCAGACGTGTTCCGCTGCTGAAGCCAGTGCATGTCCAGGCCCGTCTGAAGTTTGCCAGAGAGCACATGGATGATACAGCAGAGGATTGGGAGAATGTCATGTGGTCAGATGAAACCAAAGTAGAACTTTTTGGTATAAACTCAACTCGTCGTGTTTGGAGGAAGAAGAATACTGAGTTGCATCCCAAGAACACCATACCTACTGTGAAGCATGGGGGTGGAAACATCATGCTATGGGGCTGTTTTTCTGCCAAGGGGACAGGACGACTGATCCGTGTTAAGGACAGAATGAATGGGGCCATGTATCGAGAGATTTTGAGCCAAAACCTCCTTCCATCAGTGAGAACTTTGAAGATGAAACGAGGCTGGGTCTTCCAACATGACAATGATCCAAAACACACCGCCCAGGCAACAAAGGAGTGGCTCCGTAAGAAGCATTTGAAAGTCCTGGAGTGGCCTAGCCAGTCTCCAGACCTCAACCCCATAGAAAATCTGTGGCGGGAGTTGAAAGTTCGTGTTGCTCGGCGACAGCCCCAAGATCTGCATGGAGGAATGGGCCAAAATACCAGCTACTGTGTGTGCAAACCTGGTAAAGACCTATAGTAAACGTTTGACCTCTGTTATTGCCAACAAAGGGGAGAGAGAGAGAGGCGATGGTGTTACCGTCGTTGTTGCTAACCACAACAGTTTATTTTGAAAATGAAAATGAAACGATAGACGTTTTTATATCGTCATCCGATATATATCGTCATCGAACAGCCCTATCAACAATACAGTAACGTACAATAAGAATACACAGTAAATAAATCCAGAGCATCCATCCCATACTTGCCCTGACACCACATGAACGTCACAGACAAATATCAAACACTGCAGAAAAGGATAAATATACCAATCTTCCCCATCATCTTTTATAACTGCAGATGGCAGGGAATGCAGGGGTTGCAGGGATTGTTGAAAGAAAAAGCACCTTTCAAAGGTACTGCTTGTGTGATTGTGCATTATTTCCCCTTTTTGAATCAGAACCACGGGCTACAATGTGAATGCCAGCATTAGTAGTTCTGCTCTCATAATCATTTAGGCATAAATCTATAATCTCTTGTCCAGGATGTAAGCCAAACACCTAAATTAGGTGGATAAAATCGTTCTAATACATCCTTTTTGCACACAAATAAAAATAATGTTTTCATTATTATTTCTTCCATTAAGTGTGACCCTGTTGATATAGTTAGAACTAATGCAGCTCAAATGAACAACCAAATGCATTCCAAATCTTGTACCAGGCAAAGATGAATACACCAGAGATTGTCCTCCATCTCATCTTGTATTTCGTGCTGTGTTTTGATGTCTGTGCCACTGCCAGAAGTCAGTCTGACACAATACATAAAATATAAATGAGAGGGTAGGCAAGTGGGCTACCACAAGCAGGCATGCCAGCTGTCTGTCGTTTCATAGCATTGTACTGCTGACTCACTTACAGAATAATAGAATAATGTGCGCTTTGTCTGCTGTACTTACCTGTCTTCTGGTCAAGGCTTTGCTGAGCATTTTAAATGTATTTATAGCTCCTGTTTCCATTTTGTTAAAGTGGGTGGAGGAATATTTCCAATTTCAAAGTGTTTTCCTGGAAATAGCAATCATCTTGGTGTTTGGTGCAGTAATTGCTTATTTGTCTGTGAGCAGAGAATTATATTTTGGCTAGATTGCCTTGCTCTGTGTACGTTGGGCTCCCTGACCGGTTGTTGACACAAATTAGTGCTCAGGGATGGTATTTAAGGGATTCCTGTGTAATGTGCTGGAAAAATGCAGTTTTGGCTAGGGGTGCTGCTGCTGGTCTGAATGTTGATGCACAATAAATGCTCACTCAAGGACTGGACTAATCCACGCTTGAGCCTGCTCAATCATTCTCCATTGCAGAGAAAAGGGAAAAGGCTGCGTTGTGGTTCAGGGATCCCGTAGTCCCTTGAGGACAATTTGCTGATAGAGAAAGTTGCTGCTAAGTCAAAGGTTGAAGAGCAAACTTCACCCTAATCCTTATTTATTAGGCCTGTTGATTATTTATGTCATCATCCTTTATGGGAGAAAAGCAAGGTTACTGAGTCATCTATCCATGTTATTCCTTATGCCATAATCATAGAGCTACCTCACAGCAGTCCAGTGTGAGTAAAGATCCAGCCTAGATGTGACGTAATATGAAGCTATACGATCCGAGCCTGTGTGGCTTCATATTACAACAAGAAAAAATAAGTTCTTCCTAGCCAGGCTTATACTATAGTCACACTATGCAAAACAGTGGTTTGAGACCAACGCATAATCAAAACGATTGCAATGGTGCAATAAATTGCAGTCTTGTTGCCTTTGAAATCATTGCTTGAAAGATCCTGTGACTGCTCACATTCAGGAGCCGTCTTCATTTTTGCTACGTCAAAACAACAATTAAATGGCATCAAGATGAAGTCAGTCTACTATCAGTCTGCTGTTACTTTGCAATTGGGGTCAAGCTGGTAAATAAATTTGTGATAATGGAGCAATTAACTGTGATAAATTAGCGAAAATTGCAATTCTGTTGCTGTCTGTTATAAATCTTTTGTTGAACCTGAACCTCATAGATTTGAAACAGAAATTCAGAAATTACTCAGTGATGTAGTAGCTGGAGGATGATAATTTAAAAGCTAAATGGCTAAATAGGTGTTTGCTGGAATATAACTAGGTTACAACCAGCTGGCAACCAGCTTGGTTGCTTGTTTGCATTTATAATAGATGGTGGTTGTTTGCAAACCTTCACCAATCGCTCTGAGAGTGATTGCAGTCAATCAGATACAGACTGCAATGTTTTGGAGACAGATTCCATCAGAGGGCCTGTTCAGCTGCCTTGCAATCTTGCACAACTACTTGAAATTGGTTGCTGAATGCCAAAAACTTCCATGCAATCATTGGGCAAATGATGCCTTCCTGTTTTTTACCCTAGTGTGACTGAGCCATTATACACCTCTGAGGTTTTTAATATATACATTAGCTAACTATTAAGTTAGCTAATGCTGTGTTAGCATTGCATTGCATTCTGCAGATTTACACATATGGAAAGAGCCGGAACAGTCAAATGCTATAACTTAATACAATTTTAGCTTTTCAGTAGGTATCTGTAAACTTATGTTTAGTCATTACATCTATGAATTACAATAGATTAGATCATTTTTATCGTACTATTTGGTTCTTCCTCCCTGGTATCGGCTATAAATTGTAAATAAACTCTCTCGTCACCTATTGTGTGAACAGACATGCACCTGTGCCAGCATGCCTCTGCTCTTTGCCTGTTCCAGGCAAGTAGATTGATACATTACAGTAGATCGATATCATTAAATATCCTCAGTGCACAATTGAATTGGCAGAACTTGTTGTATGGAAATGTAGTCAGATTCAGTCTTTCTGTCTTTGCTAAATATTTAGGATTTGCATGATTTCTATGATTGGTGGTATAATTTAGCAATTTTCATCACATATGCTGCTGTGCAACAAGTCTTTTTGCTTTCAAGGTGCAAGACCTAAAGTGTTCTTAAGCAATAGCTCTCTAGGCTTGCTAAAGGCTGGCTGGTTGGCTGTTTTTTATTTTTTTTAATTAATTAATTTGTTTTCACTCGTTTTCAGTCAAGTGTAGATACCTAACCATTTTTTTAGATAAAATATTTTTTGTTTGTTAAGCCACTTAACCTTGATTTGTGAATCATTCAAACATAAATGTTCTGTCTACACATAACAGACAGCTTGACAAAGAATCAGTTTTAGTTACCTTTAAGCACTGTTACTAGGTCCCATCTTAAAACATATAATTTGTTCTGATTTTGTTAGCTGAATCTATGAAAACTGCCAAAGATAGCATCATTTAACAGACATAAATAGTATTTTTGCACTAGCTAACACCTGAAAACCTGGCATATCTCAGCATGCTGTGCCAGTGTGTCCTTAAAGAATTTGAAGAACTTGGACAAGTGGAGGATAGAAGAAGTGGTAGGCTTTTAAAAAAACAGTTGAGTAACAGTATCTGAAAGTCATGCACAAAGTCATGCAAAAAAAAGAAAGATAAAACTGAAAATCCAGCAATGACCTGACACACAATCTGAGACATGCAATCTTGCAATCTCAATCTGTAGTTGACTCTTCACTGAAGCCTCAATAGAAATGGTCTCAGTGAAAGAGTCACTGTGAAGAAGCCGTTCTTAAGTAAGAGAAACAGGGAGAAAAAGCTAAGGTATGCCAAATTACACAAAAACTGGAGCAAAAATCAATGGCAATATAGTGATGAGTCCAATTCTGGAATATCTGATTCAAACAATCATCAATATTTATGAAGGAAATCAAGAGAGAGGTACAACAGTGAGTGTTCACAGCCACCTGTAAAACACGGTGGAGGCCCTGTCATGGTTTGGTGCTGCATTTCTGACAGTGGTGTTGGGGATGATGCGAAGATTGATGAAATTATGAACGCAGAAAATAAAGTAAAATTTTGATCCACGATGCAATACCATTTGGAAAGCATTTGATTATCAATGGCTTTATTTTTCCACGGGTCAATGATGGTAAACGCAGTGCTAATGAGGTAAAAACCTCTATGGGGAAAAACACAGAGTGGAGCACTGACAGTCATGGACTGGCCCTCCTAGAGCACTAACCACAATATTATTGAAGCAGTGTGAGACTATCTTGAGAGAGAATGGAGCAAAAGGCAGGCAAGAAGAGTGTTGAATGTCCTCGAGAACTGCTCCTAAGGACTACTTAAAGAAATTACAGGAAAGCTTGCTAGAGAGAGTTCAGAGTGTGTTGAAGAGTAAAGGTGGTCATACAGAATATTGACTTTCAATTAATATTGTGCAAACTCTTCCTGTTGCCTTATAAGCTGTATTTTTACACATCACTTTAAACAATTACAAATTTGTAGTGTAAACTTACACGTGTAGGTTTGCAATGAAGGACATAATTCACAATAATTCCTAAATAATTCATAATTTCCCTGAAGGGACCTCCCCAAGGGATTAATAAAGTTCTATTCTATTCTGTTCTATTCTAAAAGTTATACTGCCCAGTGAATTCTTGCACATTGAAGGAGATGCGAAAATGTTGCTTTAAGATTAAACCAGGAGGAGTCAAGAAGGAAATGTGGTTCATTACCAGTACATCATCACAATGCAGCAGAGGTCAGAGGAATCTTTCTTTGAGCTTTATCACATTGCTGTCCCAAGGAGAAAAACAGTAAATAAACATCATCTGAACTTTGGTACAGGCCTTTTGAACTTCACTTTTTTTTTTTTTTTTTTTTTTCAAGAAAAAGGGACCTTGTTTATTACTTTATTTTGGCAAGTAATAAATGAACATGTTTCTTAATTTCATGTTATCAATTTGTTTTTGTTATTTCAGGAATCTTAAAAGGAAAGAATATTGGCCGTCAAGGTATGATGTGACAAATATTGCAGCTTTTCTATTATGATGTAACTCCTGCTTAAGTTTGTACTAAATAAATTAACTATCTTAACTATGTAAATACAAAAAAATACAATATAATTAAACTTGTACTAACTATTAAACTAGTTACAGGCAGAAAACATGAGTAACATAGGCTGTTGTCAGTAAGCTCTATATAAATGGCAGTCCAGTATAGAGCACTAGAAATAATGGGGAAAACACAAGGAAGGATCTGGGAACAAATTGGCAGAATAAACACTAAAGACAGCAGTGCAGCACAACAATGAACAAACATTATCCCAGACACTGAGAGCAATCATTGTAAAATGGAAACACAAGGCTAGCACAGCTAAACTTAATCAGGGATAAGACAAGGGAAGTAAAGCTGAATACAAAGCATAATAGACAAAAGACTACAAAAATAAAATGGGAACACAAAAAGGCCTAACACAGAAACAGACTCTTAATGAGAAACATTTTACATAAAAAAAAACATATCAATTCATACAATATTCTATTTTTATTGTGTTTTTACAAGAAACCATCTTGAATCTACAATACTTTTTCTTGTAGATTCAAGATGGTTTTTTGTCCTCTTTTTAAACTTTATTTTAGTCACGATTGCTTTGGGTTTATTTATATATAAATATAAATGAATATGTTTCTTAATTTTAATTAATCAATTTGTTCATTATTTTGTTGTTTTATGAGTCATTAGCATTCATGATTTGCAACATTGAGGTATGTTGTGGCACATAATGCAGGTGCTCTATTAAGACATAATTACTACTAAAGTTTGTACTGACTTATTCATTATAAATACACAATATATAAATGCATGCTAACTAATAAACTAGATACTGTGAGAAAACATGACTAATATAGAGTGCTGTACTAATGTTGTCAGCAAGTTCTTTTTTTTTTTTTTTTTTTTTGGCCTGTCCCGTTTGGCTCTTTTGCCATCAGAATTATTGTCTAAAGGCAAAGAAAGATGCCCAACGGATTTACTTTACCAAACTGACCATCCCAGCCTTGCCGTAATGGTCCATTTGATTCACCTTTTATTGTTTATTTTATTTTCACTTACTGAATACGGGACAAACTTGACTGGGGGAAAGAAGGGGAGAAAGAAAGAGGGAAAGAGAAACAGCTGAGAAGAGGGACGGGGGAGAAGGGCAAAAGACAAAAACCAACAGAACGGGCAGAGAAAAAAAATGCATATATCAATCACCTGGATCACCTGCTGAGAAAGAAAAAAGAAAACAAGCAGAAGAGAACAAGAGTAATAGAATAAACAACATCACAATGATATATGGGAATATGACAGTAAATACTAAATGTTAAACATTATTGTGCAGCACATAAGATCAACAGAACACAGTGTGCTTTGAGGTAGGAGCCAAAAAGGGTGTAGTTTGTGGGTGTGATCACCCGTGTGTACACCTGTGAGCATGGACGCGCTTGTTTTTTGTTTTTTTAAAAGGTTCCTTCATGTAATAATCTGCTAGAGGGTGTGAACTTCACTTGAGATCCAGCACATTCAGTGGAGTTGACATTGTGTTTTCTCAGTTTTGACCCACTGTGTTTCAGACTACTGCTACTTCAGTGAATTTTAAGAAATCATTTTGCTGTTCTTGGCTGTTTGCCGTGGTTTTATGTGTGGATACTTGAGAGTAAACACTGTGAACAAATGGAAAAAGGCTTAAATTTTTTTGTTGTTGTCCCTGTTCTTGTATCAGAAGGTCATGAAAAACACTGCCTGGCTGTCTTGCTGAGACACTTGTGGGCTGCGACAGTGCTCAAAGGAAAGTCCAATTGGGTCTTTTCACCTGCTGTGACACTTGAAAGGCCAAGCACTCCCACCTGGGGCTTTCACACTTGTTTTTCTCTCCAAATCTTTAGAGGTGTCAACCAACGTAAAGAAAAGGAAAAAATACAAATATGTTTGAGTTGTCTGTCCTTGTCTTTCTTCATTTACTGCATTACGTTGACCGACTCTAAAAGCAGAATTTTCACCCTTTTTTTTTTGGATTCACAGGTTCGTCAAGAAAACCCAGCGCCACTCATTGGTGCCTGCAGAATATTGCACAAGAATCAGTCGACAGCTCCGATGAGGAGTTCTTTGACGCCAGAGGTTAGTAAGAAATTGCATGTCCTCATCTCCTCGTGCCTTCATCTTGTAGTTTTTGGACTTTCCAACATTATTAGTGAACGAAATAACCCAAACTTATTATCAGCATTTCAAAAAACCTCTATACTTGTTTTCCTTGCTGCCCTTTTCACTGAAGGAGCTGAAGAAAATGTATCCTGTAGGCATTATGATAGATAAATTATTCATTACTGAAAGGTTCCAGGTGTGTTTAGGCTTCAAGGAAGCATTAAAAATAGCAGTAACACTATTTTAAAAAGGCATCTGTGCTGGCAAGGACAAGTAACAAAAAACCGCAACTCTTGCTGGACAAAATGACACATCCTTGATTAGTATTTAGGGAAAAGAGGCCAAAAGGAGCTGGGTGCAGCTGCTAGCAACGAATACAAGATGATTTGTCAGCATAATGTGGGTGCAAGGCAGACAAACAAAGTAAGGAACAAATCTGAAAAACATATGGAATTATACAAAGAACCACGAATAACAATGAATAACAAATTTCAAATGATTGCAGAGTTGTCTGTTTCTGTTTCATCAAACAAACACTACACAGACAGCTTCGATTGGTGGTGCAGGTATTTTTCAGTGTCTTCTCTCAATGATGAAAACTTGCTTAAAAGAGCCAATAATCGCTAATCTCAACAATTAAGAATCTGGGATATCATACAAGATTGAATTCCAACTACAGAATAATAAATCAAATAATAAAACTAGACAAATGTAACAGGTTGTGACAAAGGTTAATTAGCTCCTTGTATTTCAAAGCAGAAGGTCCGTATTGTGTATTTATGATTGCTGTAGTGACCGGACTTGATATAGATGACAAATGAAGTCTGTCACTCTTAATTGTTGTCCACTTTCCTGCTGAAGATCCTTTTAAATTCATTTAGATGTCAGCTTGACCATAAATAGACACACTTGAGAACATGCCGGACTGCTAGCCTTTTCACGGTCCCAGTGGGAGTTAATCAGCGAATAAGTACAACACTTATCGCTCCAATTATCCACTCCAAGTGCTTATCCCCAAAGAGTCTGATGGTAGAGATACTTCTGAATTATGGTTTTAGTAGTGTAACATGTTCTTATTTTACATTAGGTCGGTGAATATCCAGCAGTGTGTTTAGAGTTTCGGGTGTTTAGTGTTCTTTTGTATGAGATGAAAACATGATAAAAATGTGCCTCTGGGGTATCAGATAAAAAGTGCTGCACTCATTTCTATTTTTGCATTTAAGGGAAAATGTAAGTCACATGTTCGGTGTGGAGGAACTTTATATAACAGTCTTGTCCTTAACTTTTGCTTTTATCGATGCCATTTTCCCTACCATTTTCATTCAGTTTTGTTTGATTTTCCTTGCCTCCCCTCTCCCGCGTAGTCTCTTTGCCAAAAAAAGGCACGTTTACAACTCATAGTCTTAGAAAACATTAAATATTTATCCTTATCACAGCTGTTGCAGAGCAGAGCTGTGCATTGCACTGCATTTTATGAGGCCGGCATCGAGGCGCCTATCAGTGGCGAGGAATCACTGGGGGAAAAGATAGCACACATGCCTTATATGTGAGCCGATGTACCTCATCACCCTCACACTATCTGCAGCATGGAATTCCACTCTCAGCCAAGAAATATCCCACGTGGCTGTGAAGCAGAGAGAAACGGAGATGTCCCTTATGTCCTTTGATTAAATATTGGTGGTTAATGGGGAAAGAAGCTGCAATTATCTTGACGATATTTTCTTTGTGTTTATGTATTTCTTGTTAATTAGTTCAAATGAACATTTTGGCACTGTTGGAAAATGTGCTTATTTGCCTACTAGCTGTGAAGCTTCATAGTTAGAGTATGATATTGGAATCTGTCATGGTCCTGGGCCATGTTGGCCCAGTATTCTTAGTTTTCATGTATTTTTGTATTTTGTTCCTTATTTAGGCCATGCTTCCTGGGTTGCTCTGTTACGTTGTTCCTTATGTGTTTTCCCCTTGTGACTCTTACCCCTTGTGTGCCCCTCTGTGTATCTGTGAGCCCTCGTCTCTCCTTGTGTTTTATTCCATGTTTTCCCCAGCCCGTTATGTCTGTGTTCTCCCCGTGCTCTCTCTCCTCCTGTCTGAACCTCTGTGTACTTCCTGTTTTACTTTGACAGTCTCCCGTCAGTGTTGCGTTTACTCCTGCCGTGTCTTGTTATGATTATCAGTGTCACCTGTGTTCCCCGTGTGTTCCCACTTCCCTCGTTAACCCTCTGTGTATTTATGTCTGCGTCTCCCTCAGTTCGGTGTCGCGTTCTCCCTTCATCCATGGCCGTGCGTTTCTCTGTGTGTTACGTTATAGTTTCCCGGTTTAATTTGTAGGGTTCTGCTCTCCAGCAATAAAGCCGTGAATTTTGAGTTCATTCCTGCCTCTGTGAGTTTGCGATTGGGTCCTCATCCAGCCTGCACACAGCCGAATCATGACAGAATCAGTCTTTACACCTTAAATAGGATTGGCGGACCTCTAGTATGATTGCAGAGGTCATCTATCATCCTAATTCTGTGAGAACCTGCCATGCCTCTAATTTGTAAAGTAAAAATTCTACTATAGGTTTCCAACCAGAGAAGTCCTATGTTGTTGGGAGATGCAAAGAGAGACTGCTGAGAATATTCAAAAATGATGATCCGCTGAGGCAACGCCTGAAGGGAGCAGCTGAAAAAGAAGACTCCCTGTGTTACCGTTAGTCCCCTGTGATTTCAGCTTTTTTTTAAAGCACACTTTTTTCTGCCTCTTTGCTGCACGATGAATAAGTTGTATGCTGTCTATTAAAAATTAAAAGTTATACAGTGCAGTTTCAAGAGGATATATATTGCTACATAACCTAGAGACCAATTTACAGAGAGAGCTCAGTGCATGGTAGCATGCGTTTCAACAGGCTCAGCAGTCATTGTGTGCAGCCTATTGATGGTTATGCAAATAGCAACCAGAGATGTCAGTTATTACATTGTTTGGTAATAACTGACATGTTTCACAGTTAGAGGGTAATTTCTAAATGACACGATGTCCCCCCTTGTAATAATCCCATGTCAAGATTATTTAGGTTGTTAATTAACCTTTTTCCTAATTTCCTGCCTGTATACCCACCAAAGCTAACTGGCTATAATCTGTAGCTTCAGACATAAACTGCTGTGGAACATCTGTCTCCTCAAACCAGTCAAGATAGCTGAAACACTGATCAAGGAGGATGCTATTGTTTTCCAGTCATGAATTTTGCATTTTATAGAGAATCTGTAACATCAAAGTTTCCATATCCATCTGTTGTGAGGTGAAAACCCTGTTGCTTCTTTGTAGAGTGGCCTGAATTTGTATTCAAGACGCTTTTCACCAAGCACCATTCGGTTTTGGTCCTGTCTTTTATTTCAGGCCATTTCGTCCATCTCTAGTTGGATTATTGCTGTCTGTGGAGAGCAAACATATCACATCTCATTTTGTCATCTCTCACCGAGCACACTATCGGAAGGACTTGGGGCAGGCCAGTGTTTTTGAAGTATTAGGTTGTGAAAACCCTGGATTATCCTTTCAAGTTGGATGAAAGCAAGACTGTTTCATTCTGCAAAGAAGGCTCTTAAGAATGAGCACAAGTGAAAGAGGATATACAGCGTAGCACAGAGAGGGGAGCATATTCTAACTGAATTTATTTTTTCCTTGTGGTCTGTCTGTGACTTTATAGCCTGAGCTCGGGGGAGAAGTGGAGCTGTGTCCTGCAGCAAAGACAACAGAGCAAGTTATTCTAAACATAAACATGTGCTTAGAATGAAAGATGCCTTCCTTAAAAGGGAAACCAGACCAAGGTCATAAAAGGTTGTTGAAGTTATGACCCACTACAGCTGCTTGCTAACTGCAGGCCTCTGAGTGTTGGTTGTGTATAACTCGTCTCTTCTTTTCCTGCAGGCAGAGGGGATATATGGTTTTCTCATGAAAAGTAATTTAAAAGTTAGAAAAGTTGAGAGAGAAACTGAAAGAATTGGATTCCGAATGAAAGCATGATTGAGTGGTTAGTTTGTCATATTATAGGCCCACCACTCAAACCATCACAATAAGCTTGGGGGAGTTTGATTTAGGCTGTTATGATGAATGCCTTCATCTGCACTGCGTTACCCAGTGGACAGAGGAAAAAAAACATGAAAATGTATGAAGACTGTCAGAGCATTTCCCCAGATTTCTGCTAAAAAGATGAGCCCAGGCTGCCTCTATTATCACTTTGGGTTTTTGTGTGTGTGTGTGTGTGTGTGTGTGGGGGGGGTGGTATTGTTTTAAACAGTAGTTTAAACCATTTCCTTGATTATGAGCTGTATCTATACAGATGGTTGTGTATATACAATACATTCTCTGGATCTTCCTGGAAAGGAAATGATGCATCTCTAGGGCTCTTGCCCACACTGCACATGGCATTTTAAGCTGAGTATTCAGAAGTGGCTACACTGTATTCCAGAGCTTTCACTTCATCTAAGCTTTTGAGACCCATCAATATAATTGGTTGGTCACAGCATGCATCTATTACAAGTTGATCAAAGACTGCTTGTAAAGAGTTTGCGAAAAAGAAAAGATGAAAATGCATACATAAGCGGAGGAAACAAGGGTTTGACATTTGTGAGGTTTTTCATCTGTCATCCAGGAGATTGGTTTTGCAGCATTAGTTTAGGGCATCACTTTTGTCCTTTTGGGGGTTCACAATAATATGGTGACAGTATACTGTATAGGAAATATGACTTTATGTATTGGCCCCTCATTTCTAGCATAATGTAGCAGGTTAAGATTCCTGTAGTGCCCCTTTAAATGAGACTTGAGAGGCCGGTTGCAGCATTCCTATTAAATAATGTGCTTGTATTTTCTGTTCTGCCTGATGAATGAAAACAGGACGGTATTCTATCAGTAGTACAAACAGTAGCTTATTTGAACAAATTGACAACTTCCATGTTTCATCTCAAGTATGAGTGTTTTATAGTTAGTTATCAGAACAAAGCAAATAAATAAAGCTATATTATTCTGATGTTCAAATTCATTCTAAAAGATCTTTAAATATTACAGCTTTCACTAGACTAGAATTCTCTAACCAGATATTAACCAATAATAAATACCAGCCAAATAATTACCATATAATTATCATACAATTTCTAATTAGCATATAATTTCTAATTAACAGAGCATTTCATACATATTACTGAAGCTGGGTCTCATCTGTTACTGCTAATCACATATGTGCTTTGTACAGCAAAAAAGACATGTTTTTAGCCACAGCGCCTCACATTCTTTGCCTCAAATCTCATCCTGCTGATGTGCCTCTTTTCACACAATCCTCTTCTTTGTCATTTCTCTGATTTTCATTGCTGCTCTTTCACAGATTTTTCATTTTTTCAGAAACCGATTCTTCCCTAAAAATCCATCAAAATTTAATATTTGCAAAAAAATTCAAATAAAACCTAAGGCATATTTGTGATTCATTGTTTAGTGTGATGAAAATTACTTTAACTGCAGCATTAGAGTACAAATCTGAGCAAGCACTAGACTCCAGATTATTTTTCTTGATAGTTTTTTGCAAGAAAAAAAAACTTGAATAAGACGTAACAAATGACAGTGTAAATCATATTGTTAAACAGGGAAGCAGACATGAAATTCATCAACGTCTGTGATGAGAACCGAGGCTGTGAGCTTTATTTTTTTGTTACTGATGTTGTTGCGTGTCAGCCAGTGTTTGTATGACATGGTGTAGAGGCAACACAGCTGTTTGCTGGATGTTTGATGCTGTCATCTCTGTTGATTAACTCCCCTGACTCCTTTGTGCACAGCTGCCCCTTAGCAAAGCCCCCACGCACCCCAGCACGCAAACACAAAATCAGTTTGTCACATCGTCAGAAGCTTCTGGAGCTGGCCTACAGTGATGACAAAAACAGAAGTGAAGCACACACTGGGGGTCACAGAGTTTCCCAGGCTGACGTGCAGACACCCACAAAGATCCGGTGAAGATGCTGAGCGGATTCATGTACGTCCACCTCATGCTCTGGAGTCTGCTTCATCGATGAGCATAAAATATAAATTTTCCACCAGAGGCAGGTAAACCTCAAGTTTGCCTCCAATTCAAATCCAGAAAGCTCTCCAGTGAAAGGAGATTACAAGACATTCGAAGCTTATCCTCAGAGAAGACAAGGAAAATCCAAACCACTCTGCTTAGGAGGAGTTTTACCGATTCATTTCAAGAGGATACTTTCAAATTGTTAAATTATTTGAAGCTCTGCCTGCAGTGAAGAAACCACATGCAGAAACATGATGGGACATCATCAGTTTGAGCAAGCCAATAGAATAAAGGCTTTTTCTTTGAGTTATTACTCTTAGAAAAAGATTGCGTTGCTGAATAAGTTGTGCAAACCTAAACATTGCAATTCTAATTAAAATTGCTTAGTAAGACTAAACCTAGTCCAGTTTTATTCGATAACTGGTCTGTTTTGGGTTGAGGGTAACAGTTTAAGAGACAATGCTGCGATTCTTCTTGGCTCTTTTGTTTCCAAATGAAAATGCAGTGCAGAAAAGCTGCAGTTAATGGCATTTCTCATCACCAATCCCCAACAATAAAATACATTTGGGGTGTTAAATGGAATGAAACATGATTAAGATTTCCTGCATCACAGAGTGGTTTGTGCTGTGTCATGCTGTAGACGTAAATGTAGAAATGCAGTCTGTTTCTCTGCAACGTGAAGTGTTGTTTTTGTATTACCAACAACAGCAGTGTGTGTAAATGTGTGAGAATTGCTTTCATTTCCTCTTTTTACACCATCTGTAGTAGTAAAATTGAAAAATTTTGTCTCTCTCAATCCTACACCTCCACTTCAGCCTCTCACCCCTTCAGCACCACATCATTAGTATTTTAAAAATGAATGCAAGCAGACAAAAAAAATGAAAACAATTTATAAGTAAAAGAAAAATTTCTATTGCGGTTAATGACCGGAAGTGTCAGCTGTGGTACCGTTAAATTCCTGATGAGCTATAACAGTTCTTTAGGTCAAAACAGTTTGATTTCCTCCTCCTTGTCCTCCTCGCTGTGAGACATGCCGGGCTATTTTGATTTAGATGATATCACAATTACCACATTTACATTTGATCACATTTATATTTTCTTGTTAGAATGCATAATACAGACCTTGGCATATAAATACATCTCGACTTTTGTTTAAGGATCTTGCATTCAAAAGCAATTGAGTTGCATACACAATGAGGAGAAGTCAGTTATTTTTTAGTTTATTTAGTTTTCCTTTTTTACATCAGGACTATTTTTGCTGTCTGGCTGCTTAGGCGAATGCCAACTCGATTGTTTATTGATGTGAGCTGTTAACAAATTTGCTGTGTGTTAATCCTGATTTGTTATTTGCGACATTAATTTAAATAGCGAGAGGACTGAGCCTGACAGGATATTAAAGCATATGACTGTTTTGGTTGTAAATTGGGTTTTAATGCAAGTCAGACTTGCATTACTATGTTGTTGTGTACTCCCTGAACTATATTTGGTTAGAATCTAATTTGATTGTGAGTGGATATGCTTCAAACCAGGGCTCTTTTGCACAGTCTTTGTACATTTGTAGTGGCATTTAATAACATCTGGTCAAAGTCTGGCTCAAGCAGACTGTTTGGAGTGCGGAGGACCCGAATGCAGACACGCAAAAACAAAACTTGATTCTAACAGAAAACGCGTAGTTTATTATGGCTGATTGAGCAGTACAAAAATAAAAGGGTGAAAATAATTTTGAGCAAAAACAATAACCTAAACTGGGGAAAACTAGAAAGAAAACATAAAACATCTTAACCATGGAAAAACATGGTGAGGAGAAAATAAACATGAAAAACCTTAAGCGTGACTACTTGGCTTGAATACATGAAGACCTGGAAACATGGCATGACATGGCAGGATAGCAAACGATTGGATGAGGAATGAATGAAAACACACAGACTAAATGCACACAGGAGGTGATCAGGGGAAGTGGAAACACATGGGGAAACAGGTGATTAGAATAAACATAATGCCGCCACAGGGGAAGTGAAACTACACACATGGGACACCAGACCTTTTCAAAATAAAACAGAAAACATAATAGAAGGCAGACATGGCACGAGCTTGACAACATAGGACACGAAGACAAGAAACATGACAGGTTAAGACAAGCAGACTCAACATGATGAACCGACAAAGGAGACTTAAACATAGGGGGTGACGACACAGAGGGAGTCTAATAAACAAAGAACTATAACTGAGCGACCGAGGAGATTAAGATGACTAAATGAATTTAAAAAATAAACCATAAACATGAGAATATATTAAAACTCAAAGCGCTGGGTCAAACATCCCAGGATCGTGACACATCCTCTATTAATAGAGATAATAAACAGTGTAGTAATCGAGTAGTTATCTTTAGTTTGGTTTAGGGCCCTCCAGGGCTTATGTGATGATTACTTGTCCAAAGAAAAAGACAAAGTAATATTAAAAAACTGTAAGTTTTGGACATTTGCTTATATGCAGCAACCAACATAGAATGTCAGTCACTAAAAATTACAGGGCCCCTGCAGGAGCTACACCTACTTCCTCCTCTTATACTGCCCCCCCCTCCCCCAACCCCCAGTTTGTGATGTGAAGAAGAAGAACAGATTCATCATCAAAGTAATGGTGAGTGCTTATATTGATCATGCAGCTTCAGGGTCACTGCAGTCAGCAGTTTGGGGCAGCAGTGACAAGGCTGCTAAATTCTGAAAAGGTTATATCACATAATTAATCAAAATTGATTTCTAATGTCAGATTAAATGTCCACCGCTGGCGACCCCTGTTGCTATGGTGAAGGGCTGAATGGTGATATGGCTGCATGGGAGAGATGTTTTCATGTATTGCCAAGCTCTACACTTCGCTAGTTGTGAACAACCTGAGTAGCTCAGCTAGTGTAGCTGATTGTACAATTGCAGTCAGGTCCATTGAAATTTGGACATTTTCTTTTGTAATTTTGCTTCTGTACATCACCACAAGGGATTTTAAACCCAGCAATCAAGATGTGATTGAAGTGCAGACTTTCAGCTGTAATTCAATGGTTTTAACAAAATTATTGCAGGAATTACAGCTATTTTTGTAGAATAGCTCCACATGTTCAGAGGGGCTTGACGAACAATTCAAGAACATCCGGCTTCTTTGCTTTCAGAAACTCTGGAGTTGCTTTTGCCGCATGCTTGGGTCGTTATGCATTTGTACTTTGAAACGCTGTCCAATCGGTTTTCCAGCATTTAGCTGAATCTGAGCAGAGAATCTGTACATGTCACAATTCATTCTGCTACTTCTATCAGGAGACCGATCATCAATAAACATTAATGACCCAGTTCCACTGGCAGCTGTACATGCCATAGCTATGCCACCATTCTTTTTTTCAGCTTTATTTAAAAAGGTACAGTGACAGGAAAGCAGAGGGAGAGAAAGAGGGGAAGATATGTGGTAAAAGGTCGTGGGTCAGATTCGAACCCAGGCCAGCTGCTCTCAGCTATGCAAGATATGATTACCTGCTTATCCCATCGAGCTAAACTGGCACCCTGCTGGCCCCATGTTATCAGATAATGCAGCATGCTTCTCTCTTTCTCTATACTTTATTCTTCTTGTCTTTCTGATACAAGTTAAAAAGTTAATCTTGGTTTCATTTGCGTGAGGAATTTCTCCAGCGTCGTGCAGGCTCTTTTAGGTGTTCTCTGGCAAATTCAAATCCGTTCTTCCTGTTCATTAATCTAACCAGGGGTTTGCAGCTTGTCATAAACCGTCTGTATTCATGCAGGTGTCTCTTGATTGTAGACCTTAGTAATGATACCTCTACGAGATTGATCTTGACTTGGTTAGATGTTGTTGTTTTTTTTCTTAATCACAGAAATGGTTATCAGCCACTTTATTTGTCCTCTGTGGATTTGCTGTCTCTCTCAACTCTCTAATCATCTTCACTCTCATCAGCCACTCGTTGGACCTCATACTGAGAGTTCCAGAGAAAAGAATCAAGTTTAATATTTGGAATCGATACTTAGGGACTTTTGATAAAATCAGTTGTTCAAATCACGCAATACTTTTGTCAAACTGTTTGAATTCAAGAAAATCATGTGTAAAGAGGAGGTCACACTGACAGAGCAGATAATTCACACATTAAAAGACTTGATTTAAATATTTCTAATATGCCTTCAACAACAAAAAGTCAGATGGCTGATATAACTTTGAAGTACACGATGAAAAACTAAAACCTTCCTCTTCAGGCATAAACTTGTGTCTACACATCCTTTATACACTTTTTGGCTTTTGTATAATTGATCACATATTTATTGTCTGGATGTGACCTGCGCGTGATACTTCAGTGCCATCCATCTTCAGCAGCCTACTTACCCGACTCATCCTTTTTATACCATTTTGTTGGATAATCCCCGAAGCAATCTCATTTTCGTAGCAAGTCATCGGAAGTTGAATGGACCTAAAATAAAGCCCGAAGTAGTATTTTGGTATTCCTTTCCTGCAACCAACTCATTCTGATGAGACGAAGAAATTGAGAATTGTTAAAACACCGGTGTGGTCAGGGTCAATCAAGGCAGCTTCCACTCTGACAACAACTGACTGCGAGCTGACAGGTTGAGAGATGTTTTTAAATCTCTTTTTTCCCTCCCTCAGGGCTGTCAGCTGCAGTCAAATCTCACACTTCCATTCCTCTTTATACCTGTTCTTCAAATCCGATTTAGCTGTTCCTTCGTATACTCCAGAAGCCAGAGATGTGGTGGACATAAATGGCTTTACTACCCTCTTGCTTATCAGCACATTTCATTGTGCGCCACCTGATTTCCTGAGCTGGTGTTACTATTTTACTCATTTGCAGATGAAATTGTGTGCAGCTTATTTCTGTGCCATGCTGGTTTTAGCTTAAGTGGAGGTTTTTTTGTTCATTGTGAATACATTCTCAGAGGAGCCTCTTGGATGAGTATTGTTGCTCTGCTCTCCCTTCCACAGATATTCAGTAACCTGTGTTTTCATGGTTTTGTGTAAAACCCACTTTGCATTCTCCCCCTGTCCAAAAACCTGGCCTCTTACATCCTGAAACGCTTTGCTTGGATCAAATATGCGTCTCCTCCTTAGTGCTTTCCCTTTTCTTAGTGCTTGTCTATGTGTCTGAAACTGCGAGTGTGTTTGTGTGTGTCTGTGTGTGTTTCTGCATCATTATATTCATCCCAGTACTGTGTAATTGAAGTGGAAAGAGGGGGCACAGAGGGTGAAAGAATCAGAGCAGATAGCAAAAGACAAACTGTGACCAGCACTCTGGCTGCTGTGTGATCCAGATAGACGGAGCTTGTAGCTCTACGTCAGAGTCTCTCAGGGCTGCCAGCCAAGATGTTAGGGAGAAAAGTCTGTCAGGTAGAGGTGTTTCTTCATGCATGACAGGGCCCATCTCAAACAGTCCTGGATGACAAGCTGTGATGAGTAGAGCCTGTCATTTACTATGACAGTGTGGTGAGTTATGTTTTAAAGAAAGCATACCTAATATAAAACCGATATAATATACCCTTTAAAACATTGCTAACTAGGCAAGAAGCATGATAGAATGCCTGTTTCTCCTAGAATGCCATTAATAAGCTGTTACGCAGGCTACAAGCATCGTTGGTGAAACAGGAAGCTGGATCTGGTAGAACTGTTTTACCATCACATGCAATTTCTTTTTAAATAAATGTTTGAGCTCAGGTTAGTGGGCCCAAGAGCCCAACGCAAGAATCGGGTCTTAATGGCAAAAAATTGAGATTTACTTTCAACTGGCAGGTTTAAGGTTACAAATGACTCCACAGTGTGCTGGAAGCATATGCAAGCCAGGTCCACAGCAGGCAAGTTGGCTCCCCGCACACCAAAAATAAAACAATCTCGTGACTCATTTTGACTTAACAAATGTTATTGGATCTCGTGGATCACATTTATTTTGCATGAAAAACAGCATTTGAAAAATATTTTGCATTTTACAGATGCTTATTTTCCAGTTATTGTGTTGATAGTACATATCCCAGTAACATTTTTGTGCTTGGTCCTCCATTCAATAAACAATATCTTATTTTTAAGCATGTAATTGCCAAGTTCTCAATAATAAGATAACCTTTTTAAAGCTTAACACCACAGAATATTGTCTTGGGTTTGGTCCAGTGGTGTATTTATTATTTATCAAATGCAGTATCCCTGCCATAGAAACTGTTATGTCCCTAAGTCAAGAGTTAGATTCTAAATTTAGGTTTAAAAATATTCACACTTTCAGCTGCTCTACAATTTATTAACTGACTTTTCCAGGTGTTCAGATCATCTAACAGCTACGTGAAAGATCAATTTGCCCAATTTAAGACAACACAATAGCAAGTCAATGTGAAAGGTATGTGCTTATCAGACATGTGTGCAGTGCCAAATGTTTTAGACATTAATAAACAATGTCTGTGATTCACTTATGTGGCGATGAAAGGCATAAATAGCTATTTATGCTTTTCTTTTGGTTATTTGCCAAGTTGTTGGCTGCCACACACTAAGATGTGTTTGCATTTGGCATAAACTTACACTGTTTGGCAAACCAAAATAAAAATGTAAGAGTGTCGACCATTTGCTACAGGTGTAAGGTGGTAGAAGAAGTGCTAAAAGTTTTACATGAGAACATGTGAGATGCCAGGAAGCAACAGAGAAGAAGTCTACTCTGGCAAAATGAGTTGAGCCTTTAATGTTGTTTCACTTTGATCAGTTTAAGCTTCAATAACTTGGCATATTATTGATATGCAGAAAGAAGAACAGGCCTTTGTTTTTGCTGCACTGTCCTTACTTCATTTTGTGTGTGCGTGTCCCAGCAGATGTTATGGAGGGGAAGAGCGCCATTCTGCTGGGGATGAGTCAGTGGAACTCAAATGACCTGGTGGAGCAGATCGAAACGCTGGGACACATGGAGGACCAGTCGCACGGTATTTTCTGCACGCACACACACACACACACACACACACACACACACACACACACACACACACACACACACACAGACATCTGCGCAGTGATGTTTTTACACTGCTCACACATCCATAGTGAAGGTCCAAATTGCCTGGAATGATAGTGAAAATTTCCCACTGAATGATGATAATTGCGGCCAGATCGTAAATGGACTGTAGCTTGTATTTAAAGCTACATTAAGTCATTTTTGACCTCTAAGGGCCAAAAGAAGTGAAAGAACTGCCCTGATTTCATCTTATTAAGTCATAATGAGTACAGGGTAATATTTTCTAATTTTGAACTGCAGACCCAAAATAGCCCTCAGTGTGTGTTTGCTACCAGGGGGCACGGAGACCTTTTGCACAGTAAGATATCTTCTTTGAGGCAGTTTTATAACTCTTACAGGTCATCAGATTTCTTGCAATTTATAGTTTTTTGCAGAATAAAATGGTAAATAATTATAATGATGCCAGGTGTCGACCCTTCCATGTATTTGATTGGCCAGCATTAGTGTCCACTTGACACTAATAGATACTATGATAGAATAAATGGTTAACATGTATTGGCTTTTGAAGGTTTTGTTCCCAACAATAAATCCTTAGGAAAATATCCATATTTTAAGCAGCTTGACCTTCGTCACCGGGACGTGCAAACTTTGTTTAACCAGGCTCTTTTCCAGGAAACATCATAAGTATAATTTTAGAGACGTAGAAATCAAATTTCCCTGTGCTGATTCTAGTCACTTTAGTCAAAGCTCAAAGGCTGGCAGGCACTGTATACAGTCACATAACCAAGTATCAAATCAGTTAAATCACTGAATCAGATTTATTCAGTTCATTAGTGTCTTGTGTTCAGGGCAACATCTCTTATTTGGTCCACTAAAAACTTGCATATAAATGCATTGACACCATTATATTGACAGAGTTTCACGATGATGATTGTTTTTGTAGTTATCATGATTTCTTAATGTGGTTTTAACGAGAAAGTAGAATATTATGAATTACAGATCAGTTGAAAACAGTGGAGGTGGTACTCACAGTTGCTAGTAACAAACAAGAGCTGCTGGTGTTTTGGACAATGGCTATTCGGATTCAATACAGCCAGTTCACATCAAAGATCTGGTGACAAAAGGCAATTTTACACATGAACTTTGGACAATTTCAGGAGAATCAGGCTGGGATGTTTTCTGGAGTTTCCACAACAGAAAATTGACCATTTCAGATGCATTTGCTCTCTGAGAAAGGAGGTGAGAGAGAGACCTGAATGTGCACCAGGCAGCAAACATAAGACTTACTCACCAGCAGTGAATATATCAGGTTAATCTGACATCACATGGACTTTGTAAATAGGGAGCTGGCAGGTTAAACATTGGCTAATGTCCGATCTGGGCACATCTGTCAGGTAAGTCATAGAGAAGTTCAGGGATGCAGAGAATGTGTGAAAATAGCTTAAGCTTTGTTTGTCCTCCACTGTAAATCTAATTTATAACAACAATAAAGAAATGCAGGTTTAAAGCTGGACAGACCTCCAGAGTTCGCATCACTGTATTATTCAATCAATCTGGGAAAACACCAGCTATTGTCTGGTATCTTAAGCCGCTGAGAAAAGCAAACAATGTTTAGAGGGCTTTGATGAAGCCAGCGGATGTTTAGACAATGGATAATGTCGATGTCCAGGTCAACACTTGTGTTCCACATGCCAGTCAGTGTTTCTAGTCTTTGTATACATGTGCTTATAATTAAAACAGCTAATAAAAAGCAACTCTTGTCATACAATGGCTGACAAGACAATAGTAGAGATTGTATTTTGACCAGTGCGCTCTTCTTCTGCTCTCTACATGGACTGCATTAGGATGCACAGACAGAATTGTTCAGTACTGTACCTACAAAATGTCTACAAACAGAAACCAGAGAGCTGTGGGAGCAAATGTAGTATGTGTTGTCCATTGCCTAGACAGTCTACATGATTTTATGCAGGAATATGTTTACAGAGATTATGTTATTACCAGTGACCGCTTCACATTACACTGAGTTCTTTGATGCCAGCCTAATATCGGAAAGGGTGATTAACTTAGGTTAAAGCTTCTGCATCAAAACCACTTGAGAAAACAACCTCCTACACAGTCCAAGGCATAATTTAAAGTGGAAGAGACCGGTCAGGCTACCTTGCATGTGGTGAATATTTTGTAATTGATCAGTTAGATAACAAGAATATTTTGAAAGCAGCTAATAAACACAAGGCTGGCAGAGATATGTACTTGGATGCCTGTGGAAAAAAAATCACTGAGCATGAAACATGCATATCTGCGTTCATTCTTTGTGCTCCTCAGTTTGTTTGTGTGCATGCAAAGCATCTGATAAAACACAATTCTTTACAAGCAGCAATGTTCTAATATTTTTTTCAATCTATTCAAGACTGTCGCTAAATTTTAAACAAGACCATGGATGGCTTGATCTCATATATGTCGGATGCTTTGTACTAGGGCTGCTCGATTATGGCAAAAATGATAATCACGATTATTTTCACTGAAATTGAGATCTCGATTATTTGACGATATTTATTTAACAACAACAATGTATTGAATAATGACTTTAAAGATTGTCAAAAAATAATATAAAATAGTGTGCAAATACTGATAACAGTGCAAATGTTTGCAATATAAAAAATAAATGAAAAATGTAAACATCTATGTTTAGTGAACTTTGCAGTGTTGCTCTGTGGTGCAGCTACGACACTGTGGCAAAGTTTACACACTGTGTCTACTTGATCCACGTCTGACTCCGCGAACCCATAATGTTTCCACACCACTGAAGTTTTTTTTTTTTACCTCTCTTTTCAACCAACAGCAGTCACTCTCCTCTCCAAATAACTTCTGCTTAGCTTTCCGAGCTTCCCTCGGGTCCTCTTAATCAGCGGTCCCCAACCCCCGGGCCTCGGACCGGTACCGGTCCGTGAGTCATTTGGTACCGGGCCGCGAGAGTTGAGGCTCAGGTGTGAAATGTATAGTTTTCAGGGTTTTTATCGTGTTTATCGTTTACTCGGTTTTTCCTTGGTTTTTTCACCTGTGTTATGAATAAATGTTCTTTTTTTCGGTACCGGAACTAGTTTTATTTTGTTGTATTTATCCGCGACACCTTAAAGGCCAGTCCATGAAAATATTGTCGGGCATAAACAGGTCCGTGGCGCAAAAAAGGTTGGGGACCGCTGTTCTTAATTGTTGTGACACGTGTTCGAAATGCAGAGAGGTGCGCTCGATTTGCGCTCGATTTGCCACACGGAGCGGCGCGAGAGTAAAGCATGAGGGAGGGGCTAATAATCGGCTCAGTTATTTTTAATGATCGTTGATCGTAATCGTGATTAAAATTCGATTAATTGAGCAGCCCTACTTTGTACTTTCTTCTTATCAGGCGCATCCTCACAGGAAATAAGAGTTAATGAGGCAGAAAAAAGTACATACAGGAACATTTTTATTACATTTCAATGAGCAGAACTTCCTTTGATTTTAAAGATTTAGCATTTTCTTTCTTTTCTGCTTAGTTTTACGTCTACCCTTCCCTTGTGCTTTCACTTCAAGGTCCTCAGGATTAACACCGGAACTGCTGCACTTTATTTTTGGATTAAAAGACTTTTTCTTGAATTTTTCTTAGTGAATGAGCTTTTTTTAATCACAATCGACAAAATCAATGAACGTCTACATCTACATTCTTTGTGTTTTGAGAAAATAAGAAGATGCTCTCCCAGTACGGAGCAGTATAAATATTTATGAAACAAAGAGTACTGACAGGAGGAACATAATTTTTCAACAGTTTTCATATTCAGACCTCAGTACAGACTTCAGATCGAGTGGTTCGTCTAACAAATAATCCCTGTGAGAAATTTATTTGATTACGTTCTTTTGTGAAACTCTCCTGCATGGTTATCTAACCACTGTAATGAATTACATATTGCCTAGAGATTTAACGCTACAGTATTTCTCAGACAAAAAGACAAGTTCAGTGTGTGCCTTCAAAGATCATAAATCAGTTCAGGGATTTATCCACATCAGTGGCTTTTAATAGAACAGAAGGGAATGACTTGAGATGACATTCAGAGGCCTTCAGGTGTAAATTGATGTAAATGTTTTCTAACCTTTTTAAAAAAAATACTATAATATAGTTATATATTTGAAGGTTAAGTGCGGGAATTTACTTATTAACATGTAATAAAAATAATTTAAGATCCATAGAAAATGTTCATCGGGTTAGCTGTGGGCAAAACACAGTGTAGACATTAATAAAATTTCCTATGCCGAATGCACACGCTTATAGCATGGCACTTTTTTTTCTTTGTCTTGTTTACTGAGAAATGGACTGGCCCTCTTTGCAAAGGTCATTTCTGAGGTTTGACAAACTGGAGTGGATGCTTTTAATCAGTGCAGTTCAGTGGGGGTGCAGCCTGGTCCTGCAGAGATGAAAGGCAAGGCAAGGCAAGGCAAGTTTATTTGTATAGCACAATTCAACAACAAGGTGATTCAAAGTGCTTTACAGAGACATTAGAAACAAGAACAAATAAAAAGCATGATTTAAAATTGAATAAAACAAGCAAATAAACTAACTAACTAGTTAACAAACAAACAAACAAACAAACAAACAAACAAACAAACAACAGTATATAAAACAGTATATAAAATCAAGAAAGAAGCTGCTCCTGCAGGAAAGCTGTACCTAAGTCATGTGGTGCTAACTGGAGAATTATTTATAAAATGATGTCTTCTTTACAGCCACTCACAGATCAACAGACCTCTTAGTAAGCTAGTCATGACACGTGATGAGCTCATTGTAGAAGTACTATTTGGAGTGTCACGGTAGCAGTCTGTTTTCGTTAAAGTAAATGATTTAAGATCTGTCTTATTTGTTAAAGGTTCATATCATTTATTTTCCTGTGCCACTGCCATCCATCATTCTCTTTGACTCCTGGCTAAATATGGATCACTGAACCGAGCTCTTGTTCTTTGTGAGAGATTCCTGTATTACTATGAAGATGGGAACTTTAGTGTGCTTTAATTAAATTTCCACACACCCTTTCAGTAGCTTGTTTGATAACCGTTTACCTATTGGGTCGAGATCTGTTGACTGTGGAAGCTGTTTGAGTACAATAAACTCATTGTCATGTTCAAGAAACCAGTTTGAGGTGATTTGAGCTTTGTGACATGTCTTATCCTGCTGGAAGCAGCCATCAGAAGATGGACATGTCAAAACCACCACTCAGGTAGGCTGTTGCATTTAAACAACGCTGAATTTGTATTAAGGAGCCAAAATTATGGGAAGGGAATGTCCCTCACTCCATTACACCACCACCACGAGCAGCCTAAACCACTGATACAACGCCGGATGGATCCACATGGATCCAAGTTGTGTTCGTCAAGGTTCATCATCCCAGGTACCTGGAGTGGTCTTCTGTTGCTCTGGACCACCTTCTTCACAGTTTGAATGTTGTGCTTTCAGAGATGCTCATCTGCATACATGTAAATCACATTGCCTTCTTATCAGCTGAAAACAGTCTGATAAGATTCTGATTCTGCTCTGATCTAATGCATCATCAAATCATTTTCACTCAGAAAATTGCTGCTCACTGGATGTTTTTTTTTCTTTTTTTGGACCATTCTTCCTAAACCCTAGAGATGGCTGTGCATGAAAATCCCAGTATCAGCAGATCAGATACTCAGATACTCAGATCAGCAGGTCTGGCACCAGCAGCCATGTCACATTCAAGTCACATGAATGTCATCTATTCCGAGTCTACGTTCCTAAATGCGTTGAGTTTCTGCTGTGTGATTTTGCTGATTAGATATTTGATTCAATGAGCAGCTGAACTTGTGATTCTAATAAGGTGGCCAGTGAATAGAGGCAAATATCTTAAAATATAATAAAAGAGAAAGTCAGCTTGTCAGTTTCCTTTTTTAGGCATTACAGGTATAGTTGGAAGTCAAACGTCAAAACTCCCTTTTAACAGGAAGAGCAGTCTTTGGAGTGCGGCCACCGTGGTTCTGGTGACAACAAAGTAAGGACAGAAAGAAAGGGGAGACAACACTTGAGCCAGAGATACCTGCAGAAAGATCCAAAGAGAGCACGGACAAAGAGGAGGAAGTATAAAATATGGAAATGAGATGCAGTTGTGGCTTATAAATGCATGGGGAGTGAAAGAGGAAATTAGAAGAGAGGAGCTCAGTGCATCCTGGGCAATTCACCAACAGCCTGAGCCTAATTAAAGGATTGTTCAGGGTCACATGAGCTAAAGTTAAAAGCAAAAAGGAAAGTTTAGAGCCCAATAATAAAAGGAGAGAGGTTTCCTGAGCCCAAACTCACGAGGAGCACATCCTGATCGCTGAAGGCTCTGCCTCCCATTTTACTTTCAAAAACTCACAAGTCAGCCAAACTCTGAGAACAAAGTGCTGTATTGTGATAATATGGTACTATGAGGTCTTTAAGATATGATGGGACTGGTCATTTAGAACTTTATGTTAGAGGAGGGATTTTAGATTAAATTCTGCATATAACAGAGATCCAATGAAGAGACATGAATATGAGAGAACTATGACCTCTGTGGCATTTTGCACAAGCTGAAAGCTTTTCAGGGACCTATCAGAACATGCTGTAAGGATTTTCTTAACTGTGACAATATTGCATTGTTGAAAGAAGGCAAGCCTGGAGATACAGTTGTGGTCAGAATATTACTTACACTAATTGTAAGCATGAATGTGATGGTAATTTTGGACTTTCAAGGATTATTTTAACTGTTCTGTTTCAATTGTAGAATGATTATACAGCATACATCTAATGACTTTAAAAAACAAGCATTATTTTGAAAATAATTAAAAGTTTACTTTCTGGTACTTATGTCACAACATCACAAGTGTGATTATATCTGAGTGAATTTATTTGCATTTGTAGAGAAGTCTAGAATCTCAAACATCTGCACATGATCTACCCAATTTCCTTTCGGGCCAACCTTCGGGATCAATAAAGTTTTTTTGAATCGAAGTGAGTTGAATGATCAATGACACAGATTACTTTACGAGTAATCGGATAAAAGATCTCAGAGTTAAAAGAGGGACTTGGAGTAAAGGGAAAGGGGATGACATAAAACATCAAATAGAAGTATAACTTTGTGTTTTCCAATATTGCTGTTAGCCATGGCATTAGTTATAACAAAGTTTAATCCTGGGTTGATTAATGATGTTCAGAGCTTAAGAATCTTGATTTTAACCCTTTTATCGGATTTGAACAGCTTGACACTGACATGTGATGAAGTTTGTATGACTGTTTGTGAACAGCTAAAATTGCATATTTACAAACCCCACAGGAACGTATCTGGTTATCTAGCTGTAGAACTGGAAGGAGACTAGAGAGAGTTGTTGATAGGGCACGACAGGAGGATTATGTAGTGATCGCTTCCAGCTGTCATTGCTGTCAGCTGATGTAAGTCTTTCAGAACTTAGCTCATAGAAGTCAGATAAGAAAAGCACTTTCTTTATGCACCATTACTTCAGTAATGTAGGGTGGCTGTAGCTCAGGTGGTAGAGCAGGTCATCTACTGATCAGAAGGTTGGTGGTTCGATTCCCGGCTTCCCCTAGTCTGCATGCCAAATATCCTTGGGCAAGATACTAACCCGAAATTGCTCTCCGATGCATTCATTGGAGTATGAATGTGTGTGAATGTCAGTTGTGTGAATGGGTGAATGCACAAGTTGTGTAAAGCGCTTTGAGTGCTCAGAAGAGTGGAAAAGCGCTATATAAGAACCAGTCCAGTCCAATGTCAGGGTGTCTAATGCTGGTAGGCACATCTGTGATTTATAAAAATGTAAGTATACTTAGTGTCCGTTAAAGAAAATAGCCCAGCTATACTGTAGGCGACGAGGGATATGTTGCCTTCAGTGCATTATTAGAAGTATGGTACATTAAATCCGTGAAGGTCTTAAGCTGCAGTCTTTGCATTCTTTGAGAGGCTGAACTGAGAAAACACAGAGTCATGTCTGAAACACTGCAAGTGTCCCTGCCAAATAGAAAAGTGGCACAATTTACATGACCCTGCTTTAATGAAATCAGAAGCTTCGTCACATGTGTGTAAGCAATAATAATATTGCACACATATGCCTTCCATGAAACATATTTTCTAACTGTGGAACTATACTTGTTCCACAGAGCCTATAAGAGGGGAAGTAAATAGAGAACATTTTTTCGTTGCTGTTGAGAATGTTATTACATTTGTAATTACATTCTCTCTCTCTCTCTCTTCCACTCAGTCTTTACGTCAAACATACTCAACACAAAAACACTCTCCATTACTCGTGCTGCATAAAAGTGTGTACATGCCTGGTAAGATTCTGCATGCTTTAATAGTTTGCAATCTGCTTGTGGGGGGCACAGAAGCATTAAAGATGTCAATTAAATTTTTGCAAAACTGATCGAAGCAGAAAAAAACTATCGACACAACAAGGTTAGATACAAATATGTCTGGAAAATGAATTATGATTGCCAGCAGGTAAAAAAAAGAAAGAAAAAAACTAATAAAACAGCAGAAATGACTTGATAAGTAGTTCCTTGAGCTTGACTCACTACCTCAGTGTCCCCTGGATGTCCTTTGCTTTTTTAGCAAGGGAAATTTGTATTTGTATTATCCTTTTATAAAGAAGAACAAATTGAAAGAGGAAGACCTGTGACTCTAGAGACCATTTCTTATCCTACTGAAGTAACTGATCAACATGGTGATTGAGCTGTAGAGGCTGGTAGATATGTGCAAATGGTTGGCTGATATTACACAGGACTGTCATCTCAAAATGCTTGAACCCAGGTAATAACTGGGATAAATGTTGTCAATCTAAGTTTCTACCCTCACCTGTGGTCACAAACTCTGTTTGGGGACTGAAAGAATGAGGTTGTGGATACAGGCATCATAAATGAGTGGCTGGGTTCTCTCTTAGAGATAAGGTCAAGAGCTCAGTCATTCAGGAGGCACTCAGGAGTAGAGGTGCTACTCCTCCACACTGCAAAGAGTCATTTGAGGTGGGCAAGATGTCATACCATGAGGAGGCCCCGGGACATGCTGGAGAGATTATATCTTTCAGCTGGCTTAGGAATGCCTTGGTGTCCCCACGGATAAGCTGGAGGAAGTGGATATAAGGGGAGGTCTGGGATTCTCTGCATAGAGTGGTGTCCCAGCAACCCTGAATAAGGGAGCGATGGAGGGATGGATAAAGGGATGGCAGGCAACTAGTAATGCTAGTCTGTGTAGCCTGTGTGCACTGTGTGGAAGTCTTTTCTTGACAGTGTCTTCATCAAATAAATTGCAATAATCCAAACAGCGTTTGAGTTTGTTGTTTTGTAATAGAGGGCTGAAATTTCTACTTTTATGTAAAACCATCATTTTTGCCATCATGATGCACAACGTCAGTTTTGACTCAGGAGATAATGTTGATATTTGAATCATTTTTGCAGGAAAGCAATTTGTAAGTGGTGTCTACAAAACAGTTTATTCACAGAAGAGGCCTGAAAAATGTTTTTAATTTAACTTGTTAAGAATCAGTAGGTGACATTTGGAGTAATATCTCTATAAGACAAAGCCTTTATCAGTATCTTTATTACAACGCACTTCACAAGGGCAGGAAAATGAAACATGCAAGTCATTGAAATCAACATGACTAGGCCACATAACTTGTATGGCTACTTGGGAAAAGAATGCAGTTTTAAAGGGTTTTGTTTTTGCATCCTCTCCTAAATAATATTCTTTGATTTTTAAGTGGTCATAGTTTCTGTGTTTGTTTTCTGTGCAACTTGTTCACTGAGATTTTAATTGAATTGAATTGCCATAAATGATGCCGAGGAGAGCAGAGAGAGTGAACCAAAACAAAGTTGTGAAGCACAGTTGGATGAACCAAAGCAATTAGTGAGGAGAGTATAAAAATCCAAGGTATTGGGGGAAAAGTGTTGGGTGCCAGCTACATTACAAGTGTTTTTGTGGATTAAGTGTTTAAAAATCTGATGCATTTGGGCATCAGCACATCCAAATCAATCCTTCAAAAACATGTAAACATGTCCAAATTGTCTTCTGTGGAAGATTTACTGTGCTGTAATTATCAACACTCATACCAGGTAAATGAGTCACTAAGAACCGCAGCTGCTACAGCTGCCCATTTGTTTAATCACCTCATTGCTGGTGATTTACTGTCAGTGGTTTTTAATAAAAACTAAGAAGAAGGCTGAATCACATTGCTGTGTTGTGGTTTGTTTCCTGTGGGATTTTTATTATCAATTAAAATCTGTGATAATCAGGAAAACATAAAGTTCTGCAGCTGGACTATTGTCAGTCAGTCTTTTTAGCAGTTGAGCTGACATCCACTGCCCTTTAATCTCCATCGGTTTCTGTTTTCTCAGAAACATAGCTGGCTCTTTCCGTCTTATATTTCTCCACAGTTTCTATGCCCATTCATTCCATAAGCCTCATCATGTTCTTTTATTCCCTCTCTTTTCTTTCTACTTTCATTACTCCACAAGCCACTGGCTCCTATAAACACTTTCTCTTGCAGTAGAGGTGACTTACAGTGATGAAAACCTCAGCGACAGAGAGGAATGCCTGGAGCACAACTGCCCCTTATTCTCCTCTGCACTCTTTCTTTATCTCTGCTCGGTAAGATGCTGCGATCTCACATCAGCCACCGCTCCAGCATCTTTCATACTTCCCATCTGTTTACTATGCAAAGATTATTATCTGTATATTTATGCTGTGCTCCTTTCATTCCTGTGCTTTTCCACTTCTTTGACTGACTAATACGATATAATACAGTCAGACCTGAAATAGCCACATTACATAAGTGATCTTTTTTTGAAAAATATGGGCTGCTTGATAAACAAAAGTGACTGACTCCGACTTGGCTGCTTTCTTGGCGTGCGGTGCCAAGCTGGGATAACATTATCTGAAATTGCAACATCAAACACTTTGGTAGAGATGACTAAGTGATAAGCCCTACCAAATAACCAACCACAGATGATGTTTCTCTGGCTACATAATATATGGTGGAAATATAATTCCACACCAAGTGACCTGGAGAGAAATATATTGAATGGGAGAATGATTTTCTGTTTTCTGTGGAGCACCACGGCTCTCTTTTGTGAATGCACCCCGGAGCTCCATTCAGAAAACACACAGAGTGAGACAGAAAACATAAATTTAAGGTCTGAGGCTCATCTGTATTCTACCCATGCATCCCCGCAGTCATTTTTAACACACGATGCTTGGATAGGCACAATGTCACTCTTGCTTTAATTCCCATTAAATTAATGTTTTTGTCTTTCTCTGAAAACAAAATTGCAAACAGAAGCATAGACACTGGGAAGACAAAAGCAATTACTGTAGAATAATGAAACAAATAAAAAAAAAGATGCAGGAGTGAGATATTTATAATACAATCTCTGATCTTAAAGAAAAAAAAACTTTGGTATTATCAGTCATTGGACCAACATAATTAATTGGACAAAAATAATGAACTTATCCCACAAAGTAGTTACCCATGTCAAAGTAAAAATGGTTTGTTTGCTACTGACCAGCTCAGAAATTGCACAAATTAGCCACCTGACACAGATCTCCTGGCTGACCTTATAATAGACACATGTTGGTTTCTTTACATATGTGAACAGTCTGTGTGGTCGTCCTGGACGAATATGGTCCACTAGTTTACGCATGTCAGGAATGAGATGACAAGAAACGCCGTTTTATTTATCAGGCGAATGGCTGAGTGCTCGGTCTTGTCTGTCCTTGCTATTTCCTCTAGCTTGGGGAAAAAAAACCAAATCTCAAAGCTGCATATTTGTTAGTTACAAAGCTGGGTTTACGTCTATTCATGTCAGAAAAAAATAGTCTTTTAGTTTAATGGAGACAGTTGTGCTGCAGGATAAAATTGTGGCTCTTTAGCAGTTGAAGGTTTTAGCAATTTAATATTCTCAACCTCGAAATTATTTATAAAGCACATTTAAAAACAACACACGTTGATCAAAGTGCTGTTCAACAGGCAGAATGGATAAAAACAAGAGAACAGATGAGAATTAAGTAAAAATAATAAAAGTGCCAGTAGGTGCTAAACATATACAGTTGTGGCAAATAAATGTACATGAGCAAATTCAGAAAGACTCAAATGCCAATGAATAAAAATACATTTTAAGTTTAGTTTTAAAGACTCGGTGGAAAATGGGTAGGTTTGAATGTGAGGGGAATGCTGAGAACCCACAGTCTCCTCTGAGTTTAAATCTAGATTGGATGCTTCTGACTGTGGTCCAATCAGCTGACCGGAGGGACCTGGAAGTAGAGTATAAGATGTTGGGCATGTAAGATGGAGCCGGACCATGGAGAGGGCTTTGTAGACAAACAGGAGGTGATCTAGGTGGCTAATGAGCCAGAGCCTCATCTCTACAATGTTTAAAGAAAGGCACAGTGGGGGGGACTGTGGAGAAGGCAAACGAACTCAACAACTTCTTCAACAGGTTTGACCAGCCCACAACCCCCCCACCCTCACCCTCACCTTTACTACAGAGTCCTCTCCCCACTCTCCTACCTCCCTCGCTTCCCCCCCTTCCTGACACCATGACACCCCCCTCCTCCAAGCTCTCTCTCAGCAGCAAGACATCTCCCCCCCTCCCCTCCTCCCAAACATCTCCCAGTGTCACAGTGGATCAGGTCAGGAGACAACTGAGGAAGCTTCGCCCCAGAAAGGCAGCAGGCCCAGACAAGGTGTGTCCTAGGATGCTAAAGGCGTGTGCTGCTGAACTTGGGGAGCCGCTACAACGAGTCTTCAACCTCAGTCTGCGACTGGGGAGAGTGCCCGCCCTATGGAAGACATCCTGCATCGTCCCGGTCCCCAAAAAGAACCGGCCCAATGAGCTGAATGACTTCCGACCGGTGGCACTGACGTCACATCTTATGAAGACTCTAGAGCGGCTCTTCCTCAACCTCCTCCGACCACAGGTACAACATGCCCAGGACCCACTACAGTTTGCATACAAGGCGGGTGTCGGAGTGGAGGATGCCATCCTGTACCTCCTACACAGAGCCCACTCACACCTGGATGGGGGAAAAGGCACGGTCAGGATCCTGTTTCTTGACTTTTCCAGTGCCTTTAATACCATCCGGCCCTGTATGCTTCAGGAAAAACTGAACAGGATGGAGGTGGACCCCTGCCTGGTGGCTTGGATCTCCGACTACCTCACCGACAGACCACAGTACGTCAGGCTGAAGGACATCACGTCTGACACAGTGGTCAGCAGCACAGGAGCACCACAGGGAACTGTGCTGTCCCCTCTTCTCTTCACCCTGTACACCTCTGACTTCTGCTACAACTCTGAATTATGCCACATTCAGAAGTTTGCAGACGACACGGCCATCATGGGGTGTATCTGGGATGATCAGGAAGAGGAGTACAGAAGTCTGGTGAGGAACTTTGTCGCATGGAGTCACACAAACCACCTGCAACTCAACACCTCAAAGACTAAGGAACTGGTTGTGGACTTCGGGAGGTCTAGAGCAGGTCCACTGCCGGTTCAGATAGAGGGGGAGGAGGTGGAGGTGGTCAACAAGTACAAGTACCTCGGGCTGTGGGTGGACAATAAACTGGACTGGTCATGCAACACAGAGCACCTGTATAAAAAAGCCCAAAGCCGACTGTACTTCCTCAGGAGGCTGAGGTCTTTTAACATCTGCAGGAAGCTCCTGAGGATGTTTTACCAGTCGGTGGTTGCTGGAGTACTTTTCTATGCAAGGTGTGCTGGGGGAGCAGCACAGCAAAGAGGGACTCATCCAGGCTGGAGAAACTGATCAGGAGGGCTAGCTCTGTGGTCGGCATGAAGCTGGACACTCTGGTGACAGTGGCAGAGAAAAGGACACTAAAGAAACTGATGGACATTATGAACAATGCTGGGCATCCTCTGCACACGGCCACAAACAATCAGAAGAGTCTGTTCAGTGACAGGTTGCTTCTCCCCAAGACAAGAACTAACAGACTTAAAAACTCCTTTGTCCCACACGCCATCAAACTGTTTAACTCCTCTCTGGAGGGGAGAGGGGGGGGAGACAGGAGGACAAAGGAGGGGGGAACAACTAAGCTGTAGTGCCTCTTCACCTCACTGTACAATACCTTTTTGTGCAATACTTTTGTAAATAGTCAACAGTGCAATAGACTCAATACTTGAAATGTGCAATTCATTCACTTGTATTTTTATTTTTTATTCCTATTTATTCTATTTATCCCCTTCGTATATTTTATTTATATTGTCTCTGTATTTATATATATGTGTGTGTGTGTGTGTGTGTGTGTGTGTATATATATATATATATATATATATATATATATATATATATATATATAATATTCTGTAACTCTGAAACTTCTGTCGGTGCTGTGCTTTTTGGAAATCGAATTTCCCAGAGGAACCCACCCGAGGGATTAATAAAGTTCTATCTATCTATCTATCTATCTATCTATCTATCTATCTATCTATCTATCTATCTATCTATCTATCTATCTATCTATCTATCTATCTATCTATCTATCTATCTATCTTTCTAAAGGCATTCAGTTGTTATAATGCTTTTGTTAACAAAGGCACCTTTGTGTCTCCATTTCTGTGTCTATTTGTACTTTCACGCCTGTGAAAATTGTTTATCTGTATGTGTGCAGATGTGTGCATATGAGCATGCTTGTCTGACAGGATATGAAGCAAGAAAGGCTGTGCGATCGCACATGGGGAACAGATAATCACACGCAGACAACACTGTCGCAGCCTGGAGCCCCACGAGGGGGGAAGGAGAGGGGGGTAAAAGGAAGAGCGAGCAGGAGCGAGAACGAAGATATGAAATAGGAAGGAGGAAGAAACCCAAGCAGTACACCACATCTGTCACTCAGCTCCACATAGATTTCTACTGCTTAGAAATGTTAATTGGGTGTTGCCATAAATGTTTATGTGGCATGTAGCTGCATTCGTTTCTGCCACTTAACATTCCAAGAAAATAAGAGCTTAACAGTGTATGAAAAAAATAGAGTACAGCATACAGTATATTGAGTTTTGTGAACAATAAAGTTATTTTTTGTTGCTGTTACCCTGAGCATCATTGTAAGACTGTATGCATGTTTTAACAGTTAACAAGGAAATGGAAATATTCGTCTGGATAGCGTCACATGGCTGCTGTCAGCTCCAAATCTGCACAGCTCTCAGGGTCAGAATTTGGCATAAATAACATGAAAGCATGTATCCTTTCTGCTTTGTATTAATGGCTCAGGCTGCTGATGGTGTAATAGTGTGGGGATATTTTCTTGGCACACTTTGGGCCCTTTAGTACTAACTAAGCATTGTTTAAACAGCACAGCCTACCTGAGTATTGTTGCTGACCACATTCATCTCTTTATGACCACCGTGCCATATTTTGATGGCTGCTTCAAGCAGGATAGTGCACCAATTCACATGATGGTGAGTCCACTGTACTAAAATGGTCTCCACAGTCACCAGATCAGAATCCAATGGGGAACTTTTGGGATATGCAGCTGACAAATCTGCAGTAACTGTATGGTGCTGTCATGTCAGTATGAACTAAAATCTCTGAGGAATGTTTCCAGCACTTTATTGAATCCATACCATGAAAAATTAAGGCAGTTCTGAATGTAAAGGGAGTCCAACCCTGTACTAGAAAGTCCACTGTGGTAACGTACAGAGGCAGAAAGTGTCATTGATCAAATACTTATGGATCCAGTGTATATGCACATGCCTAAAGTACACATAGTACTTAAATTTGTCCCACTAGTCGTGGACTTGTTTACTGGTCTTCAATGCTGCTCATTATCAGCATATTTCGATATATTTCTGGGTATATTTGTAAACTTTTTTTCCTTTGGATTTGGCAGAATAATACAAATGCAAATTCTAAGCAGAATAATAAGTAGATTATATTCCAAGAATTCAAAGTCTCCTACGCTTGGGTTTTGTTGTGAGTACTAAGTTGCCTCTCCGTCCTCACTTCTGTGTGCTGTAGATTTCTGCCTTAGCGTGTGTTGCTGTACAGCAGCCATGTCATGTAGATTGGGAGCAGCTGGGATTGTTAGGCACAGATTGTGAGTGCATTTGATGGTTGCAGTCAGTGTATATAAACTGCACAGTCGTATGGGATGTGTGCGTGTGTATGCTGATGTGTGCGGTCAGCAGGTTTGTCATGCAGCAGGACTGGTGGGGTCCCCTCGAGTAATTTTCTCAGTAGGGCAACAAAGCAGACCCTGATGCCAGCGGCGCTGAACAGATGGCTGAGTTTGTTAGCATGCCTATACTGTGCCAGAGGTCAGAGGGGCTTGTTTATCCAGTTACGAGACAGCATTCATCCAAATAAACACATAGTGAGGACTTACAAAATTACGCATGATTTATTTGCCTCATGTATATAAATGTCTCTCTCAGCAGCTTAAATTTTGCCACAAAAAAATGTTGAAATGATTTGGATCTGTGAAGGAGAGAAACATCTTGTGACCTGAGGGGTCTATTAACAATGTAGACTGAGAGAAAGAAAGATATTAAAAGCTTTATCTACCAGGAGGAAAATCCTAAAATGTTTTCTGAAAGCAGTTCATAGCCAGCAGAGGTTATGGAGTAACTGGAGTGACATGATCCTTTTTTTTCTTCAAATCTTGGGTAGAATTTGAGCAGCTGCATCCTGAATAAGTTGAAATCTGTATCTTGTGAGGCACACAACCAACTCCAGGGATAACAAATAAATGCCACCAACCAGCAGCACAGCTTCTCTGGATGGTATTCTTTATTTAAGAGCTTTTTTTTTTTCAGAAAAAATACCCTTCCATCAAGCTTTTCAATTTACATTTTCATATTTGACATCTGACATTTTTATGTATCATTTTTATTCATTTTCAAATAATCACACTCCTCAAAAGTCCAGGGAACGTTCGACCATCGCAGTAGAACACAAAGTCATTTAAACTTAGGAAGACTGACCCAGATCACCGAAGGACGAATCGGTTTCTGCTGCTCTGGTGCAAATGAAAGTGATAACAGGGAGAAGCAACAAGATAGGCGCCCATGAAGGGCAGGATTTTATAGGTTTTGGGCTACAGGTGTTTTTTCTGCTAGTGTTCTTGTAGCTACTGGTAGTATGAGATGGTACATGCAGTTCATTCAGGTCGCACAGGTACTCTAGCTTTTCCAGGATGGCACATTCATACGTGACGTTGCAAGAGGTTCAGCTGTGTCTCCCAGCACAGTTTCAAGAGTTTCGAAGAAATATTACATGAGATGAGCTGGACAAGGCCGTAGAAGGGCACCAGCAATCAGCTCCTTTATGTGAGGGGAAACAGGAGGAGCACTGACGGAGGCCTACAACATGATAAATGGTTAAAGGACTAGTTCTCATATACTGCTTTTCTACTCTGAGTACTCAAAGCGCTTTAGACAACTGCCTCATTCACCCATTTAACATTCACACACATTCATACTACAATGGATGCATCACATGGGGTCACCCAATGATATTTGGCATGCAGACTGGAGCAGACAGGGATTAAACCACCAACCTTCCAGTTAGTAGGTGACCTGCTCTACGCTACAGCCACCCCAACATGACCTCCACTCAGCTATTCATGTCCATCTTTCTGACTAAACGGCTAGAATCAGTTTAGTCGGACTGCTCACACAGCCATGTATCATCCAGCTCGATTGGCATTCGCTAGAGAACACCAGACCTGGCAGGTGTGCAACATGGAACCCATTCTCTTCACAGGTGAGGGCAGGTTCACAGTGAGAATATGTGACAGAGACGTGAAAGAGTCTAGCGATGCTGTGCCGAACGTTATACCGCCTGCAACATTCACCCTAAAGATTCTATGCAGTCATAATACGTCAGTGTAGGTTTTATGTTGAAAATGCACTTGCAAGTTTAAGTTAAATGTTTGTTTTTTAATACACTCTTTGTGGATTATTCTCCCACACCTGTTTAGTACATCATGCAGCTTTGCTCTGTATCACACATTTTGTCTTGCTTCTTGAGTCTATAGTGTATCTTGTTCAATCAAAGATGGGAAGGAAAAATGCTGCTGTTTTCTGTTCGCGTCTTTGCAGGAACACAGATAATTCACCATGATACTGGAACTCTAATGAATTGAATCACACTCCAGCAGACAGGAAACTTTGAGTGCGTTTTGCCATTTTCATAGACCCTGGGGAAGCTATAACTCTGTTGTCTGGAAGTTAGTCTCATCCTGCTGCTTTTGTTTTCCTTCCATCTGCTAAATCCAAGGTGATAAATGAGACAAAAAGAAGCCACCATTTTATAGACAATGACATTTTAAATCATAGTTACACTGACAGAATGACACACAAGGGGCATCCTGACAGAGATCAATATGTCACTATTTTCAACCTTTCACTTTCAGCTCTTGGAGATTTTTTCTGTAGAGCTGTTCTCATCTTCGCAACCCTCAATTTTCCTTTCCGTCTCTCATAGATAACTTATGAAATATCTCAGTATGACAACAGATGCATTGACGCACTCTGTTCGCCTGCTGTTAGTGTGTGCCTGCCTGGGCTTAGAGCCACTGGAAATGGCCACGATGCCACTGAACTAGGGCACTGTCAACTTCCCACTGGGTGCTTTCTAGGTTAGATCAATATGTGCTTCATAAAGCCCATATTGACCGGGGGGACTCAGACGTCTGAGAGAAGAAACACAAGAAAATGAAAAAGAAACGCAGATGGTAAGAATCCCCCCACCCCCGCAGCAAAAAAGTCTGCTGTAGATGGAAGAAAATGGTTTAGCTTTAGCCACAGGAAGGCAAGTTTATACCACTGAGCTGCGCCAACAGAAACATGATTTTGCCAGTTTGCACCCATATCAGACAAATGCCTCACTTAATGTTGAAGCCAGGAGGAGCGCAGCATGTGTGCTGTTTTCACAAATGACGAGGTGAGGAGTGAAGCTCTGATCTTTCCTTCGTCTTTCTCTTTACAACCTGCTGAATGCAGCTGTTTGCTGCCCATTGGCAGCCAGGTCATTTTTCATGTTTCAGATGTAGGTTTTATTTATACTGGCATTTTTTGGATGCAATGTCATTGTCCTATCTAGTTTAATCAGTAAATGATATGAGAGAATCAGGATCCACTGGCTTTATTCTCTTTAGGACATCAAAAATCTAAACTGCTTTGGATGTCACTGCAACATTTCCTTTTCCCCAAGCCAAATTAATCTTATGTCACTCATTCAGCCACAGTGATATTATTCTGCGAACATATAATGAAACCTATTTCAGCTTTCCGCTTTTTGGTACTGCTCCAATTTCTCCAGGTTTCACTCAAGATTTTCATTTCTCGCACACTGTTCCAAGTGATTCTGTTAGTGTGTCTATGGTCAGATTTTTCGAGTGGTTTCACCTTAAGATGTCTTCAGGTTTTATTTGCTGAAAGTGAGTGTAGAGCTTTTTGTGAGTCATTACTCTTAAAGTTTTTCCATCATTTCTCTCAAGCGAACCAAAACAGGTTTAAACCAGAAGATTTCTGGTCTGCGTCTATCAAGCATAATTGTTATGGTTTGTAGGTTTTTGGGTTATTTTGAGTTTTCTGGCTGTTTCTGAGAATTTTTTGTCTGCTTTTCATTTTTACCTCTCATTGTCCTTGATTAGTTTTTTGCTGGTTCTTGTATCCCAGGTATTTCCACTCCCCCAATTAGTCCTTGTTGTGTTTATAGCATCAGTTTTCCTGGTGTCTGGCTCTCTGGTAATATCCCCTCCTCTGTATTTGTGATTGTATTTGTTGAGAATTTAAAATGTATGTTCTGGACTTTTTGTACTATTTGTGATTACTTCTTTCTGTGTAATAAAAGTTTGGTTTTGGTTTATTCATGTCAGTTTGTGAGTCACTCCCTTGCCATAGGGCCAAATGCCAGGCCAAATGTTTGACCTGGCAGAGTTTCATTCTGGATCCCCTTCTTGACACAGCCTCAATTTGTGTCTCCGTCCGGACTTCAACCAGCTTTCACAGTAATATGTTAAATAGTTCCATTAATTAAATGGTGTTCATAATTTTATTAAGACACATGCATGTCTTGAAAACAAAACAGTTTTTCAAAGCTTAAAATGATGGATTTAAATAAAGACAAAAGCTGTTGAGAATTGTGTCGGTAGCTTTATGTGCTTGTTTGACATGCTAATGGTGCTAATGGTTGGGGAAACTGAAAAGTCAACAGTTACTTCTTATTTTAATTATTTTGTGCAGACAATAAAGCAAGAAAGTTCTCGGTTTGAATCCAGACTGTTCTTCACTCTTCACCTGTTGTTATATCAGTGGCCTCATGTTTGACACATTAATGAATAATCAAAAAGTAGATACAGCCATCATCTTGTCAAGCAGCTGAGGTTTTGTATTTGCTGTCAATTTCCACAACATTTTGCTCTTCGGCAGTGTTTGCACGCTAAAATATTTCAAGGTTTTTGGAAGAACTTTTCTACCCTACTTTCCTATTTCAGTAAAAAAAACCAAAAAACTTACTCCATTGATTTCCTGTTACTTTGTGACTAAAATAGTGCAGTATGCTAAGTCCCCTGTGTGTGCTGATCTGTTCTAGACAAGCAGGCAGTTGGAGGCAAGCTGTGGGCTGGGAACTGGGTAGAAGGAAGCCGACGGTGCATGAGTCTGTGAGCCTCCCGTGACAGTCAGTCCCAGACGAGGGGGCCAAATAAACAACGAGCGAGTGAGCGAGCAGAGCACAGAGCTGGGCCTTAAGCCGGGAGAGAGAAAATAGAGAGACAGGAGAGAGCTCAGGAATAGGATGACACAGCATGCAGAGGCTTCCGGAGAGGGTAATGAGTTTGGCCAGGTTCCAAAGAAATGCTGCACCTTCAAAAGGGAGGGAGAGATACTGGTGGATATTAAAAAAACAAAACGCAAACTGTGCCCTCATCTTTCTTTCTGCGTCTCACGTGATGCTTTGCTGTAGATGCTGCCACAGAAAAAACTACTGTTTGCTGTTTGGTACTGATCTCTGAATCTCATGCTTGTTTTATTTGAGCCTCAGGGCATATTGAACCACTGCACAGTTTGAAGTCGAAATAGAGAGAGATGAAGAGGCTTTCGTAATGTTGACCATATTCACTAATCAATATCCATTTATGCTTTTGTTATTAGTGTGTCTGGCTAAAGTATCTCCTGCCGTGACCCATTCTTTCCTTTTCTCTGTCTCTCTTCCTTCCTTCGTTCTCCCTTGCTGCTACTTCCTGCCCCTATACTTTACTCATGCAATACAGAGGGTCTGTACCAGCTGGGAGGCCCACGCTGTGCCCCTCAGAGCAGCATTGAAGGAGTGGACGATACAGAGGTAGGACCATTACAAAACAGCCTCTGTTCACTAGTAGCCAATAACATGGAGGAGTACTCATCCCTTTCACAAAATGTTGCCCTTATTTTTTCTCTCCCTTTCACTCCCTTGTTTAACATGTCCCTTTTCAACACCCTTGCAGAGAAAATGTAAGACCCATGTGCTAATACTTGTGGTGCATGGGGGAAACATCTTGGACACAGCGGGCGGAGATCCCAGCACAAAAGCTGGCGATGTGGCCACGTTGGCCTCGGTGCTCGACAAGGTTACGCGGGCGCATTTCCAAGCTGCTGCCGAACACGTGATGATCAAGCTGGTGCCATGTCCAGCTGTATGTGCTGAAGCCTTCTCTCTGGTGTCCAAGTAAGTGCTGATGCTAAACCACACGCCCTCATGTACTCTTGACATTTTAAAGTGTTGCATACCTGGATAAAATCCAGATGATTTAATTCTCTTTCATTCATATTTAGCCACACAGGTGACAGATCAATGGCAAAACATAACTGGAGAAGGGCACAGAGGCATGGTGAATAGTTTGATAAATGTGAAAATGGTGTGAATCATGTGCTGTGGCCTTCACCGCTTCCAGATCTACCGAAAATTAAAGACCGAGGAAAAGAAATATGCCAAAATATTAGCTGAAGTCAAGTATCAAATGAGGAGATATTTTTGGAAAGAGTGATGTTCGCCCGTGCAGCGAATTTCACAACTGAATGAGAATAAAAGCTGTATTTCACGCTCCGTGTGACCCAGACCTTGCTAAGGCACTTTTAAGAACTCCTAGGGTTATCCCTTTCAGTGAACCAGAATTTTTCAGTTGCCAGTACAATTTCTTGTCGGAAATTAATTATGTGGAAACACAGCCTTTCACACTTTAAATAGAATAATGTGCCTTCTGCTGCTTGGATGGGAGGACAACATGAACTAGTGGCCTCAGGCAGCTCTGATAAACACCTTAGTGTGATATGAAGTATCTAAAATGATATGAAGTTAAGTAGAATGGATGAACACTGTGGGAAAAGTGACACCAGATTTTATAATCAGCTATTTTGTTGATTCTGTCGCTGCAGACTGTAAATCAATGACAACTCTGTAAAAGGTCCTGTGCTTGTCAGTGCATTAGGCATTAGAATGAGTTGGAACTCCTTTAAAATTTACATTTCAAAAGTAAAATTAGTATAAATATTAGCAGATAGTCAGTTTATTTAGTTTTGTCTTCTTGCTTCACCCACAAGTTTCCTGAACAGCTGATATTGGGTCACATGTTTAATATCACTACACACCCATACTCTAGTGAATGAATGAAAGATGTCACTGACACACTAATAAACCAAAGTTCCTCATATCAATGATATGTAACTTGAAGAAAAGTTAATGCTAATGCTATTGCATTAACTTTCTTTCTTTCACATGCGTAAACATTTGGATGGACTATGAGTGAGACATGAACACTCATGGTCCACTTTCCATATTTAAAAAATGAATGACAGCTAACATGGCTTACTCTCACAACAAAAGTTAAGTGTGTTGGAGAGAGTTAGGAGTCTGTGATTTCACTTGTCAGCTGATGAATAAGTCAATGATTATGAGGCATGACGCTGAGCAGTTTCATGCTGTCACATTGTAATTTGTTGCCCGTAGTAAGCTGCATTCCAGCTCGGTTCTTTAGACAAGGAAAACAAAGGGAAAAAGCCAAGTGCTCCATAAGGTAATTGTCCTGTTTCTGTAGCTTTTTATCTTAATTTCTTCCTATTTTGATTGAAAGCTTCAATTACAATGAAGGAGCAATTAATTCTGTATTTTTGAAGAAGATGCTTGAAGAATGTGCATGTCTGCAGGAATTAATGCCCAGTGCTGCTCAGGTGGTGAAGGTCAGCCACACTTCTGTCTTAATTAGCATGCTCAGGGCATTTCTCAGGCCCCATAAGCATGTGATCATGTGGAAAATATAACCCCTAAACTTTTTAAATGTTGCTTCTAATTGTTAAAGCTCCCCTTTAATAGTAGAGGTGTCTTCTTAGTGGATAAAATTAATGCTTAAATGACTTCATACAGTTTCCTCTAAGGCCTCTCCAAGCAATGATCTGTTTGGTTAATTAGCTACTGTTACTTTGCATTCAGGTTTCAGTTTCAAGGGGGCGGGGTTAATTGTAGACATTGTTATATTAACATGGTAATGAACAGACGTTAGCAGATGACTCTTTCTTTATGATATATTAAACATCTCCATAAACACTCACAGCTCTTATTCCTTGCAATTGAAATTGATGGAAAGCTGCTGGATGGTGTTTAGGAGATATAGGCAGCAAAAGCATGACTTTCTCCTTCCTTAGTCTGAACTGCTGTCTTTTCAGACGGCTGCTTAAGCGTAACTAATAATTTCATTTTACATTTAATGTCACATGTCCCAGTGGTCAACAGTTTTGCCTCTGACAGCGTCACTTTGTTTTCACGGCTCCCCAATTATATGCCGAGGATATTTTTTGTTTGACTTGTCACTAATCACCGTGGCTGAAAGAATGTGTTTAGCAGTCAAGTCGAGGCTTCTGTTTGGCGTTGTGATTGATGCTAGCTGGAGAGAGGTACAGACTGGAAGCAAGACAAGTATAAAGAGATTTGAGTTGTGTAGCTGCTCAGCAGCTTGACGTCTGCTTTGCTTTCACCACATCCAGAGATAAAATATTCATGACAACAGTTTCCCATTGCAGTAGAGCGGAACTGAGTTATATGGCTGCGTGTCTCGATTGTCTGTAATTGAAATCGTGTGGACACACAGGCACGCATGAAATTTTGCTTAAAAAACAATTCTTATTGCAACAGTGTGTCAACCAAAGCTGTTTTGCTGGGAGATAAATAAATGATTAAATAAAATTAAGAGATGGAGAAATGTATAACTAAAGAAACAATTTACGCACACATACCAATACATTTAGGATTATTCATGTGTCATACATTTATTCTCTGTTATTTTATTGTTTATTATTGTTATTGTCTCTGTTATGATCAAAGTTTAATTGACGATGAGTACCACGTTTGTGACTATCATCATTCTTTGTTAACTCAGGCTTTTTTGATTCAGAGACTGTGCTCACTCACGTAATTGTGAGCGTGAGACACATCGTTCGACTTTTCTGCATAAAACTTAAGAATTAAGGGCTTGCTCCATTCAGATGCATCATCTGAAGAACCGGTGATAGAGCTCTCTAAAGATCTAGAAAAATAACAGTAAAATCCGATGCTGCTGCTGCAAAATAATACAAGATAGTAATACTCCTAAAAAAAATCTTTAACCTTTTGATTAGATCATTACAAGTGCAGGTGAAATAAATAGTTATTATACTTATTTTCTGCTCGGTGTGCTGCTGTTTGTTTCTAACATGAGAGATTAAGACTGCAGACACACAAACATTAAAGGTTACTCAGTGTGTTCATTTCCAACTTTGTCTCACGTGTGAAAATCTTTAGTTTGCTGTCAGATCAAAGTAAAATTTATCCTGTTGATCCAACAGCTTGCAAATTAGGAAGGAGTATTAGTGCCACATTAAGAAAAATAAATGTTTTGAGAATAAATTTGAAGTTTCAAGATTAAAATCGTAATTCAGTTTTGAGAAAAAAGTCAAAATATGGAGATTACAGTTGTTTCAGGACAAACTGCCACGGTTGCTGGACCCTCTGAGTTAGTGAAATCGTACTTCAGAATCGGTTTTGAAAAGATGCTTGTGGTCAGGCAGAAAAACACAAATGCAGGCGAGTGGATTATCACAAAAGGGAATGGCTTGAAATGGACAGATGAAAGGTTATCAATGGTGATATCCTGGTGCAATACAGATATGTATGTCTTATCACAAGGTGGCTGATCAGTTTGTTTCACCAACTCATTTAAACACGGTTTTGTAAAGGGTAGAGCAGCCATGGCAGTTTGTTGTGAAACAGTAACGGCAATCTTCACATCTCAAAATACATTTTCGACTTTGAAACTTCAAATTTATTCTCAAAATGATCAACAATATTCTTTTCCCCTAATGTGCCCCTAATATTCCGTCGCAGCAAATGTTTTTGTAGTTTCTAATTTGTGCTCTAGCTGCTTTTCCAGCAGTATGAAAAAAGAAGGCTCAGCAGCAGATTTAAAAAGACAAACATAAAAATGTATCCACTTACTGGGTCACCAGCTGAATACATGGAAATTCCAGAGACAATGTAAAACACACAGTATGTGCTGCTGAAACCGAAGCAGGGAATCTATGTCACACTTTATTTATTGCGAATCCTACTGTTAATAAACTAAAAAAAAGGTTCCAGCCCATTTCAAACAGAAACTCTGAACATCACCTGTTTTGGACTAGGTTATGTATTGAGTTACCATGGTGATCCAGCCAGGTGAAACTCTGGCTTTTAAGGTCTACATGGCTCACTAAGCCAGTGATCTTGCTTTGTAGTACACCCTGCTGCTCTCGCTGTCATGGGGAGAGAAGACACTGAGAAACTACACTTTTTGCGTCAAAGTTCATGTATTTGTATAGTGAGAAAAGATTAGCTTTTCTTCTTTATTCGTCAGTACCTGTAGTACCTTACAGGATTAGATTGGACAAATATATTGCTATTGATATAAATAATAATAGTAATTCCCTACTTTTATGTACATTTCAATTTATTCATTCATTCACTGTTAAACTGTTTTATAGGTTAACCTGTTTTTACCATAACACATGTCAGTATGACTAATACACACTAAATGCTAAATACATATTGTAGCTGACAAAAAACAACTTGTCAGTCCTTTAATGTAGGCAAACCAGATACTGAAACATACATCTGCAGTGGTTTATCTGAATCTTTTTTACAATTGCCTGATAGCAGTTTGAAGTTGATATGTATTTCTGATCTGCAGTGAAAATATATAAAACTTTATTTTGGGCAGATGGCTCTAGGTCTTTAATATACTCTCACAATATGTGTGGTCAGTAGGGATTAATGGATGCCTACAAACATGAAGGCACATCACTCAGTCAACTGCACTTTTGTCATTTAACAGTGTTTTCTCTAATGATAGTGCTGAACTTGTGGGTGTTTGGAGTCTCATTTATTTGGATGCCAATATAAACATCTTAGGAATAAGCCACACAGAAAGGAATTACTGCAGTGTGGGTAATTTGTTCTCATTCTGGGTAACAGCTTGGCTGAAAATCACACCACGGAGTGGAGGTGGCAAAACCTCTTAGCGCCTCAAAGAGAAACTTTCACATAAACAAACAAACCTTGGACTCCGTTTGGTAGTTCCTTGTGTACCATATAAGGTTCCCATAGAGAATAAACATGTTTTTCAGTTTTCTTGTTGCTGTGTGTACAAGAGCTACTGTGTCCCACAAGGCTCAGAGCAGTTATTATTAGCTCCACTGTACTAATGAACATACCTTGGAGTGCTGACGAGGAGCAGAGCGTCACAGAAACACATGCGTAATCCATAAACACAGTTGGAAAAAAAACATCCCACACGGAACGAGTTGGGAAAGCTCTCTGAACGTATATTACAGCACCATGGCACATCCAATTAACAGCAGCAACACAAATGCTCCCAAATTGATTTCCTCTGCAGCCTCAATTTAAATAGAAGCATCTCAGATTTTAAAATCTGAGCAGCAGGAGAGTAAAATATAATGTATTCAGTGCCACTGTACACCCATCAGTGTTCAGGCCAAACGAGGGCAGCTGCAAGGATTTTGACTTGTCCGTCTCCAGGGAGAATGACCTCTGTTTGGTGGGTAGAAGCTCATTATTCTGGCCATTGGTGACTGAGGACATGCCAATACTCTTTCCATGCCCCCTCTCTTTAATTAATAAGGCTCAGCAGAGTGCTGCTGCTGTTCATGTTAATGGCGTAAATGCTATGCAGTGCTAAGCCAGGCATTAAGAAATTGGGAGAGCAATTAGGCAGGAAATCTGAGTGACTTCAGAGTTTTTCAGTTTGCCGTTATGTGGCGAGAAGCGACAGGTTTGAAGGGCAGCATAACAAAGTCTGTCTCAAGGTTATGCTGTGTGCGATGAGGCTGGGTCGAGATTTAATTGGCTTACTTGGCTTTATCGTCTCTGCGCTTTGTTCGTGGAGCTCTTCATCATCGCATCATCACATTACTATGAACTGTCGAGGAAGACTTCAGTACGTATAGCAGGGTATTGTAAGTGGCACTAAGTAACTTAACATGGCAATTACAGGCAAATGAAAAACCCTCTCTCACTTCGAATGTAAAGGATAACCTTACAGCTGATATGATATGATGTTACCCATTTAAAAAAATGCTTGCTGTTATGGGAGTCTTCAGAGTCATGCGCTTTCATTACATGCAGATATTACGTATATATTCGTATATTCTTAGCTGACATTTTTTGAACGTGAGCTCGGGGATTTGAACGAGGTAAATGCCACTGCTCGTGAGTGCATGACTCATGAATTTAAATAATGATGGAAGAAACGTCACAGCGACATGAGGCACGCTCGTCTGTCAGTCAGGGAGATGCTGGTGCGTCTCTTTTGAGGAGCAAAAAGCCTCCCAAGTGGTACATTTGAATTATCAGCCATCTCATTGCTGTTTGATTGATGCCAAGTTCATCATTCCTGTGGTCTGCTATATTACATTAGGCTCTTAATTAGGAGTCTACATCCACCACTATACTGAGCTGTAAAATCCAGAACCAAAGAACCAGAAGTGTCAGTTTTGCTCTCAAAATTATTCGCCTAATATCACAGCTCTGTTTTTATTGATCACCAACATCGGAAAGGAAATCAAATCATTTTTATGATTAATTAGAGCCAATAAATACAGATCGGATTTGGATGGTCTGATAGCAAAACCCTGTTTCAAAGCACATGTTTGTCTTAAAAAAGATTGTAGTAATTGCTTGACATTAATTAGAAGAATGGATGTTGTGCAGAGAATAACCTGCAGCCTTCAAGGCTGTTCCATGGTATTAATACTAACAAGCGCTTGCATAATCAAGTAATTATACAACACAAATAATGAGTGTCTCACCTGACATTTGTGGAGCAGTGCAGCAGGTGTAAAACCTCTGTTCCTGTCGTGTGACTTGTGAAACCTCTTCAGAGGTAGAGTTGTGTTTGGAATATTAATCACAGGTTTTTTTTGCATTTCTCCAAAAGCAAGTGTGTTTTGTGAGTGTATGAGAGGAACATCTGTTAACACGACTTTAATAAGATCAGGGCCCTACAAGGCTTCGACCAAACCCACAGTGGTACTTAGCTGGGATGTTGGGAATTCTTTTCTCTGACCTCCAAAGCTCAATAAACAAGCAGTGGATAAACAATTTATGTTGATTCAATTTATGAGGTGAACTAATGTTTTTTTTTTTTTAGCTCTTCTTCTACTTCTTCTGTTTTTGCACAACAAGCCTTGCTCCTGAGTAATATCCTGACATTTCTGTGCTGCAGTTGCCTGAACTGAATATTTCACAGCGGCCGCTGTAGAGGGAGTGACACTGTTGTTATGCGGATAGCTGCACCGTTCCAGCAACAGCGAATACATTACAAAGGATTTCTTTCTTTTTTCCCCCTCTGTCATTCTCTCTCTTTTCTCTCTCTCTCTCTTTTTTTTACAATCTGCATGAAAGCAGCTTGAGGTGTTGAAACACTCTCAGAAAGCTGCCCTAAGAGCAGAGTTCATACACTGCAGGGTGAATAGTCTTAGAAGATCTGCTGTCAGTTACACATCAGAGTGGAAAAGTGCTATTAGCAAAACTTCTGGAAACATAACAGGTGAAACACACAAGCACTGATTTAGTTCTATAACTTAGAATTGTAAGAAAGAAAACCCCTGACAACTCCAGTCACTTTCCTTCACACAGCACTGTCACATTTTTCTGTACATCTACTCAGCAATATTGTTGTTGGGCATGAATTTGGAAGATGTGTAGTGTTTTGTGGAACTCTTTAAAATCTGACAAACTACTCTTCTTTGAGTTATAATATATATAAGTTCAAACATGGCAATTATATTGTGTGAACTGTTAGCAGTCATAGTTTGCAGACATTTCAATGTGTGTGGCAACTCTGGTCAGTTGCTGAATATCAGGCAGGAAGATACACTTCTTTTCTGGTTTCATCTTCTACTCACCGATTAGATGTTTTCAACTTTTCATGAAAAACAAGAACTTCCATTTTTATCGAAATGCATTGAATTTTTTAATTTGTTTACCTTGTGCATCTAAATAAGAGCACGCCAGAGTTCTCAATAACAATAAAAGCTGTATGCATATTTTGTCATGTAGCTAGGAGGAGTAGGAGTTAAGCTAAGAAACAAATCTGGTTTACTACATATACAAATATACTGGTTTTATTTGATTTAAATATTCTTAGTTTGCAACACATAATTCCCCCGATCCATCACAGAGGTGATTCTGAAGTCATTGTTGTTCCTCTCATATTCCTCTTTTTTTCTCAGCTGTGCCTACTCGATATTTAATGTGAACTTAAAATGACTTAATGTGAACTTGACTTGCCAAATAAGGAGAAAGGGCTCAACAGGGGGCATTTCAACACCAATCAGGGGCACATCTGTGGTTTTTCTTGTGAAACTCTTGTGTTGTGTGCATTTTCTATGCGGCTTTATGAGCAAAGAATGAAGGGATTTTTGCAACAAGCAAACCAATTTACCGACAAAGTTTCTCTTTTAAAATCAAGCTGAATAAGTGTGCTTGATGTGACAATGAGAATTGTGGAGGTGGCTTTATCCACTGTATATGTGACTGGCTGACAGCTGAATGCTGTGTTGCTGGAAGCCCAGGACTTACATGGATTGCTCTTGCTGCAGATACACGCACCCAACACTTTATTAGGAACAGCTTCCTAGTACTGGATTATACTTCCTTTTGTCTTCAGATCTGCTGTAAGTCTTTGTGACAGATTCAATGAGGTACTGGAAACAGTCCTCAGGGATTTTGGTCCATATTGACATGATGCTGCAGATTTGTCAGCTGCACATCCCACAGGTAGATAGGTGGATTGAGATCGGTTTACTATATACATATCATATTCATATGATATATATATCATATTCAAGGAAGCAGTTTGATATTATTAGAGGGTTTTTTTTTTTTTATCATGGTGCATTATCCTGCTGGAAGAAGCCACCAGAACATGGACATACCTTTGTTGTAGTGGTTATGTGAGTTACTGTTTCTGTCCCATTAGCTCAAACCAGTGTGGCCATTCTCCTCTGACCTCTGTCATCAAAAAGGTATTTTTTCCTGCCAATTACTGAGTATTTTCTCTTTTTTGGATCTCTTTAAACCCTGGAGATGGTTGTGCAAGAAAATCCCAGTCCATCATCAGTTTCTGAAATACTCTGTCGAGCCTGTGTCATGGTCGGCTGTGTGGCAGGCAGGATGAGGACCCAATCGCAAAACTCACGGACTCAAGGGATGAACTCAAAAGGCAGCTTTATTGCTGACAGGATGACAGGAAAATACAAAACTTAAACTGGGCACAATAAACTAATACTTGGAGAGAGACACAGGGAAATCCACGCAGCATGAGGGAGACTACGACACAGAACTGAGGGAGACGCAGACATAAATACACAGAGGGTTAACGAGGGAAGTGGGAGCACACGGGGAACACAGCTGACACAGATAATCATAACGAGACAGGGCAGGAGTGAACACAACATGACGCATACTGACGAGAGACTGTCAAAGTAAAACAGGAAGTACAGAGGTTCAGACAGGAGGAGAGAGCACGGGGAGAACACAGACATAACAGGCTGGGGAAAACATGGAATAAAACACGAAAGGGGACAAGGGCTCATGAATACATAGAGGGGCACACAGGGGGTGAGAGTCACAAAGGGAAAGCACACAGGGAACCACATAACAGGGCAACTCAGGAAACAGAACCTAAACAGGGAACTGAATACAAAAATACAAGAGAACTAAGAATACTGGGCCAACACGGCCCAGGACCATGACAGCCTGTCTGGCACCAGAAACCATGCCATGTTTAACGTCACTTAAATAATATTTCAACATCCTGATGTACAGTTTGAACTGCATATCAGAATTCACCCATTCAGTCCATAATACCATACACAAATCCAGCCTACTATGTGTGTTCATTTTTGATTAATTGTCCAAAAACTGCACAATAACGTAAACCAATGTTAAATTAAGCATTTATCTTATAAATTCAGTGTATGAGTTTCAAGCCTGCTTTCAAGCTGAGTTACAAAGAGCTAAATTTCTCTATATAAATCTTAAATAAAATAGTTAAGTAAGCTAGTGTAACTGTTAACACGTGAAAGATCCCTGGTTTGAAACTGGGCATGGTTGTAGAAGGACATCTGGTGTAAAAGTCTGCCAAATAAAATATGCAGACATCATGGGAGCGTAAAGCTAAATATATCACAGATGTGTGTCAAAGCTTGTAAAAAACTGTTTACCGATTTACAGGACCGAAAATCTGTAGTGGCTGGATTAAACAGTGATAACATTATAATTGATACCCGTATCTCAGTAGAGCAATTGCATGTACCCAAAAACTGTTGTCAAAAATGTAATGAAAACTTAAAAAGAAAAAAAAACCACAACTTAAACTTCTGTGAATTATCAGTGGTTGCTGATGGAATTTCAGCCTTGGTGTGGCATTGGTGGTTCTTTCTGTAATCAGAGCAGCTGATGGATGGTGGCAGAAGTGCAGCTCAAGGAGACAGTGCAGGGCAATGCCATCTTTTACTGTTTCCCCACGCTGTCACAAAAAGTGTTCCGTCTGATCTGTGTGCACGCATGCACGCTCAGTAAAAATGCACACTCTGCTCTCATTGCTGTAGCTGCTTGTTTACATAATTTTTATTTCTAGAGATTCTTCTACCTCTCACCTTGCCTGCCTACACAAACACATAACCACACACAAATGCATTTATGCCTACACAAGCTTTGTGGAAAAACCTGGGCTAAATTCAGATATCGTGTGTCATGAATGGATGTGGAATAATCACATAACACTGGAGGAACTTTTCTTGATGATGCTTTGATTTTAGACATCGTTAACTTCTTTGTTTTTTAATCTTTTTTGTTCATTTATTCTTACATGACAAGGAGATAAGCACAGCTGTTATAAGAAGCATCTTCATCCAATCCCTACAGTGTATATAAATTATTTGTATACCCTCTCCTATATCTATAGTCCAGATAAGACAAAACTAAGTTGTGTTCAAGCTATCAAAAATCAGCTAGGCTGTCCTTGAGGCCCGTCATGAAGTAGAAACAAACAGTGACAAATAGAAGACAGGTCACTGAGCTCCAAAAGACTTCATCAGTCTTGATTTTTTTTCAGGCCTCCCCCAAACATCAAAACCTCAGAAAAAAAAGTGGTTCTCTACATTAAAAAATCCATTGCGCCGGTGTTTTACGAAGTGGTAAAAAAAACCTTTTAAGGTATGAAATAATTATGAAATCTTCCTTCTTGCTCTTCATCCATCTATTCCTCTTTAAACTCTTCCCTCCTGTCCTCCTACCATCACCCCCTCCAGTCTCAACCCGTACAGCTATGATGAGAGCTGTGTGTCCAGCAGCGTAGACCACCTGCCTCTTGCTGCCCTTCCCCTCCTCGCCATTGTCTCTCCACGCTACCAGGATGCTGTGGCGACCATCATTGACCGGGCCAACCAAGTCTATCGCAGTTTCCTGCAGTCAGAAGACGGTCAAGGGTTCAGCGGTCAGGTCTGTAGTGCCTTCTTCTATTTAGAAAAGCGTTGAGAGGCGAGGGGAACTGCTACTCTCTTGTCTCTCATCATTTAGTAATGGGCTTTAGGCCATTTAATGGAAGTCAATGGAGCAAAGATTGCTTTTGAGTGGGCTTTCTAATGTGTGGAAACTGTGGGTGCTCAGACCCTCAGAGAGCACCAGATCTTGAATGTTTATTGGACCACATTTCCTCTTTTAGTTCTACATAACAACTTACAAGGCTCTTAGTCATGGGCTGTATCTCATAATGGGGAAATAATCTGTGAGAATGCTGTTCACAGTGGACCTGAATTCACACACTGGATTTGGGCCCTTAAATGCCAAATATGTGAACTATTTTAAATGTAGTTACAATTCGGTTCTTCAAGCACTATATGGTAAAAAATTGAAAATGCTCAGGACTTTATGGTGCATGACAAATAGTAAATACATGTAGCTAATGGGCAATGCCATCTACATTAACAGTCAGTATCCTCAAAACAGTGCAAGGACCATTATGATAAAGATAGTGATGTCAGTGCCTGTTAATCTTTGATTTGTGTGTGTGTGTCAATACTGTATGCTGTATGCTTGTTGATGTTGTGTTTAAGCTCATAATTTATTCTACTCCTGCTTTATGTCTAAAACTGCCCGGCATCCTTTCTCAGCATTTTCTCTCCTAGTAATTACTATTGTTGTAATTACCAAGTTCCAACACTGCATATTTTTAACATCATTAGACTGATGCGAAAATAAAATAATATAAATTGATGTGTTCAGTTTAATTCTGCAGACTAATTGCAATGTCTTCAACTCCAAAAGACACTGAAAACAAGCATTGGTAAAACTGATGTAGTCAGTGATACAGAAGGAAAGTGCAAGGATATTTGTGTGACAAGTATTACTGCTTGCTGCTGAGCCAGATGCTACTTTTGTAGTCACAGAATTGCCTAAATACTGGTTAATTGACAAGAAAAAAAAGACGTATTACCTAAACTCACACAAAAAACAAAACAAAAAGAAAAACAAATTCAAAGTGTGTCCAGATTTTTGACTGGGAGTACATAAACTAACCAATTTGCTGACAAAAGGACTTCATGGCAGCCCGATTAGCAAAAACCTATTTATTGGCAGACAGATCCTAAAATACAAGACCAAAGACAGACTAACAGAAACTGAATTCAAAAAATAATACAGAGAGATGCAAACAAACCCTAAGATAATAATGGAGGAGGATAAGCCTACATGTACATATGAGGTAATCAGAGAACAGGAAACAGGAGGGCGATGAGAGTCAGGCAAGCTTAATCTAGACAGTGAAGCAAGTGAGGTTGTGAACTCAAAACAAGACACAACTAACCAGAGACAACTATGCAAGAAAGTAAAGCAGGAAATGAAAGACTAGCAGAACTGAAACAAACTAATGTAACTGGAGACATTCTAGTTGTCCAAATTCCCAATATACCTGAGTGAGAATTATAACTTGGAGGGGCCTCTAATTATTGCATAAACTGTATCTTTGAGAATGCTTTTCTTGGAAATGTTTTCTCCATAAAAAATATTTGGGCAATGCAATACCCAAGGGAAATTGAGGAGTTGCTCACAGAAGTGAAACAGCTGCAGAATAATGCTGTACAGCAACTTTTTTAAATTTTTATTTTATTAGCTTTTACCTGCTATTTTTTATCATAACAACATTTATTATTGCTGTCCACTGATAAATGTACTACATAATTACAAAACACTAAAATTCCTTGCATACTAACTTTTACTAATGGCATACTGTGGCAGTTATTTTGTGGTACCTACAATATTCTGTTTGCATACAATAAGAAACTAAGACAAAGTCAGCGTCATGCCCTCTAGTTCCAGTAACATATGTTGTTTTCTAAATTCATTGCTCCAGTTCTACTATCACTGAGTGAATCTCATGTAGTGGGTCTCTATATCATATATTTTCTGTGCAGGTTTGCCTGATGGGCGACTGTGTGGGTGGTGTTCTGTGCTTTGACGCCTTGTGCTTCAGCAACCACCAGAGGCCTGGCAGCCCCAACAACAGCAGCAGGAACAATAGCACTGAGAGCCTGAAGGTAGGGACACAGACACTGATGATGCAGAGGGAAGACTATTACCGTCTAATGAAACAAAACACTTTCTGGACATGTATGATAATAAACATCAAAATTACATACCTGTGTTTTCCTGGGCCTTCGTCATACATTTGGGTCACAATTTGTACTCCATGCTGGATTTCAAGGAGATCTGAATATTCCTGAGGACTAGAGTTCCTGCAGTGTACATGTAACATATTCATCATGACATTTGTGCCGAACTGCCATCCTGAAGCAGCTTGTTATTTCCCTGTTCTACGCCTTGCATGATCCCAGCCTTGTACTCCCTCCCTCCTCTCAGCCCTATTTTTCCATTAAGATCCCCTCACATCTAATAGACTCACTCTTGCAGACAGTTTTCTCCTCCTCCATTTAACTGTTCACCTGGGAAAACAGATCAAGTCCCATCATGTTATGTGTAATTTCTGGGGTGTAACCACTGTCGTGACTTGAGGTCTTATAGTAGGTTGCATGTTTTTCTCAGGATAACTCAGGCCTGCTGGGGGAGTCCAGCTCGGGTTTGAGCTCTAGCAAGAGGCTGAGCAAAAGCAACATTGACATCTCCGCTCCCAACGAAGGCCAGGGCGGCCCACCACTCAGCCGTAAACAGAGCGACTCTTATGATGGAGACACCTCGTCCACTGGCCAGCACAACTTTTTCTCCAGGTGAAACAGGATAAAAGAACTTAACCCTCAACTAAAGAAATTAAGTGTCTTTAATAAAGTGAAACCAAGTGTTTTTTTAAGATAGTATCTATTAGTATTAGATTGTGGGTAATGTTGAAAATGGACAGGCCCTTTTTGACTTGCTGTTTTCTTTTGCATCATTTTTTCTATCCATTAGCCATTTAATCCCTAGTTTTCTTTATTTGTTTTCATAACATTCATCAATATTGTGATATTAAAAATAATACACCATAAAAGATAATTTTATTCATTGTTCAACATCTGTATCTGCTGGGCAGCCATTGTTGATCAGCAATGTTACAGCTTTATATGATGAACCAGATGTTGTGTGCTGGCCCTCTTCCAGGTTTGTCTGGAATACTTTGCCCTGTGTCACCCCTGTTCTGTATCAATATTTACAGCTTGACTGCACATCCTCTCTACCTGTCTATAGTCTGCTGGACTATAAATAGCCTGTTTGTACCTCTGCCAGCCAGTTTGTGATGGAGACTGAGAACTGCGGGTGAATATGACTGGGGCCTGAAGGGGGAACGACTGCCATGTTGACTTAGTTCAAGCAACCAGTGTTCCCATTGCATATCACATGCTCTACTAGGCTTACACCATTAAGCAGACACACTGAAAATAGGATCTCATCAATTCACAGTTATGCCACATAGTTCACATCAATGCCCCTTCTCACTTTTTGCTTCTACACTCCTGATTAAGCTCCTCGCCTGGGTCTGCCTTTTTTTCCCCTACAGTCATCATGAGGGCTTATTAAATCTCCTCTTGCATGGACATTATTCCTCAATTGAGAATTGCCCTTTTGATGGCTCTCACCCTGTAGTTTGCAATATTCCAGACTAAAAATTGCCCTTGAGATAATGCACAAATGATCACGACATTTCTCACATGGAAATCCAGGAGGGTGTGCTATGCTTACCATTCATTTTACCATAGATGTCTCTGTTTGTTTGGATCAGTTTCAATGATATGTAGACAGACACAATTTCCAACAAAAAAGCACCAAAACACATTGTTAACATATGTAAATCTTATTTATTCAAACTACTCAGAAAAAGATGAGATTATGTGAAGATTGCTTGGAGAATGGCTGGCTAGCCCATCACAGAATCAGAGGTGCTTTAGCTTGATGTGGAGGCATCAGTGTCAGATCTGTTTAGTACAGTAATGACACAGCATGCGTTCATTACTCATTAGGTCTCATAAAATGTCAACCATTCACACAAAAACACCACCACAAATGTGATGTGTGTCAGATTTATCTTAAAAAAAATAATGGGACAGCCACTAAACAACAAAAACAATGTTTCATTTCCTATAAAAACAGGGCCAAATAACACTCATTGAGCTATAGCACACTCCAGCATCTTATGGACAGCAGAAATAAATTTAACATGAAAATGTATTTAAACAATATATATTCAGTGTTTTAGTCATCCAAATCCCAAGGGTACCTCTACTGTGTAAACAATTCTCAATGAATCACACACAAACAAGAGTGCTTTCTTTTAATTTTCAGGAATTATTTTCTGTAGCAATGAATTTTCTTGCAAACAAAGACAAAGTGAAGATGTGGATGTGGTGTAGTTCACTAATGTGTGTGCAGAAATGTTAGAAATTCGCACAAAACGTTTCAATGAATTTGCACGTTTCATCTTTAGGCCCACTGATCATTGAAATCTCTTTGCAAACTGCCACACTCCATCTCTTACGTTTGCCTAGAGTTGTAACATGGATTCAATTCAATTCAGTTTTATTTATACAGCACCACATCACAACAACAATCGCCTCAAGGCGCTTTATATTGTAAGGCCGACCTTACGATAATACATACAGACAAAAACCCAACATTCATATGACCCCTTATCAACAAGCACTTTGGCAACAGTGGGAAGGAAAAATTCCCTTTTAACGGGAAGAAACCTCCAGCAGAACCAGGCTCAGGGAGGGACGGCCATCTGACGCGACTGGTTGCTGGTGAGGGGAGGAAGAATAAAAGCAATAAACTCACTGCACATGGCAAACAATTTGAATGGAAGTCATGATATCCAGCAAGTATGGCTATTAATTAGTTTTTCAGTACCATTAATTATTTTACAGATTTTTAGGATATGCAGTAATATAGAGTTCATTTAGCTGAGTGATGCATTTACATTTAAGACGGGCATGCTTTGTGTCCAGATGTTTGCAAGGCAGTTTGAATTTATATTAGCAAATTCAGGTAAATACAGATTTGTGTGTATTGTTTGTGAATGAAGTCAAGTGTGTGTGTGTGCGTGCGCGCACGTGTGTGTGAAGACAAAAGCTAAAAATAGAATCAGAAAGCAATCAAAGCACTATTGAGTTGGCTTTTAAGGATGGCTGGAGACTGTTGGCTAATCCGTCCTCTTTGTGTAGGACTTGATGGGAAATGTTGGCTTGCTGGTAAGCAAATGGATCTCGTCATTCAGCAGCAGTGGGTTCTGTCTGAGACCAACTCGGCTGTTCAAACAACTGTCAGTGTGATGCAGACTGTGAAGACCGGGTGAAAAGCTGCTCTGGCTGAGTCATTTAGGCCCAGGGCTTGCAACAACCCCAGAATGTTAAAACATGCAAGCCTACATTTGAATGTGGACAAAGAAAAAGGATCACAAGTCAACTGCTCCAACATTCAACTGTTCACCATAAGAGATTTTGGATTACCTCTACTTTCATTTAAGTTGTCTTATTGCACATATAACCCTGCTACACTGCCAGCTTTTGTCATCATGTTAGCTGAATCCTGCACACACACACCAGAAATCTGTATTAAAATGATCTTTTTGTATTAATTTCCTACTTGCTCATATTTTTCATGGAAAGCAGAGATGTTAAAAGTGATGAATGTACCTTAATCTATGTTAAGAGGGTGAAGCGTTTGTTTGAATGTTATGTACACACCAGTGATGGACTGTGTATTTTTGTCCATTTAATAACATTTTCCATTTAGCTACTGTGAATCATGAGCACTATCTTAATTCAGTAACATTTTTTGCCAAAGAAGAGCTTGTGAATTAGTGCATGTGAGCGTGAAGATAGCATGGTGATTCAATTTAGCTCAATTTATTTTGGAACCAAATAACAGGAAAAGTCATCTCAGGGCACTTTACATATTGAGGCGGAGACCTTATATTAATTTAGATACGACAATTCCCTTTGAGCGGGACATTTGCTGACAGTAGGCAGTAAACTCTCTTTTAATAGGAAGGAGCCTCAGGCTTTGGAAAGGGGGACCATCTGCCCTGCATCTGAGGAAGGGCAAGAAACCCCCCTACACACAAACCCAAAAGAAATGGAAACATGTCATAGTAAATATAGGGTTTTTTTTTTTGCAATTTTTAAAGGGATTAAAGGCTTGTAAGCACTCGTAAAAGTGTCCTGGATATGTGTGGATACAGTGAACAATATGTTTTATGAGAAAAAAGCATAGAAATATAAAATACATGAGTCTTATAAGTCCTCTATATAAAATACAAGTGTGTACTTTAAAGGGAAACTTTGAATGACATTTTTCTTATTTATTCTCTGTATGAGAATAAGCACTGAGCATGTTTGATTATTCAGGCAAGTAGCCAGAGATCAGAAACAAACACCTATAAATGGAGGTATGTGCAGAAAGACAGAGGAAAGAGAGGGAAATGGAAAAACTACAGGTGAGAGAAGGGCATACACTGTACACCTTTGGACTCTTAGACCATGGAACCAGTTAGTAGGGGAAAAAAGCTTGGTGGTGTTGATGGAGCTAAATCAGGCAGACAAATTGGGCCGCACTACATCATTCACATGTAACATGTCTTTCTGTTTTCGAGTGGTATAACAAACGCTCGCTCCCAATTTGGCGACCCATTCAAGCTATAAATTTCCCAACTCCCCCTCTGAGATGTCGGTGCTGCTCCATCACTGTTTGCTGTTTCAACCCCTTCCACCAACCGAGCATTTAGCATTAAGTGCCGGGGGGATGTTTACTCATCGCTCCCCAGTTTCTGCGTATTCAGATCCTAGATGTCAGAACTCTAATTATATTTTTGTCTTGTACTGAATTATATTAAATGTGAGTTGCCTGTATGAATGATGTATATTATGTCTGTGTTTTTTAAACTTCCAGTTTGATGAAGGAGGGAACGGAGGTGCGTGGCGGCAGTAGTACTAGTCTGGTGTTGAACCCAGGCAGATTTGACTTTGAGGTATCGGACTGCTTCCTGCTGGGCTGCCCGCTGGGCCTAGTGTTGGCCATGAGACGCACTGTGCTGCCCGCTGTTCAGGGTAAGAAGGAGAAATGATGCAAAACATGTATTTAAGTACTGTAGTTTTAAATTTAATACAATCAATATGTTGTTTTTCTATGAAAACGTTGTAACAGTTTACACTGGGTTAGGGTGAACTGATTTTCACTTTGCTTTTATCACTTCACTTATCCAAAGGGCTCGCTTGACTCAGGTTGAAATCCTTTCTTATGGTCATGCTTGTCATTTGTGTTTTCTGACCCTCAGTGAGCCAGCTTCGTCCAGCCTGCTCTCAGATTTTCAACCTGTTTTACCCCTCGGATCCTTCAGCTTCTAGACTGGAGCCGCTACTGCAGCCTCTCTTCCACAAGTTGCCACCATTTGCTGTGCCACGCTACCAACGCTACCCTCTTGGAGATGGACGTTCGGTGCTCATAGGTAGGCCGAGTGATTTAAGCCTGGAAATCAATTTGCTGATATGGGAGGACTGCTGCTCCTGAATATTTCATTGCTTAATCTATTTTCTCATTTCTAATTTCATGAAATCTGGTTTGAATTCTGTTACTCTGACTGGATTACAGGGGTAGACTGACTACAGAGAGACTCAGTGACTTAGCAGTGTGAGTTCTCCCATTTACATTTATACAGGACACAGAGAGCCTTGATCCCATCTGTGTGTTTTTGTCTTATAGAGGCAGAACCGAAATTGCCCCCTAAAGCCTGTGGTTCAAGTAATTATACTTTATCTTCTTGTGGTGGAGTACCATTGGCTTGACACTTCTCTCTGAGGATCAGTCACAGTATGTGAGGTAGTCAGCTGTTAGATCTGGCACAGCACTGCTGTAATCTCTCTGGGATTCTTGGTTGTAGGGACTCCATAATGAGTCCCTGATTTATTTGGTGCATGTTTTAGCCCACTCTTGGGACATAAAGCTTCTCTCTTAACAGCAGTTATGATGCATCGTCTGGTTCCCCTTTCTCTCCATCCACCTACATTACTGAGAGAAAGTAGGACAAGGACTGATCGCTTGTTTTAACAGCCTACGGGAAGAGATATGAAGATAAGGCTTTGTGGGTTGGTGTGAGGCTTTAGAAAATTGTATACCCTGCTATTGAAGTGCAAGCTTTAGAAATATGTTGAACTAAGAGCAGATTTGTCAGTCGTGTCTACTCAGTTATGGGGAAAATTAATTTCCATTTTGCTTTCAACTATCCTTTTTTATTAGAAACCCTAAAGTGGTATACTACTAAGAAAGAAAAGAGCAGAAACAGTTTATTTAGAACCAGACATGCATGTAATTTTATCAGTTTCTGTGTCACACTTGTTTCCCCTTTAGAAAAGCTGGGACACAAGTGAACAAAAAACAATTTTGTGCACAAACAGAGATGATGTACATGTTTGTTTATGATTTTTGACAAATATTTGACGAAATGCTCGGCATTACACTAAAATAAAAATCAGTAAGTGTGACTCACACGAGTCTTGTTGCACATATGAGATGGCAGTCAAAAATTGGCTGCCCTGCCTGTCATAGTTTTGGGTTTCTGTTTCTGTTATTTCCTGTTTTAATTTTGAGATTCCTTTTTAAAAAATTGCTTTATGTTTTTGAAGATTGTTCTGCTGCACCGCTGTACAGTTAGCTCATTACTCACCCAGCATACATACTCTCCAATTACCTTTGCTTCTTTTGGCTACAGCCTGTTGATTGAAGGCTGGAACTTCAATGCAGTTGTCCTCTCTGTGGGTCCTTTCCTGTGAGAAGCTGCATGTCAGGCAACAAAAAATAAATAAACAAAGACTTCAGCATTGTTGTATTTCATTAAAAACAGGAATAAGCTATTAGAAACTGTCATGGCTGTATGCACGCAGGCAGGGATGGAGGACCCAAATGCAGACTCAAAAAGGGCAGATGTGAGCTTTAACAGCTTTATTGCTGGACACAAACTGAACTAAACTGAGAGACACAAACATAAGCTAAACCGGCAAGGGAGACAGGACACACCGCTTGGTGAGGGTACGACGTGACGACAAGTAGGAGCAGACACGGACACTAAATACACACACTCAGTAACAAGGAAGTGGCGCACAGGAGGGAGACACACCTGAATCTAATTGGCCAAGACGAGACAAGGGAAGCAAGACAGAATACACTAACCTGAGACACGGACCTTTAAAGTAAAACAGGAAACACACAGACAGAACTTACAGACACAGACTCACGATACTGATACATCAGGAACATAAGGAGAGGGACAACTAGACAGGAAAGGCGGGACCGGGGCAGGTACAGAGACACCGACCAGACACTAAACAGAGGGACCACTGAGTACAGGGACCAGAGACATGAGGAGCACAGGGACCAAAACCTAAGAGATAGAAATACCAAACAGAAATCAAATCCTAATATACATGAAGCAAGATGAAAACAAAGACTAAGAATAAAAACGAACAATGCAAAATCCAAAACACTGGGTCACTGACTCAATTCAATTCAATTCAATTCAATTTTATTTATATAGCGCCAAATCACAACATAAGTCGCCTCAAGGCGCTTCATAGATACAGAGAAAAACCCAACAATCATATGACCCCCTATGAGCAAGCACTTTGGCAACAGTGGGAAGGAAAAACTCCCTTTTAACAGGAAGAAACCTCCGGCAGAACCATCTGCTGCGACCGGTTGGGGTGAGAGAAGGAAGACAGGATAAAAGACATGCTGTGGAAGAGAGACAGAGGTTAATAACAGATATGATTCAATGCAGAGAGGTCTGTTAATACATAGTGAGTGAGAAAGGTGACTGGAAAGGAAAAACTCAATGCATCATGGGAATCCCCCGGCAGCCTACGTCTATTGCAGCATAACTAAGGGAGGATTCAGGGTCACCTGATCCAGCCCTAACTATATGCTTTAGCAAAAAGGAAAGTTTTAAGCCTAATCTTGAAAGTAGAGATAGTGTCTGTCTCCTGAATCCAAACTGGAAGCTGGTTCCACAGAAGAGGGGCCTGAAAACTGAAGGCTCTCCCTCCCATTCTACTTTTAAATACTCTAGGAACAACAAGTAGGCCTGCAGAGTGAGAGCGAAGTGCTCTAATAGGGTGATATGGTACTACAAGGTCATTAAGATAAGATGGGGCCTGATTATTTAAGACCTTGTATGTGAGGAGCAGGATTTTGAATTCAATTCTGGATTTAACAGGAAGCCAATGAAGGGAAGCCAAAACAGGAGAAATATGCTCTCTCTTTCTAGTCCCTGTCAGGACTCCATCCATCCATCCATTCGCTTCCGCTTATCCTTTTCAGGGTCGCGGGGGGCGCTGGAGCCTATCCCAGCTGTCATAGGGCGAGAGGCGGGGTACACCCTGGACAGGTCGCCAGTCTGTCGCAGGGCCCCTGTCAGGACTCTTGCTGCAGCATTTTGGATTAACTGAAGGCTTTTCAGGACCATGACAGAAACACCACAAATAAGCACATTTTTAGCACTTTAGTTACTATATGTTACATATAAGAATAATGTTTCCCATATCACTCTACTGCATGCTGAAGCATTTTTTGAATAGTGAGCAGATTTCTCTGAGCACTTATTGCTATCCAAGTAATTAGTGAGAAATTTGGTTATTTTTTTCATTTCCTGTAAGGAGGGTTCAGTTATGTAACAGAAACCTCCGAGTGTCAATGGGGAATGCTTAACACAGAAACATGTAGGGTTATTCTTTGTTTGAAATGAATCTAATTAGCTAAACTACTGTATCTAATCCTGGAGCAGTCATTGAAGCAGTCATTAGATCGTTGAATCATTTGTTGTTTAAACATGGACTCATGGCTGATTCTTCAATGAGACCTATGTAAAGGAAATATCTGACACATGCTTGAACCCCTGAGGTCTTTTTTTCCTTTTATTTAAAAAAAATGTAATTGCATCCAGCTGGTCACAAATGGAGATGCTTGACACCTCTTAGAGCCAGAAGTGCTGATAAAGGTGATGAAGTGTAAAAAGCACACAGACAGCACTGGCTTGCAGCTACATTGGGTTTTAATTATAGGTCTGCATCCTTGTTCTGTTGATCAGACTTGGAAGCTCTCAAATTGCGATGTGTGTTAAATCAAAAACCATAGACAGGTGCAGGCGCACAGAAGTTACAGGGGCGCTCACATTACCCATTTCCTGCTCTGTAATATGGTAATTAGTTGTTATGAAGGCATGGAGAGCCAATCAAATCAGGCTCCTGTGGGTATGACTTTGACATCTACATCCGCCAACAGTAGAGTTTTTATTATGATGAATGCTGCTAATATACAGAGAATGGGCCCTCTTGTTATTGATTTCCAGCAACAGCAAATATGATCATCCAAACAGCAAATGCAAAAGGAATTATAATAATCCTTATCAGTATTAATGGCACAGCTAATGGCGTTTTAATGTAAAAGGTTGACGGCAGTATAATTTAGCTCACCATAAATGTATTTGTTAATCAGATGTTCAGTATGGAGGCTGAGAGCGCTGCAATGGCTGAGTGGGTTGAAAGTCTCTTTTCATGTCTTTTTGTGACAACGACTTTCTAAGGATCATCCTCCCTCACTTGCAAAGTCCTCTGTTCATCCTTTCTTTTACCACTCATTCTTCACACTTATTTAAAATTCCTTCTATGTAAATACTGGTAATTTAATCAAACCTCTGTTTGCTCTTATTGCTTTAACTTAGGCACACAAAGACATGCATATAAGCAGGGGGGAAGAAAAGCTGGAAAATGTATGTCCCCTTCCATCTCCATTTTTCCTGGCAACTCTAGCAGACTTTTATGACCCTCTTCTTCCTCAGCACGCATCTTTGGTGGTTTGGTGAATGCGCATGTTTCAGAAAATGACGCCAGAGTCAGTGCCGCCCCCTCCTTTTCTGCCTCTCTTTGCTCATTGTGCTGTGAAAGAAAGATAGGGCTGTGCAATTGTTCGATAGACTGAAAGAGAGGAAGGTTCCTCTGAGAGGCTTAGGGCAGGTCTCATTAATGAAAGCAGGATGTTGAGTGTGTCTGCATTTGTGTGTGCTTACTTTGAACACTTTTGTTATGGGGACAGTGGGGGTAAAGCTTCACAAGATCCCCCCCATAACATTTTACAGTGATGTTTAAGCTTAGAAAATGATTAGGTTTGATTGGGTTTACAACAGGCGTACTGCAGTGAAACTTGAATCAATGTGATGTCCTCAGTTTAAATACAACTGTGTCTGTATGAGTTATAAAGTAGTGACAGGAAGTACAGGAAGGATTTTTTTTCTTCCAAATTATTAAAGTGAAAATAGAGCACTACCACTATAAAACACAAGGTGTATGGATTTTTGTGTGATATTGATGTACAGCTTTGGAAATTTTCATTTAAACAAAATGTATGCCCCTCAAATAATACATTTAAACCAACTGTCTGATTACTGTTTAGATCTTGGCCTCTTGTGATTAGCACCAGGTCACTGACAGAAAATCCTTTGGTGTGCTGAGGAGAATTTATATGAAGTCCTACTCCTGTACAGTATGGGTAGATATTGGATATTTCCAAGGCCTAATGCTCAGTCATGAAGTAAAAAAACAACATTTTATTGGGCTGAAATAGAGCTGGGCGATAGAACGATAACGATATGTATCGCGATATAACTTTTACTCGATAGAGAAATTAAGCTATCGCGATAGACCTCGCCGCTCTTGTCCTCTTAAAAAAAAAAAAAAAAAAAAAAGGTCAGCCAATCCAAATTAAGTAGCGCAGAGCCGAACCAATCACAGCCGCAGCGTCACGTCGCGTGACTTGTTACGTACAGCACAAGTGCCAAGCCGCACGTGTGTTTGTTTGGGAAGCAGCCAGCGGGTAATGGAGCCAGCACGTAATGGAGGAAATGAGTGTGCCGACTAGAAAAATCAACCGAGCGTGACCGAAGAGAAAACAGATGATGGTTCCAATGCCGGAGAGATTGTCAAACGGAAGAGCCAAAGAAGTTCCGTAGTGTGAAGGTATTTCGGCTATTTCAAGTCTGACAAAAAACAGAGTAGCATGCACTGTAAATTGTGCCGAAAGCAAGTCTGGAAATACAATAAACTGGTGCATGCGTCACACTGTGCGCCACGTTATTGTTTCGGTGAAATGGATTTCTACAATACTGTTACTGTTAATTCTACTCTCTGCAGTGTTTAAATGCTTACATATACACAGTTACTGTCCGTCCACACATACGACTCGGTTCTGCTTCTATGCCCCAGCTTTGTTTACTTTTTCCCACCGAGGCTTCTAGACTTCTGATTGGCCAACATTTCTGCACGGTTAGGAATCTAGCGCCACCTGCTGCTTTGGCATGTTCATAGCAGCGTTTTCCTTCATTTCTGCCTTTATGTGTGGACGGGATTATTTTTTAAAACGAAAACGGAAAATCTCCGTTTTCAAAAATACCCGTGTACGTGTGGACGTAGCCTCAGTCTCTGACTGGAAGCGCTAATTCGTCATTCGGCTTTTGTCAGACTAAAGTAACTGTTACAACTGTTTGAAAAGCTCAGCTATACAACAAGGAGAGATTGAGAATTTCCTTTTAGTTCTCAGTTTATTTGATACTGACAAAAGTTAGTCAGTTTTGTCTGATCTTCTGTAAAACAAACTAAGATTTATTTTTAGAATTAATATTTTGTTTCTAAGTGGAATTGACAATTTAGTTTGTTTCGTTTGTTCTATTTTGAAACTTAAACGCTTTAGCGGCTGCCTTTTGTGTAGTTTGCAATATTTGCCTTTATTTATCTGAAAAAGTCTCATGTTCCTTAAGTACATCTACCCTGTTGAACTTATTATGGGAAATAAATATTTAAATAAAAACAAGCTGCTGATTATTTCACATTTTACTTGTGAGCAACGGCACATTTAAATCTTACAAATATAGTTATTTGGCTTATATCGTGATAGATATCGTTATCGCCTGAAATGAAAAAAACATATCGTGATATGAAAAAATCTCATATCGCCCAGCTCTAGGCTGAAAACAGAAGTCGTAATGGTAGAAAAGTCTGTGGAGTAGCTCTAGCTGCAGGTAGAGCAGGTTATATACTAATTTGTTATCTACTAAAGGGTTAGTGTTTCATACCCGGCTGCTCCTTTCGGCATGCCAACGTATCCTTGGGCAAGGAGATATAAAGTGCTAGGCATAGGAAAAGAACTGTGTTACTGGGTGAATGTTGTATATTTAACACAAAGTTTAAAAAAGTCTACAACTCCAGGTAAACAAACAAGCACCACACTGGGAAAGCACACAGATGCTCAAGACTGAGGGGAGACATGAGAGAGCTAATCAGGGGGATGGACATAGCTGGGTGATGAGAGACAGATGAGGATAATCAGACAATCAATGGGAGGGTGTCAACTCAAAATCAGACACAGATTCTAATAACAGTGACTTGTGTTTGGGAAACAAACAACTCTCACGGAAATGAGGAAACACAACAATACTGTGAGTGAACGAGCTAACGTGAAGATAGCACAGTAAATGTACTCTGACAAAACAAGGGCCAAGAAATGACAAAAAAACTGAAACTGCAAACAACACAGTGTAGGAGGACAGGTATGAAGGTAAATATTAGGGGTGCAACGATACTCGTATCGATATTGAACCGTTCAATACAGTGCTTTCGGTTCGGTACGCATATGTATCGAACAATACAAAATTTGTAATTTATTTTATCAACTTTCCTTCTGACGATGCTGTCTGTGTTGAGTGCTCAGTGAATCTGCGTTCGACTACTCCGCCTAGGCTGCACTGTCGAGCGCAGATCCACTGAGCGCTCAACACAGGCTGTATCCCAATTCAGGGTCTGCAGCCTTAAAGTACGCATTTCAAGGCCGATTACGTCACAGCGGCGCGCCGAAGGCTGTCCCAATTCAAAGGCTGCTCGAAATGCGGCCCTGAAATGCGTCCTTCATTTCCCTGAATTTTAAGGCTGTGGCAGTGTAGACTTCGTGGTCCCATATATCCCACAATTCATAGTGCAGCAGTCGGTGTGGAGAATTCTGCCGCAGACGATAGAAGCGGAGCGGCCGAAGAGTAAACTGTGAAAATTAAGTACTGAATATTATGTCACTTATTTATGTGGAAATGTTTAATAACGAAGAACATTAAACATTACTGTTGGCCACATGTCGGCAAAGTTATGTGACATTAGTGACGTTTGTACTAACTTGGTTTTAAAGCCTTTACTTTAAAATATACTCCATTCAATAGCTGAGCTTAATCTTACAGAGAATGATCAAAGCTCATGTAGAAACAAACAAACAAATGAACAAAAGATTTTTTCCTTCATTTCTGTCAAACAAAGCTATGACACGTTTCCAGTGGTTAGTATCATGGTTGCTAGGCAACCTGGGCAGCGCAATGGAGGCTTTTTAAAAAAAACTTTATTGACAAACAACAGTATCACCGCAACGGAGGCTAGACCGTCCCATTACACAAGCCTCGCACTTCCAGCCTTAGCGGTCTTTGAGTACGCGGCCCTTGAGGATCGTTGAGGCTGCGTACTTTAAGGCTGCAGACCCTGAATTGGGATACAGCCAATGTTGGATGTGCCACGCAATGCTCAATTACATGGGTGGGAACTAGTGTGTTAGCGCAGTTAGCTCGTTAACGTGTTGGCCGTCTAGCCCCACGCACAGGGCGATCAGGGGTAGCTCGTTAACGGAGATTTGCCGTGTTGTGGCGTTAACGTCATTTCAATGAGATTAACGCTGACAGCACTAGTGGGAACACAACAAATATGACTGCACATTTACGCCGACATCATCCTAGTGCAAAGACAAGTGGAAGCAGACAAAAACAACAAGCATGCATGCTACAAACTTTACCCGAGTCATTTAGACAGCCGTTAGCACATGATTCTCCTTATGGGGACCTGATATGTTTAATATTGTGGCGAGCTCAGGCAAGGAGGAGACGGAGGTGTCGTTTGGTCTTGCTTCCTGTGAGCTAGCCAGGGAGCACAGCCGTTTATTGACATCTGCAGAAGAACGCTGCCGCTAGCTAACTGCTCAGCGCGGCAACCGCACAGCAACAACAACACACAGGGCGCCCTCTGACCCCGGAAGGACACACCGTCGCAGCGAGAGGGCGTCACCCGTCACTATGGCAACATAAACAAAACATAACTGTACAAACCGAACCCCGAACAGCCCTGACCCGCTACATAGCCCCCACCTAAGGGGTCAGTCGTCCCCTACGACCCCAGTACCCCACACAAAGTCCTGCAAATGTCCAGGTGCCTTCTTTTGGCGCACCGGCCGGTCACGACCGGCGGGGGAAAAGTCACTCGGGTCAGAACATGGGGTGCCACCATCATCCCACTTCTGACACCAATGTGGCGAGCTCAGACAAGGAGGAGACGGAGGTGTCGTTTGGTCTTGCTTCCCGTGAGCAAGCCAGGGAGCACAGCCGTTTATTGACATCTGCAGAAGAACACTGCCGCTAGCTAACTGCTCAGCGCGGCAACCGCACAGCAACAACAACAACACACAGGGCGCCCTCTGACCCTGGAAGGACACACCGTCGCAGCGAGAGGGCGTCACCCGTCACTATGGCAACATAAACAAAACATAACTGTACAAACCGAACCCCGAACAGCCCTGACCCGCTACATAGCCCCCACCTAAGGGGTCAGTCGTCCCCTACGACCCCAGTACCCCACACAAAGTCCTGCAAATGTGAAGGTGCCTTCTTTTGGCGCACCGGCCGGGCACGACCGGTGGGGGAAAAGTCACTCGGGTCAGAACATGGGGTGCCACCATCATCCCACTTCTGACACCAATGTGGCGAGCTCAGACAAGGAGGAGATGGAGGTATCGTTTGGTCTTGCTTCCCGTGAGCAAGCCAGGGAGCACAGCCGTTTATTGACATCTGCAGAAGAACACTGCCGCAAGCTAACTGCTCAGCGCGGCAACCGCACAGCAACAACAACAACAAACAGGGCGCCCTCTGACCCCGGAAGGACAAACCGTCGCAGTGAGAGGGCGTCACCCGTCACTATGGCAACATAAACAAAACATAACTGTACAAACCGAACCCCGAACAGCCCTGACCCGCTACAATATGCTGCTGAGAATATAGCCCAGAAGAAGCGTATAGTATAGCTTTTATTTTGGAAAGCGAGACGCTGACAGCACTAGTGGGAATACAACAAATATGACTGCGCATTTACGCCGACATCATCCTAGTGCAAAGACAAGTGGAAGCAGACAAAAACAACAAGCATGCATGCTACAAACTTTACCCGAGTCATTTAGACAGCCGTTAGCACATGATTCTCCTTATGGGGACCTGATATGTTTAATATGCTGCTGAGAATATAGCCCAGAAGAAGCGTATAATATAGCTTTTATTTTGGAAAGAGCCATTTCTCTGTAATAAACTCTCTTTTCCAAAGATGACTGATTCCTCAATCAGATACAGGGCTTGCAAAATCGCTAGCCTGACGTCCCGGGGCTAGCGATTTTTCCAGTTGGGCTACCAAAATCTATCTCTGCCCTGCCCATCGGACTATTGTAGGAAGGAAAAATATATGTCAATGCTTTTGCATTCTTTCGGAAATGTAGCTGGGTAATTATGTCATTGGCATCGGTGAGCCACTGTCAATATGTGACATATTGAAATTGAATTTGCGCTTGTTTTTTGCTTTCACTTTGCAATCACGGGAACTGTGTATAGAGAGCGACAGCACTGATTGGTGAGTGATGATAATTTGCGCACCAATTCCTCTGACATCGTCTTATCAATCGTTAGCTTACTATGCAAACATGACAAGTGAAATCTCCCGCAGCAAGCTTAAACATATGAGAGGTTGATCGCGCAGAGAATCGCTGACCGTTATGTGTGTGTGTGTAAAAGCAGCAGGATATATACTTTAGTTCTGCTGAGCCAAATAAGACAGGTCAGGGTGAAGAAGTGACAGCCAAAGAAAAGCTTACCACAAAACGGAAAAGTTATGACAAATCAGACTATAAGGCAAAAAGAAAGTGCAGCTTTATGGTTTCATGGACAAAAGAATTTCTGCGGCTGCAATATGACGAGCTATATAACCAGGGCTGCACATAAGTGGTCCACAGGTGCGCATTCGCTGTCAAACCCCCCCCCCCCCCCCCCCCCCCCCAAAAAACGCGCACAAGATATGAAGTTGCAACGCGTGTTTGCATACATAACATTTTCTGGAGGAGGACAGAAAGTTGTTTAGAACTCTTAAAGATGTCGAAGAAGCTCCTTTAAGCAGTTACTTTGGTGTTCCTCCACCTCCAAAAAAATGTCAGAAGGAGTCCGAACCACAAAAGAAGCAAGGAAAAGTGGTTGCAGGAGGTGAGCTGGCTTCAAACAAATGATGAACGCACAGAGATGTGGTGCGGAATGTGCCGTGAAAATCCCACTCTAGCGGACAAAAACAGTGCTTTTTATATGGACACAAACGCGCGTTGCAACTTCTTATCTGGTGCACGTTTTTTATTTTGACAGCGAATGCGCACATGCAGACCACTTATGTGCACCCGTGTAAATAACATAATGTTCTGCTTGGTGTGTTGTTGGTTTTCTCTCGATTTCTGAGTCGACAAGTGCCTTTGTTACTGGGACCAGTAATTTTAAGAAAGGCCCCCATTAGAACCCATGAGAAATGCAAGAAATGCATTATTGCTCAGTCTGCAATATCTTTCCCAGAACAAACACCAATTGGATGGATGGATGGATGGATACTAAAAATAAACCTGAAAAATCGGTTTAGAACAGCGTACTATGTTGCAAAGAGTGAACTACCACTGGCAAAATTTAGCAGTCTTTGCAAACTTCAAAAAATAAATGGCCTAGATCTTGGTTCCACTTGCCTCTTACCCGTGACTTCAGTGGAAATTTCAAATTCAGGATCTGACACAGACTGATTCATGTCCTACACAGTTCTTACAAGTTCATAGAAATTTCTGTTCAATTAGAACCAAGTATTTGAGTTGATGATTGTAATTTTTATACAATGTTGTAATTTGTTTTTCAACAATTTTTTGATTAATGTTTTGTTTCCTTTACAATATTCTACTTTAATGTATAATATTGTAAAGGAAACAAAACATCAATCAAAAAATTGCTCTCTTTTTTATTCGGGCTACTTAAATTTATTTTGGGCTACCAAAAACTGAAGAGTCCCTGCCCGAAGGGCTACCGGGGATTTTGACATTTTGCGAGCCCTGAGATATATTTATTTTTTAATTACTTTTGTTTCAGCAACATTACATTTAAAAACTGTACTTTTGAGTTAAAATATATATTTATAATTTTAATAAATAACAAATTAAAAAGGCATGAACATTTTTTTTGTATCGAAAAAATATCGAACCGTGACACCAAAGTATCGAACCGAACCGAACCGAACCGTGAATTTTGTGTATCGTTGCACCCCTAGTAAATATGTGTGTTTTTTTTCCCTACAGGTTCTCACATTTATTCTACAAGCGCTCACATTTTGCAATTCATTTAACTTCATAGGCTCTACCATAAAATAACAACAAAAATCGATAAAAAATGAAACTCTAGTTGGAATAAGATGAACTGAAGACGGGAATAAAACCTATATAGGGAGTGCAGAATTATTAGGCAAGTTGTATTTTTGAGGAATAATTTTATTATTGAACAACAACCATGTTCTCAATGAACCCAAAAAACTCATTAATATCAAAGCTGAATGTTTTTGGAAGTAGGTTTTAGTTTGTTTTTAGTTTTAGCTATTTTAGGGGGATATCTGTGTGTGCAGGTGACTATTACTGTGCATAATTATTAGGCAACTTAACAAAAAACAAATATATACCCATTTCAATTACTTATTTTTACCAGTGAAACCAATATAACATCTCCACATTCACAAATATACATTTCTGACATTCAAAAACAAAACAAAAACAAATCAGCGACCAATATAGCCACCTTTCTCTGCAAGGACACTCAAAAGCCTGCCATCCATGGATTCTGTCAGTGTTTTGATCTGTTCACCATCAACATTGCGTGCAGCAGCAACCACAGCCTCCCAGACACTGTTCAGAGAGGTGTACTGTTTTCCCTCCTTGTAAATCTCACATTTGATGATGGACCACAGGTTCTCAATGGGGTTCAGATCAGGTGAACAAGGAGGCCATGTCATTAGTTTTTCTTCTTTCATACCCTTTCTTGCCAGCCACGCTGTGGAGTACTTGGACGCGTGTGATGGAGCATTGTCCTGCATGAAAATCATGTTTTTCTTGAAGGATGCAGACTTCTTCCTGTACCACTGCTTGAAGAAGGTGTCTTCCAGAAACTGGCAGTAGGACTGGGAGGTGAGCTTGACTCCATCCTCAACCTGAAAAGGCCCCACAAGCTCATCTTTGATGATACCAGCCCAAACCAGTACTCCACCTCCACCTTGCTGGCGTCTGAGTCGGACTGGAGCTCTCTGCCCTTTACCAATCCAGCCACGGGCCCATCCATCTGGCCCATCAAGACTCACTCTCATTTCATCAGTCCATAAAACCTTAGAAAAATCAGTCTTGAGATATTTCTTGGCTCAGTCTTGACGTTTCAGCTTGTGTGTCTTGTTCAGTGGTGGTCGTCTTTCAGCCTTTCTTACCTTGGCCATGTCTCTGAGTATTGCACACCTTGTGCTTTTGGGCACTCCAGTGATGTTGCAGCTCTGAAATATGGCCAAACTGGTGGCAAGTGGCATCTTGGCAGCTGCACGCTTGACTTTTCTCAGTTCATGGGCAGTTATTTTGCACCTTGGTTTTTCCACACGCTTCTTGCGACCCTGTTGACTATTTTGAATGAAACGCTTGATTGGTCGATGCTCATGCTTCAGAAGCTTTGCAATTTTGAGACTGCTGCATCCCTCTGCAAGATATCTCACTATTTTTGACTTTTCTGAGCCTGTCAAGTCCTTCTTTTGACCCATTTTGCCGAAGGAAAGGACGTTGCCTAATAATTATGCACACCTGATATAGGGTGTTGATGTCATTAGACCACACCCCTTCTCATTACAGAGATGCACATCACCTAATATGCTTAATTGGTAGTAGGCTTTCGAGCCTATAAAGTGTGTGTGTTAGTCCCCATAGGGAAATAGTTCCTCTGCATTTAACCCATTCACCCAGTGAAGCAGTGGGCAGCCACCAATGCAGCGCCCGGGGAGCAGTGTGTAGGGACGGTACCTTGCTCAGGGGTACCTCAGGGTAGCCGTTCAGTGGAGTCGAACCCCCGACCTTCCGATCATGGGGCCACCACTCTACCTAATGAGCTATCCCTGCCCCTGCCCCTATACAGCTTGGAGTAAGACAACATGCATGAAGAGGATGATGTGGACAAAATACTCATTTGCCTAATAATTCTGCACTCCCTGTATAAATGATAAACAAAAGCTGGGACTCGAAAACAAAGAGCGATACTGAAAAAGAACTCGAATCAGCAATCAAAATACAAAAACTGGAATAACAATGAAACTCAAACACGAGTTCACAAGAAAAAGAACAAAAGAACAGAACCATAGGACTGTGACATTTAGGCGTTTTTGTTTTGCAGTTTTTACTCAGTTGGGGACCGATAATGAAAGATTGCTCTCCACAGCAAACTAAAGATTAAATCCCACTTGTTGTGGTCCTAGATAGAATCGGGTGTTAGATAACAATCCTGTTTTTGAATCGTTGTGTCATCCCCAGTACATATCCTTAAAAAAAAAATTGCCATAAGTAAAAACAATGTCCAGTAATGCGAACTGCAAAGATTTGAGTAGTTATCTGTTAAAAGACTGCATTTTCAAACAAATCCAGGACCCCACATGCTCATCACCACACAAATGTGTTTATGTAACACAACATTGAAGTTATATTTTAAACTGGTAGACTTCATTTAAAACACCCCTAAAATACTGAACAGTTACATTTTTCCCTTCTCATCTAGAAATGTCTTTTCTTCCCACATATATTCACATAACACAGACCTGTGACACAGAAAATTTGGCAATCAGATGCCCGGCACTGATAAGTACAGAGTATGTGTCAGATTTCTTCATCATCTTCCTAACAGACCGAATGTGGACTATTCTTTGCCTCGACTGCGGGGATTCGTTAACCGCAGCTGATTCTCCCCCATGTTTCTGAGAGCCGCAGTTAATCTGTATTCTGCTGCAGTTGCTCATCCTTCTCAAACCAAACAGGCAACATGGGACTTCATCTGCTGGCATATTTATAGCCATCCAACAGCAGAGAAAGGGCTAACGTGAGCATAACAAGCTGTGAAACAAACTGAAAATTCTGGATAATGACTTTGACACATCACGGCCATTTGAAGATACTGAATAGAGGCAGGCATCCACAATGTCCACAGATGTTTATCTGTAATGTTAATGTTTATGTTTGGCACAAGTAGAAGTAAACTGATAGAAGAAACTGTGAAGGGTATGCTGTATCCGAAGTGCCGATCAAAGACCAGCCCAGACACGATGTGTTCTGATTTGCTCTCAGGAGAGAAAGAGAGATAGAGATGTAATGGTGGGTTTGTAGTTGCCATTCTACTTTCATAAAAAATGGCTTCGGTAATAGGATAATCAGTACTCTCAAGAGATAAAAAAGTTTTATAGTATAGGTCAAAGCAGAAAACATCAAGGGAGCATTCTCAAACAAAGAGATGAGCCTTTAGCTGTTTTTCTTTTGCTGCTGTTGTTCAGCTTGTCAGAGAATATTCTCAGGTAGAAGCTCTGTTACATTCAGCGTCAATCTCCTTTTGTCCTGAATCTTTTATAGCTGTTAAGATAAATGTGCTAATGAACAGAGCTGATAGGCCTTTGCCTCTCTGCTGTCTGAATTAATAATCATATGATGCTTTTTCTTTTAGGGTCTGTGAGAGAAAACTGTTATGTTTGGGATGTCTAGTGAAACGAGGTCTCTGGGATCTTCAGTATTAAGACAGAACAAATAGGAAAATGCAGTGTAGAGCCTTGCTGGGGGAAACGAGGAACTCAACCTGATAAATTATTCTACTTTTCCGCAGGAACCAAGAGCAAGATGCTTTCTGGCTCCCAAAGCTAATGCCAAATACAGTCTAATAAATTGATTCAAACCCACAAAGTGTGGAACAAGCTTTTCGTCTGTTATCACACTTATACATAGTGCTTGTCTTTGGTTTTGCTTTATAAAATGCAAAGCAAGTCAATACACAGCGAGAACCTGGCTTATTAGGCAAATAGCAGCATTGATTTAAAGATTCAGACCAGTCAATTGTTGTAATCAAAGCATTTCCTTTCTTCTTCCCTCTCCATTTGTTCTTGTATTTCTCCTTTCCCCCCTCCCTCTATAGCAGACAGTATCCAAAGTCATCCAAATGTGTTTTTGGAAGGTGAGCAAACTCATGGAGGGCCGACTTCGCAGCAGTCCTCTGAGACCGACACTGAAGGAGGAGGAGAAGAGGGGGGGCGTAGAGCCAGTGTGACCAGTGTGGAAAGTGAAATGTCGATTTGCTCCATGGGCCAACTTGGAAACACCATCGCTAACAGTGAGTGGGAGGAAAACAAAGAGACAGAAAGGCCACGCCGTCGTCTTCCATTTGTCTTCTGGAGATTAATTCAAGTTGATGAGCTTTCACAGCTTTTAAAGTGACCTCAGTTCCCCCATCTAAGTATGAGGATGTGTGTTTATGTTTCAGTTTCCAGTAGTTGGTGGGGCTCCAAGAGGCTGGACTATGCTCTGTACTGCCCTGATGTGCTGACTGCGTTTCCAACAGTGGCTCTGCCTCACCTTTTTCACGCCTCCTACTGGGAGTCCACTGACGTGGCAGCTTTTGTTCTTCGGCAGGTGAGAGAGCCTTACTAATAACAGTATTGTTTTCTCCACAGCATATTTAATAAACTAGTGTTCTCGAAAATGGCTGTTTTTGCAGCTCAAATTGAAGACTAACTAAATCCTGCAGCTCACTTATACCCTTAATCACAGCTTTGATCTGGACATGATCACTAGATGAGGTATGCTTTTTGTTTTCGTTGGATTCTTTGAACTTCTGATGATATTTTCAATCTTATTTTCACTCATTCCCTGCAAATGATGAAATATAAATTGCCTATTGCCTATATAAATAAAGAACCATCATCATTTTTTAAAAATACAAACACATCCACCTATCCATCCTCGTTCTGTCTATGTACACACTTACTGTTTCCAAAGGAAATTAGATGGTAAATTGCTGCCAGTTCCTTTTCAAATCATTGCATTCTGTTTTTATTCGCGACTCTTTTTTGGAATTGTGGTTGTATTATATCATAATATGTAAAATGACAGAGGCTGTACTTTCTTTTTACCTAACTGTATTTAAATATCTAAAAGCGTCATCCACTGGACTCTTTCTGAGAGATAGACCAAAAACAAGTTCAGCTCTCTAAAGCAGTTCAATATAGCAACAAAAACAACGATAAAGGTGTGGGAGGTAGGACATGGAGATAATGAGCAGAGGTGTCAAGTTGGAAACAGTGTATCTTAACATTATAAGAATAAACTGTGGCGTTTTTAGACTCATGCACTGGCATTTCATGCAGTGTGCTTAAAACAATAAACTGTCCTGTTCTCTACATAACAGGACAAAAGAGAAAGAGTTTATTAATGTAAAACATTTCATACAATGTGTAATTCAAAGAGCATACAATGACTTGACCTATTTGTCACACTAGGAGATAGTCCATCCATCCGTTTTCTTAACCACTCATCCAATTCAGGGTCACGTGGATCGCCTGAATACTATCCCGGCTGTAACAGGCCAAGAGGAGGGCTGCACCCTGGAGAGGTCACCTGTCTATCACAAGGCTAATTCAGAACGCAGAGAATCGTTCACGCTCAGACTAGCAGAGATGAAGAAAAAGGTTCAGCTGTACTGTAAATGGGAGCATGCTTCACTGTAATTGAATGGATGGCATGTGAGGAACTCAGCCATTTGAGTTTGATCTGATTCCAAAAGTCCACAACAACCACAACCAGTCAAACTTCACATTTTTGTCCAGACATGAAACTCTGTTCAGCATATGTTGTAGATGCTGCCTAACTTTTCAGCTGTCAGCATGAAATCATGAAATAGGACTCTCTAAAGGACTCTTTTACACACATGCACACACACACATGATGTGCAAAACAAGGCAAAGTTACACTTGACGTGCTTGATCTTATGTGAAGCTGTTCAGGATTCATCTGACCCATCACAGCTGAGCCTCTGACAAACTGAAACCCTTTTATCAAGCTTGCTCTTTGATATGACATAAATATGGACATGTCTGATTTTGTGGTTTAGTCTGCTTTATAAATAAATTCAATAAGCGTATGACTGAAATCTACAAAAGTTTGAAAATGTATGTGTGCTGCCAACTCTTTGGTTAGGATTTCAAAAGTCTGCAAATATGTTCTCAGCTTAGGCTCAGCTGTAGTCATTTCCATATTACCATCCTCAACTTTAATTAGTCATACGGACCCATCATTTGGTCAGGAGAGTCTTAACATGCTGGCAGTATATATTTCTAGCAGTAAAGCTGGAATTAAGCAATGAACCTTGACAAGGTTTATGCCACATTTTGCCCACTGAACTGCCCATAAAAATATTATGGGCAGTTCAGCTTTAACCTATGATAACAAGGATAAGGAGAATCTGTAACTCCTCAGACACCAATGAACACTATGCCAGTAAATACATCTGAAAAACATCTTTTTAATCACATTATTTCTTATGAAAAACTTCTAGAAACACTGGCACTCTTTTAAAACAGATGATTAGAAAGCAGAGCTTCCATAGGGAAAAGAAATCTTTTCGTGTTGGCTCGATCTGCTGTGTGTTGCCTTTGTGAGACAGTGGAGACGATTTAGAGATGCACAAAGTAAACAAAGCTCTATTGAAGTCATTAGGAATTTAATAAACCTTGGCGTACAGCATCATTTGTGCTGCAGAATATTTACGATTTGTAACAGAATGTAAAAGTTGTGTGAAAAGTCATTTGTCAGACTTTCTGTTGCTGTCTTTATGGAAACTCTCTCTTGATGTTTAGGCCACCTGGTCAAAAATGATAAGCAGAGCCTCAGTCAAGCAATATGCAGTAATTCTCTACAAAACTGTGAATTAGAAACACCATGAACCTCTTTTAAGGCTTTAGATGCACTGTTCGTCAGTATATCAGCTAACAGTAATGCCACCATCACAGTAGTGGCATTACTGTTAAACAAACCTGTGTTATCTTATGGAAATGCCTGTTCTTATTTTAAATATTTTTGTATTCATTAACAGCTCATGCGATGTGACTGCTTAAAGGCAAAGGAAGCAGACAACTTGGACTCGGCTCCTTTCTCACCCTCTGGTCCCCGTGAGAAGTGGCTTAGAAGGAGGACACATGTCAAACTAAGGGTAAAAAATTAAAATTCCCCTTTTTTTGGATGTATATAACTTAATACCAGATTAACGTGATGTTCAGTGTTTTGGGAATCAAGAATTGGCTGACTAAAAAGATGATCCTAGAGTCTAGTTAAAAGGCTTTTTCAGCTGTGGCTGACACTGGCAAAGACTGTAGACGTGTAGAGTGGCAGGCAGGGTTGGCAAGCTTTCGAATCAATCAGCAGACAGAGTTGACACAGGTTTGGCTGGCTCACACAGGAAACCTAGGGCGCAAAGATAGCAGGTTAGCAAACTAGCGATCAGAGCAAGCGTTTGGGAAACGAGAAAGGCTCCTCTCTACCACAACAATTGAACGAACAATCTGCGAGCTAGTGTATATATACTGCAGGGTGTTGATTAGGTGATGAGCCTCAGGTTTGCCAGCCAGAAATCTGGTGGTTAAGAGATTGGCTGTGCCTTTAAGGCATGGACCAACGATGGCATGTTGATCCAAATTAAAAAAGAAAAATTAAATGCCTTTGTTTGCAACAACTGGGTTCGATTGCAAGATGCAGATGAAGTGACACAAAAAGGGTGTAAAAGTTCTAAGTAGACAAAATCTGATTTCAGTCATCTTTCCCTAATTTGTAACATGCACTTAATCAGGGTTAAAATACGGGTATTACAGACGGCTGAAGCTGTAGTAGTTAAGTCTTTGGCCTCCATGAATGATCTGAAGCTGGAAAAATCTTAAAATACTCCCACACATTCACCTTGAATCACTGATGCAGGCAGACGCATACAATTGCTCGATGTTCCTGAACCCTGCCGAGTAGAATAATCAAGGTCACATTGCTATCCCTTTTCTAAAAACACAAAATTAGTGCCTGCTTGCTTTTCATGTGGCTATAAATAGAACCGAATAGCCATGGAAACATAACTATATTTGAGTTTGAAGGTTTTCTTTTTCTCGGTGTCGACTTGTTCATGCCTCACCTCAGCTAAGTGATGTGATTCTTATGTTAGTGCTCAAAGCAGTTGCCCCCGTCCTGGATACGAGTCGGTACGTGTAGATTTAAAGCAGCCCCATGCCGATTCAGTCCGGGCACAGCCAGATGATCTGTTGCAGGGCGATGCTATTCGGAGAGATTTGGCAACTATTTCAAAGGTTTCTTGCTGTGGTAAGAGGCCTTTGTCACAGCTGGAGAGGGACCACTACTGTGGCAGTTGTTTCGTGTGTTGCTTCTCGTGTGTTGCTCTTTAACAGGCAGGTGTCTGACTCACTAACTCGTGTCCTCCATAGTTTTGTCTGTAAGTTGATGGTGTCATTAGCCACAAGTTGCTTGTTCGTATTGTTTATACATATACCACACAGAGTTCATGACACAAAAAATAAATCTATGCTGAGCCATGTGATGCACTCAAGTCACATAGCTGCAGGCTGGGATCTTGTTAAACTGTATGCTGGTGCATGTACACGCACAGGTATGCACATATATATTTACATGTTCTCTCTCTGCATTGCCATCACAGGATGAGTAAGTGACGCCTCTTGCTGGCAGACAATTAACTGTTGACAAAGCTAATGCGGGATAGCAGCTGGAAACATTGAACTTCGTTGTTAGATGTCACATCCTTTAAATCAATTATCATTAGCCGATGTGGTGAGACGGTAAAGCACAACAACAACATGGTTGATCACATTAGCATTTAGCTGTATTTGTCATGTGCAGATGCTCCATTATCTTTCACTGAGTGTTGTCAATAAACAACAGAACATTTTCAAGTAAATGAAATGTCATCTGAGCCTCTTAATCCTGATGAAACAACCCCAGTAAACAACGATTGAGTTAATAAATTTATCGTTGCTGCTGCTTTTGTTTGCGCGTGTGGCTGTACACCTGTGATATTTTATTTATAGAAGTTGGCCCCTTTGATAATTTATTTTGATCAATTATTGTTACAGTGTACAAACATAAATCCAAAATTGAAATACTAGCTTCGTGAGGCTGATAAAACTTGCACTGTATGCTGTTAAAATTCTTCAGTATAACGTTGAGGTTGCAGAAATGACAGAGACGTTAGGGAGGGAAAATTACAGTTTCTGTCATGGTGACCCACAAAATTATACATTAGCGCGCTCATAATATGCTATTAAAATGCAACCATCTCAGCAAGAAGAGATTTAGGGATTAGTGTTCCACTGCTGGCACACTTGGAGGTACTCACTGAATAGTGCAATATGGAGAATAGAACATGACAAGGAAGCTTAATAGGGAGTTAGCATGCTTTTCTGTAAGGTCCCACAGTGCACTCTTCAGCAGTATTTGGCTGGACTTGGAAATTTGGAAAAACAGGGCATGAAAGCAGGAAATTTATGGCTATTTTTCATCTCATTCCCTCTGATTGTGTTTGTCTCAAAGGCTTGTAAAGACAGGCCATGTACAGACAAAAGTGACGACTGATTTTGGTGGACGTTCACAATAGTTCAGGTGCTTTAGATGTTCTGTTTCTTATACATTATACATTACCATCAGGAAGGCATCTGTTCATAAATTCACTTTGCAGAGCTTAATCATATCCCCGGACAATAAACCCTTAATCATAAAGAAATCCTCAGCTACAGGTGGAGCAAGGTGTCCTGCAACAAATGATGAGGCAGACTTACTCTTGTGGAGTCATCTCAGATTACATGACAGAGAATCAAGAAATCTTAAATCCACAGAAGACGTTCCCTTAGATACAGCACAAACCTTGAAAAACGAATAGTTATGTCTATAACTTCTGTTCCCTGAAGGAGAGGAACGAGATACAACACATAAGTATGGGATATCACGCCCTCGCGTGTCCTGGCTGAAGAAACCTTTAATCACGCCTTTAAGGCAGATGACGTGTGATGACAAGCGCACGGCCCCGCCTGCACAAGTAGCCGCTGTCATCACAGTCATCCCTCAGTTCGATAGCCGCTCTTCACCGAGCCAAACTGCTCAGTGGGGCCACCTTGTGTTGTACCTCGTTCCTCTCCTTCAGGGAACAGAAGTTATAGACATAACTATTCGTTCCCTTTCAGTCGATTCACTCGGTACAACACATAAGTATGGGACATATATACACGCCCCACAGAGCAGCCACCGAACCGGAATCAGACCACCACATCCTTAGTGAGTGGTAGACCCAGCAGAAAGGACAGCATGAGCCACCGAAGGGGCTGTAACGTCCAACCGATAAAACCGCACAAAAGTGTGCGGTGATGCCCAACTAGCTGCCGCACAAATATCAGCTACAGGCACCTCTTTAAAAAGAGCCCATGAGGTTGCCATCCCCCTGGTGGAATGAGCTCTCACCCCGTTTAGATATATTTTTTATGCAATAATATCCTTTAAATTTTTTAATTTGAACTCTGACACTGATTCTTTTTTCTGTTACTTCTAATCACATTTCAGCATGAGTCATAAAATTTACTCCAGGGTAGCGCGCCAGAGACAAACTGTTGTTGCCGTAAAGGCTTACGTGTTACATTTGTGTCCTGAATAATGGAGGTAGTTCTTGTCACTAACTGCAGAACGTCACAGCAAACCACAGGGTGAATGATGTCATTGCCACCGAGGATGGACCCCAGACTCTGGTTGGTCGCTTCATGTATGGCCCCTTGGATATGGTCACTCTGACTGGAGAAAAGGTGAAAAACAGCGATATGATTTATGTTGATGCGTGTGCGTTTCTTTGTTAGGCTGGCATTAATCAATTAATCGCATGTGTTATACCCCTGCCCCTCTCAGGTGGATATCCTGCTCATGACACAGCCTCAGTCGGGCCGCTGGGTGCACTTTGACACAGAGGTGACCAACAGCAGTGGCAGAGTCACATACACAATACCTAAGACAAAGAAGCTTGGCCTAGGAGTATATCCCATTAAAATGGTAGTCAAGTAAGCATCCATGTGGCATTCCCTTTACAAAGCGCTGTATTATCAAATAAGATGTAGAAAGAAGAGAAAGATTTCATTTATTTATGCTCTGTGTTGGAGTATGAGCTCCTTGCTGGATAATGCTGCATAAATAGTGGCCTTGAAGGGAGTAACAACTAAGTTCTCATTTTTTTTAATATGTAGTTTCTCCTTTTTTCAATCCACAGGGGGGATCAGACTAGTGCAGAGGCCTACCTGACTGTGTTACCAAGGGGCATGGAGTGTGTTGTGTTCAGCATTGATGGCTCTTTTGCTGCCAGTGTGTCAATCATGGGCAGCGACCCCAAGGTCCGTCCTGGAGCTGTCGATGTGGTCAGGTAACTGATTACCCTTTTTGATTATACATGCGTGTGGTTGTATGTCTACATGTAAATCTTGAGAAGGTGGAAGGGTTCACAGGAAAATACAAATTCAGTAGTCAATACACGTGCTTTGTTGGAGCTCTCAGTGTTTTAAGGATTTATGCGCATCCTCTCTGTGATAATACCACCATGATACAATTATTCACTTTGATGTGTGCTTGATTTTATGCATTCACATCCAGGCATTGGCAGGACTTGGGATATTTGATCATCTACATCACAGGCCGTCCTGATATGCAGAAACAGCGTGTGGTGTCCTGGCTCTCGCAGCACAATTTCCCCCACGGGATGATCTTTTTTTCTGAGGGCTTAGTTCATGACCCACTGCGACAAAAGACCATCTTCCTCAGGAACCTCATCCAGGAGGTAAATCCTGACATTAACATAGGCATTAACATATACAGCAAATAAGACCTTTTGGTCCAAGCCGTACAGTGAGATCTTTCTCACTCTCTCACTCACAATTTTGTAGCTTTGGGATGTGCTGAATCAAAATGTCACACGTGTGTGACTGGTTATTTTCTCTTTCACCAGTGTCACATTAAGATCAACTCTGCCTATGGCTCCATGAAGGACATTTCTGTTTACAACATGCTAGGCCTCAGCCCCTCACAAATTTATATTGTTGGCAGACCTTCGAAGAAGTACCAAAATCAGTGCCAGGTAGTTCAATTTACATTTATGTACTTTGATCTTCTCACTTCTCCTTGTCAGATTTTCTAACTCTTTGCCTGTGTGGTATGTGTAGTTCCTGAGCGAAGGTTATGCAGCGCACCTCTCCACTCTTCAGTTTGGGCACAGAGCCAGACCTAAGAAATCTCCTTCAGTTCGCATGGTCTTAAGGAAAGGTTCATTCGGTCTCTCAGCGAAGCCTGACTTTCTGTGTAAACGAACCCACCTGCGCAGGACCATGTCAGTCCAACAACCTGACCCCCCGTGCACACCCAACCCTAAGCCTGAGCGAGCCCAGAGCCAACCAGAATCGGATAAGGATCATGGTGGTGGGGGAGGCGGAGGAGGAGGAGGGCAAGGGCAAGGACAAGGTGCTTGGGGACGAGCCTCCATGCATCGCGGAGATACAACTCCCTGACAAGAGACAAGAGATGAAAGGATTGCTGGAGGACAGAAGAGGAGAACAAAGGGGTCTTAGTGTCCAGGGCCAAGGTGACATCTTATTCCATATTCCAGGTTATAACATTGCAATTTGTTGTTTGCTTTTTTCTTATAGTTTTTTGCAATTTTGCTAGTATAGGACAGTATATACGATTCTGAGACCTATTATAAGGAGTTATATCCTGGACAAGCTACAGGTTGAACAAAACAAATTATTGCCCCATATTGTGTAGTATATTACTGCCCTTTGCAGATTATAGACTTTCCTTTATAGACTTGGTTCAGTATTCCATGCATATTTGCTGAAATGGAAACACAGTTTTCTTAGGAAATTGAGGGTTTATTATGCATAATCTTGCTAACGTGCAGTGGTTAGGTGCAGCAGAGTGTGTCTGAGAAATAACACAGACAAATGAGGCACAGGTCTCTTAGACTGATCCGTCCAGAGCTAGAAAAACAGAATGGAATGATTTACAAATCTCATAAAGCCATATGAGACTCTCATACACCTTATAACGTAAACAAAAGGAAAAAACAGAAGGAAAACTGTTAGCCTATCCATCTTGAATAGGGAACATTTGGAATAATACGTGACATAGAGAAAACCTTTCACCTCTGGGTTGGTCGACTCTGTTGTCTCAGATATACAAACCCAATTCTGAAAAAGTTGCAACGCTGTGTAAAATGTAAATAAAAGAGCGCAATAATTTGGAAATCTCAAAATAGAACATAGAAAACATATTTGACAAAATAATAATAATGGATTGGATTTATATAGCGCTTTTCAAGGGACCCAAAGCGCTTTACAATACCACTATTCATTCACTCTCACATTCATACACTGGTGGAGGCAAGCTACAGTTGTAGCCACAGCTGCCCTGGGGCAGACTGACAGAAGCGAGGCTGCCATATTGCGCCATCGGCCCCTCTGGCCAACACCAGTAGGCGGAAGGGTAAAGTGTCTTGCCCAGGGACACAACGACCAGGACAGAGAGCCCTGGGATCGAACCGGCGACCTTCCGGTTACAGATGCGATTCCCAACCCCCTGAGCCACGGTCGCCCAAAATAAGAAAAATAAAAGCTCATTTTGAATTTTTAATAACAGGAACTTTCAGACTATGTCTTTTTTAAGGGAAGGCCTTGCATATTTCAGCAAGACCGTGCAGCCCTTTCACCAAATGAAAACATTTGGAGCATCATGTAAAGGAAAATATGACAAACAAAGCCCAGAACTGTTGAGCAGCTGTAATCTAACATTGGATAAGACTGGGAGAGTGCTCCTCTCTTAAAAGACCAGCAGGTAGTCTCCTCAGTTCCCAGGCTGTTGTTAAAAGAAGAGGGAATGCTATACAGTGACAAATATGGCCTGGACCCAAATGTTTTTTGCAATATGTTGCTCCATCAAATTCAAAACAAGCCACTATGTTTCTTATATAGTAATTTATTTCAGTTTAAACATTTATTTTGTGAAATTCAGTATCGGTTTGTGACATTTACAAATCATTGCATTTTTGTTTTTATTTTGAGTTTTTCCACAGTGTCCAAGCTTTTCAAAATACAGCATTTTAGTTGTCTGTGTTATCAAATCACAACAAAGGAGTACTTGGCAGATTAGTGTTGTTTTTTTAAAACGTTCATGAGAAGAACATTAAGAAAAACATTGTTAGATCTGAAAGCAGAAAGAGTTCAATATTTGCACCATTAGTCCAACCTAAAACTGAACATCAGTCGAGTGTTCAGCAGCACAACAGTGGCATGCATTGGTCCCCCAATTTTTATTATTTAGTGTAGATTAAAGCCAGTCTCTTTGTATCACTTTGTGAGAGTTAATTGTGGCCCTGTCATTTTGTGCAAAATGGAAAATCAGTGTTGTGTGTTCTGCAAAGCAAACATTTTCACACACTTTCTAACTGTAGGCAGGCTCTTTCAGACAGCCTATGATCAGGCTGCTGTAATACGCCTCCTCATGTTACGTCTGCGAAGTAATGTTTTATTTACTGTCACATTAATCCTCATTGAATAATGTAAGTTTTCACCTTTTACTTCCCTGCATTGTGTGTTAATCTTAACAGCGCGAGGCTCTGCAAAGCCATGACGCAAACCCAGATTGATTTTGTTCACTTCTGTTGAGCTCCAGCAAAGTCAATAAGCGTCCACCTTGATTAAATGATGTTCTGTGCTGTATCTGATCTGACTTGCAGTCTTCATGTTTTTAGTCAGAGAGCCATTTTGAATTTAAATGCATAAATAAGTCTAAGAGCACAAAATAAGGGAAAAATGAACAACGGGGGAATAATCGTTCTCTTTTTCTCAATACCACATATTCCTGTGGCAACCAGAGTAATGGGTGCTATTATTAGCAGCAGTTCCCTAGCAGAACTGAATGGAGATCTGGCCATGATAATGATTATGCAAGCTCAACTGCAATGTCTGTTAATGCTTGAAATCCACTCATATATTGATTTAGAAATGTTGTCTGTGTAATTTGAGTTGTGCAAATGGGAAATTAGAACTGCGTTACAGTAAAACTCTAACTCTCCTTCCTCTCATTTAACAGCGTCACCTCTGCCTACTCTATGTGTACTTTGGATCCTCCTGTTCTTTACCTCCTGCTTGGCCCTGTACACTTCGCCACCTGTTCGGTCCTTTTCCTGACCTGCTCGGTGGAAAAGGTCACTCGGTCTTCTTAAATGTGAACCAGCTGCCGAGGACGGCAGCAATTTTTGTCAACGTTTGTGTCAAGCTTCAGTTGTGTCTCACTGTCAAACCTAAGAATGTAATTAAAAGTGTTACTGTACACACATATTTATGAACACACACATGCTCCAGAGGATGAAAAACGATGATTGTGGCTACCTTGAAGCTATTATGACCCTTTTCCAGCCTTAGCAGCTGATTAACAGATGCTGCACGTACCACGGTCCTATTCAGACTGCTGTGCTGAGAGGTGGTCACGCTGAATGACTTCTGCACTGACTCCACTGATGTAAATACTCAACACACATTATCCCAGTGTGGGCCTCTGGACACAGAATCACTGTGACATTTCAGTTCAATCTCTGCAATCCAGAGCGCCAAACACCCAACCTCTCTGAACTCCTGCCTCTGCCTCTATTTTATTCACACTGTTGGATGTTTCCCCTCACGTTGTGGTTGGCTTAGTACTAGTTCAACCCCACCCCCATCCCCCACCGCCCTCCCCTTCAACCAGTCAGGCAGAACATGCCACCTGACAGCTGCCTCAGACCTGGTCCGCAGCCGCTGAAGTACTGTGGTGTGCACGGCTCGACCCCCGAGGTTGCATTTGCACTACACAGCAGTGGCTCTCGATTTAGCTGCAGTTCGAGCTTCAGAAACAAAGAGATGCATTTTGGTGTATTTGTACTTCTTGTCACTGCTTGTTGGTTACTGTAACTACTGAACGACTGAATAAATAGTTCATAGAAAAGTGTTAATTTTACCGAAAATGTTTTCTGATTGATAGACACAGCCGTGAAAAGGTGATCAAAACATGTTTGCCTAAATCATTACAGTGAAAGCATAATTAGCATGGCAAGTATTGATTGGTAGTTGACTGATAGTTGCAGTGCACTTTTTCAGGGTTTAAATACCTCCACACTCTTCGCAGTCAAATTCAGAATTTTAACTAGTTAAATATTTGCTGCTTAAATATTTCAACATTGCTTCTTCATGTCACTAAAAAGTAACACGACAAAGAACATGGAAAAATAACTTTTATCTCAAACGTGTTTTATCATTTACACTGTGTCATTCTCACTTTAGATAGCATCAAACTATACAAGACATGCAGACTTAGTAATCATGGTAATAAGTGCTAAAAGTGACAAGATTATATAAATTATTATGTATAGAAGTTGTTATATCTGAATAAAAAAAACTTTAAATATGTCCTCTTATTTTCAAACATTCAAACAAAAAACATGGTGCGTTGGTTTAACTAACTGACTTATAAAGTCTGTAACTGCTTTGCAAGTAGAGGTCACTGCAGAACACAAATGGGCCACAACCGCTGGCCATCCCCCAGCTGTTAGGCAATGTCAGATTAGAGTTAGTTAGAGACAACATGTGTGGCTCCAGCCAACCACAACAAATGCTCATGGCACAGCCACTTCAGTTGATAAGTGCACACATTGTGCTGTGCTGAGTCTCATTCTTGTATCTGAAAGTGTAAAAATTAAACCAAGTTCTCTCTGAAATATTTAATCCCAATATTTCAATACAATGTTAGCTGTGTAGCTCGCAGAATTGTATAATAGACACAATCCCTGTCGGTTCTACCAGGATGCCCTTGTGTCCATTTATTACAGCTGCCCTGGAACCAATAGATTTGTGATAAAATCAGATGCCGTCTTGTGCACTTGAGGTTGAATTGAGTCTTATTGTGGTCATGTTTAAAAATCTGTGCAAGTTGAACATATTTTTCTATGAGCAAATATTGTAAATAGAAATATTTTCGATGTATGTTTTTGAATTTTGGGTTGTTTTACTTGTAGAATTGTTGATTTTTGCCTTAAACTGTATTTGATGTTGTGTAGGAATACAAAATAATTTGTTTTGTCAAAGTATTGAGTTTTATTGTTACTTCATGACAAAGTGCATTCTATCTAGTTGATCAGATACAGTATATATGTGTGTGTGTGTGTGTGTGTGTGTGTGTGTGTGTATGAGTGTGTGAGTTTAGTGGCATTTGTTGTATAGTTGTACTTACTGAGAACATGAAGACAGCTACGATAAGTAAACGCCTCTGCAGAGAAAAATCAGACCAGTGTTAATATATCTGCACGATCCAACTGCAGCTCAATACTGCCGATTTTTCAGAAGGGAGCATGTATTTTTTATAATGCTGAGATTAAGCAGGGCATCAGGGGGATACTTGGTTGAGGTTTTAAATGCTTACCTTGAAAGTAAAAAAAACATATGAGCTCTTTGGGTGTCTTGTTTTAACTTAAAACCTGCATGGAGCGGAACACGAAAGCCAGGTTGGATCTATTCTTGACTCCTCTGCCTTTGACGGTCCATTAGTTGATTAAGTGATCACTAATAAGTATGTATGATTCCCTGAAGTTCAGCCCCGTCATTACAGTGCACCAATTAGCATTAGCTGGTAACTGTATATTATCCCAGATTCAATGCTGAATTACTCAGTTTTGTTTTGTATTTAAACAGTTCATATTAAAGCATACCAATCATTCCAGTCAATGTGCACACGGTTATCAAAGTGAATCAAAGTGTACAAAACATGCGTTTTATTTTGATGTACAAAGAATATACTGAAGGATATACTGAAAATCTAGTTGGAATTTCACCACAACAGTGTTAGTAAATGGCAAATAATAATCTAATGGTTAGATGGTGGCTGTTCTGAGATTGATTGGATGCTGTAAGCAATAACTATCAGTTGCCACGTTTGAGGTAACACAAGCATGACAATGTCATGTAACAGCAAAGTATTTAATGTTAAAAGGTGGGGAATGATGATTCGTGGACATGCTGTAATGATACTACACAGTGAGCAAGATCCAAATCAGTAAATTTATAATAAATATCTAAAGAGCGAAAATACTCTTACCTGTATGGTCCATACTCTCATCGACAGAGAATTGTTAATAAAGAGTGAAGTTAGTTTCCATTTTTCCAGTAAAATGTTAAAAAGTTTTTAGTTAATTAAAAAGATGTTTTTGAGAAAAAACACAAAAGAGGGAGCATCGTATTACTAACCTCTCACTAAGTGCTAATTAATGCTGTCAAATTAGTATTCTCCAAATTATGTCTTGGGTACTGACCTAATTTGCCATTTATTAACAATCTGTATGACTATAGTCAGTTATTCAACTTGGTGTTACAGCTTCTTTTAAAGAAAATAGCTCTTGTTTATTCTGAAGTCTTAGTTTTTTACATTGCCCTCTTGACCAAAGAGGGGGAAAAACTCCTGGTTTCAGTGCTGCAACGTTTGTTGTTTTGTACATATCCCCTGTGATGATGATGAACATGTTATTGTGTTTACTGGACTAAGTCCATCTTTCATTAGTGCATAAATAAAGATATTTCACAGTGGATATTTCACTTTGCTGCAGGAGTGTCTTATTATATATTCCACATCCCCCTTATCTCTGGAGACGGAGGGTGAATCACCTCCGATAAGCTTCTTCAAGGTCAGGTGCTTTACTGAAGGGCATCAGAGCTGAGTGCAGATCTTATTATCGCTTATTTTATATTTGTAAGGCTTGCTTCAAGTCAAACTTTTAAATCTCATTCAAACTTATTTTTGTTAACTTTCTAAACAACATGAATCAGTGTAATTCAGCCTACATCATGCTGAATATTTATGCAATACTCGCATTTATTTGTAATAAGCTGTGGACTTTATTCTACCCCACACAATGGTTACAGCTTAGTCAATAATTTGCTGACTTTGAGTTTGAATATTCATTGACAGTTTTTACACTGTGGCAGATTTTGTTGACTGCATCTAAAGCCAAAATTGAACTTTTTTTTTGTCAATATTTCTATTCATTTTTTTCTTTTATTATTTTTTAACAAATCAGCAATAGCACAGAACAAGGAAATACAATGAGAAAAAACAGGACAAGGTGAAAACAGGATAAAAGGAGAATTTTTATTGTATTTCGAATGGAAGACAAACAGCACATCTGACAACAATAGCCACAACATCTTGTATAGACACAATATAAATACGTAACACAGAAACACACGCTCACACAGAGCATATTATTTTTTTCCCATTCAAAAATGTTAACACACGATTCCAGGATTTCTCAAATTTATTATGTCTGTTATTGTTGAGAAGTCTTACCCTCTCCAGATGTAACACATATTTCTCCCTTCCAAAACTCAAATGCAGTCCTTTTTTCCGCTACTGTAGTATTAAATCTTTTGCTATGATATTCCAAACAGAATTGAAATCCATTCATACTTGTTTACAGGTTTTAAATAGCTGGTCACCCCAAAGATAGCTGTAAATGCATCAGAATGGTAAATGAATCCCAGCTCTTCCCAAATACTTCACAGTAACAGCAAAACAATGGTTAGTTTTTCACATGTTCAGAAATAGTGGGTCAAGTTACCCATGAAAGATATGCATCTGTCTTCACTTGTTCCATATTTTGTCATGTATATATCTTATTCCAAAAAAAAAAAAGTATTCACTTTTATTTTTATTTTCTTTGACACTTAAAATCTCTTGCACATCCTATTTCCACCAACCATCTGTTAGATGTTTCTACAACAGTTCATTGGACATCATTTGGAAAAACACACCTGTCTATATAAAGTCCCATTGTTGACAGTGCACATCAGAGCACAAACCAATCCATGAAATCAAAGGGATTATCTGCGACCTCTGAAGCCTCCATCATTCGTAAATGGAAGCAGTTTGGAACCACCAGGACTCTTTGTAAAGCTGACCACCCAACCAATCTGGGCTGTTAGGATAGAAGGGCATTAGTCAGGGAGGTGACCAAGAAACTGTTTACCTTGACAGAGCACATGTAAAATGGCTGGACACAAAATTCAAAGGTAAGATACTAGTGGGGAATATCCCTAATGTTGCAGGTTTCTACTGAAGCAAGGCACCATGTGAAGTTATTGAAATAATTAGAGCACACCATTAGAATGTAGCTACAAAATTTCATTAATGTATCAAGTTCACTGTATCCAGTAGTTATTTCACTAAAGACAACAGATGTGAACCTGATGGACAGCCAAAATCTAACGAATAATAGTTTTAAAGTTTTAGTGAACCAAATGATAGACAACTGATCAATAATATAGGATTAATATTGAAATGTAATATGTACAGATCCTATCTGCCATGACATATTATAGAAAAGACTTGTTTTAATATTTGTCATACAGGTCATATACAGTTACACAAATACAATAACCATGCCTAAATGTTAGCTACACATACAAATTACTGCACTTTATCTGTCCAATCTAGTGTAAGCTACCATTTCTGCATAGCTGAATTGAGGTAACCTATCATGAAGTAATTTCAATTATATTAATGTCAGAGACATTTTCATAACTCAGCCATTGTTCAGCTTGTTGAATGTCGTTGTTTAAACAAATATTTCAGAAATACCACATGAACTCAGTTTTCCAGTTCAACAAACCCTGAAAACATTAATAATTTAATCAAATTTTCGAACTGCTTTGATCAAACTGAAGGCAATGAGGACAGTTACAGGGATATGTAATCTCATTATTAAATGTTTTATTTCACCTCAGACATTTGGCATAATGAGCTGGAGCTGTGATTCTCAAAGCCACATTTAAGCCTCATTAGTAACATATGGTCTGGGAAAACAGGCAAGAAATTCACCCATTGAAAAGAAGAACTACTGCTCCCTTATTCCAAGATCTATGATCCACATAAAAGAAAATTAAAGTGAGCTACAGAAAGTATGACTGAACCTTGGCAAATGTTTCTGGCTCACAGGCCTCTTAATCTGTGTCCTTATGCTCTCAGTTCAGCAAAAAAAACAACAAAAACAACAACAACAAAAAATAAGCATTCTGATATGAATATATTGCTAAAAATACCCTGCATATCTTGTCATATACATTTGTCTTATGTCATATATATTTTGGGGGGTCCTCTATGACTAAATGAAAGTATATATATAAGTATATATATAAAACACCCAGCACGCCCCTGCGGGCGGTTTATCCTTCAAGCTCGGGTCCTCTACCAGAGGCCTGGGAGCTTGAGGGTCCTGCGCAGTATCTTAGCTCTTCCTTACAGGCAGCACAGCTCAGGTTTGCAAAGCTGTATCTGAACAAAGACATCTTGACATCTTGAACAAGGACAAGGAAGACCAAATTGGAGATGTTCAGCCATAATGATCGGCACCACATTCAAAGAAAATCTAACAAATTAAATGGAGCATATCAGCACAAACACAGTATACCAACTGGCAAACACAGTGGTGGAGGTGGGATGATTTGTTGTTGTTGTTTTTTACAGCTACAGAAACTGCAGCCCTTGTAATCATTCAGTTGACCAAGTATTCTAGAGTCAAATGTTGTTTGACAGCTACAGCTTGGCTGAAATTGGGACAAGCAACAAGACAATGATCCCAAGCACAGCAGCAAATTTAGAGCAGAATTACTAAAAAAGAAAATTATCAAAGCCTTGTTGTGGCATGACCTTAAGAGAGCTGTGCACAAACCGCAATGAACTAAAGCAATGTTGTAAAGAAGAGTGGGATAAATTTCCACAGTGATAAAAAAAAATGCAGAAAATGATTTCTTAAAGTTATGGCTACTAAAGGTACATCTACGAGCTATTGAATTATGGAGAGTACCCAATTATTTTCTGTCTTTTTCCCATAAATATATTTATCAAAAATCTGTTACTGCATAACGGATAATCGACAATATGTTAACATGAATATATATATAAGAGCCTAACCAGAGATGGGAGATACAAAATAGCTTCAGCTAGGTACACTTTACATGAAATGGTTTGCCTTGCATCTCCCTGTACTCACTCCATTGATTAAATTAATAATTATTGCAAATCAACAAATAAATAAAATAAATGTCAACATGAGTATTGATTACATAAAGTGGATTTCTGCAACCCTAATTGACTTTCTGTGTTGTTTTATTTTTCTTGTCAGACCACAAAGTCTGGATCTTTTTAAAGATTGATGGGTATGACTTGTGAATGAATGACCAAATTTAGTTTTCTCAGCGTGTTGCACATTCAAAGTGCAATCAAAGAATTGCCCAGCGGGTTGAGACATTCAGACAACTGCTCATTAGGTTTCCTACGTAACTTCACCCCATGCATATCTAAGAGTACAACACACTGATTGTGTAAGACAGAAATTGTCGTTCTTAGGTGATCGTGTTTATGCAGCGTATGCTCTGCAAAGTAAATCAAGTCAGTTACCTAGCAGCAACTTAACAATGACCACAACCTCCAGCTCTGCACAGCAGCCGCACAACTGAATCAGCCTTATTGTCATTCCAAAACAGCAGACTGTGGTTTAATTTGTCCTGTGATCTAGCAGGTGATTTCTGGATGACAGCAATGAGGAAGGCATTAAAATCTGAATAGATGAACACTCAAGAACAGCCCGGGGACAGAGAAAAAGAGATGTAGAGAAAGATTTCTTGGAGCCAGGCAGACTAGCTTTTTGCAACACAAATTACCCAACATAAAGTAAATCACACTCTACAGATTCTTAGCTAAAGCACCATCCTGGACTTAAATTTTATTGTTTTACATAGGTCAAATTTGTTTACTATCAGATCTTGCAAAATCTAAATTTATCCACTTTAGTTTTTGGGCATGGTCACTGAATTACTTTGTTATAGTTGCTACAGCTTTCCACTTATTATGAGACTTGGTCATGAGACCCAGTGTAGTTTTTCAGTGTAGCTGTCCTTAGGCATGGTGATCCTGGGTAAAGTGGTTTTACTGTTTGTTGAAAGTTTTTAAGATTACTAAAGTGATGAATTTCAGCAAGATTAAGAATAGGCCACAAAATCACTTTGGAGGACACCATGGTGGTTTGAAGCTTGGGCACTTGGATGCATGCAAAATCCTGTTACATTACATTAGCCTGCAACCCATCCTCTGAAATCAGTTCTGGGTAACAAGAATTTGGAAACTCGCTGCTCTATATTACTTTTGGTGGGGGAATCTGTAGATTGCATTTCAGAAAGCAATTATGCAAAATGCCCCCAGGGAGAGAGGGTCAGATGCTGAAGCCACATATCACTGCTCTCACTGGCATCAGATGTGACAGACTGTGTCCCTTCATGGCAAAGCTCACATCTTTCACTGTCATCGTTAACCAAAGTTATCAATATTTTACTGAACTTAATGGTCTGACTGCTCTGAACAAAAGAGGGTTAGGAGCCTTTCATCCTCTTTATATTTTTTGATTGTTATGCTAGTCAGTGGAGACAAGCTTTAAAAGTAGCATCCTCTGTTTTTTCTCTTAAAGCAAGATGTCTCTTTTATGTGAAACAGCTTTTTGCTCTGAATGGTTTTTACAATTCTGCCATTTCTGTATTGAATTTGAAACGAATGAAGGTAAACATGGACATTTTTTGAGCTGTCTTTGTAATGTTTTGTCAGCTCCGTAGCTCATTAACACCAAACCTGTTTCACTCACAGCACTGTGAGAGATAAAATACAAGTGAATAATTAAAAGAGAAACAAATGCATGAACAGTGTCTCCTCAGAGGTTTGACTTATTCAGATTTGTATCAAATACACTGTATAAGTTTGCTTAGCAAATAATTAAAGTGGCTAACTTTAAATCCAGTTCTAAATGGTTTTATCCAATCATTCCTAATGCTAAACTTATAGAGTTACAAGGCTTAAACAAAATGTCACAGTTAACTGTGAGATATCAAATAATTCTTTTATTGTTTTTTCAGTGAAAAACAAGAATAAGCATAACTCGAAAGTATTCGCAGTTACTGTTTCATAAAGTCCTCACAGTTTAAGCAATGATGCATGCTTCATTGATTTGAGGCAGGGACACAGCAAGGCAGATAGGAAAAATTAGATGAGATGTCGTCAACTGGACTCTCCAAACACAAAAGCCAGAGCAGTGTTTTGGAAAATAATAACTGACAGATACAAATCACTGGCACTACAACACATGGCATCCGTGGCGCTCATTCCAGCAGTCTGATTGATCTAGCTGAAGTAAAGCCTGGAAGGCTTCAGGTTGTCACACTCAGCAGAGCCCATTGCATCTTGGAGGACATGCAGAATGGTTTGCTCATTCTTCCCTGTCACCAGCTGCACAGTTATAGCTGGAATTCACTCACCTTTTTTGGATTGTGAGATTAAAGAAGTGCACAAACAATCCTTTTGTCACATGAAAAATGATCAAGGTTGTCGAATCATTCACTTTGAATGATTCAACAAACCTTGATATAGATTTTATATATATATATATATATATATATATACCAACCAACCTGTGCACTGCCTGGATTGATTACAAGAAGGCCTATGACTCAATGCCCCACAGCTGGATACTGGAATGCCTAGAATTGTACAAGATCAATGGGACCCTAAGAGCCTTCATCAGGAACTCAATGGGGATGTGGCGTACAACACTAGAGGCCAACTCCAAGCCCATAGCACAAGTCACCATCAAGTGCGGGATCTACCAAGGAGATGCTCTGTCCCCACTGCTGTTCTGCATAGGCCTGAACCACCTCAGTGAGATCATTAACAAGACTGGCTACGGATACCGACTACGGAACGGAGCAGTTGTCAGCCACCTCCTGTACATGGATGACATCAAGCTGTATGCCAAGAGTGAACGAGACATCGATTCACTGATCCACACTACCAGGCTATACAGCAATGACATTGGAATGTCGTTCGGACTGGAGAAGTGTAGTCGGATGGTATCAAAGAGAGGGAAGGTAGTCAGAACTGAGGGGATTGAACTACCAGAAGGCAACATTGCAGACATAGAGGACAGTTACAAGTACCTGGGGATCCCGCAGGCAAATGGGAACCATGAAGAGGCCGCTAGAAAGGCTGCAACCACCAAGTACCTGCAGAGGGTCAGGCAAGTCCTGAGGAGTCAGCTGAATGGTAAGAACAAGATCCGGGCCATCAACACGTACGCCCTGCCCGTGATCAGGTACCCTGCTGGGGTAATAGGCTGGCCAAAGGAGGAGATAGAAGCCACTGACATAAAGACAAGAAAGCTCCTTACCATGCATGGACAGACCCCAAGTCCAGCACCCTGAGGCTGTACGCTAAGCGGAAGGAAGGAGGCCGGGGACTGGTGAGTGTCAGCACCACAGTCCAGGATGAGACAACGAACATCCAAGAATACATTGGGAAGATGGCCCCAACTGACCGAGTGCTCAGTGAATACCTCAGGCAGCAGAAACCCAAGAAAGAGGAGGGAGACGAGGAACCATCATGGAAGGACAGGCCCCTGCACGGTATGTACCACCGGCAGATAGAGGAGGTGGCTGATATCCAGAAATCCTACCAGTGGCTGGACAAAGCTGGACTGAAAGACAGCACAGAGGCACTAATCATGGCAGCACAAGAACAAGCTCTGAGTACAAGAGCCATAGAGGATGGGGTCTATCACACCAGGCAAGACCCCAGGTGCAGGCTGTGTAAAGATGCCCCAGAGACAATCCAGCACATAACAGCAGGGTGCAAGATGCTAGCAGGCAAGGCATACATGGAACGCCATAACCAAGTGGCCGGCATAGTGTACAGGAACATCTGTGCCGAGTATAACCTGGAAGTCCCGAGGTCAAAATGGGAGATGCCCCCAAGGGTGGTGGAGAGTGACCGAGCTAAGATCCTGTGGGACTTCCAGATACAGACGGACAAAATGGTGGTGGCTAACCAACCGGACATAGTGGTGGTAGACAAACAGAAGAAGACGGCCGTAGTGATCGATGTAGCGGTTCCGAATGACAGCAATATCAGGAAGAAGGAACACGAGAAGCTGGAGAAATACCAAGGGCTCAGAGAAGAGCTCGAGAGGATGTGGAGGGTGAAGGTAACGGTGGTCCCCGTGGTAATCGGAGCACTAGGTGCGGTGACTCCCAAGATAGGCGAGTGGCTCCAGCAGATCCCGGGAATAACATCGGAGATCTCTGTCCAGAAGAGCGCAGTCCTGGGAACAGCTAAGATACTGCGCAGGACCCTCAAGCTCCCAGGCCTCTGGTAGAGGACCCGAGCTTGAAGGATAAACCGCCCGCAGGGGCGTGCTGGGTGTTTTATATTTCCCCTCTCGCCCCTGCGGGCAATCTATCCTTCAAGCTCGGGTCCCCTACCAGAGGCCTGGGAGCTTGAGGGTGCTGCACAGTATCTATGCTGTTCCTAGGACTGCACTCTTTTGGACATAGATCTCTGATGTTGTTCCCAGGATCTGCTGGAGCCACTTGCCTAGCTTGGGAGTCACCGCATCTAGTGCTCCGATTATCACTGGGACCACTGTCACCTTCACCATCCACATCCCACATAGCAGACAGGTCTGGCATCAAGCCGGCACTGCTGGCTGACTTCTGGCATGGTACGTAGTATGTCATCCAGATATGAGCCTGGCCTGACGTAGATGTAGCTCAGGAGGTAGAGCAGGTCACCTACTGATCAGAAGGTTAGTGGTTCAATCCATAGCTCCTCCTGTTTGCATGTCAAGAGTGTGAATGTGTATCAATGTAGTTAGGAAGCTCTCAGTTTAGAGAAAGTGGGTGAATGTGGCATGTTGTATAGAGCACTTTGAGTAATCTAGGAGAGTAGAAAAGTGCTATATAAGAATCAGTCCATTCACTGTCTTAACAGAGTTTCGTCATGTTACTTTTGCACTATTATGTTACGGCACATGATATTATTACATGGCTTGATTAAGGTACACATTAGGCTGACATCTGGGGCCAGAGCTGACATTGTTCTGGGCCAGCACAGGACCAACAGTGTGTCTGCAACTGACCTTGTGCTGGCCCATGTGTGGGCCACCTCAGGCAAACCAGATCTGGGCCACCAAAGGGCCGTCTTTCTTTGTGGTATGTGTGCCATTTGTAAGCACATTGTGTGGGCCAGATCCAGGCCATACCATTTTTGCTATGTGGGATCTTCTCGAGCTCTTCTCTGAGCCCTTGGTATTTCTCAAGCTTCTCGTGTTTCTTCTTGCTGATGTTGCTGTCATTTGGAACCGCTACTACAATCACTACGGCCGTCTTCTTCTGTTTGTCTACCACCACTATGTCTGGTTAGTTAGCCACCACGAGTTTGTCCATCTGTATCTCGAAATCTCACAGGATCTTAGCTCAGACATTCTCCACCACCCTTGGGGACGTCTTCCATTTTGACCTTGGGATGTCAAGGCCATATTCGGCACAATTGTTTCTGTATACTATGCTGGCCACTTGGTTATGGCATTCTATGTATACCCTGCCTGCTAGCATCTTGCACCCTGCTGTTATGTGCTGGATTGTCTCTGGGGCATCTTTATACAGCCTGTACCTGGTGACTTGCCTGGTGTGATAGACCCCAGCTTCTATAGATCTTGAACTTAGAGCTTGTTCCTGTGCTGCCATGATTAGTGCCTCTGTGCTGTCTTTCAGTCCAGCTTTGTCCAGCCACTGGTAGGATTTTTGAATATCAGCCACCTCCTCTATCTGCCGGTGGTACATGCCGTACATACCCCTCCTCATCCTCCTCTTTCTTGGGTTTCTGCTGCCTGATGTATTCACCAAGCACTCAGTGGGTTGGGGCCATCTTGTCACTTGTGGATGCTTGTTGCCTCATCCTGGACTGTGGTGCTGACATTCACTAGTCCCTGGCCTCCTTCCTTCTGCTTAGCATACAGCCTCAGGGTGCTGGACTTGAGGTGAAACCCTCCATGCACGGTAAGGATCTTCCTTGTATTGATGGCAGTGGCTTCTATCTCCTCCTTTGTCCAGCTTATTATCCCAGCAGGGTACCTGATTACAGGCAGGGCGTAGGTGTTGATAGCCCGGATCTTGTTCTTACCATTCATTTAGAACATAAATAGAAAGTTTAGTTTGGGGCGGATATTTTATCTTCTTTTCTTGTTGGAGTTTCTGTATTAACAAAGCTACTTTTTGGATTATTCATTTATTTATTTGAGATGCACCAAATTGCACAAAAAACGTAATTAAATGTTTTGTTTTTTCCTGAACATAGACTACTGCTTTTCTTTCATTCTGTTATGAGTTTGAGTAAATGAATCGCTGCATCTGTTCATGTCGTTAAAACACCACTATTATATTTTCCGTTGACTGCTTCTCTTACCTTCAACCAACATTATTATTATACTTACTCATGGGCAAAAAAAAAAAATCCTCTTGTAAAAACAATCGGCGAAAGGCTCAACTTATTGTTGATAGTCGATATATTTGTCCAATCGTCCAACCTTTTTGCAGTGATGTTGTATACAAAACTATTTCTTCATCAGTAATATTTTATCTTTTGTCTATTTTATCTTTTTTTTTTCAGAGGATGCATCCTAGGGTTATACAGAGTTTACCCAAAGCAAATACATCGGATCATGGTGATGAACAAAGTGGCAAAGACACAGCCCCTCCTCCTCTCAAACAAGCCACCCTTAGCACTCCAGCCATCACCCAAAGGAGAGTAAATTCCTTGGTATTTGACTTCATAGTCAATGAAGTGCAGCCCTTTTCTACCGTTGAGAACACCTCATTCCGTAAGATGGTTGAAGGACTAAGTGGGGCAGGAGTCCTGTTTGCAGAAAAACATTGATGACTCACATTGAGAAAACCTTTCCAAAAGCAATAACTGAAATTCCTCTACATACTCAAGGTTAGTGCTACAGTCACAGACAATGGGATCAATTTTGTAAAAGCTTTCAATGAATATGGAGATTCAGAAACAGAAGATGATCTGGAAGACACCACACCATCAATGTGCTGCGCACACACTAAATCTCATTGCCACGACTGACCTTGATAAAGCTGCTTCACAGCAGGGTGTTTCCAGAAAATTATATAGGAGTGCAAAGGAAATGAGCCGAAAGATGATGATGATGACAGCTTCTTCAGTTTTCAGAGTACACAGGTGACCTGTTCTATAGTGGAGGATGAGGTACAGAGGTATCTTCAAGATTCAGATAAGACATTGACCTCATTAAAGGGATATCCATTGATCAGAGCCCTCTTCTTAAAATACAATACAACTCTGCCGTCAAGTTCTCCTGTCGAGCGTCTCTTTAGCCACGGAGGACTTGTTTTCACCCCACACTGTTACCGCATGACAGACAAACACTTTGAACAGGTGCTGTTGCTGCGTTACAACCGCCATTACTGGACTGTAGACTAGGCGGAACAGATGTAGGTAGTCTGCTGAAACTATCTTGGTATTGTTCACAGATAGGGCTTGCAACCTCAGTATTTTGTAGTCTTTAGTATTTGTTTTTGGCATGCATTCAAAAAGCAGCACCTCATATGTTTACTGCAATTGTTAGCCAATTATTTGATTTTTGGGGCCAATTAAGGTTTTCAACCAAGCAATTCAGCACTGACACCTTGGACAGTTCTTTGTTGCATGCCTTTGTTAAATGGCCATAAGGTAATGCTGCTGAGTTGCATTAAAACATATTGTCTTGTTTTAAAATTATATCTAGGGGTAAGGTTTAAAATGTAATTTCTCATTGTTACATTGAGTTTGAATATCTGAATTGTATTGAAAAATCTTTTGTAATTTAAAATTATTGGTGGAAGAATAATGTTGACAGTAAATGCCAAAATAATATATTTTTAATTTTTGAGTATAATTTTATATATTGCCTTTTTTGTCCTAATAAGAAAACAGTCGTTGAAAATGCTGATATTTTTTCTCCTCGTGCAAGGCTACTTTTTATTTTAACTAAGTGATGTTGGTGACCATAACAGTAAATACTTTTCAATGGCATATTTTACATTTGTCTAATACTCTTCCACTTGTCAGCTTTATAAATAAAAAAAAATGTTAAGGAAAGACGGTGGTTTTTTAAATGATCTTTAAGAAGACAAAACAGCTTATACAAACATACCCAAGTCTTTGCTCCTCTACATTACATATATTATCTTAAACTGGGCTTAACAGCCAATTGGTAAAGAAAAACAAACAAGAATTTGCAGGATGTGATAGCGACATTCGTGTAGTTGTAAAAAGCATGACAATTTATTAAGTAATCCAAAGTATTCAGAATACGTTACTCACATTGAGTAACTTAACGGAATACGTTACAAAATACATTTTGGGGGCATGTATTCTGTAATCTGTACTGGAATACATTTTAAAAGTAACCTTCCCAACACTGTCTGCTGCAAGATGATGTTGTAGGTCTTTGGTGCTGGTCTGTGGGTTGACTCTGACTGTTCTCACCATTCGTCGCTTCTGTCTATCCGAGATTTTTCTTGGTCTGCCACTTTGAGCTTTAACGTGAACTGAGCCTGTGGTCTTCTATTTCCTCAATATGTTCCTAACTGTGGAAACAGACAGCTTAAATCTGTGAGGCAGCTTTCTGTATCCTTCCCCTAAACCATGATGGTGAACAATCTTTGTCTTCAGGTGATTTGAGAGTTGTTTTGAGACCCCCATGTTGCTACTCTTCAGAGAAAAATAAAAGAGGAGGGAAACTTACAATTGACCCCCTTAAATACTCTTTCTCATTATTGGATTCACCTGTGTATGTAGGTCAGGGGTCACTTACCAAGCCAATTTGAGTTCCAATAATTAGTTCTAAAGGGTTTGGAATCAATAAAATGACAACAGTGCGCAAATTTATGCACCTGCCTGATTTTGTTTAAACAATTATTGCACACTTTCTGTAAATCCAATAAACTTCATTTCACTTTCAATTTCAAATATCACTGTGTGTGTCTCCTATATGATATATTTAACTGACATTTTTTACATTAACAACCAACAATTTATACAGGAAAATAATGACTATTAACAAGGTTGCCCAAACTTTTGCATCCCACTGTACACCCACACACGCGCGTGCGCGCGCGCGCGCACACACACACACACACACACACACACACACACACACACACACACACACACACACACACGTGTATTTAATTTTGAGTGTGACTCCAAACACAGACATCCATGGTTTGCTAAATTTGATTTCTATTGATATTTTTTGTGTGATTTTTGTTGTTAGCACATTCAACTATGTAAAGAACAGTAGTAGTATTTAATAAGAAATAAGAATATTTCATTCATTCAGATGTCTTATGTTTGTGTTCCCTTTATTTTTTGAGCAGTGTATATAAAAGGTTAAAAAGTAATTTCACCATTGCTTCATTCTCGTCCCTGCTCCTTCATATAGTATTTTTATTTAGAGTAGTATGAGAAGACTTGTGAATGGGCAATTATATTTCAATGGTATTGCTGACCATGAATCAGATAAGTGGAAAGGAAAATGCACCAGTAGATATACTGGCACATGTAATTCGGCCTCATTATGTCCTGCACCTTTTTATACCATATCTGATATCACTATGTTTTTGTTGTTCATATAATACTACAGTTATCATATTTTTGTATTTTCTAATTCAATATTAATTTTCATTGTTTGGTTTTAATTCAGTTTGGTTTCCAAAGTGCATTTTTGTGTTTCAGTTTAGTTTTTAATGTTTAAAAATGTTTTGTTGTAGCTTAGTGTTTATCAGTTTCACTTTTAGTTTTAGTCTCTTTAATTATTATTGTAAGGAGGGTATATTTCTGAAAATCAATAGAATAAATACAAGAACTTTGAAAGCAGTCGACTTGCAGTCTAGACATCCAAAGTTTCAATAAAGACATACACCAGTGCCTTTTTTAACCAAACTAACAAATACTAAAACCATTTTTTATAAAATAAAAAGTTAGCTTTTCAAGTTTGTAAAATCAAATATAGTATAAAACCAGAGGTCAATACTGATTTACACCGAAGAGGATTAGGGCCACCAAAGAAAAAGGTCAGAATTCTGAGAAAAAGTCAGAATTCTGATTGTAATCTCAGATTTCAGATTTTTTTTTTTTTTAAAAAACAGTCAGAATTCTGATATAAAAAAGTCAGAATTCTGATAAAAAAAAAAATGAATTCTGAGAAAAAAGTCAGAATTCTGACTGTAATCGCAGATTTCTGATAAAAATGTCAGAATTTGGAGAAAAAAGTCAGAATTCTGAGATTCCAGTCAGAATTGTGACTTTAATTCTATGTGTAAAATACTGAATTTTAAAATCTTAACCACATGTTTGCAAGTTTTTCTTTTTGTTTTCTTCCCCTGAAAACCCCTGAAGGCAAACTTATCACATGTATGCATCACATGTGCGTCTATGTGAGAGAAAACACAAACTACGGCGGTGGATTTCTTTCTAGAGATGTGTGATGCCACTGCTACGCACAACATCTTGGCATTCACGTGTGTTATTTTCTGCAAAAAAAACAGAAACAAAGTGGCAGTTTTGGTTTCGTACCCATTTCACTAGATTTACTGTTTGAAACATGAGTTAAAGAAAGGCAAAAGATGATTCTTCACATTTCCAAGCGTGAATATATCTAATTGTATACTCCAAGTATTTATGATAAGAGAGTTAGGTTTTCAATAAGAGAAGTAGTCAGAGTGACTCAGTGTGAGTTTATAGGAACAAGTTTAACAATATAACAATTATATATTTATCTCCTGCTTGTTCCAACTGAAATGCACCACATGGACTCCACAACGTAGCAAATATTAACTCATGAAACAGACTTTGTTCTGTGTTACAAATACTACATAATACAGCTCTATTACATAATGATATATTTTTATTATTTGGTTTTTGCTCACGGTATCAAACTTGCATTTATTTAACAAAAGCGAACAGCCTACCCAAGGTGCTCACGAGAGTGACTTGTATAAATTTGTAAAATAAAAGTGTAATAATTGTGTATTAATCTCCAGGTCCCTCCAGTTGAAATGTATCATTAGAGACTCTCAAAATCCTTGCCTCCTTAAAAGCTCACAAGAAAGAAAGAAGCAAAATCACTTAGTGGTAAAAACATCTTTTTGAACTCTATTGTTGTGCTGACAACAATCTCTCTCTGAATGTGGAGAAGACGAAGGAGATTGTTGTGGACTTCAGGAGAATGCACACCCAACATGCTCCTCAACATGACCATTGACGGAGCGTCTGTGGAGAGAGTGAGCAGCACCAAGTTCTTGGGTGTGCACATCACAGAGGATCTCTCCTGGACGTACAACACCACAGCACTGGCCAAGAAATCACAGCAGCGTCTCTTCTTTCTCCGCAAACTAAGAAGAGCAGGAGCTCCAGCCCCCATCATGTACACTTTCTACAGAGGCACCATCGAGAGCATCCTGTCGAGCTGCATCACTGTGTGGTTTGGAGCCTGCAATGCGTCCTGCCATAGAACCCTCCAACGCATAGTGAGAGCTGCAGAGAGGATCATTGGTGTCTCTCTCCCCTCCCTCCAGGACATTTACAGCACCCGTCTCACTAAAAAAGCCCTTTGCATAGCGGCTGATCCCACGCACCCAATGCAAAGCTTCTTCAAGCTGCTGCCGTCAGGGAGGAGACTGCGGAGTCTCCAGGCCAGGACCAGCAGACTGAAGGACAGCTTCATCCATCAGGCTGTCAGGAAGCTAAACTCCCTCCCGATTCTGTCCCCCTCTCCCCTCTTCTCCACCACGGTCTCACTGAACTCTGTCACACACACACACACACTCACTCTCTGACGCACTCACTGGCCTGCTCCAGTCACTTTGTGGAGCATTGGACTGCCATTACCTCATAAGACTTTGTTGTTACACTATCTCTTACCGTACACTACTAAATCTCCATTTGCACTATTTGCCTATTTTGCACCACTATGCCTTCTTACTTGAATATTGTATATTGTATATTGCATAGCTTTTTTTTTGTTATACGTAAAATTGTATTGTATTTATTTAAATTTTTACTTTTTAATTATTTTATTTGCATTTTTCTAATCACTAGGGTTTGAGAGTAACGCAATTTCTATTCTGTGTATGTCCTGTACATGTGGCAGAATTGACAAATAAAGTTGACTTGACTATAAAAGAAGACTACGTGCAATCACTCTCACAGAGATAGCAAGTTGAGTGGGTTTTATGCCTAACAGCAGCAGAAGGCTGCATCTCAAGTGATGTTTCTAGAGCACTGACTGCATAACCTTATTGCTCTCCAGTATGACACGGAAACACTATAAATCTCCTGCAGGATTGATTACTGCAATGCTCTTATTTTTGGTCTTCCGAAGAAATCTTTGTTACCCCGTAACTGCTTCAGAACTCGGCTGCACATGTTGATGACCAGAAAGAGCCCGGATTACACTAATTTTAAGCACTGTCTCTCAGTCAGTGTTTTCAACTTGATTGCCTTTATATGTACCTGTATAGCTACCTTTTTAAAACTTTATTTCATTTTATCGCCAGTGTTTCCGTACAATGGGTTGGCGTCTAATATCTAGGTGGGAATGTAGGTGCAGTAAGGGCATAATGAAGGGGATCTATGTATGTTTTTGTTTATTTTCTGGTTTTAATGTGTACAGCACTTTGTGTTGTATCCTTATTGTATGAAAAGTGTGATATAAATAAAGTTTTGATTTTGATTACATTCATGTATTTAGCAGCTACAGACATGAGGTGGGATCTTGAAGGTGATTTTGCTCGCACAAAATGGCACGTGTGTGCAAAAGAGAAATGACATAAAACCAAAAAGATCGCAAAACGAGTGCTACATGTACTTATTAATGAAATGCAAATTCCTAGAGTGTATCTGCAGTCAGGAAACAGTCTAGACCTCTGTAATGATACTGTAAAAATAAACAAAAAAGACTTACTGGATAACTTGGGGGAAATTCATTAGTAACCTTTTAAGATGTTGAAAAACTTAGAACATCAGTGGTGGATTCTGTGCATAGAGGGCATTACAGATACAAGTACATGACAGACAGGATGGATGCTTCAGTGGAAAAACCGTCTGGTCCTGCAGACATGGAGGTTTCCAGTGACAAGCTTTTCTGCTGCAGGGGAGTTCGTAACAAGGTCCCCCTGACCTACAGAGAGGAACTGTATCACATCCTGAGGATGACGGGGCCTCTGGTAAATACTGATACTGTCTGCTTACACTTTTCTTCCTGTGTGTCATGTGATACCTGTATCACCAGTGGAACATTTTTGGTATTTGTCTTTCTAGCTGCTGTCTCGAATCCTCAATTACATGCTTCCGTTTGTGGTTACAATGTTTTGTGGCCGTCTGGGAAACGATGTGATGGCCGGCTATGGATTAGCTTCCGCTGTAAGTGGTTGTCTGTGGAGGCTGATGTAAGGAAATCATAAATAAAGACAAAGTTTCCAGGCACCTAGCAGATGGACAATAGATATTACAGCTATGAATTAGTGTTCTCTATATACCTATATTTCATATTCATTTCAGACCATTAACGTGAGCACAGCAGCGACAGGCACTGGTCTGGCACTGGCGTGTGATACTTTGGTGTCTCAGGTTTGGAAACTCATATTTAATTAGTTTTTTTCCCCCTGACCCCTAATTTCCCTTAATGCACATCCTAACTGTAACTATTTCTCACATTCATAAAATGATTAACTATGTCTGTGTGCTGCTTGAAGACCTTTGGTGGTAAGAACCTGCTGCGTGTGGGAGTGATCCTTCAGCGAGGCATCATTATCCTGCTATTGTTCTGTCTCCCCTGCTGGGGTCTCCTCATTAACGCAGAGGCCATCCTCTTATGTCTGGGCCAGGACCGTGAGGTGGCCCGGTAACTGAGCACACAGAACTTGCACATACAACTCAATCTTATTGTCAGTCAGAACAAGATACCCTCTCAACGCTAACAAGTGTCTACACTAACACTTGTCCTAGTCCCTACAGGAGTCATATGCAGTACAATAACTTTCAATAACATTTTTTGCCATAAATTAGCTTTTGAGTGGTAGCAGAGCTATCTGAGCCTGAACAGTGTATCTAACTATAATAGTCATTTCTTTAGCTTTGATTGGATCTGAATACATCTGCTTTTTTTTTTACCCAGAATAGCTCAGCTGTATATTACAGCCTTCCTTCCTGCAGTGCCGGTGAGATGTGATTTTTCTCTCTGCTTTTTGTGCAAATTCAGTAGAGACACATATACACACCATTTTTTTTCTTTTTGCTAAATTTAAGCATTTTTGTCATAATTGTTTTTTAGGCAATGTTTCTACATCAACTTCAGGTGTCTTATCTACAGAACCAGGTTTGCTAATGCTGTGTACATAATTGCCTTTTCTTGTAATAGAATCACAGTTTGTTGTCTCAATCAGTGCGATACAGAGAGAAATGTATGCTAAGCCTTGCATCATCTGGTGTTTGTGTACTCAGGGAATAATATTGCCACAAATGTACACTGCTGCTCTCGCAAATATTGCAAACGTGGTGACAAACTACATCTTTCTTTACTGGCTGGATCTTGGTGTTGGGTAGATATACTCATCTCAACTATCATTTTACACACGCACACACATATATACAGAAAAAAAAATGACATACTGGACTATCTCTGTGTCTTTGCATATGGCTTTCAGTGGCTCTGCAGCAGCCCACACTCTAGCTTGGATTTACATCTGCGCTTTTCTGTTTGTGTACATCTGGTGGAAGAAACTCCATGTATCAACATGGGGAGGTGAGATATTTAAAATGCATGCTCTCTCTGTGCTTGCACTAAAAAGTTCTATATAAACTGAGCGTCTCTCTCCCCCTGCAGGCTGGTCTGCAGAATCACTGCAGGAGTGGGGCTCCTACATGAAGCTGGCCATTCCCAGTACCTTAATGACTTGTTTTGAGTGGTGGGTTTATGAGTTTGGAGGATTCTTTGCAGGTAATCCCTATTTATGGTGTGAAATATATATATATTCAATTATCATGGAATATGTGCAATATACAGGATTAAACCAGTAAAGCCTGCTTCTAAGATAATTGGGTTTAGAGCTGGCAATACAGTCTGCAAAGGCTATAATTTATTCTGTGTCTGTAATGATCAGGAATGCTGGGTGAAGATGAGCTGGCAGCTCAACATGCTGTGATAATGGTGGCTTTCATTACTTACATGGTACTGTGTAGTGACTGCAAATCAGAACATTTCATTGTCACCTCTTTCATAAAAAGTCTCAAATTTGGGTGATTTATTTAACTTTTTCCTTTCCTTTTTCAAAACAATGAATCCATAGTTCCCTCTTGGTGTTCAAGCTGCAGCATGTGCCCGTGTGGGCAATGCTCTTGGGGCTGGAGACACTGACAGGGCGATTCTATCAGCCAAGATGTCACTGGCTCTTGCAGGTTAGCTAAATGTGTTCTTCTGTGGTGTCTGATATTTATGAGTATTTCAAGTTAGAGTTTTTTTTCAGTATGACAGATTACTTACCTTTCCAGGTAGTTTTGCTGTTGTTGAAGGCCTCTTCCTGGGTGCTACTAAAACAATCATTGGATTCATCTTCACATCTGATGAGTGAGTCTGTGTACCTGTGTACCTAAACACCTGCTTATACAGTAGAAACTCTATACATGAGACTTTGGCTTAATTATCATTACAGAAAAATTGTAGCTCTGGTGTCACAGTTGATGAACGCTTATTGTTTCCTTCAATTTTTTGATGGCCTTGTGGTGAGTCTACCAGCTCTCGTTGTATTCAAAGCAACTATATTTGCAGCATGATTCCAAAGGCACCAGATTCATGTCAAATATGAAATTTGTTTTCCCCATCCCAGTGTGTGTGCACAGGCATCTTCTTGGGTACTGGCAAACAGAAGATACCAGCTGCGGCTAATCTCATTGGATACTACTGCATAGGGCTTTCATTGAGCATCACTCTGATGTTTGTTGTAAAACTAGGAGTGCTAGGTAATTACATCAAGTGGTCATATTTTGTTAGGTTCATAGACATGCAAGAAGAATAAATTGTTGCCTAGCAAGAGCCAGTTATTACAACTGATGCTCAGCGTGATTTCAACAGACCCATTTGTCTTTCTCTCTGCAGGTTTTTGGCTTGGACTGCTCATTTGCGTCATCTTACAGTCCACCTTTTACATCATTGTCATCTTCAAGCTGAACTGGAAGAGAATGACAGATGAGGTATATTAACTGACTAATATAACAATCAAGGTCATGCAGGGACTCAGCTGTTCACATACAGACAGAGATTTGTTGTTTTAATTTTTTGAGGCATCTGTGAGTGAGACAAAGCTGTACGTGAATATGAAAAATTTTGATTTGGTTTTGCAACTTTTCTATTTTTCAGGCTGTGAAACGAGCTCAGAAAAATACTTACATGGCAGCATTAGGCACGGATGTTGTTTCAGACACTGGCCAAACATCAAGCAATGGGAATGTAAGTGGTCCAATCTAAATTGGTTGATGTGTCTTGTTCTACTTTGTTATCAGAGTAGAAGTAGCACTTCTACTACTTCTAGTTTTTTGTTCTATGTTTATTATTAAATTTCATTACATTTATCTTTATTTAACTTAATAAAGTAATGGAAAATACAATTCCTTTAAGTCAGTAGATGGCTACACACCAGTGAGTACCAAGTGCCAAGCGACACAGGGCGAACACGTGGACCACGACCTGAAGAGCAGCCATCTCTCCATCACTCAGCTGATCATCAGGCGAGGCCTCACTATGTTTGCAGCTGTTGGACTTCTTGCTGTGGGAGTAGGTGTGTACTTCCTTGTGCCTTTGCCAGAGACGATACCTGCAAACTCTACAATGGACAGGATTAATAGTACAGATACTCCTGATCAAATCTCCACCAGTGTGATGGTCACATTAGAGAGATAGCGTAAAAACACAGTGTTAAGCTCTTACAGAATGATTGTCTTGGACTGTTTCAGGACCCAACTGTAACAGATGTGATTCAAAAATAAGGTGAATTAATGGTGTTGGGTACATTTCATTTTCTTCAAATTATCATCATTATTAAGTAATAAATGACCTATTTCATCACAAAGTGATGAATGTGTATCTGATTGTTTTATCAGCATTTTGTTTTTAAGAATACATGTCAACAGTTGCTAAGTATAAATCCTGCCTGGAGATGAAAATTAAACTTTGTCTAATGACCAAAGAAACAATGCTGTTGACAGAAATGTAAATAGATGTTCCATTTTAATTATTAAAAAAAAACATTTTAGGTTGAACTCTTTGGTGTGAATTTTTTTTTGCTTGTTTATTTGTTTGTTTTTGTCATGGTGAAGCCAAGCTGTTTATGTAGGGGTGGCCAAACTCAGACTGCATGATGTGGGATATAAAATAGAGTCCAGTTATTAATTTCTTTCTCCTTTTTTTCTGCATGGAAAAAATGAAATCATGAATTTATTTCACTCAATTTTTTTTAGAAATATTTTAAAAACATATCTATGTTGCTCAGGTGATAAGAATTTCATGTCTTTGCATTGTTAAATGCAAAGCTGTAAAAAACAGCAGTATAGAAATGTTTCTGTCTCAAAAATAGTTATTGGATCCTGTTTTAAGAGTATGCACTTGTCCCCCTAAAAGCCTTCACCCTCATATATGTTAGGTAGCTCGAGTGTTATAGTAGCTCTGGGTTATGGAGACCTTAGTTGATCTTTCTCTGCTCTGAGAACCTCTATTACCTCTTGGTTCTGCTGTGTGGCCTCCTCCTGGTAGGACATACCTGAAACACCTCACTTCACCCCACGTCCTAAGGAGGACGTCCTGATCATATGTCCAAGACATCTCAACCAGCTCTTTTAAATGTGGAGGTGCAACTACAATCATCCACTTGTTTTTGTGTGTCAAGTCTCTAAGAGATTTATTAATGAAGGTATCAAAAGGACATCCTTCCCCAAGACACTCACAAATGTTTATTTTATGATCACATTTCCCTCTTTACTCCTTTTCTATTGTTAACACCTCTTTGATGGTTGAGTTCTTAATTACCACTTTCAATTTGGCTTGAGAAGGCATTAAGTAAGCTATTTCATGTTTCTAGGATGCTGGATTGTTTAAGAAGTCTGTGAAATACTACAAGAGATTACATTATCAGATTTTCTCCAACAATGGCCTTTTTTTGGTCTACCATTGTGCAAATGTTTGATCTTTGCAGTTCTAAAATCCTGATGTTATTATTTTTGTAAAATTTCCTCAGCTGACCACAACTAGAGGTAGTTACTTGTGTTTTACACACGTTTAATCACCCAGATCAAAACATTCTTGCTTTCAAGTCCTCACCCCCATCTTTGCCTTTGTTGTGGTTGCTGAGTGTTTCTCTCTTCCTTCTCACAATCTGTGTTGTTTCAGCTGGACTTTGTTTTGCTCCAAGGCAGCTGTGGCTGCATCCTTTGCAGCATCCTGGAGTGCAACTAAGATGACTGTGTGAGAGTATAGAGAAAGGTTTTAGTGGAAGAACATACATTAGCATCTGGGGCTGCAGACATGGAGAGGTCCAGCGGCAAACGTTTTTGTTGTAGACGGGTGTGCCACAGGGTTCCTGTGGCACACAGAGAGGAACTGTACCACATCCTGAAGATGACAGGTCCTCTGGTAAGTACTGGGATTGCTCACGTGCCATGATCTTTCTTTAACAGACCACGTAGATGGAGATTATCCTTGCTGATGATACAACAGAAGACTGATGACAGTCTTTCTGTTTTTAAAAAAAGTTTAAGATGTCAGGAAAACACACTTTCACAGATGTGACAATAAAACTGAAACAATATTTGGCACTTTTTACTCGCTGAATAATGACTGCAAACTGCAGGAAATAAACTTGTCAGGAAATCTGTGTACCACGATAATTAGTTGCAGTATGTAATGGTTTATTTTTAAATTACTTGTCATGTAATAGTGGTATCACTCCTGCAACATTTTTGGTATTTGTCTTTCTAGCTGCTCTCTCGAATCCTCAATTACATGCTTCCGTTTGTGGTTACAATGTTCTGTGGCCGTCTGGGAAATGACGTGATGGCTGGCTATGGATTAGCTTCTGCTGTAAGTCATCTGTATGCTCCACTGATGTTTTGAAGCTTACTCGAAAAATGGATTAAATGAAGAAGTAATTACGAGGATGCTGATGGAAGAAAAGGAATTGTTACTTAAGTCAGCAAGATAATTGTCTCGTAATCACTCGTCAACAACACTTATGATTTAATCTATGCTAAGCACTTGACACTTGCTCTTAATAATCACTCAAGTTTTGCTTATAATAGTTTGCATTCATTTCAGACAATTAATATTACCACTGCAGCAACAGGATTTGGTCTGGGACTGGCATGTGATACTTTGGTGTCTCAGGTCTGTAAAACCAAGTCAACATGATGCTATCATACACTGGAATTTTTTGCTTTCCCTTTTTTCTTGCTGCCATCTTTAAAATGTTCATTATCCTGACAGACTTTTGGTGCTAAAAATCTACTCCGGGTGGGCGTGATCCTTCAGCGGGGCATAATCATCCTCTTGTTGTTCTGTCTGCCTTGCTGGGGTCTCCTCATTAATGCTCAGGCCATCCTATTATGTGTGGGCCAGAACCCTGAGGTGGCCAGGTAACTAACAGCAGCAAATATACAGTAATATTATTGATACAACTGGCATAGATATGGGTACATTTAAACATGAAACCTGATCTTCTCAGGAATAACATCTGTGCATTAAAACCATTTCTGGTTGCCAAAGATTCACTAAACAGAATCACAATACAAATTAAGTGAATGTCAAAATGATCTCAACTAATCGTATAAAACTGAACCAATGTTCCCTCTAATTTTTCATGCGTCTGAGCGAACACAAACTCCCTGAGCGGTCCCTTGGACCACTGTGAGCAACAGCAGACGTGAGCACTGTGGTCACGCCAGCATCGAATCCATCCAAGCTACATGGTTTACTAAAATAATCAAATTGCAGCATTTATGTTAGACTACTTTTAATTAACTGCTTTAGCCCACATACAATGAAAATTAAAAAAAATCTTGTTCATGACCTGTGTAGTATGTTAAAACTATTGGAAGTAAAAATAACTTGAACTCAAATTTTGAAAACACAACTTTCTTTTTTTATATACACTCAACAAAAATATAAACGCAACACCTTTGTTACTGCTCCCATTCCCCATGGGATGGACGTAGAGACCTAAAATTCATTCCAGATACACAATATAACCATCCCTCCCAAACAGTGGTCACAAATCAGTCCAAATGTGTGGTAGTGGGCACATCTGCCATATTGAGATAATCCATCCCACCTCACAGGTGTGCCACATCAGGATGCTGATCTGACATCATGAGTAGTGCACAGGTGTACCTCAGACTGCCCACAACAAAAGGCCACCCTGGAATGTGCAGTTTTGTCTCACAGCAAAATGCCACAGATGCCACAAGCAATGAGGGAGCGTGCAATTGGCATGCTGACAGCAGGAATGTCAACCAGATCTGTTGCCCGTGCATTGAATGTTCATTTCTCAACCATAAGCCGTCTCCACAGGCGTTTCAGAGAATATGGCAGCACATCCAACCGGCCTCACAACCGCAGACCTCGTGTAACCACACCAGCCCAGGACCTCCACATCCAGCAGGTTCACCTCCAAGATCGTCTGAGACCAGCCACCCAGACAGCTGCTGGAACAATTGGTTTGCACAACCAAACAATTTCTGCACAAACTGTCAGAAACCGTCTCAGGGACGCTCAACTGCATGCCCGTCGTCCTCATCGGGGTCTTGACCTGACTCCAGCTCGTCGCCGTAACAGACTTGTGTGGGCAAATGCTCACATTCGATGGCGTCTGGCACGTTGGGGAGGTGTGCGCTTCACGGATGAATCATGGTTCACATTGTTCAGGGCAGATGGCAGCTGAGAATGTCCCAGTTCTTGCATGGCCAGCATACTCACCGGACATGTCACCCATTGAGCATGTTCGGGATGTGCTTGACCGGCGTATACGACAGCGTGTACCAGTTCCCACGAATATCCAACAACCTCGCACAGCCATTGAAGTGGAGTGGACCAACATTCCACAGGCCACAACTGACAATCTGATAGACTCCATGCGACGATGTGTTGCACTGCATGAGGCAAATGGTGGTCACACCAGATACTGACCAGTTCTGGGTCCCCAGACCTCTAATAGCGCAAAAAACTGCACATTCCAGGGTGGCCTTTTGTTGTGGGCAGTCTGAGGTACACCTGTGCACTACTCATGATGTCAGATCAGCATCCTGATGTGGCACACCTGTGAGGTGGGATGGATTATCTCAATATAGCAGATGTGCCCACTACCACACATTTGGACTGATTTGTGACCACTGTTTGGGAGGGATGGTTATATTGTGTATCTGGAATGAATTTTAGGTCTCTACGTCCATTCCATGGGGAATGGGAGCAGTAACAAAGGTGTTGCGTTTATATTTTTGTTGAGTGTATATATATAAAGCTCTGACTTGTATTATGAGCAGAGATGGGCAGTAACGCGTTACTGTAATCCGATTACTTTTAAGTAAGTAATCAGTAATTAGTTACTGATTACTTTTTTCAAGTAACTTGACCAGCTGATTATGAGTATGAGTCTGTGGTCTGGGAGAGAGTCCTGTAACTCTCTGTCTGCAAAATACAGTATATAATGACCAATGTTGGGCAGTTAATTAAATAGTTACTTCTTCAAAAAAAGTTACTGAGTTATGCAAACAACAAAGTTTTTTGCAGCTGTTTACCTAAAAATGCAACCAAGGCATTTTTTAAAATAAACATTTCAAACCATTTACAGAACAATCAGCTGTTCTGCATCAAATCTGATGCCACACAAATTATTTGTGTCACTCCAAAAAATAATTTCTGTCCACTATGAGATAAAGGAGAACAACAGCCTGATACCTGCAGGCCTGACAACAGGAGATGTATCACTCCTGTAACACCTGTAACATTCAGTAGTCGTCTCATTGTTCTGACACACACAACAAAACTATTGACTACACTACACACTAACTACACAAGATTTGCGCTAAACGTCGCAAATCTCTCACATCTTAAAACACCGCCGCCATTCCTAAAACTTGCCCCCTTCCTAAACAACTAAATGCCATGTTGCCATATCATTTTTTGATTATTTTTATCATAACTCTGGTTTTACGTGGCCCATCAACACAATTTAAAAACTGGTATAAAGTTCACACTTTTTCTGTCAGTTGTTCCGTCTGTCCTGCTCACATCTCCAATGGTTGTGCACGTTGTCATTAACGTGGCTTCACTCCACATCAGCCACGGCGCTTTGCTAGCTAAAACACCAGTGTCGGCACATAAGGACGCTGTCATAGCCTGTCAACGACGTTCATTAGCTGCGTATATACGAATGTGAATCGCATTATTGGCTGGCCTATGGGATAAGGTGGCATCGTTCTAATTCCATACGGGAGCAGCCAGTCACTTACTGACTAACACCGCAAAACAGAATTGTTTAAGTTTTAATTGTAATTTCAATTCAGGTTAGATTTTTTTTTGTGCGCAACACAGATTTTCTGTGCGCAGAGACCATGCCAGCAGAGCGCAATTGCGCACGCGCGCAGCTTAGAGGGAACATCGATCACAGTCATTCTGATTACCTTTTTGCTTTATTCAAGGAATTACCAAATATGTCTTAGGAGCTTCACTAGCTATGCTCAAACTGCTCTTGTTAAGGTCTCAAACAATCTGCTGCTGACTGTGTGCTCTTCTCTATTTTCATTCTCCCTGACCTCATCTCAGCCTTGCATATTGTGGACCAGAACATTTAATTCAGTCAGTCTAAAGAACAGTGCTGGTATCAGTGATGTGACGCTGGATTGGTTTATGTCAGGTCTATCAAACAAGTAATTTTCAGTAATGACTGACAAAGCCTCATCTTCTCATTCAAATGGATGGAGTTGATTTTCACTGCTATGCAGGCACAAATGTCCTATAATCTGTTACCGCTGATGTCTCACATATTAGGTCCCGTCTAGCTGAATTAGGAACTGGATGTCTAAAAACATTCTAAACCTGAATGATCATAAACTTGAAGTAATTATAATTACACCCTCGTCCCCCAGCACTAGCAGCACTTTTGATCTTTTTTCTAATCTGGGTCTCCTACAGTATTTAAAAATGTCTGGAGAGAGACTCATAACCTGGGGTAATTTTGGGTCCAAGCTCTCTCTTTTATATGCAGGTGTTTAAAGTTATGCAGTCCTGTTTCATTCCGCTTAGGCAGATATCATTCCTATCTCATTTTGGTTAAGGTCATCCATGCTTTTATGTCCTCTGGACTTGACCACTGTAATGCACTTTATTCATCGTCATAACATAAATAAGATACAAATAATTCAAACTGCAGCTGACAGGCTTTTAACAGATAGCAAAATAAGTGACCAGATGAAATCAGTCTTTACAGCTCTTCACTTCCTACCTGTTAGCCTTAGAAATGATTTTACGGCTCATTTTTGAAGCCTAACTTTGTTAAGCACCTGTCTGCATATCTAAGCTGCTGTATCCATATGAAACTTCCTGCTGCCTGAAATATTCAGACATGCCTGATGCCTCTGCCTAATGACCTCAGGCTTCTTCTAAATGCATTTTTACTTTTTGGCTTTTTAAACCCACTAATGTCTTACTGACCAAAGCAACTTCTTTAATGAGCAAGATTGCATGAGTACTGGTTTCTCTTCAATTTGAAATTGCTTTTGTTTCTACTGAAATTATTTATTTTTAGTTGTTTGTGTAGTTCAGTACAACTTTATTTTGAAAAGGCCTTTATGAATACATATAAACTAAAATGTAAAATGTACTAGATGTACTCACATGCACTTCTTGCTTTCAGAATAGCCCAGCTGTATATCACTGCCTTCCTGCCTGCTGTGCCAGTGAGTCGCTGCTTTTCTCCTTAACCTTTATACAAACATTCAAAACCAATGTTTGACGTTTTTTGTGCTGTGCAATAATTTATTATTCTTCCATAGGCAATGTTTCTACATCATCTTCAGGTGTCTTACCTGCAGAACCAGGTCCATTTCTCTATTCCGATCCCGTACTGGTTTTACAGATATCGTAAATGTTTCTAAAACTAATTACAATTTTGGTGGAAAAGGAAATGTAATCACGCTGACTACATTTTGTATTCTCAGGGAATCATACTGCCACAAATGTATAGTGCTGCTCTGGCAAACATTGCAAATGTGGTGACAAACTATATTTTTATTCACTGGCTGGATCTGGGTGTTAGGTATGCGAACTCACACTCATATCACTTTAATGCTTTAATTCTGAATAAAAGAATTTAACACTGATATCAACCCAAATGTCTTGCAGTGGCTCTGCAGCTGCAAATACTCTGTCTCAGATTTACATCTGTACTTTTCTGTTTGCTTACATTTTGTGGAAGAGGCTTCATGTAACAACATGGGGAGGTATACTGAGAACAGTGATGATCTCATGCACCATCTTCTTCTTTTCCCTAGTTTTATATAAATGAGCGTCTCTCTCCCCCTGCAGGCTGGTCTGTGGAATCACTGCAGGACTGGGGCTCCTACATGAAGCTGGCTATTCCCAGTACATTAATGAAATGCTTTGAGTGGTGGGTTTATGAGTTTGGGGGATTCTTTGCAGGTAATCCTTTTTTTTTCCTTTTAGATGATCATAGACAATCTAAAAATATTTGAATCATGCCTGCTCTTTCTTCTTTGTCTGTAACAATCAGGAATGCTGAGTGAAAATGAGCTGGCAGCCCAGCACGCTGTCATGATGGTGACTGTCATAACATATATGGTAAGGTTTAATCACTACAAATCAGAGAATTAAATTCTCCCTTTAAAATATTTCTTTGGTTGCTTTGAACCACCTGAGAGCAAATTTTCTCCTATACTTTTTTCATAATAATGAATCCATAGTTCCCTCTTGGTATTCAAGCTGCGGCATGTGCCCGGGTGGGTAATGCTCTTGGTGCAGGAGACACCGGCAGAGCACTCCTAACTAGCAAGATGTCCCTTACTCTTGCAGGTCAGTTAGAAATGTATCGTGATTTATATTCGTTTCCCATAACTTTATTACCGTTATACAGATTTTGGAGCTCTTGTTTTCTAGGTAGCATTGCAGTTGTAGAAGGCCTTGTCCTTGGCTCCGTCAAAACAGTGATTGGCTTCATCTTCACATCAGATGAGTGAGTTCAGCTGCATTCACATTTCACTAACAGTAATATTCCTAAACACTGTTGTTGCATTCAAAGATTGGCAAGGATGTGCAAAACCTTAATTAAACCTTTTCTTTCAGGAAGATCATAGGTCTGGTCTCACAGCTGATGAATGCTTACTGTTTCCTTCAGTTCTTTGATGGTCTCGTGGTGAGTTTTAGTTACACTTGGCAGCGCGTGTATGCTCCTAAAAGCATGACAAGTAAATCTAATATAAAGTTTATCTCTGTTTCATCCAAGTGTGTGTGCACGGGCATTTTCTTAGGCACAGGGAAACAGAAGATTCCAGCTGTGGCTAATTTCATTGGATACTACTGCATAGGGCTTTCTCTAAGTATCACGTTGACATTCGTTGCAAAACTAAGAGTGTTGGGTAATTGCACAAAGTGATGCTTTTTTTGTAATTTACTAAAATGAGCTTTTAAAGTGAAGCTTGCCTTGCACTTAAGTAATTTGTCATTTTCTCTGCAGGTTTCTGGCTTGGACTGCTTGTTTGTGTCATTTTACAATCTACCTTCTACATTATTGTCATCTTTAAGCTGAACTGGGAACAAATCACTGAGGAGGTATCATATGAAAACAACCAATAAAGATACTGTGCCTCAAATTGAAGATCAGTTTATACTTAGCTTCCAAGACCCAAAAAATATTAATGAATCTATTGCTTACACTGACTTTTCATATTTACAGGCTGTGAAACGGGCTCAGAAAAATCCTTCGTTATTAGGAAGAGCTCCCGTGACAGGCACTGTGGAAACCAGCACCCAAGATCAAACATCAAGTAATGTGAGTCTATGTAACAGTTAAAGTCAGCAATAGCAACAATTAATCTAAATTTCTTGACATAGTTTTGTTTTTCTTAAACCGTTCTTGATTACATTTATATTATGTTTTCTTCCATTACTGACATATATATATAGTACTGTGCAAAAGTCCTGAGCCACCCTTTGCTCTTTTGACATGACTTGCTTTTCTACTCATTTCAGTCCTTGTACATGGCCATTTTCAGAGGAATGATTTCCTTGTATTTGCTAAGTCACTTTGCACTTACCTATGAATCATGGAAGCTTTAAAAGGAAACTTTTTTTAGTCTTGTGTCAACATAACAGCTAAATTAGCAAAGAATGGATTTTAAATTGTATCTGTACCCATTTTCCCAGCAAAATATTTTTAAAAAGTGGAGAAATTAGATTTTCGCAGAGTACTATATACTATTGCAGTGGTGGATGCTCATATTCAACATGGCCAGATTTTCAAAGAGTTAGTAACCCCTATGTGCTAAAAGCTCAGTTTTCACACTTCTATATGCTGGATTGATTGCAGATGTTTTTTTTTCCCTTTTCTTTGCTCTGCATGATTGCAGTGAGCACAGCACGTCCTTCATACAGATACTTCATGCACACAGGTTATGACCACAGCAGTGTGACCAACCTGCTGGTGTTTTTGTTTCATTTTTCCTAGCTGATGGATGGCTATATGTCTGTGAGCACTGAGTGCCAAGACAGGGGCACTGTGGTGCAGGATCGAGATGTGACACAGAAGCTGAAGGGCAGCCGCCTCTCCATCACCCAACTGATCCTCAGGCGAGGCCTCATTATGTTTGCTGCAGTTGCACTTCTTGCTGTGGGAGCAGGTGTTCACTTCCTTGTGCCTTTGCCCGAGACCAACTCTACTGTGGACTCGATCAACACTACATATACTCCTGATCAAATTTTCTCCACCATGTTGGTGCCAGATGAAGAGTCAGAGTGAACAATAGATAACTGCAATGATTTTGTTTAATGTTGTAAGAACAGAAAATCTGATGTTGCCTTCTCAAACCAGTTTTAGTTTGATTTGTTTGTCTCTGCAAGGTGTTGTAGACTGAACACAGGCAAATATAATGCTCGTTCATTGATTAATCAAGAGACCATTCATTCATTTCCTGCTCGTCTGCCTTTGTGCCTGCTTGTGCCATCCGTTACTGTCTGCTTTGTAATGCAAATGCTAGCATATTGCTGAGACCTCCCAGAAAAGCAGCACTGGAGTTATTTCCCTGAACGAGACAGACATTACTCATGTTCAGGTAGCCAAGTTGGTGATAAGTAGGTTCAAAATAATACCAACAGCCAAGATGAACAACATGAAAGCTAGAGCCAAGCCTCTACGCAGAACCAGAGTCCTGAAAGAGAGCTCTCCTTCAGCTGTCCTCACTGTTGTTTCCACCTGAACATCCATCAGATCAATGGTGTCTGCTTGACCCACTGAGTTACCAGAGTCTTCTAGTTGGGTACCTGGACATAAATATATGCAAATGTTCCATGTTAGGGATCATGAAATTATAATTGTTATTCAAAATATTGTTCACAGTTTGGAAGTTTTCTATATTAATTGCTGTATAATCAATATCTAAAATCTCTGAATTGTTTTTTGTTTGTTAGTTTTTTTTATGGTTCTATCTGCTGATCCAACTGAGTGCTTTTTTAGTGTTGCCATAGATTGTGAAGTTAAAGATGTTAAAGGACATTTAAAAAAGATGAAGATCTTGGTTTCTGATTGTTTAGCAAATACCAATTTGCAGACAAAAATTTGGACTTTGAACATTTCATACTTTTAGACCATGCATGATTAAAAAAAAAGTAGTAAGGACACTTACTACATACAAACATATCAAAATGACAACAATAATAAAATAGCTATAAAATATGTTATAGACCTTTAAAAGTGTTAAATGTATTTACTTCTACATGTAGATTGTGCTTTTTTAGTTTACCCTGTCTACAGCAACTAAAGCATGACACTTTTAGGATTATTGTCAAAGATAAATTGTAAGTCACACCACTTGGTGAAGTGAAGGTAGGAAAAGATTTTAGCCTTTGTTTAATATTAAAGAAGTTACTGGTGACATAATGCTGTCCTAACCTTTCCGCACTCAACACATTTTATTGTGGCTTGAATATGACAAAGGTAGTTTGCACATACATATGGAGACATTGTTGCAATAATCAAACTAAAAACAACATAATTCATTTCTGGTGGCGCAGGATACATTTGTCGCAGGTTTTGCGACAAATTTGTCCTGCGTCATTTTTGGGTCCACAATGTGGTTATTGAAGATTTGGGGACACAACAGTCTGTAAAATCTTTTTGAATAATGTAGATACATTATTCAAATACACAAACAAGATTCATTAAATATTCTTCTAAAGGTATCTTTTAAACTCTGTATGTTCTACTTCCACACAGAACTGTTTTGTTTCTCGTGATGAACAGGATAAACACTTTTCAGCCAAATTAAATAATTTGTGAAAACTGTCCCTTACCTGTGTCTGTGGAGCTTACATGCACTCCTGCTCTGATCTGAGCCTGCAAGACGAATCAATGCGTGATCCTTTAATCATAAAGAGACAGCCGAAAACTACTGAAAATTAAATATTTATCCTTAAACACAAACCTCAACTGTGACATTTTTCCAGTTCATTCTGATTAGATAGAAAATCAGGAATAAGCATTGCAGGAACACACAGGTTAACAAGCCTGTCCACAGACCTGAGGAAAACAAAACATGTTTTTCTTTAAGAGGAGGAAGGAGATGTTGATGCTGTGGTAGAAATCAAATGAAAAAAAGAACTGTAGGGACAAAAATAACATGGATACAAACAGCTGATGGTTGAAAACATCTCACCCATGATTCCTAATTTGGCTGCAAACATCAGTGACACTCCAATCGGAAAGCCAACACCATAATATCCCAAAATATTGCAAATAGCTCCAACTCTCTGTTTGCCTGCTCCTCTTATTATGCCACACACGGCAGCCTAGTGACGCAAAAAGGATAAAGACATGGTTAAGTACCCACAAACACATACTTTATGGGATGTTTCTGGGGTATGGCAGATACTCACAGATGTTGCATCGAGTAGAATGAAAGGAGCATAAAAAGATAGGACATCTGAAACCCTTTGCCTGATTTGTCTGAAAGAAGAGAGTCTAAATTTTTAAAGTGAGACTGGTGAGTTTGTAAACACATGTTTTTGTGTAATTTGAGCCTTGTGCAACATTATACAATTATGCTGTCTTAGGAACAGGAAATATGTAAATAATTATCAGCACAGCTGAGTGCAGCTACCATAAACCTTTGTGTCTATTCAGTATAAGAGAGATTATGTAAGCGAAGGATGACAGTAACTTATGTAAGGGTAAAAGGTCGTTTATGAGGCCTGCTATCTCCCCTAGACTTGATACTGAAATTGCATGTGTAAGTGTAACCCATGCTGGTATTTCCTTCCTTTTTTCTTTTAAAGTAACAACTGCTGCGATTTATAAAACAAACAAAAAAAACATAAAATTATATACGCACTCATCATATGTAAAAACATAAGAGATGTGGTCCTTTAGGCTCCCGATGAGAGTTGACAAACATATAGACACTGACACTGCAGTAAAGACAGAAATATAATTAAAGATTTACCTTTTTCGGGAGCAACATGCCTTAACAGTCTTTTTCCTTATAGGATCGAAACCCTTTCTCGAGGGCACATCATAGGTAGGTAAAGAGAAGTGAAAATATTCACGCTTTCTGCTAACATTTATAATTACGGAGACTGTTTAAAATTTCTAAGCTACTTTTGTGCTTCCTTCTGGAGAGCAAAATTGGAATTATGCAACATTAAATTATGTAATTAATTACCTTTAATTGACTGTCTTTAAAATATTTTCAAATGAATATTAGACAAAAAACTAACAAAAACAAAAACAAAACACACGGCAAAGAAATAAACATTGATGCATTCTGACCTGCACAGAACATTGACATCTTAGCAGACAGCTTGGCCTGCTCCGTTTCTCCACCTCCCAAAGCATTTCCAACTCTTACACTGCCCGCTATGCTGAAACCCAAAGGGAACTAAAAATAAAAAGGTTGTTACATTGGATGGATGTAAAATGAGAAAATTCTTTATGAATAAAGTTTTTTGGCAGTGCAGAGGGTTTGTTCACATCAAAAGGGCTCACCATGTATGCAACATTTGCCAGTTGATACACAACTGACTGAGCTCCGAGTTCCACTTCATTTATGAGACCTGTCAATGACAGACAGCGGATAGATTTCAGAGCTGCTTTTCTACAGTCAAAGGCATCCCAAAGTGGCCTGTGGCATTACCTGCTAGAAAGCCTCCAATCTCATATGTCCACCATTCAACACATAGCATGACCATGCCAGGGACAGCCAGGTGGATGTATGAGCCCCAGTCCTGGAGGCACTCTCGAGACCAACCTACGTAAGTGTTTATAAAGTAGATGTTAGCAATTCCAAATGTATATTTAAATTAAAGTGCATACAAAAGCAAAAGAAATAAAATACTTTAAAAATTCTCTCAAAACAAATAGTAGTCATATAATAAACCAATAAATCATTTGTCAACCTGCTTTTCTACCACATGATTTAAAGCAAATCTCAATACGCTAATTTCCAGTTCTATAGTGTGGGATTATAATATTATTTTATGCCATGTTATACCCCTAATTAAAGATTGTGAATTATTATGTAGTTTTAGTTTGCATTATTCTCCTGAATTAGAAGAAGGTGATAACTATTGCATTTGTTAAACTGATTTGCATTACATTAGACTGCTGATTTATTGTGAATGAATGATATTGTTTTATGATGCATTATACTGCTGAGTTATAAGAAATACTGTTCGCAGAAAGTCATCGCCTTATTTGTCTGATTAGAAGAGAACAGAACATGCTGGAGTTTTCTGCCCCATCTCAGCAGGAGCAGATAAACAGGGAGCCAAGGTCGTAGCTTAGGCGCTGTGTGAGAGAAAGAATGTGAATGTTTAGGCTTTTATGATTAGGTGGGGGCCACTAGAGGCTATAAGAGGTTGATCAATGCTCCACCATTTTAAGATCTGATGCTGTCTGTTGGCGAACAGGGTTAGTTCAGTTTGGCTTGACTGTGGGGTACAGGGCATCCTGGAATAAGCAAGGAGTTAGAGTCTCCTTACTGTGTTGAACGGTATCTGCGCTTTTTTGGACACAGTTAAATTGAGTTAGGGATTTTAGAGATTAGGCCAGATACAGTTAGAGTCTGATACTGGTTAATTGATTACAAAAAAGTTGGACTTTCTTAACTTAAATTTGTCAAAATTGTGTAGGTGCTAAAGCTGTCAGGCCTGAGAGTGATTGTAAATATAAGACGTCTTTGTAATATAAAATAACAGAGCTGTGTGAAATGAGGCTGTGTGTGACGTGCAGCTGCGGCGCTGCGAGCTATTTTTAGACTGTGTGTGAACATGCAAATGAGGTGGCTGCTGTGAAGCGCACAGAGGACTTTTGCTTCCTGTTTAGCGTGTTATTGAGTTTTATAATTATGATTTGCAAACAATGATACATGCCTGTAACTGAAACGCTGATTTTGCTGATTATAATATTACAAATAAGGTTTTGAATGACTAGGGTGAATGTTTGATGTTTGGCTGGGTTTTGATATAGAAAAGACAAATCGTGCATGATTTAGACCGGCACTTCAGTCGGCAGAGTAAGATTGTGTGATAAATACAGCTGTGATTTGTTTCAGTTTTATGGTGTGAAGCAGGATTTATAAGATTTTTAAGTGACTCTTGGTTCAGCTCAAGAATATAGGCAGTTACATTTGATTTACTTTTAGTTTTATCATAATATAGGGTGTGATCAAGCACGAATTTTAGCACTAGAGGTGGTGTAGTAATTTCATTCTACTTAGATAAAAGGCATGCTTATTTTGGGGTCGTGCCAAATTAAAATTTTACATATAGGGGATCTTCTTTACATGAATTGCAGTGGTCACAGTGAGTACGAATAAATGACTAAATACAGTGAATTTTCTTGTCAGAAAAGAAATAGTAAGTGAATGTTTTAGTGTTTTAATACAGGTGGATTTCTCTCTGGAAACCTGAGTACAGCGGCAAAAGGGTTAAATTAACAGAATTGGGACGACAGACAGGCCAAGCTTTGGCTCAAAATTACAGCTTGACCTCACTTTGTCCCCACCCGGAAAAGAAGCTTAAAGGACATCTTCTCCTCCAGTTATCGGTTACCATCGCTGGAAATTTTCAGGCAAGTTTTTGGCTGAATTGTTATTGGCACCATGTGTCTCACAAGCAAGCTCTAACTCCTGGCTGTAGACATGGAATGCTGTTATTTAAGGTGGGAAATCACAATTTGGGAAACAAAATAAAAACACACACACAACCAGAGAAATGTATAAGAAAGGCACGTGTTAGAGAAATGCCTCGTTTGAGAAAAAAGTCAAAATAACCCACCTACAAACACACACACACGCAATGAACAAACAGCTTACATTCATGAACACGTGAAGATTTTCCAGCAAGGCTAAAGCAGCGAAACTTAACATACACCTGTTGTTAAATGATAAAGTTTATCCACTACTAACAAATAAACTCTCTGGGTTGCAGGACAACAACTTAACTTCAAATAAAAAGATGACACGACAAATTTAGTGGTTAGAAGATTCAAATTGTGACATGTTTTCTGCTGATTGATTAATACAAGTGATTACTGAATGAAAGAAAATTCCATTTTTGGGCTTTTAAACATGATCTTAAGAATTTTAACATGTACCTGTGTTGTCCTGTCAACTTGGTGGGTTATGAGTTGATTATATAGTGAGAAAAAACAAAAAAAGGGGGAGAGAAGGCTGACACAGGGCCTGGCCCCGTTGTTTCTCACCTCTCTGAATAACACAGCCAACACAACCTCATTTTCCTGTTCGTCTGTTTTTGTTTTGTTTTTGTTTTGTTTTTTCTCTTTATGCTTGATTACAGCCTGCTTTATCGGCCCGGAAAGCCGAGGCTGACCTGGACTCCTGCTCTCCCCTCTACCATCTTTGCTCTCTCCTCTACCATCTTTGATGTGACCCTGACCAAATGCTACAGCAGCTGGACCCACAACAACAACCTGAAAATGTCAACACTGCTGCAGGAAAACGATCTCATGCAGCGGAGACGGAGAGTGTTAAATCCAAGGCCCGTTTCACTACACGGGGGAGATTTCCAGACAGCTTCAGCTGACAGAGCTGTGACGAGACGCCCATTAAGCCCGGATGAAAAGTGAGGCCGAGCAAAAGAATGCTGACCTTAACAACTCTGCATTAAAACTGTGCAGGACAGTGACCAACATGGATGATCGGGCAGCAAAAAGGGCGTGCCAGAGACAGGAGGAGTAACTGAGGTCAGGAGGCACCTCAGAATGAACAAAAGCACCAGAAGAAAATAAGCTGAAGGCACAGGTGTCAGGGCTCGGCCAAGAGCTGACCTCTGAGAAGAGCCGAACAGCAGAGCTGCAGAAGGCCGTGGAGCAAAGTAAGGGAAACATCAATGGACTTCAATCTGACTTGTATGGAAAAGACTCTGAGGTTTCTGCCCTCAGTAAGAGCTCAAGGCATCAGAGCAGAAACTGAGCATGGCTCAGGAGGAGCTGGCTGATAATCGAACCCATCAGTCAGGCTTGCAGTCCCAGACACAGGACTTGAAATCAGGCCGGAGCTTGCTGGAGCAGGAGGTTGCCAAACCTGACGAAAAAGCTCCAACAGCAGGAGCAAGCCCTGAAGGAGCTACAGAAGCAAAAGGGTCAAGTTAAGGAGGAGCGGAACAAGGAGAAGATGCAGGACACTGGAGAAAAGGACTGCCTCAATTGGGGCCAGAACCAGTATGGACAGAACTTTGAGCAGCAGCACCAACGGAGGCAAACGGACTGAAAAGGAGGAGGGCAGGACCCCAGGGCACGCTTCAGGCCGTGGTTTACCCAGAACACCAGAACAGGAAAGTGATGAACACCAACACACGCATCTACATACACTGACTCAGGATGAAGAGAAACACACACATGAACACATATGCACTCGTTGATTGAGTGAGAAATGACACACACACACATACACAAATCGAAATGCTGATTCAATTCACTGAGAAGTGATCCACACACACACACACATGCACACGCTTGTGCAATGAAGAATGCTTTACTAACAAATGCTTATGCTGACACGCAAAATGCTGCACACAAACATCCAAATACAGAATCTGTTACAACAAGAACCCATTGATTGTTTATTGGTTAAATGCGTTTCATGTCACCCAGACGGCATTTGTCTAGATTTGGGGGACAGGGTCTAAGGCAGTTTGGTTATGAAAACAATGTCTGTGCGTGATGTCTGTTTATGGCTTAAGGCCTCCACTGAATTGTTTACTGTGCTTCACACAGCCTGATAAGGAGCAGTGGTACAGAGTAAAAATGATGAATTAACGGTGTGAGCCTTATTTAGGAGCGCCACATTGTTGTGAGTGAGATTTAATTGAAGGAAGAACACACTGAAAAAAAAAAGGGGGCCAGCCCTTGGATTTACGTAAGCATCTCGCGTGTATTTAACACAATTGCCTCAGGCTTTAAAGATCTGTACGAAATTCTGGTTTCTAGTGTGAGAGAAAAAGCCATGCAGTTATTAGAGCTAGGTTAATTGATGATTCTAAATTATCCATGAATGTAAGGGTAAATGGCTGTTTGTTTCTATCTGATAGACTGGTCGGCTGTCCGGGGTGTACCCTGCCTGGTAACCTATCACTTCAGGGTTATTTCCCAGCCCTGCTGCAACCAGGATAAAGATAGGAGGATGGTAGTTGTTGTAGACCCCTTCAATTTTTATGGTAACCAGGATCTAGACTTTGTTGAACCACATGCAATATGAAGACAACATGTAGTATTTAAGTGACCAAGTAGTATTTGGATAAAAGTTATTGAATAGTGTTGAAATAAACTGACAGAATTGAAGGATTAAAATATTCCAGGAGCTCAACTTACTCCATCTGAACATGTTTCAATCGTGTTTTATGAACACAACATGCACAGGTTTACTGAATATGAAAAGGTTGTGTTGATTTAACTCAGTTGTTTAAGTTTCTGCCAAAGCAAAACATTTGTGTGCAACCAGTGTCCACTATTGAATCAAGTAAATCCAGCATGTTTTGTTTCAGTGCAAAAAGGAGTTACGGTACCTGTATTCCTACTTCTGGTGAAGTTTTGGTTGATTTTTGGGTTTTGCTTGACACTAGGTTGATTTTATCAGTGAGGTTTGGATTGTTTTCTTTCTCTAAGAGAGAGAAAGATGGTTTTATGCTTGGACATGTTTGCAATGGGCCCCAGTATTTGTTATTATATGAGTATTTTATTGGTTACGTTTGTTTTTGCTTTTGTTACAGTGCACTGAAATAAGAGCATCTGAGAGGTGTGATCCACCGGTGGTGATATTTTGTTATTTTGTGAGTTCCTGATTTAACAAATCAGCTCTTTAATCCAGGCCTGAGAGATTGAACTTTAAAGCGCTATAAAATATTCTTACTGAAAACAGTCGCAAAGTATTTTTCTCCATGATTGTAATGGGCTCTGGAGAAATTCACTTATATGGGACATTGATCACATGAGAAGTCCTGAGCCTAAAAGGATTGCAGCGAGTCAATCCAGTCCAAAAAACAAGGAACTGTTTTCCTTTAAAATGATGACGTCATCTTGCTGGTGATGGAGGTTCGAATAGGTTGCTCGTGAGACTCCATTATCAGCAATATCTGATATGAATGTGTGTGGATGTATGCATGTGACTGGACTGTGATGGACTGACGACTAAAAGTTTTAACTGACTTGATACTGAGACAAAAACGGTACTGACTTTAGGATTAGTAAATGTCCACAAACAATTCACCCAGCCTGTAAAAGAAGGGTGGATGTTTTGTCTTGCTTTGTTTTGTTTTTGCAAGAACAGAAGGATGACAGAGACTAAAGAGGGAGGCTGTAGCTTCACATAAGTGTGAACTGCATGTCAGGAAAAGTCGGGAGAAAGCGCCAGAGTCCAATTTGGGATTACTTTGAATATGACTGTGTTTTGGATAAAGCTAGTGTCTTGTAGTGGAAAGAGACAAATTATGAGGGACATTTATAAAGGGAAAAAACCTTAAAGTGCACTTGAAAAGCTCACACAAGAAGGCTAACCTAGCTTACCTTGAAAAGGTAAGGGAGCACACTCAACCCTCATCCCCAGAAAACAGAAGCTAACCCCAGGCAAGGCAGCGTGATGCATCCCGAGACAACAGGACGGGGACATCTACATAACTGTGTGAGTCAATTGCCTCCACAAAGTTTATCAATTCACTTGAACCAAAATTACGAACACACGGTGCTGCAAGAGTTAATAGTCTCAATACCCACGGATAAGCACAAGAGCATGACTGATATGATGAAACTGGGATTTTGTTACACTTAATTATTGCAGACACAACTAAAACTAAACTGAAACTAATCAAAACTAAACTGAAACTAAGGACTTAAAAAAAATAAAAATAAAAACTAAACTAAACTAGCAAACAATTTGTAAAAACTAATTACATCGGATATAAAATTGAAAATCTGAAGTCAAAGCTAAATAATAATAAAAACTATTGAAAATTGCAAAACTATTAAAACCCTGGTCCAGACTAAGATGGCGTTGGACATCTTCAGGGCGGAAAAGGGTTGGTGTGACCAAGGTGTGGTTTGGCTTGTTGTATGTATATTTCAAGATCATATGGCTCTGGATGGACCAGTTACCAGGGCATGGAAGGAGGACAGACTCATTAAATGAGGAGAAGGATTTTTCTGGGATTGGAGATCCTCTGGGTGAGTGGTTGACTAAAAGCATGCATAAAATAAAAGCTATTTTTTGTTATTGATTGGTAATAGATTGATAATTGGCCACATTTGCAGCTGTATTGACTTGTTGTGGACGTAGTCTACTTCATGTTTAGGCACTCTAATTAACAGATTGAAAATAGTGACATTAAAGGAAGAGTATGCAGCGCCACCCTGTCAGACGCCAGTGACGGTGGGGCTCATTGATGAATCAGGTGAGCTGCATTCATGGCTGAATCAAAACTAAGTTTCCCCTGCTGTGGTCAGTGAGGGAAAAACAGAGGGAAATAAAATTGAAAGAGGCATTTATAAACGTTTATGTGTCAAGTTTATAAATGGGATAAAAAGGGGGTGTTTTACTGTTATTTCAGCATCAGCATTATTATTACATCAGAATCATATAACAAGCATTGCATTAAACATTTCTTGAAGCTTTTGACATTACATTAACATTTGTATTACGGTGATTGTTATAACCTCAGGTTAATCTTCTATTTACAGGTGTTGGGATAATCATATGATCTTTCATTGCAGGTGTAAACATGATCCTTTTTATACATATTGCAGTCTGTTGCTCATTATAGAGTTGTGCTCAAGTTAATAAGGGTTAAAAGCTACAGTCAACGCGATGTTTGGCTGATCTATGGAGTGGAGTGACTTCGAGCATAGAAGGCCGCACGCGCTTACATAACACTGATATCATGTTTTTCTTGGTGATCTTTTATTCAGTTATATCTTTTGCTAAGTTTTAAGTAGTGGCAGTTAATTAAACGACATTCATTTAATCTTACATACCTGATTCAGAGCATTACACACAGATCAACTTAACAATCTGCAAAACCTTGTAGTTGCAATGTTGTGTCTCCATAAGGGACAGTTGGCTCCAGGAGATAAGTGGGAGTCAGTGCCTGTCCTCGAGAAGGAGAGAACATTCCTTTGCTGTGTCAAAAGTAGTCAACAAGTTCATATTCAAGTGAAGTTCATATTAATGCAGGTTTTGTTTCCTGGCAATTCTGCAGACGCAGGCTCTGGGCGGAGCCAGGAGTTGACCAGATCTAACATGACAATTAAATTTGTTTCATTCCCTGGCACAGGATGACAGGACTGGAGCAACGACACTGGATAGGAGAAAGTCTGATACTTTCTGAGATATGAGTTCACTAACCTTTTCTTTTAATTTTCTAGCTCCGTTGATTTGACACATGGGAATGTGTCAAAAAAAAAAGGGGGGGGGGAAGTTGAGTTTTAACATCAAACAAGGGTTATATGAACATTTTTATGACTTCATTTGTGTTTTTGATAACTTAGGTGTGGTAAAGCTTAAGCTAATAGTGACCCAAGAGGTTTCCAGACTTTTTTTAGAGAATCAGTGAGAAGCATAAATCATTATTTCCATGTTTAAGCATTAATCATTGAAATGAACTGAATAGCGTTTAGATGATAAAATGCCTGTGTTCATGAGAAGCTGAGTACCACACTGGAGAGGAAACCGCGGGACAGTAGGCGGAAGGAAACACATGATTTTTGGGGGGGCAAATGTTAGGATTAAAAATGGCTAATTTGTTTTTGATGTCTTTTGTTAAAATGAGTGGTTTTAATAGTTTTCGTACACACCTTGCAAATGAGTTTGCAATGAGTTGTGACTGTAAATACCCATGAGTTGGCACTCGGTCTTTGGAAGGTCATAAGCTTCGTTCGGTGTGATGGTCCGGACTGATATATTGCAGGTATTGACTTTGAGTGCAGAGGGCTAAATGCAAACACGCTTACACACACAGAGGATATGATTAGAATAAGTCCCTGGGACATTCTGAATATTCTAAACCAATTCTGAATCACCAGAAGATCAGTAGATAACAACATTAGATTATTAGAGCTAGGAAGAGAGGTGTTTTGGTTTTCTGTCTCTTACAGAGAAAGGAACAGACACCAGACGAGGTCACAGATATACGAGGATCCTTCGCAGCAGAGACAGACACGGTGACTGCCGAGACACCAACTGGGTTCCAGTGTCATGGCGTTTGGGCTCCGATTAGTCACCTCAAAAGGATGGATCCCATAAACACAGCAATAACCATGAAGGGGTTGGTGGAAATCCAGGAACACCAGACCAACGAGGTTCGAGAGGCTCTTGGGCAAGAGGGGGACATGTTCCTGTTCCTTTTTCTGGGGGACACAGTTGTGACCCGAGGATACACAGATCGTTGTTTGAAATTGGGGCAGAATAATCCCCTGATCTGTGCAACGACTGAAGGGTTGTCTAACCCCTGAGGTTGAAGAAAAAAGAGCAGAGGATCACCCAACTGGAAGACACTGGTGGCTGCAGCAATAAAATAAAGGCTAAAAGCTCCTCGGACAGAGGTTCTAGTCTGAGTACGTCTGAAGGGTGTGAGGTAGCACCAAAATGAAGCTGTGGGAGAACTGGGGAGTGTCATCTGTACCTGCTATTGTTGTAATAATAGTTTTTCTTGCATCTGAACTGCGCAAACTCAGAGGTCATCTCACGTATGGTTCGCCCAACAGGGGGACAAAGGGCCTCAGGGGTGAGAAGAAATGAACCCGGCCACACTGGATTACAGGGTGTAGGTAAGCTCTCTATTCTAAAGAGCTCAACATGGGGAGTGTGAGATTATAATATTATTTTATGCCATGTTAGACCCCTAATTAAAGATTGTGAATTATTATGTAGTTTTAGTTTGCATTATTCTCCTGAATTAGAAGAAGGTGATAACTATTGCATTTGTTAAACTGATTTGCATTACATTAGACTGCTGATTTATTGTGAATGAATGATATTGTTTTATGATGCATGATACTGCTGAGTTATAAGAAATACTGTTCGCAGAAAGTCATTGCCTTATTTGTCTGATTAGAAGAGAACAGAACATACTGGAGTTTTCTGCCCCATCTCAGCAGGAGCAGATAAACAGGGAGCCAAGGTCGTAGCTTAGGCGCCGTGTGAGAGAAAGAATGTGAATGTTTAGGCTTTTAGGATAAGGTGGGGGCACCAGAGGCTATAAGAGTTTGATCAATGCTCCACCATTTTGAGATCTGATGCTGTCGGCGTACGGTGTCCATCTCCCACGTGTGTGATCATTAAAATCATCGTTTGACTCAACCCGGCCGGACCAGTGTTGTTATTTCGGTTTTTCCTCTTGTATCAATCCCCAATATTTGAATCTGTAACAATAGTTTTACCCTTTGTCATAGTACTGGGTGCGGTGACCCAGTGTTTGTGTTTTTCTGGTTTACGTTATATTCTCTGATTTGTCATTTTTCATGGTTTTGGTTCTCTCTATTGTTTTCTGCTTATGTTATATTTATAGTCCCTGGTCTTTAGGTTTCTGTCCCTGTGCCCTTCCTGTGCTCCATGTTCCCTCTGTTGTTTCAGTGTAAAGTCCGTGTCTTTGTGAATGTCTCTTGTTTCCTGTTTTACTTTAACGTCTCGCGTCCTATGCTAGTGTTTTCAGTTTTGCTTCCTTCCCGTCTCGTCATGTATGATTACTCCCAGCTGTGCTCTCCTTCTGCGTTTCATTCCCTTGTTATTCCTCTGTGTATTTAAACCCTGTGTTTTTCTCTGTCTGGTGTTACCCCATGTGCTGTGTGGTTCTTCTGTGAGCCTGGATTTCTTTGTCCTTAGTCTCTAGTTTCCCCGTGTTTAGTTCTTAGTTTCCAGTTTCCATGTTCAAGTTTTGGTTTTCACAAATTTATTTTATGAAGTGTTTTATCTCAGTGCAACAAAGCTGCCTTCCTTTGTTCATCCCGTCGTTCGAGTCCTGCGTTTGGATCCTCATCCTGCCTGCCACAGCAGTAAACATGACACCCTTGGACTTGTGTGCTTATGTGGCTTTGCTTAAATTTTTAATCGTCTCCGCCTTTTTTTTTTTTGCTCCCTTTAGGTGTTCTCATCTCTCAGTCTGTTGCTTTGGATTTTTTCATTTTGAAAAACAAGCCATTTTAGCTCCTCTCGCTGTAAGGACAACTTTGTTCTGATTTGCTGCTTAGATTAAAACAGCGGATGGTTTGGATCACCATATTTACACCCAGGCTGTATGAAAGAAATCACTTATCTTTAGCATCATAATCTAAGAGTTGAAAAGTTGAGCATTTAGAGCAGTCTGAAGTCTGGGCTTTGCTTACAGGGATTACCTAGTCTTTCAAAGTAGCCCTGTGTAATGTGAGCACTCACCAATGTCACAGTATAATAACAGAAAATAAAGTAAAATAAAACAGGTCCACTTAAAGGGAAAATAAACATGAACTTGTTATAACTCTGCTCATTTTGTTTGTAACCTGGTTGTAGGTTTTTGTTTTTTATTGCTTCTTAAATGCTTGATTCGTCAGTTCAGTCCAACTTCAGCTTCGACCTTCGGACTTTTATCTGGTGATCTGTTGACCTCATCCACCTAACCCTTCCATTAAAAGTCACTACATCCAGCTGTCATCATGACAATAGTTAAAATAATAGTCTTTCTCAGACATGTTTATGTTTTCTTTAAACGCTTCTAACAAGTTGTTCATTTTGTAATTGTGTAAAAACAACTTATATTTTATATAGTTAAAGGTTTCTGTTAGTTGTTAATCATTGTTAAACTCATTTGGGTTTCTCTTAATATTAAAAATAACCAGTATCCAGTGTATATGCAGTACTCACCTCCCCAAGTGGCCTTATGAAGTCCTTTCCATATGATATAAGCAAAGAGGATTCCAGCCATTAAGAACTCAGAAATGGCATTGGCTATTGCAGAACCTCTGTAAAGATTATTTCAATGTGTCGTGTTGGTTATACAGTATGTGATGATGTCAGCTGATACCACTAAAGACGATATTAACGAAGTCATGTGCAATCCAATAAAACAAACTCACGCAACTCCAAGGTTTAACGGGAAGAGGACGATGTAGTTGATGAGTGCATTTAGAAGATTGACAACAAAGCCTGTGATGACCTGTGGCCATATAATGCCCTAAAACAGAAATGCAACAAGTTTATTTTAATTAGGAAATGGCGAAATGACAGGCCAGATAGACTGGGTAAAATAAGTATTGAACACGTCACCAATTTACTAAGTAAATATATTTGTAAAGCTGCTATTGCCATGAAATTCTCACTATATGTCAGCAACAACCCATCCAATCAACAAACGCAAAGAAATCAAACCATAGATGTCCATGCGTTCGGTTTTAAGTAACAATGAGAAATGACACAGGGAAAAACTACTGAACACATGAAGAAAGGGAGGTTTAAAAAGGCATGGACAGTCATGACACCAGCTGAAATCAACCCTGTCACTTCTGGTTCAGTCCCAACTAATTGCTTATAAGTAGTATCTCATTTCCAAGGTGTCACACAAGAATCATCTCATGATGGGTAAAGCTAATGGACTCTCTCGAGCCCCTCCCAACCTTATTGTTGCAAATCATATTGATTGCGCTGGTTACAGCAGAATTTCTGAACTACTGACGTTTCCGATGAGCACTGTTGGGGCCATAATCTGGAAGAGGAAAGAACAAAATTTTTACCATGAACAGGTGCTAGCCGCAGGATTTCAGACAGAGGAGTGAAAAGAATTATCAGAAGAGTTGTCTAAGAGCCAAGCACCACTTGTGGAGAGCTACAGAAAGACCTTTAATCAACTGGTACAACTATTTCAAATCAATAAGTAATGCACTCAACCACCATGCCCTGTATGCATGCTTACCACATACAGGGAGTGCAGAATTATTAGGCAAATGAGTATTTTGTCCACATCATCCTCTTCATGCATGTTGTCTTACTCCAAGCTGTATAGGCTCAAAAGCCTACTACCAATTAAGCATATTAGGTGATGTGCATCTCTGTAATGAGAAGGGGTGTGGTCTAATGACATCAACACCCTATATCAGGTGTGCATAATTATTAGGCAACGTCCTTTCCTTTGGCAAAATGGGTCAAAAGAAGGACTTGACAGGCTCAGAAAAGTCAAAAATAGTGAGATATCTTGCAGAGGGATGCAGCAGTCTCAAAATTGCAAAGCTTCTGAAGCGTGATCATCGAACAATCAAGCGTTTCATTCAAAATAGTCAACAGGGTCGCAAGAAGCGTGTGGAAAAACCAAGGCGCAAAATAACTGCCCATGAACTGAGAAAAGTCAAGCGTGCAGCTGCCAAGATGCCACTTGCCACCAGTTTGGCCATATTTCAGAGCTGCAACATCACTGGAGTGCCCAAAAGCACAAGGTGTGCAATACTCAGAGACATGGCCAAGGTAAGAAAGGCTGAAAGACGACCACCACTGAACAAGACACACAAGTTGAAACGTCAAGACTGGGCCAAGAAATATCTCAAGACTGGTTTTTCTAAGGTTTTATGGACTGATGAAATGAGAGTGAGTCTTGATGGGCCAGATGGATGGGCCCGTGGCTGGATTGGTAAAGGGCAGAGAGCTCCAGTCCGACTCAGACACCAGCAAGGTGGAGGTGGAGTACTGGTTTGGGCTGGTATCATCAAAGATGAGCTTGTGGGGCCTTTTCGGGTTGAGGATGGAGTCAAGCTCAACTCCCAGTCCTACTGCCAGTTTCTGGAAGACACCTTCTTCAAGCAGTGGTACAGGAAGAAGTCTGCATCCTTCAAGAAAAACATGATTTTCATGCAGGACAATGCTCCATCACACGTGTCCAAGTACTCCACAGCGTGGCTGGCAAGAAAGGGTATAAAAGAAGAAAAACTAATGACATGGCCTCCTTGTTCACCTGATCTGAACCCCATTGAGAACCTGTGGTCCATCATCAAATGTGAGATTCACAAGGAGGGAAAACAGTACACCTCTCTGAACAGTGTCTGTGAGGCTGTGGTTGCTGCTGCACGCAATGTTGATGGTGAACAGATCAAAACACTGACAGAATCCATGGATGGCAGGCTTTTGAGTGTCCTTGCAAAGAAACGTGGCTATATTGGTCGCTGATTTGTTTTTGTTTTGTTTTTGAATGTCAGAAATGTATATTTGTGAATGTGGAGATGTTATATTGGTTTCACTGGTAAAAATAAATAATTGAAATGGGTATATATTTGTTTTTTGTTAAGTTGCCTAATAATTATGCACAGTAATAGTCACCTGCACACAGAGATATCCCCCTAAAATAGCTAAAACTAAAAACTACTTCCACAAACATTCAGCTTTGATATTAATGAGTTTTTTGGGTTCATTGAGAACATGGTTGTTGTTCAATAATAACATTATTCCTCAAAAATACAACTTGCCTAATAATTCTGCACTCCCTGTATTGCTGAAGAAACAGCATGTTGAAGCATGTTTAAAGTTTGCTGAACAACATTTAGACAACCTGCGTTCATACTTTTATCCTGTGTCAAAAGCTCACCTTTGGAAAAATTTTACTTAAAAAATTGGTGATGTGTTCAATACTTATTTTACCCGCTGTACATGACATCATTACAGTTTTCCACCAACAGACAAAAGGATGATTAAATATCTGACTGATTTCCTGTAATCAAAAACAGCAGTTCGCAGTGTTTGTCAAGTAAAGTGAATCATAGTTTTATTGACATGAAAGGGCTCAAAGAGCTCTGATCTCCTTGCTATCTGTATGTGGACACCATCAATCATTAAACATTGTAGCCAGTAGGACTGGAGTCTCACTTACAGACACATATTGTATATTCAATCCACTCTATCATTTTGCGGATAAAAGAAGAACACAATCTGTATACCCTGCGATCCAAACTGTATTATTCAAAATAATCATGGAGATATTTACCTGGTTTTGCAGATATCTTGTTTCTAATGAGTACATGAATGCAGCCTGTGGCACACAGAAACACACACACACCAAAAAAATAAAAACAGAAAGAAAAGAACAACATAGTCTGAGTTGCAATTATTTGAAACATTTTATTCTAATGTGATTAGACTGGGACTCGTCCTGTTTGGTAGTGACAGCTTGTTACATCATCAAATACACCTGTACAAGGGGGAAAATAAGTAGAGCTATGCTGTACTAGGTAAGTTAACCAACTAAGTAAGTGTCCAGCAGAGACTTTATAGACTCATTGATTTCTACTTAAAATAATGCGATCACTACCCACTTAAAAAACAGGGTTGAATTTATCTAGCTGACTAGTTAGCCCACTTTGGAAAAGATTTTACTGTGGGGATATTTGATTTCTGTGTCTGGGATTAGCAAGGCCTCCTTTTTGTAGGTGTATTTTTATTTGGAAGAGTGACTCTAAATCTATCTTAAAACATTAATAAAAGGGACATGCAAGGAACAATCAGGTCAGCCTCCAAGGAGATGCATGTCACCCTCTTCCTCTCTCCCACTTAGATGACTTTCCACTTGGTTCAATTTTGTGGCTTTTGTGTTGCACACACACATGCACACTTAGCCTTAGACATACTTACAGGAAGTGCGGGCATAAAGATCTTCACATACATCTGACACAACCTTGAAAGAGAGAGAGACTGATTTTATCCCATCAAAATGAACACACATTTTAAAATTCAAGAAAGCATTAGCGGATTGTGACGGCTGACCTTGCCACCTCTGGTTCTTGTCTGACAGCCAGCAGAATCGGCTCTGTGTTAATAAGGATGGCCCAGCAGGGGAAGCAGGCCAGGAGCAAAATGAGGATGGCCCGCTGCAGAATAACTCCAATTTTCAGCAGGTTATGGCTTCCAAAGGTCTAAAAGCACAGAACAGTTTAGTCTGCCATTACTATTGTTAAGCACCGATGATAAATTATTTGTGATGGATCAAAGATTCGCACCTGAGAAACCAGAGTATCACATGCTGATGCCAAACCACTACCAATAGATATACCTGTAACATTAATAACCTGGAAATACATTAGAAAACATTGGTGGATTGGATGTCACTTTTCTATTGGTTTAATGACTTAATAAAAGGTGAGTGTTTGAATTTCACTTACTGCAATGGCCAGAGACACTCCTGCCAGCTCTGTCTTCCCCAGATGGCCACAAAATATTGTACTTACAAGGCTCAAGGAAAAATTCATGAGCTGGGATATCATCTGATAAGGAAATTCGAAATTAATTAAAAGTTGCCAGGGCAACAAAAACAGCTATTAAAAACTAGTAATTTACAGCGTAAGCGGCCAATTTGTTCTGTACGATATATACCATACCATACCATACCACCTTTATTTATAAAGCACTTTAACATAAAACCAGAGTTCACAAAGTGCTGTACATGCTAATAGCATAAGTGAAGAACATTAAAATGAGATAAGATAAAATAAATAACTAAAAAACTAAAATAAATTGAAACATGTTAAAACAAATTGAGTCAACCCCTCTAATCAATGCCAAAGGCTTCAGCGAATAAATATGTTTTAAGAAGACTTTTAAATTCCGAGAGAGAAGAGGCCTGCCTAACATGCAAGGGTAGATCATTCCACAACTTTGGAGCAACTACAGCAAAAGCACGATCACCTTTAAATTTATACTTAGTTTTCGGTACCTTAAGGAGCTGCTGATTGGCGGACCTAAGGGAACGGGCAGGTGTAAATGGTTGTAGTAGCTCCGAGAGGTAGGGGGGGCCCAGGCCATTAAGAGATTTAAAAGCAAATAAGAGAATTTTAAAAACAATCCTAAAATGTACAGGTAGCCAGTGGAGTGAAATTAAAATTGGGGTAATGTGCTCAAACTTTTTTGTTCCAGTTAAAAGACGTGCTGCAGCATTTTGCACAACCTGCAGGCGCCTAATGGACGCATCACTAACCCCAAAATAAAGTGCGTTACAATAATTCAGCCTAGAAGTAACAAAGGCATGGATTACTGTCTCAAAATGCTGTTTCGATAAGATAGGCTTTATTTTGGCTAATTCCCTCAAATGAAAAAAGCTAGATCTTACAACAGCTCTGACCTGGCTTTCAAGTTTAAGATTTGCCTCTATTTTAACTCCCAGATTAGTGATGACTGGTTTAACATACTGTGCCAGTGAACCAAGATCTATAGTAGTGGCCTCAGAAGCGCCACCAAAAACCATCACTTCTGTTTTCTGTTCATTAAAATGTAAAAAGTTCAAAGCCATCCAGGCCCTTATTTCATCAAGGCATCTGAGCAGCGGGTCTACTGAGAAGCCATTTATCTTTTTAAGTGGGAAATAAATCTGGGAGTCATCGGCATAGCAGTGGAAAGAAATCCCATGTTTCCTGAAAATAGACCCAAGGGGTAGGAGATATAGAGAGAAAAGAAGCGGGCCTAAAACTGAACCCTGTGGGACCCCACATTGAAGAGAAGCAGCAGAGGATACAAACTCCCCTAGTTTCAGAGAGAAAGTTCGCTCTGCCAAATAGGATCTGAGCCACTGCAGTGCGGTACTCCGCATACCCACCAACTGCTCTAAACGGGAAATTAAAATATTATGATCCACTGTATCAAAAGCATCAGTTAAATCTAACAGCACAATAATAACACAGTCACCTGAGTCATTTGCCAAAAACACATCATTAAAAACTCTTAAAAGGGCAGATTCGGTACTATCTAAAGCTTTAAAACCAAATTGGAAAACTTCTAAAATACCGTGTTCTTCTAGGAAGGACATTAATTGCTTGTAAACTACCTTTTCAAGAATCTTTGAGATAAAAGGCAGTTTGGAAATAGGTCTGTAATTTGCAATAATATCAGGATTAAGAGCAGGTTTCTTGAGTAGAGGCTGAATCACTGCATGTTTGAGATTGACAGGTACAACACCAGAGGACAGACTACAATTTACAATGGGTTGTACAGCTGATGCTATAGTGAGAAAAACCTCTTTGAAAAATCGAGGAGGGAGAGCATCATAAGGGGAACCTAAGGGCTTCATGTGAGCAACCAACTCCTGCAGGCAGAGCAAGGAAACTGGCTCGAACCTGTCAAAGACAGCAGAACTAGGGACAGGGGTAGAAGGGTCGAGAACGGACTGGGAAGTCTGCGCTTTGACAGATAGCACTTTATCAATAAAAAAGTGTAGGAAGTTTTCACAAATTTCCTGAGAAGACTCGACACCAGCAGTCTGTGGAGCATGAAGGACCATGTCAATAGTCTTGAATAAGACATGAGGCTTACGACAGTTTGCCTGAATAATATCAGCAAAATGTTTCCTCTTAGCATCTTTTACAGTTCTCTGGTAAGAATTCCAGTAATCTTGTAACATTTGGTATGACACCTGAAGTTGATCCTTCTTCCATTTACGTTCAGCTCTCCTACACTTTCTTCTGGCAGCCCGGGTGTCTTCATTCAGCCAGGGTTCAGATTTGGCTTTTACTTGCCTAAGCTTAAAGGGGGCCACTGAATCTAAAGCAGTTTGGCAGACAGAGTAAAACCACGTACTCAGCTCTTCTGTATCATTGCATATGAAATCAGGAAGGCCGCCGTTCTGATTAAAAACAATAGAGAACTGTCCAGCAGAGGAAGGGTTAAAAAATACGACAGCTCCTAGCAGCAACAGGAGGAAGATTAACTTTGGTACAAGGAAGGAAAACCTCAAACAGGACAGGCCTATGGTCTGACCATACAACATCACAAACCTCTAAGTTAGAGACAGGTAAATTGTGAGTTAAAAGAAGATCCAACGTTTGCCCATATTTTTGTGTAGGCACAGACACAGGTTGCACAAGATCAAAAGAGTCAATAAGATTTAAAAAGTCCTTTGCCATTGGCTTGTCAGGGCAGCACACATGAATATTGAAGTCCCCAATAATAAGGACATGATCATATTTGGGCATAATTTCAGCCAACAGATCAGAAAAGTCATTTAAGAAGTTCTTATTGTATTTTGGGGGTCTGTAAACCACAGCACAGAGCACTGAGTGAGAGCGACCTAGCTCAAACATGCTCAGTTCAAAGCTACTAGGTGAGGTTGATAATGGCAGTGGTTTACATTTATACTGCTTCTTAAAAACAACCGCTAGTCCTCCTCCTCTGCCTGATATTCGAGGAGAGTTTAAAAAGCAGCAGTCATCAGGTAAGAGATCTGTGAAAGCGCTGGACTCACCGGCCCTCAACCATGTCTCAGTTATACAGAGGAAATCCAGTCCTTGGGTCATAAATAAATCCCTTAAAATAAAAGTTTTATTACTCAGCGATCTAGTGTTCACCAATCCAAACCTGGTGGAGGTCAGCGTGTTCGGTATTTATATTTATATATATCGGTATTAATCAATGACTGTAGAAAACAGTCAAAATCTTGGTATTAATCCACGTAATCAAATGCCAATGTATTATTTTAAGTTTTTATTTTTTATTATACTGATTACTGACCACCGTCTATTTAAATACAGGGTACTTACCACTGGTACTGAAAGTTTTGACAGCTCTTTTATTTCGCTCTTGTAACCAACAGGAACCAGCGTGCGGATTCTCTTTAATATAAAACATTCCCTCCATGAGGAAATAGGTGCGCTCTCTGCCCCGGTATCCATGTTTCCGTGGGGAGGGGGAAAATGTCTTTCTGTATTGACCGCTGTATTTATGCTGCTGTTGAACTTGAACCTCTTCCGGTGAGTCAATGATCTCTGTCAGTGTTTAGCATTAATGATGAAAGTGGTTGAAAGTTTGCTTTATGAGCCGCGTGAGAGGAGCTCACGTCAAGCGCTTCCCGTAAAGTCAGCTGGTCTTGACGTCGAAAAATGAATTGGGAACTGCTTTGACCACACGTTTTGTGAGCCTTCAAAGGCTGTCCACGTGTTTATGAATCGTGTGGATTGCACCACAATGGTCCCCCCCCACACACACACACACACAAACATACAAATGATGGCTGGAGAAGAGAGTTTGGCTCTGTTGGTACTAAGCTAGTTTAGCATAACGGCGCATATCTTGCGCTCTGACAATCAGGATAAGCGGTCACAAAGAGGGTCTCCCGTGCGCGTTTACATGAAGGCGCTGGTTATCAGTATCTGGGCAGTCTAAGAGTAGCGTTTTACAGATCAGATCCCTTTAAGTGCCATCTACACGTCATCACAGACATTATTAGATGATGATAAAAGTTGATTAAACATCTATAAAGAACATAAGAACTCATAACAGCAAAATCCAACACTGTTACATGCAGTTAATGATGCGTAAAATCGCCGAGTGCTGCTGTTCATTTCTAGGCTGTACATTAGAGCTTTAACACTTTAACCTGGATCCATTAAAATGTACTGTCCCAATAAGAGAGACGCTTGAGTTTGTCACAGATCAAAGTGAAACGTTTGACTGATTTAACAGGTATTCTTGACGTGTATTCTGTGTTTCCAACAATTACTTTGTAGCAAATTGGAATAAAGTAGAACAACATTTTACATATTTTGTGCATCGCCAAATGAATGCACGCACATACTCGTCAAAATTGGATTAAGGGTTTGAGAGTAAAGTTTCAATATAAAAACAGAATTCAAGCACAGGCTTATTCTATATCAAATTTGATATGCAGTCCTGTATCCTGTTGTAGGATCATATTTTAATGCTTCTAGGACAGTAAAACTGCTGTGCAATTATTTGCTGCCAACAGACAAAAATAAAGGCATGTAATAATTTATATTTATTGCTGATGCTACAAAGTTACACAAAAACTTTAGACTTGACTGAAAATATTTAGATCCTCCTACTCCCCAGGGATGGGATGCTACTTTAGAATAATTGGTTAGTGGATGGTGATTTCATATTCCATCCATGATTTTACCCCCGCCCCCCCTCCCCAAAAAGGTCATTTTGAATTTGATGGCAGCAAAATGTCTCAGAGAACTGGGATAAGGCTGTGTTTACCACTGTGTAGCATCCCCTCTTCTTATAAACGTCAGGGAGCTGAGGAGACCAACTGTTGTGCCTTTTGGAAAGAAACATTGTCCCATTCTCGTTTGACACAGGACTCTTCAGTTCGGTGTCTTCTTTGTTGTATTTTTCGTTTCATGATGCCTCAAATATTTATAGATGCAATATGTGCCTTGTTCAAATATGCAAGGTCTGAAGCCTGAAAAAGGTCATCCCTGAGAGCATATGGCCTTTTTTTTAAAATACAGTACCACCTGTGGCCCAAACATTTTCAACCTTGTCCCTTGTGGACAGAAATTTCTCCAGATAGATGATGATGGCATTTTAGTCTTCACAGTTTCACATTGAGGAACATTATTTACATATTAATGTTTTTTTGTTGTTGCTTTTTTTTTTTTTTTTTTTTTTTTTACAATTTGTTGATACAGATTTTTCTTTGTTTGTTTGCTTTTTCTTTACTTCAGATAAACTGTGCCTCTGTAAGATGTTTTTTTAATATCCCATAATGTTGCTGACCAGATGTTCCTCCAGCCGTTTCTTTTACATATTACTCACTTTTCCAGCCTTTTGTTGCTCCCACTCCAACTTTTTTGAGATGTATGACTGCCATCAAATGCAAAATGACATAATAGTTTTCATGAAATACTAAAATATTTAATTTTAAAGCTTTGATGTGTTTTCTTAGTCTACTGTGAATAAAATATGAGTTTAGGAGATTTACAAATCATTGCATTTTGTTCTTATTTACATTTTACACAGCATTCTAACATTCACATACAGATATAGAGGGTACTGTAAAACAAGCTGGACAAAACTGTTTGGGTGTAGGGGAGATGATATAGAAGAAAAGATGGTTCTGCTGAGGGTATAAACCTGTGGTTATACCTTTGTCAGTGCCTCAACTGCTCTGTGGACCAGCTAAGGTCAACATTATTCTGCTGCAGTAAATCTACTTTACATTAAGGTCATTTGACGGTTTCAAGGCCAAATAATTGCAATAGTGAGCTGGATGGCCAGCTGGAACTCTATTTCCATGTTTAGTAATGTTCTGGTCAGACCCTTAGAAGCTTTCTTTCTTCCTTTCTTAAGTAAGTGGTATACATACAGTACACCGAGACGTAATTTTGCCTGTTGTTTGATTGTGCATTGCACCACCAGATGGAGCCATTTACTGTGTTCCTATTTAAGCTTGTGGTTTTTAAGAAAAGCATGTTTCAGTGCATTTTAAAGTTCTCATACTTACATAGTATGTTAAAATGTAGATATTGGATACATTATATTTAGCTTTGTAAGCCTCTTTGAATAACGACTAAAGCTTAAATCATATCAAGACTTTTTATTTATTGAATTTACCAGGATTTATAAATTGCAATTAGACCTACTTATGACACCAATATCAGAGTAAAAGTGATACAAAAAATATATTTTGCTTCTTCGTTGGATAAATAATAACGTTTGATCAAGGTTTTGTGAATTCATTTTGTGAAAAATGTATTTTTGTGTGTGTTCGTGCCTTAAATTACATCACCTTGTAGCCAGAAATTTGTAGTTGTTTAAAGGCATCTTGGAAAGAATCTGGTCCATAACCATATTTTGTATTGTCCTGAGGAAGATAAAGGTAAAACACTGGTGTATTAAATATAATTATGTGGTTTTTCAAATTCTAAAAGGAGACGCTGGGTACAATGAGATCTAATCCATCTCACGCAGGTTTGATCCCTATGACAAATGCAGGGCTATATTCTGGCTAGACTGACATTATTCTGGCCACAAAAGCACAAAAACAATCACAAAGTTCTCTTTCACAATAGCGTCCAAGATTAAAACTGCCAACAACATGTTTTTTGCACTGAAATAGCTCAGTATTAGTGATCTGGGTCTGTGGGTCTGAAGGAAAGATATCATCGGTTAAGGGAACTTTGGGACAGATGTGAGTGCTCTTTGGTCATCAATATGTCTGTGCTTTGACATGCAGAGAAAAAACAGTCGGGCAACTTTGAATCAGCTTACTGTAAATCTCAATCTTGGATTCAATTGGCCTTTTAGTTTCATGAAAGCAGTCAACTGAGAACTTCAGAGAAAGGGACACAATAGTAGGGTTGCAGTGCCACAACCTCTTATTACACCTAAAAATGCCTTTTTTGTGAGTGAAGCGGTGCAAAGAACACATGAACTGTGGTCATATAGCCCAATGAGTCATCTGTCAGCCTGTTTTGAGCACATGGTTTATTTTTTGTCGAGCGGTACCTCGAATTCATCCGTCAGAAGGTACAGTAGACACCAAGACACCAGAAAACATGGAGGTACTCTAAAAAAAGACAATACTGTAAACATCAGTCTCATTACAGTATAGTCCTTGCGAATGACAGTGCCCTTAACACTAACAAGCTCATGACCTTTAAATATTTTGACATGCTCGCCCAGATTAACATTCCCAAGTGTACTGGGCTAAAGGTGACCCAGATTCAATCCTTTTTCTGCATAATGTTAGCAATATTTTTGACATACTATGACTCTGAGACTGTTAATGAAGAACTTTAACGCATTATAAACAAAATAATGAATATTTAAAATTTTGGCAAAGGTAAAAGTTAGATAGTAAACCAGACAGACAGTAATTGATTATCCAGATTACTCAAATGAATATTTGGGAGTAGCTCTATAGCTACTTACTTGTGTGCTTGTATTCTCCAAATAAATTCATACCCAAGTTCAGTGAAATGCAAACTTTCTCAGCCTTGGCTCTCTTTAGCACTTTCTAAACCAATAAACAGAGTAAGCGAAACAGGTTTCTGGGCTCTTGGAGGCTATTTTGAATAGCCTGAATCTGTAAAAGCATTTTCCACTGTCCATCTATAGATTTAATTTGAGTGAGACCTTTCTTGTAACATTTTGACTTCTTTTCCACAAATGAGGTGTCTAACACTGAACTGGTTTCACGCACTTCACCAAGAAAAAGACTAGTAGTGTCACCACAAAATTGCTAGGCCAAGTGTTATAACCACTGAAGTCAGTGGCTATGGGAGAGGCTACTGCAAGAGATATAATTTCCAGATGGCTTTCAGCAGATTTTCTCTACCGTGATTTTTCTTCTCATGGAAATTTTCCCTACTTTTGCTGCATAATGCTACGTGATCCTGCATCACATTAGATTCTCAAACCCATCCAACTGTGTGATAGTTCTCAAAAGACACCAAGAGAGACTAGCCCACCACAAGGATAGTTTGTGGAAATTGTGTACTAGCGAACAGAAATTGTTCTGAGGACTTAAAAATTGTAGTTAAATTGGTATTATGAAGTGTACTTAATAACAGGTTTAGACTGAGGCATATTTAATATTTCATGAAAAAAATAGCAATAACCCATCTCCAAAAACTTGGGATAGACCAACAATAAGCTGAAAAGTAAGTGCTACTAAAAAAAGAAAGCCCTGGAGAATAACATTTCAATTAAATAGTTTATAAATGCCATCAGGTGTCATGGTTCGGAGTTTTGACCGTGTTTTGAGTTTTTGTGCTTCGTGCTTCCCTGTGAAGTCCGTCTTGTCTCCATGTTTAGTTGCCTGTTTCTCCAGTCATGTCTCTGTGTGGTTTTTCTCTCCCTTTCGCCCTCTCCATTCCTCGCTCTTTCAGCCTTGTCCCCCCTGCTCTTATCTCTGTCTCATTCCTCTGTTCCCTGTATTTAGTCAGCCGTGTTTCCTTGCTGTTTCCTCTCTGCCCTGATTCCCTCTGTTATATATATCGCCTGTGTCTCCTCCTGTGTGTTCTGTCAGTTAGTTTAGATTTCTAGAGCCTTCCCAGTTTTAGTTAGTGTGTTTTGTAATCAGCCGTTAGCTACCTTTAAGTTTAGTTTTTGTCTTTGAGTCCTAGATTTTGTGTCCTATCCTGCCTTGCCTCACACTGTGTTCTGTGTGAAATCTGTGTGCAAGGAACAAGTTAAAAAATGACAATCACATTAGGAGCAACCATGATTCTTTAATGGAAATCACTGCATGAATTCAGGAATGCTTCCAGAAATCACTGTCTGTGAACACAGTTCAATGTGCCATCCAGAAATCGAGAATAAAACTCTAGTATGCAAAGAAGCCGCCATGATCTAGAAATGCATTTGTCTTGTTTTGGCCAAATGAACTAAAGCACAGTGGAAAACTGTTCTGTCATCGGATGAACCAGAATTTAAAATGTGAAACCCTGCATTCTTTGGATTTAAGAGGAGAGGGACTATCCATGTTGTTATCAACATTCAGTTCAAAAGCATGCATCTCCGATGGCATGAGGGTGCATTATCGCCTTTAGAGTTGGCAGCTTGCAGATCTAGAAAGGCCCCATCAATGTGTATATACTGTATATTTATTATCTCACTCTTATTGCCTGTTTATGCCCTGTCCTTATGTTAAACGTCATGCTATTACAACAGCTAGCTTAATAGCTATGCTTAACCTGACCTGCCTACAAATCAGACCTTTCACCAATCAAAAACATTTGATGCATCATAAAGTGAAAAATATCACAAAGAAGACGCAGGATTGTTAAGCAGCTAGAATCCTTTTTGCTGCCATCAAATTAACAATCATCCAGTATTTTTCTCATAAGAGAACAATTTTTTTTATATATATTTTCTATATTCTGCTGTGAGTAAATCATTGGTTTATATTTGTAAATTATTGTATTCTGTTTCTATTTACATTTTACAGCATCCTAATAGTCACATACAGCTAAAGAGAGTACTGTGAAAAGAGACCGGGCAAAACTGATTTGAGAATCGTGGTTGTAAATCAGCTCCAGGTTTCAATCCTACACAGTCGATAGTACTTTGTTCCTCGTTGCTCGTTTGCATTCAGTGTTTGTCTTAGTACCTTAAAATAAAAACATGTCTTCATTACTGACTGTTGCTGTCTTAGAGTTCATAAAAGTGTAATCATTTACACCAAATCCCACCCATCCCCATTAAACAATGGATGTACTTTGGCCTAAAGTAAGCAATGAAAAAGCTCTCTGTCCTCTTCTGGATCTTTTTTTGCTTTTGGCCTCACTCATGTCCAAAGCTTAATTGGATACTCCAATTGCTAACTGAAACCATCTCTACACACAGGTCTTTATGTTCAAGGGAGGATTGATTGTATCGGACAGGCAGCATATTGTGCTCATATGTAACTGATACAGAAGAGGTGAAAGGGCAATGTGGTTTTCAAAAGCCTTCTCATCAACAAAATGCTCCCAAATGCAAGTGGATGAAATACAAAGTTTCCTTTTTTGACCTCTTCTACATACTCCCAACTCCCTAATTACTTTATATTTTTGTGGAAGTCATTCATTAAGCTCACAGTTTGCTTACTCTGCAGCTAGAAAGCCTAGTTTATAATGGGTTCATAGAAATGCGTGTTTAGCTTCACCAGAGTCCTTGCCTGTGCAGTCAGTAGGACAAAATCTTAGCAAAGCGAACAGTTCGCAGGTTTAATTTCCTGCCGAGGCCTTACATGTATATATAGCCAATAATATAGTCCACGACACAAGACGATGTGTTGCAATTGGATAATGAGTGGGTAGCTCAGAGGGAGCAAAAGGAGAGAAAGACACTGTAATTACATAAGTTTTCCTTCCCAGTGGGACACGAGATCATAGTGATCTAAACTGCTCTATGCACCCAACCGCTTGTTAACCAAAAACCATCTAACATTTTAATTGTCCCAAAAGAATGGGGTCAGAACTTTGATGTGATCCTTTGATTTTTTTTTTCTTCCTGCTACCTTTTGGCCATGTTTTCTACTGTCACACCATACCAACAACAGGGTTTGTTGACGTTTACTTCCCTGTATGCAGAGTCTTATGATTACCATTCGTCATGTTTTTAAAACAGAAACCCAACATAATGATCGACACTTACGAGGTGATATTAAAGTTCTCTGGCAGATCTTTAAATGGAGACGTAAGAGCTTCTTATGAGCTTCTTTAAGCTCATAATGCTGATGATGCACAACAATGTTTAACGATATCCCTGCCTTGAACCTTAATCTCAGATTACAATGTCATAGGCCTCTTGCCATTAGGTGTGGCCTTTAAGTCCAGGCTCATTATGGCTTTCCATGCTGTGTTTAAAGGATCATGTCAGCTTTATACATAAGACAAGAGGCCAATAAGTAAGAGGCAGCGAAACATACTTGTCCTTTAAAAGATGGATAATAGTCATATGCTGTTGAGAAAGAGTTGCATGGTGATGAAAATCTGATAATTTTGTTTTGGATGATGGTGAGAGATGACAGCTCAGACTGAGCTTTTGTTATAATAAACCATCCTCACTTTTTAAAATAATAGACAGCATTACAGTTAATAACAGCCAAATTGAGTTTCTCACATTTGAAATCATTTTAAATCTAGTGTATCATCTTGACAAGTCTCTCTCACACAAACATCACTGAATTCCCCGCCTCATTCAATTAAATCCATTCAATTTAAAAAAATGCTGTGTGTGGAAAACAGCTGCACTTTGGATGTATTTTGTCTTTTTTAATTGTTATTGAACATCTAATGTGAAGTCCTTGAACAGAAAAGAAACGTCAACAGATTTGTTTGTATTATTTATTTATTTTTATATAAATTGACATGTGCAAAAGTCTTGAAACTGAAGAGAATAGTAGACTATATGCAGTTATTACTAAATACCACTTCATTGCAATTCATTTACAATTAATATTGCTGTGAGACAAACTGTACTGACTCCATCCATCCATCCATCTTCATCCGCTTTATCCGAGGCCGGGTTGCGGGGGCAGCAGCCTAAGCAAAGAGGCCCAGACCTCCCTCTCCCCAGCCGCCTCCTCCAGTTTATGCGGGGGAATACCAAGGCGTTCCCAGGCCAGCCGAGAGGTATAATCTCTCCAGCGTGCACTGACTCAAACATTTCAAATGTGTTTACAGTACAATAAGTCATCCTTTTTGTACACGTTACATACAGCTTTTGCTTTGATAGGATAAAAAGTTTATCCTTTATTCATAGCCAACTCTAAGTCTGATTCAGCACATACAGTATTAGCTCTGAACTGATAAATACCAAGTTCACCAACCAAGCCATTAGCTTTTGTTACCTCAAATCTCTTAAGAAATGTTCACTTGCAAAGTCTTCTGTATGGCACAGGAGTGATTGAGAAAATATTGCAGTTTATATATTTTTTAAGCTGCCCAAATTACAACCAAAAAAGCATTCAATATTTAAAACCATACTTTTCGGACTATAAGGCGCACTCAAAATCCTTTAATTTTCTCAAAAATCGACAGTGTCCTTTATAATCGGTGTGGCTTAAGTATTAATTCTGGTTGTGCTTACTGACCTGAAACTGATTTTATGTGGTACACGGCGCTCAAAAACCTGTCAAAATATTTTAGTATGACTTGACCGTACTACTTGATGGATTGTCTGAGCATTACGGCTACCGTAGTCAGGAGCCTGGCGGAGTGATACGTACTGTGCTTCCAAATAATATTGTTGTGTGTAAAAGGACCCAAAAATGGCACCTGTTAAGAGACATGCTTACAAAGCGGATTTCAAACTCAAGGCTATCAGTCATGTTTTGTTTAATGCGCCTTATAATCCTGTCCACCTTATGTATGAAAATAGACCAGTTTATCGATATTGCGCCTTATAATCCGCTCCTTAAATGTCCTAAAATAGAGTATTTTATTTATTAAAATACATATTTTGAGCCAAAAATGTATCAGTAGTAAAAGTAATAATTAAGCAGCTGAATTGCTCTTGTCAGTGTCATATTATATGAAAGTTAACGGATAATTACTGCTAATGTATTGACAAGTAATGTTTTTTTCTATCACTAATAGCATTAAACTTTATATTCATTATCAAGGTATCAATGTATAATATTTTACAAAACCAAAGATTTCTTTAAGTGTAAAATCTGAAAGGTAACCAGTTACTGGAGCTGTCCGACAAATGTGAAAGTGAAAATATCTTTCTCTGAAATATTGTAAAGTAAAGCAGAAGCGGCATAGAAGGAAAATTAAATAAAAAAAGAAGTACGTCAAATATTTTCAAGTTGCATCATCAAGATATACAATATGGCTTATTACTATAAACACATGGGTACATGTTAAATAACTTTGACTATATGAATAGCTCCTTTTCCTCTAATTTTCTTTGATAAAAAGAAAATAAGATGTCATTTGGTTCACTTAAGGATATAAAGGAGCGTAAATTTACAGACACTATAGTCCCAATATATTGTTTCAGTTATTCCATTGTACTGAATAACAGAAATGTGTATTATAAGAGTTTCAAATAGTGTAATAGGTCTATAGAAGAGATCTAAACTTATTTGAAGTTTAACATCATTATGTATGTATATATAAAGTTCAATTACATGAAAATGAATATTTTCATATAGTTGAATCATTTTTCTCCCTAATTTTATAGATCACCACTTTTTTTCACTCAAGTGTCAATCAAAACGAGCCTCATGAGACTTGTGTCCTAACTCCAATTGGACACATGCATCTCACTGCGTGGTCCAATACCATCCCTCTGACCACAGGTCTTAGTCTGGCACCTGTGGATAGGCTTGTGCATGGATCCTCTCTCACTGCAGAGCCAGTCTCATACCCCAGTGGCATTGGCCCAGGCAGGGACAGAATCTAGGTGAAACATTGCTTTACCCCAGCTGTTAATGGCCAGTGTAATACAAAGAATGCCAATGATGTTCATGACGAATCCTGTCCTGGCCTGGTGGAGAAGAAAAGAATGCAGTCATTTCAAGATTTAGTTTATTGTTAACATCTGTATTTGTTGCTGAAAGTTGCATGAGAAGATCATTATCCCTAAAGTCATGAAGTATTTGAGGAAGTCCCACAGTATGTAGATTGGAATATTTCTTTAAATGTACTGTAATGTTATCTCTCAGATTTTCTTAAGTTTATGTTTTAACCCATGGAAGTGTTTTGGATGTGCCCACTCTTTTTGTATTCTACCACTTTAATATTTATGTAACGAATCCACAACAATAGTTTGATCGGAAGGTGTTAAACTTGTTTAACATTCCTGGAAAGTCGATGGCAGGGGACCTTGAGACGCAAATTCTACATACCAAACTAATTTGATTTGAAACTGTATCAGCTTGCACAGAAAATGTTCTTAATCTGACTCATCAAAAATGCCTTATAACCATACAAGGATGTGACAGAAAACGATATTTTAAATCGATTGCAGATTACACTGGCTACTTAGAGTGACTCATCATGTGCTACAACTTTCTAGTGGTAACATTTACTATTGTAAAACACTTGGAAACATATTGCTTCACTTCTGCAGCCGGAACACAACTAAAGAATACCCTTAATATCAGCTATCGTCAAAATGTGACTGTCACTTAAGAGATTCTGGTCACAACCGCGTTTTTATGAATGTAAATTCTGCAGACCAAGCAGTTCAACATTGGTCCCAGAGTCACAGCACTGCAACATGTAATTTACACAATAAGCATACCAAAGCCAATGTCGTACTTACCATGTCAGCAACCTTAAGGTATCCATAAGAGAAGACTATGGCATTGGGAGGAGTTGCGACAGGCAGCATGAAGGCAAATGAGGCACTTAGGGTACAAGGAACCATGACGTACAGCGGGTTGATTCCAATGGACTGAGACTGTAATAATCACACACAAGGTATCAGCAGTCTGACTCACGGATGAATACAGCCTTGATCACAACATCCTCCACTATTCTTTCTGGCTATTTTTCTGCAACCTTAATCACCAGCTCATAACTCAGAATGAAATGTATGCAATTCTGTGTGCAGGGAAAACTCTCATTAGGTGTGTGTAATTAAGATGTAATTCCTGCTGGCCCTGTGCTGAGTCATGATATTTAAAATAGAAACGTACTACATATGTGGAGATAATGGCAGACTTTAAAGTTGCAAAAGACATTACTCAGTGGAATTTGCTTCTGAATTACATGTCCTGCAGCACACTAGCTTACAAGTGCACAGTAATTTCTGGTTCTCAAAATAACCAAAGGGTGAAAAGACCTAAACTTTATGTTTAGTCTTTGTTAAACTTCAGCTGTATATCAGGTCACCAGGATGACAGTATTTTGTCTTGTCACAGGGTTTCTGCCTAAATCAAATGCTAAAGAGTCTCTTGACAGGATGACACACAAAGTGACATGACACAAGCCACCGTTGCCACAAAATGTTCTCACAATGCCTTTAACTGTTTGTGTGAATCTGACTAAAGTACCTATTCTCCCTTTCTTCACTTTCTGTTTGTATTTTCAAGGGCTAAACACAGAAGGGTTGATCATCCTTGTGCATCTACTTGGCTTTTCCCTCAAGATATCAATAAATGTGAAAACCACTACTTGCATTTCAGACCTCGTTTTGGCATTCTCTCCAGTGCTCAGCTAGTGGGCACAGAAATGCTATTCTTCAGAAGAAGCAGCAGCAGGGAGGGCACTGTTACAAGGCACTGGACTGAATTGGTGTTTGGCAGGTTATTAATGGGAGAAGGGGCCCACAGAAGGGGGCCAAACATATTCAGCCTGAATGACCAACAAGATGGGTAACCAAACCAAAACGTGGGAAAATGGACCAGCTCTCACTGGGAGTAGTTTCAATGGTGAACTCCAGCTGGGGGAAAGAATTTACGCTAGGAAGCACTTAACCTAACTGAGCTATTGCACCCAAACAGTATTTTCTGTCCTCTCCCACACCACCTATATTTCACTTGCTCTATACTGCTTCACTTGCTTACCATCGAAGCTAAGACGGGTAGGAAGAGCGTTGCAGTGGCTACATTACTGGTGCATTCTGTGAATGTGGCAATCAGCAGGCATAAGACAATGGCAATTGCCCAGGGAGGGATGCTTTGCAGAGGAGCCATCTGATCTCCCATCCACTTTGATAGTCCAGACACCTAAAGACACAACAAAACAAAGTGCACATTTACTTTGAGGAGACTGTGATTCAGGTTTGGTCACAATATATTGCATCTGCTACAATGCAACCGTATGTGCAGAACACCAAAAACATCTGAATCCAGAGATTTACTAATCATTTGATTTGCATAAAACTTTAAAACTGCATTAGGAGATTAAAGGGAAAAAAGCATGATGCTGATACCATTAAAAACAGATTAAATAGCTGGTCGATTTGATAAACATCTCTATGAATCCTCATGCCTCTAAAATAAACTAGTAGAATCAGAATCTCAAGACACTGAATGGCTATTGTGAAGTTCAAAATTTCTTGAAAGATTGTTATTGGCCCCACAACCATTGCATCTAACAACTGCCTTTGTAACTTACTTCACTGCCCTTAGCCAGAGCAAACCCTCCTCCAAGAAGAAGCACAATACCCCAAGGTAATTTCTTTTGGGCAGCTTTCCAGCTGAGGAGACGAGGTGTTGGGCCAGCAGTTTGATGAGATGCTACAGATCAAAGAAACGAATCATCAAAGTTTAATTACAGCATAGCCTACTCTTCCCAAACTTATTAGAATGGGAAACACAACATTCTTCAGAAATGATGGCTCACCTATGTCAAAACTATGTGTCCTAAAAGAACACAAGCGTGGAGGTTTGGAGGGCAGAACAAAGAGAAGGACTGTGACAAAGACTGCCACCGTGGCATCTGATACATACCTGAAGGATGGAGTGAAAGCAAAAATCAAATAATACCACAGTTTTATAAAGTAAATTTATGAATGAATAAAACTTAGGTGTTGAATTGTATGTTTTTCATAAAAATATGTATACAAACTCTGCTTGGGAGTTGAAGATATCTGTTGCCCAGCCACTGACAAAGCCTGGATCCCTTGTGAACCACAGCAACACGAGCAAAATGAAGAGACACAGGACGCTTATCTCTCCAAAAGACATCGGCCCCAGCAGGCGATGCTGTTCACGGATCACATTATATGCAGCAATCTCCTTTTCTGTCTTCACAGCCCCACAGCCCCATGTCTTCTTAAAGCTGGAGGATCACATGGGAAGAAAAGTCTTTGTGTCACTTCTACACTCACTCACAGGCTTAGTGCGGTAAAAAGTTTCTTGGTGGTGATTCAAGTCTCTGTCACTTATAATCAGGCTTTAAGCATTATCAAACTCACTTGAATCCCATGAAGACAAACTGCAGCCAAAGCCATGCCAGTGTGAGCATGATGATCATGTTGGGGAAGGCAAAACCGAACCAGGACGCAAAGTTAATAATGTCCCCGTTTTCTGGAAACAATCTAATACAAAAGAAAATACAAACGTGAGGAATATATAAATACACATGAATTGAAATATTGGCACAATACTAATAACTGATAAGAGGACACTCACTGGTTCATCTGGCCCATGAGCACCAGATTGGGACCAGTTCCTGTCAGTGTGGCTGTTCCTCCGATGCTGGCAGCATAACAAACACACAGGGTCATGCCTTTACACATTCTCCGCCGTTCTGCTGCCTCCTTATGCCTGACAGCCTCAGTCGTGGCATCTAAGAAAGTCACTACTACTGGGCCTTTAAACAAAGAGAAAGAAATAAAAAGGGGCTACTAGCAGCTTTATAAAAGTCTTTGACGCTGTTGATTTTTATTGATTTTGTGTCCTAGCCAAACATAAACAAGTTACAAAGGGCTCACCTTGTCCCTCATTCTGTTTCTCTGTTTGTGAATCAGCTTTATTGTCAGTCTCTGATGTTTGGACCTGCTCATCCGAGCTGAAGATTTGAGGCATTTCTGGCTCACTGGTGTTTAGCTGTTCCAGCACTGCTTGGACAATTGGCACCATCATAGCTGTGGTAGCGGTGTTACTGATCCACATGGATAAGAATGCTGTTACACCCATGAAGCCCATCATCAGTCTGCCAAGAAGATAGAGTAAAATTAATAGTAAATTAAGAAAAAAAATCAGAAAGGTGCTCTTCGTGCTCTTGGGACAGAACATGAAGTATGTTAAAGTTTTATGATGGGAGTGAAAGGATTATTTTTTTAATCTACATCATATCTGTGCTTTTGATGTCATAACAGATCTGAAAGGTAATTAACCGCTCACAGTGCTGGACGCACACCAACAATGAGTAGCACCCTCAAAGCTATGCGCTTGTGCAGATTCCAGTGCTCCACGGCTACAGCAACCATGAGTCCTCCAACAAACAACATGTTTGTGTCCTTTAGGTACTGCATACACACCTGAGACAAAGGGATCACACTGGATAAGATGTATGCACACATAAATAAGCCTATACACTGTGGCATATTTTTCTTACTTACATCTTTGGACTCCATGATGCCAAATAAAGGGAAAAGGAGAGCTGGAAGCAAAGCGGTTACAGCCAGAGGTAGAACCTCTGTGCACCAGTACACTGCCATCAGGATTATCACATAAGCACATTCTGCCACCTGCAATAAGAAAAAATTATAACATACAGACAACTGCACAAAACAAAGACATTACATTCAGTCTGTGTCAGCAACTTATCTATGAAAATCTGACTTAAGTTCATAAACAGCTAAGATCAATAATTATGATGCAATTTTAATGAGACACTATGATAGTTCAAAGGGTGAAGATAAGATAATCTGTAGTGTCTCATCGCCAGGTTCTACATCTGTCGGGATAATATAAGTGAGATCTAGACAAAACTTGGATGGTCAATGATACTATCTTATTTAGAATTGTTTCATTCTGGTTAAATATCAGCTGCTTGAAAAACCGATTTTTCTTTTTTTTTTAATGCTTCGCATTTAAACCTGTGCCAGTGATAACATGCTTGCAACCTGTGATTTTTTTTGTCTCTGTGACCCACAACGCGTAAAGAGCCCTTTTTACTCTGTGGCCCCACGCTTAAGCTTTATGCTACCAAAAGGAAGTTAAATTAACAGAACCGGAGAACACACCAGCCAACACTGGACAGCTCTCGTGCACTCGCTCCAAGCGCTGTGCACTTGACCGCGCATCAACAGGTGCAAAAGACCTAGTGCAAATTAAAATGCGCGAAAGGTAAAATCTCACTTAATTTCAGTTCATTCAAGTTCTTCAAGTAAGTAACATCTCTCTCATTAAAATTACTTTATTCTTTCATCCTTTCTTATCACTGTGTTTAGTTTTAAGCCAAACGCAGATTAATTACATACCTGTGTCCCGATCACCAAAGGCAGTGGAAGAAGAAGTAACGGAGTTATGAAGAGGATCACTTCATTTTTGACAGAGTAAAGGCATTTCAAGAATGCCATGTTGAAAGGAAAATGGAGAAAAGCAGACTTTGCACCGTGGATGGCACTTTTGAGGCGCAGAAGAGAGAAGAGGGAGGGGGGGGGGAGTCCCACGCAAATAAAAGAGAGCGAGAGCGAGAAACGTAATGAGGAGAGAGAGGGGGGGGGGTGCAAACGCCTAAACTACTGACCTAAAGTACTGACCAATTAAAAGTGAAAAAGTTCATCCACGTAATAACCACAATAGTTTACATCTTTTACATTTACCATCTTGAAACCGAGGATTCCCCACAGTAGGTCTATCACCTCTATCACCCCCGCGGGGGAGAAAGGGGCGAATGCGGTTGACAGACTTCAGTCTTGCTGTTGCTCAGGCAAGAGACACAACAAATAATGCAACCAAGTATTTTACTTTTCAAGCTAGGCTTTCTTGAAATTCAATAAACGTATATAAGGTTTACTTTTCAAAATGCTAAAAGTTAAAATTTCTTGGTCACTGTCTAACAAAAGGGTTTTGGAGTTAGTTTTACAAAGGTCAAACAACTGGAAAAAAAATAAACCCTTATAACGGTGGCAGTAATCCGCCCAAAATCCCGTTGTATCTTTCTTTAAGACAGCACAATAAACATTTCACCAAAAACATCACAGAAGCTTTGACTGAACTGAATTCCTTTTCCCCTTTCCTTTTCCCAAACAAATAATACCCATTTTTATGCAATTTTATTTTCTCTAACCCGTCCAGTGAGTTTATTAAACATTGGTCACATTATTTCAAATGAAAACTATTTAATTATCTATGATCATAACCACTTATGGAACTAGTGTAGTGGGGGAGCTGGATCATGATTGCATTACAAAATAGTACAAATAAGTACAAACAGTATTTACTCCAGGGCTACTGTAATACACTGAAATGTGATGCACAATACGCTTCATTATGCCTCCCTTTCAATGTACTGTAAGCTTGGGATATTTGTAGTGAGTGCCATAAACCCAAGCCAACACTGCTTTAAGACATCAAACACATTCTGCATGGAAGTTAAATAAAACTAAGAGCAGAAGTAAGAGAAGAACATAAAATGCTGAGCCAAGGAATGTCATGTTTTTTGGCTGCATCTTTTCTTTGAAAGTGCTAACAGTAATTATCCTGCATTGGTGGTATGCTAGGATGAGAAAAGCTTTTAATTTGTGTCCCTGTAATTGTGAGTCTTCAACCATGTGTAGTGGCATTTCTTACCAATTTTAAAGGCATGCAAATATATACTATAATGTGGACGGTCAATTCCCTTAATTCTGCTGCTTTACGTCCATGCATTTACAATATATATATCTATATGTATGTGTGTGTATACACACTGTTTAATACATGTTTTGTCCACAGTGTTAACATGAGTGCTGTCTCAGATGTTGACAAAAGGATTCATACAGCAATAAAACAACGTTGATCATTGCATAGTGAGAGCCATATTGTTCAAATGTGCTGTGTTTAGTGAATTGCGGCCATAAAATTTGCAGCTGTGACCATTGTAGTAGTCTGTATCTCAAATTTATGCAAGTTCTATTTATTTACAATATCAGAGAAATAATTTGAATAGAAACACTGAAATCGATATATACATGGAAACATAAAAAAAAAGATATGCACCCAACCCCCCATTTCATTTCATCTATGACATGCAGTGTACTTCAGTTTATTTCATAGTCTCTAATTGAGTCACTAATTTAGTTGGGATAGAAACAACTGACTCTAAGCAGATTTCATGTTTTTGGTGTTGTAATTACAAACAAAAAAGTGACCGTTATGATGACAGGACCACGTTACAAATAACAATGGCAGACAAAGGTCCTAATGCAGGTATTTGCTTGGGATGTTATAAGCATAGCAGACACTCAAGCAAATTGGAAGAATTTCACTTGTACAGATTGCAAAGTCTGCACAATCCTTCACTTCCTTCACAAGTGAAGGATTTAAAAATCCTTCACTTCCAAGGAATAAAAATACACACATCATGCCACCTTGTGGAGAGAATCCGTACAACACAGAAATCAGGTAAATACAGCATTTCTCTTTGTGAACTTGGAACACTGGGAAATTGGGAAGTAGCCTATCATGTGATGCGTCCTTAAATAGGATTTAGTTGGGATAGAAAACTAACACTAATTTAGTTGGGATAGAAACAACTGACTCTAAGCAGATTTCATGTTTTTGGTGTTGTAACTGAAGGAAACGGTTTCCAAGGCCTACTCCGTGGATCGACTTCCTTCGAGGCGTGGACGTCTATCAGCAGAGAATGTACCTTCACCTATCAGCAGAGAATGTCCCTTAGTCTGTAACACAGTCAAATATATTCTCAAGTAATATTCAAGCATGCCATTCAGCGTGTTAGTACGAGCTCGGGAGCAGCTTGGGAGAACAAGAAAACAGAGACTGCTTTAGATTGTCTTCCCAAAGTGACTCAACTTTATTCTCAAGTACAACAGTTTATATAGAGGGTAAAATTCATGAGACAGCAGATTTATCAGTTTAAACCAGTACAGACCAAGATAAGGCAGCGTCTTCCTGCCCTTGGGTGAAGAAGCATCCTTTGTGTAGTTTATTAGTTCAGCTACAATTGTGATTATCTCAGCGACATATTTTCAAGGCACAAAACAAAGAGTTCTTACATTAGTGAAATCTGAAACAAACCATTTGGCCTTCAACAGGCGTCTAAAAGATTAAGAAACTAATGTAGCTGAGGGAGTGATCTCTGTGGTATTTCAACCTTGTACCAGCCTGTGATTCTCACACATCAATTCTTGGGTCAAAGAGAAAAATAACTAAAACAAAGGGGCCTTATTGAATGACAGAGTTTTCCTGCATAATGTCACTATAAAACAATATCCAGTAAATGTTCCCATGGTACTAAAATACCTAACAGTAACTACAAACAAAAAAGTGACCATTATTGAATGCCAGCCATCAGTTATAATGACAGGAGCACATTGCAAATAACAGTGGCAGGCAAATATCCGAAAGCAGGTATTTGCTTGGAATATTATAAACTCAAGCAGATCGGAAGAATTTCACTTGTGCAGATTGCAAAGTCTGCACAAGTGAAGGATTTGTCTATAAAAATACACACATCATGCCACCTTGTGGAGAGAACCCGTACAACACAGAAATCAGGTAAATACAGTATTTCTCTCTGTGAACTTGGAAATTGGGAAGTACCTATCATGTGATGCGACTTTAAATATGATCAGGTGATTTCCTGGGTCCTTAAAGGTCAGAAAAAAATGAATAAAAACCTGGAAATTGTGGCTAGATTTCATCCATATTATTTAGACATTAATGGTAGTGCTAGTGTTTCTGTAATACGAGGGATTTATTGTTAGTAAACAGTATTATTAACCAATGCATAAAGAACCACGATGTGCCAAGAGGACTGGCTAAATTTCGGACATTCTTTACCTTTAATATATTATCCTTAATGTATTACATCAAAAGTAGGCTGTCAATACATCTTCTCTAAAAAGGTAACTACAAACATTACTTCTGCGGTTTATGGCAGAATAAAGTGCTGAAGAGCAAATATAGGTGTAGTGCAGAGGAAGCGCTGCCGTCACAGCTGCAGGGAGCAAGCATCAGTAGCAATCACATGAGAGGGGCCTGGTGTTATGTCACGTGAGGTATCGCTTCTAAAACATGGCTCCAAATAGCTCAGAGCAAAACACAATCGGCTGACTGACTGTCGTCTGGCTGCTGACACTCATCTCTAAATGCCAGAAAATGAAGCAAACACATGTCATCATGCAGGATGTTCAAGTGTTATGAAGTTAATGTCGGACAAACTCATCATGCATGGAACCGGGGTGCGTTGTTAGCTCAACGCTAACTAGCTGTCAACTGCTACAAGTGGTGAGAGGTGAGCTATACGTTGGTGGCAATTGGTCTGCAATTGCATTATCGTTATTGTTTAACGAGGTAGTTGCTTTCGTTTAGCTTTGTGCTAGAATTTTCAGCAACTAACTGCATGGTTGCGTTTTTCTTCCATCAGTTATGCCTCGTAAGGTTAGTCCCTTTGTTAAGCTAACTGTTAGCTAGCGATAACTTTCGACGTTACTTCCCTAATGATCATTTCTTTACCTTACCGACGGTTTTTATTAACTTTGTTCGTTGAGTTACTTACTATGTTAAAAAGGTTGCCATAATGTAGACACAGTTACGTGAATTTGTTAAGTTTTCATCCCCGAAAGAGTCGTTTTAAATTGGGAAATGTTGTTTCTTTGGTGTCATATCTGCCTGCAAGCTGTGAGCATTTATGAAAAGCAGTGACTTCAAAACCTGCCCACAGGGCAGATTAGATTTGTTGTCGGGTAGAACTTGAGTTATGTGAGCTGAGCTCAAACTTTATGTGAGAAGTAGAAAGCATCAAAGCAGTATTGTTTTTAAAGTGGTTGCTCATCTAACTGTCTGTTTATACTTTACAGTTCTTTTTTTAAAGGGACAGGTGGATGAGGAGATAACGTTTGCTGTTGGTGATTTTATATCTTCCACCATGGATATCTGAAAACTGAAAACTTCTAGTGGCTGAAAACTGTCTAAGTGAGAACAACCAGTTGCAGATTGACCATGGATTGGCTGATGCATGCAGTTGAAAAAGACTTGGGGATTGAAAGACGGCAGCAAGGCCCAGGGCGCCGTCCTCAGGAGCTTGTAGCCCTTGTTCCTGTGCGCTGGGTGATGGGCCTAAGAGAGGGGCGAGTCATGCGCTGTGCCCGTTTTGACAGCATCAGTGAGGCAGAAATTTGCACATACCTTCAGTCTTCTCAGGCGAAACTGCCCCCTGGGTGGACTAGAGTGTGCATTCAGGGTTTGAGGAAAAGTAAGCTGAGCTACAGACTGGCCAAAGAGCCATGCCACCAACAAATGGAATTTCTGTCACAGGATTCTTACGTCAAAACAATGCAGAGTGTATCACAGCATAATATCAGGTACTCAACATAATTTTAAATTCTAATGCAAAATATGTCTTTGCCTACCACCTTATTGTAGTTCTAGATCCCGATTAAGCTAAGATTATTTGTCTAAGAAAACATTTTCTGCAATATTGGGTAGAGCTGATCAAGTTAATTAATTGTTGAGGACTGAAAGACTGTGTGAGAGAGTATTTGTGAGGGCTTTTATTCAATAAATAGTTTACTAAAAATTGTTAGATTAGTCAGTAATGAAAATATGTTTAGGTCCACAGCTAATATGTTAGTGTGTAATGCTTTCATATTAAATGAGCTGTGTTAGGTATAATTACTTGCTTTAGTTAGGACATGGTTACTCATTACTTAGAGGCATTTCTTAATCATGCAGTCCTAACAACATTAGGCATTATGATCTAAGAGCAAGTTTAATGCCTAACAGTCTTCATTGCCCTTCTTTTTTTCTTCCAGGAATCTATGGCGTGAAGCTCATAACAAACTTGTGCGGCCATATTCAGGAGCCAGTGAACAGATGCATGTTGCAGCTGTAGATGCAGTACGCCATGCATTACAGAAGCTCTTTAATTCCACATTTATCTCAACTGAAAAAGTATCTCCATTGCTTTCTCCTGCCAGAGACAAGGAGAAAGAAGTCTGCTTGCCATCTAGCTCTTCTTGTTTTTCCAAATCCCAGTCAGACAGTCTGTGTCCTAACATTCTGCCTGCAGAATGTCTTTTGGAGACAGCAGAAATGCTCTATGTGATTCTCCCTTACACGCAGTATTCACTTCGTGATATTGTCTCCTTCAGCCCAGCCAAGCTTGCTAACAGCAATGCCAAAGTGTTGTTCATTCTCTACCAGGTTCTAATAGCTATGCAGGCATGTCATGCAGCAGGCCTATCTTGTGGAGAGCTGTCTCTTCAGGACATAACAGTAGATGATCAGTTGTGCAGCCGCCTAAAGCTCAACCTAGCTCATTATGAGGAACTGGGAACAGAAGGGGATGCAGAAAGTAATGTTAGTCGCAGAAAAGAGCCAAAAAGTGTCCTGCCAAGGGAAATTCTGTGTGTGAGCCAAGAGAACAAAAGACTTTGCAAAAACTGCTTTGATGAATTAAGGACTTTGGTTCTGGACTGGGTCCATGGACGGGTCAGTAACTTCCGCTACTTGATGGAACTAAACAGATTAGCGGGGCGGCGAGAAGGAGACCCAAATTATCACCCAGTTCTGCCTTGGGTGGTGGATTTCACTGTGCCAGAGGGAAAATTTCGGGATCTCAGGAGGTCAAAGTTCAGGCTCAATAAAGGGGATAAGCAACTGGATTTTACATACGAGATGACCAAAGAGGCTTTGGCAGCTGCAGGAGGCAGTGGGGTTGGTGGAGGAGGTGTCGGTGGAGACCTCAGTGGAGGTGGTGCTGGTGCAGGACAGTCTGACCACCTCCATGTACCTCATCACATATCCGATGTTCTGTCAGACATTACATACTATGTCTACAAAGCCAGGCAGACTCCCAAGTCAGTTTTGTGCAGCCATGTTCGATCCCAGTGGGAGCCCAATGAATACCCAGCAAGTATGGAACGCATGCAGAGCTGGACCCCTGATGAGTGCATTCCAGAGTTCTACACAGACCCTTCCATTTTCCACTCAATTCACCCTGACATGCCAGACCTGGATGTGCCTTCGTGGTGCAAGTCTTCTGAAGAGTTCGTTGAGGTCCATCGGCGGCTTCTGGAGAGCAGAGAGGTGTCCCAGCATTTGCATCACTGGATTGATCTCACATTTGGCTATAAGCTGTCAGGTAAAGAAGCTATCAAGGCCAAGAATGTGTGCCTGCATCTCGTGGACAACCACACTCATCTAACTACCTATGGTGTAGTTCAGCTGTTTGACCAGCCACACCCACCTCGCTTATCTCCTTCTCAGTATGCCCCAGCAGAACCTCCTCCTCTTGGCCTTGCTGCTCTTACTGTGCCTTCTCTACCCATCACTCCAAATGAGACTCTGGCCGACACTTTGGATGGAATGGTGCCAGAATCTACAGGATGTGAGTCCAGTGGCTGGACCACAGTGGACAAAGATGAAGAGCTTGAACAAGGTACAGAAGCTCTGGACTCTTTAGCATCCACTGGCTCATCCACTTCTGCATCTTGCTCTGTGCCAATGCCAGGTATTAGTGCATCAGGTGGAAAGACAGGAGGAGAGCACACAGCACTTACTGTATCTCAGTCTCCAGGTTCATTCCCTGGTGACCTCTCAAGTGGTGTTGGTCCTGGTTTCCGAAGTGCCATGCTGCAACGAGGTGGGACGATGAACAAAAAGCATGGGGAAGGAAGTGTGACTGCCTCCAGTACAGAGGAAATGAAGATCATTCTCCCTGAAGGCTTTAACCCATTTCAGCCTTTAGAAGAGCTGGAGAAGTTGAACAATTTTCTGGTAAAAAGTCTGCACGCTGATGTATGGCATTCTTCAGGTTCTAGTGTACGATCTGACCTAATGAGCGAATCCCTCCCCTCTCTTATGCATCTCTACCAAAGAGATATGCAGGCTCTTGGTGTTCTCATCGCTGAGATATTTTACGCCACTAAACTAAGGGGACTGAAACCAGATACTGCACTCAAACAGCGTTTCCAAGCTGTTATAAAGCTATGCTCTGCCAGCCTCCGTGATGTACCACTGTGTTTGCACCATGCTCTTGAGACACTTTTGCTAATAGAGAAACATTCTGGAGAGGCAAACAAAGATATATCAGATTACCCAAGTCCTCTCCTCTTCAAATATGACCCCATCTTCAATGGTCTGCCTCCTCCAAGCCCCTCTCAGTTACTGAACTCTGTCATCACTCCCTTTCCTTTCCCTTCTTATTTTGCAGCACTTCATCATTTTATTTTTTCCTACCATGCTAAGATGGAAAATATTAGTAGCCTTCAAGGAAGAGATGTTGTCTTTCACTTGTGGCAGCAGCTTGAAGCACTGCTGCGGAGTAACATCACAGCAGAGGGTCTTGAGATCCTCTTGCCCTTTATTCTAGCCCTCATGCTTGAGGAGTCCACTGCTGTCTATGCATCTTGGTACCTTTTTGAGCCCATCTCTACAGTACTGGGTCCCAGAAATGCAAACAAATACTTACTGAAACCGCTGATTAATGTTTATGAAAGCCCTCACTGCCTCCGAGGCCGTTTCTATCTTTACACTGACTGTTTCGTTCTGCAGCTGATTGTGAGACTGGGCCTGCAGGCCTTTCTATCCAGCCTACTTCCCCATGTGCTCCAGGTCATCACTGGCTTTGAAAGCTGCAACTCAGGCTCTGGAACAGAACCTTTTAAAGGGTTGAGAAATGGCATGTGTAATATGGGAGAGGAGGAAGAAGAGGAGTTTCAGTGTGGTGAGGTTCGGCCAACGTCTGGGTCTGTTGGCGGTAATATGGGGGCTAGCGGCAGCATCAGTCTTAGTGACCAAGTGTTTCTTTCAGAGCCAGAAGACTTTCAGAATGGGTTTTATGTCAACAGCGGAGCAGGGGTGCTTACTGGGAAACAGCAGAGTCAGAACTCTGCAGCCAGGGAACAAGACCAAGAGTCTCTCAGTGTGGGGAAACTAAGTGACAAAAGTAGCGCAAGTGAACTCTCTCTGGGTGAGGACTCAATGCGGGATCGAACCAGCCTGAAATCAGCTGACAGCAGCCAGGACCTGAAACACACTAGTGAAGGAGAGGAGGGAGGAGAGCTGGAGGAAGATGAGGGGCCAGATGCTGGTGAGGATAAAGAGGGGACAAATGACCCAGAAGTCTTCAACCTTGAGCTTACTCTTTCTGGTTGCACAGAAGCTTCAGGTGCCACAGTTGCCATTTTAGAGGGTGAGTTTGTGAATGGGATGACACTGGAAGAGACAGAGAAAGAGATTGTGGAAGGACAAGACGAAGAGGATGACCATGATCCGTCAGAAGAATCTGAGGGAAAAGAGCACAAAATTCTTCTTGGTGAGTTAGTGACGGTGGTTCATTCAAATGTTTTTACATAAAGTGGCAGTATCTAACATTTTGATCATGTTTCTAAAAACAGATACAGTCTGCAAAACAGTTAGATGGCTGTCAGCGAAACTTGGACCAACAGTGACATCTCGATATGTAGCCAGAAATTTGCTGCGATTGCTCACAAATTGTTACATTGGTATGTAAATGTATGACAGGTAAAGCTTAATTGTCTAATTGGTAATTAATAAAATGATGCTCTGGAGTTTTGCATTTCTTAACTCTTGTTATATCTTATGGTGTTTTGTTTTAATTTTCCCTTTTCTTTCCTCTTTTTTTTTTTTTTTTTTTTTTTCCTCCCTTCCTTCCTTCCTTCCTTCTTTCCTTTCTTTTTTTGCCTTTAGGACCTCAAAATCACCAGTTTGTGACCCCGACATCTGACGGGAGCAGCCTAGAGAGTGTGGGAATGGGCAGTGTATATGAGAAGAAACCGGTTGTGGGTGACCACACTGCAGGGCCTGTGCTGGACTGCCTCATCTATATAGCTCAGCTTTATGGAGAGCCTGTACTGACTTACCAGTACCTGCCTTATATTGGATATCTAGTAAGAAGGGAACAATAGACTTTTTTTTTTTTTCTGACAATTACACATGAAGCCATCTATTAGCATTTTGAGGCTAGTTTTCTTTGTCATGGGAAAGCAAATGTATTTTAAGATGTAAAAATATAAATGAAAATATGCTATTCATTTAATAAATGTTCATGTTTTCCAGGTCTCTCCACCCTCTTCTCAGCGTCTTAACACACGCAAGGAAGCAAGTCTGCTTGGAGCTGTTGCACTTACACAGAAGATCATTGTATTTCTCTCTGATACCACTTTAATGGACATGCTTATGAAGATCAATCAGGATATTCTTCTGCCATTGTTGGACCTGCTTACTACACCTCGTATGGGGTAATTTACAAACTAAATTATATACAAGTACATTATATATAATGTACTTATATATAAAGTTGTATATATGAACTGTGTATAATAGACACTGAAGGGGTTCCAGAATTCAGTAAAACCTTTTTAAACAGCAAACTGTTGGATGATTTAGCTTTTTTTTTTTTTTTTTTTTCTTTAACTTGTTGAGTTGTTGTTATGTTTTGAAGTGAAAAAGCTTTAAATTTTGTTTCAGAAAGATGATGATTATTTAAAAAAAAAAAAAAAAAAAACTCTGTTACATTAGATCTGTTTATCCTTTGTTTTGTTCTTCCCATTCTGCTGTACTCTGTAGGTTTCCCAGTGGAGTTCAGACACGCACTGCTGTCTGTCTCAAGACACTCAGCCTGATGGCTCTCATCTGTCTACGCATTGGGAGGGAAATGGTGCAGCAGCATATGGCTGACACTTTGCGTCGATTCTTTGCTGTTTTCTCGCTACTGCATTCTCTGCAGCCCCAGGTATGCATACACACACGCGTGCTTTTTCAAAATCTCCAACCTTAGCCGTCACAGCTAAATGCTGACCACCAAAAACTAAATCATAACTCTGACACAGAGGGTCAGGGTCTCAGTTTGGTCCTCACAAAGATGGATAACCCAACAACTAATACATAATGACTCGCGAGTGTTATGTTGCATGTTTGTTTGTTTTTCTAAAAGGCTTTCAACTAGAAATTTGTCACAAATAGCTTCATGAGAAATATTTGACACGAAGTGACAAAACAGTAAAACAAACAAAAAAATAGAAACCTATAATAACTTTTTTTTTTTTTTTTTTTTTTTAATAAAGGTGTATTTTAGTTACACTTATTTCTTGGAGTTGCAAAAAAGGAATACAATTTAAAATGACAGTTATGTCAAATATGTCAGTATAGTCTGTCTTTATCCTGTAGCTCAACAACGCCCCTCGCAGGGTTGTGGGAGAAGTCACTGTGGTAGATGTCTGTACCACTGAAGAGTCAAATGTGACATATGAGCTGGGGGTCTTGGAAGAGCTGCAGACTGTATTTAACCCTCAAATGGCTCATGCCTCTTACATCCCCTTCTACTGCCTCATCGGTAGGAGATGTCTTATGTTTTGTAATGTAATACTTTATCTAATGGAAATTATCTGTGCTAAAAGTAATATTTGTTTTGTTTTTTTAATAATAAAGAGATATAAAACAGCATTCTTTTGTCATTGCTCTAGGTGATACAGCAATCCGGAAACTAGTTCCTAATCATGAGCTGGTCTGGGAGTTGGCCCAGTCTTACCATCAGAGTGTAAGTCAGAGTCAAGAAACAACCACCATAGCATCCAGGGTGGATCCACTTCCACCCTCTGGTTTTGGCAGACGTGTGGATTGTAGCACGTTTTCATCCCTCTCAACTAGTTCCACCCTGCAAGGAGACTTGCTTCCTGAGTCAGGCACATTTGGGAGCCACCTCGTAGGAAACCGAATTCAAGTATCCAGAGACACTGACTATGGTGGCTGCTCAAACGTTGGCTTGACTCACCCTTGGGGACGCTCTGGTCATACCACACCTATCATTACAACAGCCTCCACCTTCACAACACCATCCACTGGTGCAGCTTCTTTCTCCTCCTCCTGGGTGACAAGCCCCACGCCAGAGGACAGCGTCTTGAAACAGGAGCTCCCCCGAAGTAGCCGCTCCCTGCAGGGCAACTGGCTGGCCTACTGGCAGTATGAAATTGGTCTTAATCAACAAGATCCACATTTTCACTTCCATCAGATCAGATTACAGAGCTTTCTGGGTCACTCGGGCACCACAAAGTGTTTGGCACCTCTTGCAGGAGAGGATTACTTTCTTTCTGGTAGTAAAGACAAGACTGTGAAGCTTTGGCCGCTGTATAACCACGGTGATGGTACGCAGGATGTGGAGCCCAGGCTGACGTACAACGACCATCGAAAGTCGGTGTTCTATGTTGGACAGCTGGAGGCTTCACAGGAGGTAGTCAGCTGTGATGGTACCGTGCACCTGTGGGACCAGTATACAGGTAGGGAGATGAACTGCAGTGCATTACTGCACACAAGTTCAACTGTTTCATTTAGCTTAAATATAAGTTTTTATCTCCTTAGGCAAACAGATCCGCTTGCATGAAACCGTGGATGGGAAGAATCCCATTACAGCTGTCACCACCATGCCTGCTCCACACAGCAGTGTTGTGTACGGCAGCGCAGATTCTGTTCTCCGCTTCATTGATCCTCGCAAGCCTGGCTTGCAGGTAACAATTTCAATCTATCTGTTAAGGCCTAGTTTATACATCACCCACCAATTATTTTTCATTACTGTGTTTTGAAAGCAATAGCTCTTTTGTGCTTCTCTACTATAATAATTATAGCAATCTTTCCCCATGTACTCAGCATGAATTTCGTCTGGCATGCAACAATGTGAGTGCTGGGCTCATCCGTTATCTGGCTGTAAACCCTTCAGGACGCACAGTGGCGGCAGGTTTTTCATCTGGCTTCATTGTTCTGCTAGATGCACGCACAGGGCTTGTACTGAAAGGCTGGCCAGCTCATGAAGGAGACATACTCCAAATGAAGGTATATTTACAGTTTGTATGTGGTGTATGCAGTTTCAGTCACCTTTCAGTCAAATGGGTAAGGTGGTATGTCTGGGTGACAGCTTGAGTTGTCAGGGGAGTATGTAGTCAGATTTTGACTGTTGTTCTATACGTGCGCTGGCCAATTTGTCAAGTACACCTATTTATGTCTTCAGACTACTACTTAGTACTACTGAAGTTCAAACTTGGCATCAGAATGGAAAAGAATTGTGATTTAAGTGATTTTGAACTTAGGATAGTTTTTGGTACCAGATGGGCTGGTTTGATTATTTCAGAACCTGCTGATCTCCTGGGATGTTTCCCACACAACCATCTCTAGTGTTTACAGAGAATAGTCTGAAAAAGAGAAATTATCAGTTAACTTGGTTAAACTGCCTTGTTGAGGAGAATGATTAGACTGCTTTCAGCTGACAGAAGGGCAACAATAACTCAAACACTTGTTACAGCCAAGGAATGTAGAAGAGCATCTCTGAATGCACAAAGTATCAAACCTTTAAGCAGATGGCTACTTACCACACCAATAAACTTCAAATAGGAAACTAAGGCTACTTTTTAAATGGGTTCACCAAAGTTGGACAATAGAAAACTGAAAGAATGTTGCCTGTTGCCTAATGTCTCCTCTTTGCTGCAACATTGGGATGGTAGGGTGAGAATTTGGCATAAACAACATGAAAGCAGGCTGAATGTGGTGGTATAATGGGGTAAAGGAAAATTTTCTTTTCTTCTAATGGCTGTTTCCAGCAGGATGATGCACTGTGTCAAAGTGCAAACTAGTTTCTTGAACATGACAATGAGTTCATTGTAGTCAAATGGCCTCCACATTCACCAGATCTCAATCCAATCGAGCACGTCTGGAATGTGGTGGAGCAGGAGTTTGACATCGTGGATGTGCAGTCAACAAATCTGCAGTAACTGTGTGATGCTGTTATTTTAATATAGATCAAATGTAGATAAAAAGAAGGTAAAGGTTTATTCAGCTTAGAATAATACTTTCTCAATGTATATGATACTTTGATTCATGAACCTCAATCTTTGGCTACGTTCACACTGTAGGCGAAAGCGCATCAAATCTGACTTTTTTGACCCTATGCGACCCATATCCGATAGGGGTGCAACGATATTCGTATCAATATTGAACCGTTCGATACAGTACTTTCGGTTCGGTACCCATATGTATCGAACAATACAAAACTTTTAATTTATTTTATCAACTTTCCTTCTGACGATGCTGTCTGTGTTGAGCTCTCAGTGGATCTGCGCTCGACAGTGCAGCCTAGGCGGAGTAGTCGAACGCAGATTCACTGAGCGCAGGGCAAGCTAGCGAGACAGAAGTTAAGCTCTCCTTGCAACATGGCAAATTGAACCTCCCCCACCCTCATTCAGATCTGACGTTTGGAACTATTTTGGTTTTCATGTGACGTATGACCCTGAAGGTAAGCGCGTCATGGACAAAAGTAAAACAGTATGTCGGATGTGCCACGCAATGCTCAATTACATTGGTGGGAACTAGTGCGTTAGCGCAGTTAGCTCATTAAGGTTTTGGCCGTCCAGCGTTCCGCGGTAGCTCGTTAACGGAGATTTGCCATGTTGTGGCGTCAACGTCATTTCAGATTAACGCTGACAGCACTAGTGGGAACACAACAAATATGACTGCACATTTACGCTGACATCATCCTAGTGCAAAGACAAGTGGAAGCAGAGTCATTTAGACAGCCGTTAGCACATGATTCTCCTTATGGGGACCTGATATGTTTAATATGCTGCTGAGAATATAGCCCAGAAGAAGCGTATAGTATAGCTTTTATTTTGGAAAGAGCCATTTCTCTGTAATAAACTCTTTTCCAAAGATGAGTGATTCCTCAATCAGATATATTTATTTTTATTACTTTGTTGTTTCAGCAACATTAAATTTAAAAACTGTACTTTTGAGTTAAAATATATATTTATAATTTTAATAAATGACAAATTAAAAAGGCATGAACATTTTTTTTTTTTTTTTTTTTTTTTTTTTTTTTTTTTTTTTGTATCGAAAAAATATCGAACCGTGACACCAAAGTATCGAACCGAACCGTGAATTTTGTGTATCATTGCACCCCTAATATCCGATCATGGTGTGACAGTGTGAACAGCACAAATCCGATATTTTCAATTCAGACCTGGGTCATTTTCGTATGTGGATCTGAATCAGATACATATCTGATGTTTTAGAAAGCGACTGCTGTTTGAATGGTCATGTCGCATTAAATCCATCTTTCACGTCACTGACACAAGACGGACGCCAATTATCAGCGCCGGAGAAGACAAACGATAAAGCATGGCGGCCGAAACTAGAGACAGAGGGAGTCAGTGGACAGAAACTGAGGTTTTGGACTTGATTAGCATATGGGGTGACAATTCCATTCAAGCTAAACTTGAAGGGTCGTATCGTGACCAGGCTGTGTTCGAGTGCATTGCCAAAGAAATGGTTGAACGAGGGCACAGGCGAACGTGGCTACAGTGTCAGAGGAAAGTGAAGAGCCTCAGAGCCAAGTTTAAAGAAGCTGAAGATGTAAACAAACAAAGCGGACGTGGTCAAGTCACCTGCCGGTTTTATGATTAGTTTGGGCGACAAACCCAGCTGTCACCTGGCTGTGATGTCTTTTGCGCATGCGGGCCGCCTTGAGGGGCGTGAACCGTTCACACTAGAGCGTGTTTGCTGTCACATTTTATTTGTAATGTGAACAACCAGACAAAAAAAAATCTGATTTGATCAAAAAATCGGACTTGAGCATTAAGACCTGCAGTGTGAACGTAGCCTTTGTTACACCAAGTACCAGTCAAGTTGTTTACAGAAGACTTGGGCTGGATGCATGGGAATCATGAGGTTGTTAGATATATTGGTCTCTGCTTTGGTCAAGCTTTTTATTTTGTCACCAGGAGCAGTTAGTATGGGGTCAGATGATTGGATTATATAAAATCCAAGACCCCTGCAGTTATTTATTGGTATAATGTAACCATTTCATTGTACACTTCAACCAGCTGAATCTGGGCTGTACAAAATCACTATCGGGCTTTCTGGTAAACAGTGGAAACTTCTGGATGACCACACAGCCCACGCAGTGCACAGCTAATCGCTCGTCAGTTGCATAGACTCCATCGCTCTGAGTGACCCACATTACATCAGACACAAAATGGAAAATTTTGTTCTGTTACCTACTTGAACTGTTTTTGATGTACTTGGTATAATAGCAGCATCATCGCATTTTCCTCCTCTGATTACTGAAAAATGCATTTTATTATGTATGTGCATCTAACCTCTAGTTTGATAAGTGTAGTAATAAAGTAGTGATAATTTACCAGCGTTTATTTAAGATTTACAGATATTGCCTGACACCAGGATTGTCCAAAAAAGGGGTCAGACTTTTTTGCTGTTGGATTCCTAAACTAATTTACTCAAGCCAGGAAGTGTAGCTGTGTTGTTCAGTGGTCAGGTAAATAAATATTAAAACAGTCAGTCAAGTGTCTTTTATTTTTTGGTATTCCCCATAGGTAGTGATTCAGAGATACTAAGGGGCACAGAGATGGTGAAAGTTGTACCTAGCAAATATGTTGTTAACATAGTGCAAACTTTATTTAACCCCAAATTAGGTCAGAGATAAGGGCCCCAGTTTTAAACTCACAAGTTTGGGCAAATATGGACACAGGTTAGGTATTAGAAAGACCAGGGAGATTTCTCATTGGCGCGCACACATCACTCGGACCTCCCCCCCTTTTTTTCTTTTTCTTTTTTTTTCTTACCTGCAGCAGCCTATTCCAAATGTACTTTAAATATTAATTTTCCTTGCTTCTAACTGAAGGTTAGGAATCTATGGATACAGAACATGTTATTCAGTGGTTGTTATTTATTTTGTTTTTTTGTTTGTTTTTCAATGGTAGTTACTGATAGTAAATGATTATTTAGAAACTTAATATAAACAAGGCTAAAGGCTGATTTTTTTTTTAAATTTTTTTTTTTTTGTCTGTCTGAATATGTGCGAAATGTTTCTGTTTTAAAGATATTTTCAAATAAAACCCCTTTGCCATTTAATTTTATTTACTAAGAGTCTGTGTTTCTGTGTTTATTCAGCTCATCTTTTGTTGTATTCCTTAAATTTTAGAGTATTTGCAAGGTCTATAATGATTTTGCTGTATTTGACATTTTAGTCTTTTTTCCTAATTTTTGTTTTGTTTTAATTTACTGGGACACGACATCCACAATCACTGATTCTTGTTTCTTGTTTTATTTTTCAGGCTGCAGAAGCAAATATTGTTATCAGCTCCTCCACTGACTACACACTGACTGTGTGGAAAGATCTGGAACACAAGCCTCTTCGCCTGTACAAGTCACCATCCGACCCCATCCACGCCTTTGACCTTTACGGTTCAGAGATTGTAACGGGAACAGTGGCTAATAAGATCGGAGTGTACTCTATGGCTGATATCTCCCTGAGCCCCGTTAGTAGCACAAAACTGAGCACGGAGAACTTCCGCGGTACTCTGACCAGCCTTGCGGTCCTGCCCACCAAGAGGCTTCTGCTGCTGGGCTCTGAGAACGGTGCCATTAGGTTATTGGCTTAAATCAATAGTTACAAGCTATACTAAACACTCTCTGCATTGACCTTCAAAGTGTCTTATTCATGCCAGATGCCAAGTGTCTGAGCTCCTCTGTCCCTTCTGTGCTTTTGGTCAATTATACTGATAAGGGCAGGTTGTCATATCCTTTAAACTGTTTGTTGAATGAGGCAGCACAAGTAGAGGCATTGTATAAGCTTCATGTCTACTGCATATTGCCATTGAGGCTATTGACATGCATCATGTACATTGATATTGAATTCCTTTATTATTTTGTTCTTTTAAACCTATAAATGTATATACGAGGAGATTCTCATATAGACAAGGTCACTTATTCTTTTGACTAGGTTCCTTATTCTGTTCAAAGGAATGAATTGGAAGACAAGCTCAGGAAGGTCTTATGTAGTGTTTACACTTTTCCAAATAGATGCATAACAAAACCAAAAATACATTGACCTCACCTTTTATTTCCCTCATGATAGAACAAATATGTATCCAAATGCACTGATTAAACTATGCAGTATTTGTAGATCACATCCTTTGTTTGTGTTAGTGTTGCTCCATTTTTCATTAGATATTTCAGTGTTTGTGTATACATCACGAACAATAAAAGTACACTCGCTGTTGTGATGACAGTCTTGGTGTATCTTCTCAGAGAGGAGACACTTAAGTTGTCACATTAAAAAGTTAGTGACTGATGCACAGCCTTTATTCTACTGCACAAGTATGGCCTGAATTGTAACATTTAGAGTCTCACTCAGATTTTAAAGATTGAATGTTTTTTTTTATCCACTAATAAATTACTTGAAGTTGCTTTGGGATTTTCTAAACAATGTTTAGGTATTCTTGATTTAACACTTCACAAAAACCTGTAGCAACAATACACTGGAAGCGGAACCCGGCAGATGCTGCTTTAAGTGGGTTTGCCAACTATTGCAGAGACTTCTGTAATCAGCTTCTTCTAATTTTTGACTTTAAAAGCTAGCATCAGAACAGTCAATGCCAAGATAAACTGCTTTTGTATTTTAACCATTATGTTTAACTGCTTAAACTGCTGAGATGGCAACAGAAGCTACAGATCAATAAATGTGTTGTATAATGTAGTCATGGTGTGATGCAAATTAACATACAGTTGAAATTTTGCTCCTTAAAATTAGCCCAATCTCAAGTTTACAAAGTTTAGTAGCATTTAACTATGAAAGCTCTGCTCTTTGCCTACTTTTCTAATTATTTGCCTAAAGTTCAAAATTGTTAAGTGTACTACATGTTTTGAATTTTTTGTTTTTGTTTTAATTTTGTTTTTTAGAAAATCCAGAGTGAAAGCGCAACCATTAAAAAGACCAACTTTGTTTTAAAGTTTGTAGTTGCACATTGATAATTGGTTACAATCGATATTCTGTCTCCGAACATTTTACAAGAAGTCAGTGAAAAACGTATTTATTAACTGGATTAATAAAAATTACTCCAATGTTTTTCTGTGTGTGTACCAGTTGTTCTGTGATTCACATACATTGACTGCTAGCATGTCCTTCGATCTTGGCTGAATCACTAAAGCTCAGATTGTACAAAGTCCTCTTTGTGTTTGCAGACTGCAGTCATGTGATCTGAAAGATATCGTTTTTGCTTAGTGGTAAAATGTGACCAAGTCCAACAAATGAGTTTCTTTTTTTATATATATATTTCTTTGAGAATCTAAAGGGTATTATTGGTCACAACACAAAACAGTGATTTGTTAACCGAAGCCTCTGGTTTTGCTGCCTGAGATCTTAAGTTAATTATGGATTAAATCCAGGGCTTCTGGGAAATGTGGGGGTGTGTTCTCTGACATCAAATGTATTACTTTGAAATAAGCCACTTGTATTTGTTTACTGACACAAAGATGGATTAATCAGACCTTTGCAATAAGTTGCCGTGTTTCCTTTGGATTTAAATGCGTCATGAAATTATCACCTCCCCACTGACGTGCTAAATAGCTGCTCGTGTTTAGCTTCAACATTTAACCCTGCAAGAGTTTCCAGAGCTACATTTACAAACAAATAGTGGCTTAAATGAGGCCCCAATCAATCTAAGTTGATATTTAACTGTTTGCTGAGCAAATGCCAATCTCTTACTCCCAGGAATCCTGACATGCGCCGCACTTAGTTGCTCTTTTTTTGGACAAGCCAGCAAGTTTTTTTTCTAATTTAAATATAAGGTAAGACATACTCACATATTTAAACACTCCTGCACATTTGAATACTTTAAAGACTTAAATGGTTACACAAAATATCACTGTTTTAACATTTTTCATGTATAAGGTCTGCAAGGGAGGTAATGTTGCAATCCGAGTTAATGCCTTTTTGACATTTGACTTAGATTTCCATACCATGTTTAAATTCCACAGTACAAATGGTTTTCAAAATATTTGTAAAGCAAATAATTATTTAGAGATTAATCTGCTCTATTATAATGTGCTTTGGCAACTTGAATAATACTTGAAAGTACACAATTTATGGTTGAAATCCACATGTGTTTTAGGCACATTTCTGGGGATTTCCTTTGAAAGTGAGCGCAACTAAGTAGAGTGAAAGTGCTCAATTCTTTCAGACAATCCATCAAAGTAATTCTAAATAAAGGTGAGGAATGTTGTGTCTTAATGTCTTTCTTTTTTCAATAGCTTGTAACTATTAGCTGGAAGAATGAATATGGTGCTTTCAGAGGCATACTCATTTTTATCGCATAGCATGCTAAATTGCAGTGAGCATGAAAGGTAATTGTGTCGATCCATAAAATCTAAGCAGGATATAGAATTTTGCCGTTAACCTAATTTTCTCTTTCACAGTTGCATTGTGAGGAAATGGACCTCTGCCTGACACTCCTGTTGATCTATCTCTGTAGCCAAGGAGCCACTGTAAACCTCTTAAAGATCTCAAAAAATCACTGTTAAGATTATACTGGATGATTACGTCCTGTGCCGATTGTTAATCTATATTATCTTTGTGCTCGACAGAATGCTGAGGTGGAAGAAAATCAACCAGTCTCGCTGGTGCCTCTTACAAAACCAGAGGAGGTTAGAGTCAAAACGCTTTTGCTGTTTTTTTTTCTTTCTTTTTGTTTTTCCGTGGTCATGGTTCTGGACTCCTAAATTAACAACTTGGAAAATAATAAGCTTTGGAATTCTGATGTGTGTCTATAGGAAACAGGACACAGCAGTACAGCACAGCCAGAATCTGCTGGTACTACAGAAGCCTCTATAATTACAACATCCTATCAACCACCTACAACAAGTAGTGGGCCCACTGGAGCCTCGTCGACAGAAGAAGATGATGGGGGTTGTCTGTCTCTTGGCAGAAGCCCACATTCCAAGGAAATTGTTGCTGCTGCCATTCAGAAAATGGGTGTGCAGCTGCTGCAGAACCTGGAGATGACGCCAGAGCAGCCAAATATTATCATATCTCCTTTAAGCATATCTCTAGGCCTTTCCCAGCTGGCTTTAGGTATGCATGTCTTGTTAATGTGCTTTTACTGCATCATATTTTATCTAAGCAAGTTGTTATTTTTATATGGTGTTACCACATCTGATGAATTGTGTCAGCAACTTACCCTAGTTTATTGTTGTCTAGAGAACACCATATTTCTCATCCAGTAATTGTACCCCTCTTTTTTTTCTCTTTTTACAGGTGCTGTAAATGAGACGAGGGAACTGCTGATGCATCATCTTCATGAAAACACTCTCCCCTGCTACCACCAGTCTCTGCATAGTATCTTGATGCAGCTAAAAAACAGTGATCTACACATTGCCACACGTATCTTTCTGCGTGAAGGTTATGACTGAGAAGATTGTGTCTTTAAATTTTAAAACAATTTTTCTCGTTACACCTTAAAGATGATCTGAGAGTATTTAGGAGAAATAAAGTCGGGATGTTTATGTTTTTAGGGTTTAAGCCAAAGGAAGTATTTGTCAATGAGTCTCATCGCTTTTATCGCTCGGAACCAGCAATCTTGGAGAATCTGGAGCAAATAAACACATGGGTAGAGAACGCAACTCAAGGAAAGATAGATGACTTCCTTTCTGCTTTACCTCCCAATCTGCTTCTCGTGCTCATTAATGCCGTCCATTTCAAAGGTGAGTGAGATTTTTAAATGCCACTGTATTTGTAAAATTCTGCCCATTTTATAAGATACTGTTTCCTCTCTAATCCCGAATGAAATCGACTGTTCCGAAGTGTTTTACATTTTGCTGCTATCTCAAACCGAGATCCTCCCTCCTTTGCTCCCACAGGAGAGTGGAAAGCTCGATTTGACCCCCGCTTTACCTCCAGAGGTGTGTTCTATCTCGATGAACAGCACATGGTTGATGTAGAGGTAATGGAAGATGCCAAACATCCCTTGAGTTTCTTCATTGATCATGAACTGGAGGCTCAGGTAAAACAAAAATATTTTCAAACCTCAAATGTTTGAAGAGAAAATTAAATTCCTTGGATACCCTCCATTTTACTAAAGCGCCATTCTTTTTCTTTGTGCAGGTAGCAAGCTTCCCATTCCTGAAGTCTATGAGTTTGTTGGTGGTCGTGCCTATGTCTTTGCAGACAAATATCTCTTCACTTGCTGCAAAGATCGATGTCTCTAACCTTTATAATCGACTGCCCAAAGAGAGGGCAGTTCAAGTAAAAGTCCCCAAATTCAAACTAGAGTATGGACAAGAGTTAAAAGATGTCTTTATCAAATTGGGTAAGACCTGTTTTCTGTGAACTTAGTGTTACATTTATAATTCATGACTTATACATTACATTATTGCTTGATGAAACTACTGGACTTTGTGTGAGATAAAGGTAGCGACATTTAACCCATGAACTGACCTTATACTCTGTGCTCTTTGTTAGGCCTTGGTGAGATATTTTCTTCTCCCAACTTGGCTGAGATTTCAGATGGCCCTCTGCTGGTGTCCAGTGTAATGCATAAGTCCAGCATGGAGATAAATGAGGATGGTGCAGAGGCAGCTGCAGCTACTACTGTGGTTATTTCAAGGGCATCCAATCCAGTTTTCCATCTCAGCCAACCCTTCTTCTTTGCACTTATGCATGATGTAACTAAAATACCGATTTTTATGGGTGTAATCAACAACCCCAATCCCGGAGCTCCTGTCCTACAGAAAGGGGAATTTGGAAGCAAGGATAAAGTGGGATTTCCCATTGACAAGAATGATGGGGCCCAATTTGGAGGCCCACCTAAGTAAGGACTAAAACCCTTTACAGCTCTTCCAGAGAAACTCAGACCAGTACAGGAAAGACTATTAGTTAACTCAATCAAAATATTTGTGAAAACTGATTCTGTGAACAAAATGGGGAGCCCAAAACTTGAGTATTCCTTTAAAATAATATAGTTGCTATTAGATGAGATGTCCTTGTCAAAAATAATAATTAAACAAAAAAAGTATGGTCATTGTTGCTTATACTGAGCCTATTTCAATTTGATGGCACATACATTTTGATCTCAACACAAAGTAAATTGGTTAGTGTCAGTATGAATCAGTATGTGTATTGGATGGTTTGATGTAATGACTCAATAAACTGAACTGATTTGAATCACACGTCATGCTTATGAGTTTCATTGTGACACATCGTGAAAACAGGTCGAAGCTTCAGCAACACTAAGACTACAACTTTATTACTTGACCAGCGCGTTTCGGCCTGTGGATGACCCTGGCTACAGACCAAAACGCTGACTTTTTCCAGATCCTTGTTTTTCACCATGCAGCTTAGAAGTAGGTGAAGTTGTGGTGAAAACCTTCATTCTGTTTTCAAAATGACATATCTTTAAAAGAAAAGGGTTGTTGTAAGTTGTTGCATTTCTAAAACTGGGAAAATGTAATGACGCAAACAGTGGTAGGGAGTATTCTTACATATATTGTCTCAGCAATTGCTTGCTGTGGATAATTGTCTTTGCCTCTTCTTTTCAGGTAATGAAGTGGTATCTTCTACCTCACCATTTTCCTTTTTGTGATTGTTATGAAAAAGACTTAACGGACACGATCTTCCTAAATGCAAAGAAAAGAAGCAGATGTTCAGTTAACATTACAGTTCGTTTTTTTGTTTTTTGTTTTTTATTTGGCAAATAAAAATATTAACATATCAAATCTATGTTCCTTAAGGGATTTCTTTGTATCTTACAAAAAATGTTACGGTAAAGTCTGAAGAATCCCAGTTTCCTATAAATGGGAAGGCACCATGAAACCCGCCTGACGTCACGTCATTGTTGGCGGTGACTTTAGCGAAGCTGATCTCTGATCAGTTTTCAGTATAACCAAGACACGCAGATGCACGATGTTTAGAAAGGCTAAACTGAACGCAGATCTGTAAACGGAAACGGAAGTCGTGGCAGCGCATACGCGCCTTGGCGGGTTGTTACAAGCTGTTGGCGCCACGGTCATAATTTTGTTGCTTACTGTCAGTGCTAGTAGTACTGAGGTTCTGTCTTGTTAAAACTTTCAGATATTTTTATTTTGTTGTGGTAGCTAAAATCACCCTTTGTCAGCCATGACGAAACTCTCGGAGGGAACAATAGAGGTATGGTATATTTTTACAGCATAAATATTACGCCGTTTAATACTGCAAGCTGTAGAAGCTCAATGTAAATTGGCGCCGTCTACTTAATGGTGTCTTTGTTTAGGTGGAGTTGTTCGCTATCGTACGTTTGTTTGCATATTTTTGCATCCGCTGTAATCAGAACTGCGAACGTTGTTCGACGGTAGCTTAATTTGACATTAGCGGTTATTTACGTTTTTGTCTTCTAAAAACTGTGATTGTAGCAAAATGTGTTAAAGTCAAGGAGGGAAAGGGTGGTTTTGTTTTCGACAATAGTTATATTAAATGTAGAATTTATTATCTGAACGTATTTATAGGCTCTTTCAAATGGCACCGGTGTCAGCGACGCAGTGCTTCAGTTGGTGGTGAGTAGCAACTTATTTAATTATTTATTTTTTTGAAAATGTATATTTAATATTACTCAACACAACCACATATTTAAATGAGATGGGATGAATTCTGCAAAACAAAGCTGGATTAGTTCTAGGTCATTCCATGAAAAATCAATCCGTAGTCCCCGCCTAACTTTTTTTTTTTTTTAATGGAGGCCTGCACGTTTTTAACTTAACCCTTGGATGCACAACTTACCAGTACCTACACTCTTCCACGAGTGGGGTCAAAAATGACCCCAAATAGAAACAATGCATTTTGCTATAAACTCGGTTGTTATTCTTCAAAATCTTTAAAACGAAGAGTTGTAATATTTTCATATTTGAGGTATTCCTCATAAAACATGTTTGCGACATGAGGCCCTTTACATTTTTATTTATTTTTTCATAAATTTTAAGAAATGGCAGTTTTTGTATCACTTGTGTATGCTTGCTCGGCATATACTGCAGAAGCTGGGCCTTCCCTCTGAAAGGCACAAGTTGTTCAGCCACTGTAACACAATCACTGAGAATAAATTTCTGCCTGCAGTTGACCAGGAACAGGCCCCATATGTAGCTGAAAGCTGCCATATGGTTTGTTTTCAGTCGGTAGGCTCTGGTCCTCTTGTCATCAAAGTGCAAGAAACGTCAAATATCTTTAAATCTTTGAATTGATATAGTGGCCTTGTACAATGGGTTATGCAGAGGACTCCCAAAAAGCACACCGACTGGTACATCCCAGTTCTTCTCACTTCCTGCAAAAATGGTCAATCAAATGAAGGCCGGAGCTTATGTTTGATTATATTTTTCCACTCTTTTCCCCTGTCTGTGGCTACTCTTCGTGCCTCCATGTTTGTGTATGACAGCACCTCTTCTATTATATTATCAGACATGAACATCTTCCACGCATCTATTGGGGAGACAGTACTAAACCCAACTGCAAGCCCTGGCCGACTAATTCAGAATATTGTGGCTAGAGCAGTAAGAGGGGCTCATTCTGTTAGACTCAATATCCATTTGCTCTTCAGAGGACTCATCAGAGGGCTCCTGTATCTGACTGGCCTTGTTAAGTGGGGGGGACAGTAGTCTGGGTCCTCTACATCTGAGATGTCAGATTCTGAGTCAGTGCCTCTGATGGGCTCTTCATCCCATCTGTCCTGGATCATTTGTAGGTCCACAGGGATCCTAGCTGGCCTCATAGCAGCCATGCTACTTTAAATATTTTAAAAAAAAAAACATCAGAAAGGACAATGTTTGAAATGCACAGGAAACTATAAACAGCGCTGCACATAAATGGTCCGCAGGTGCGCATTTGCAGAACCAGATAAGAAGTTGGAATGCGCGTTTGCGAACATAAGATGTTCTGGAGGAGGACAGACATTTGTTCAGAACTCTTAAAGATGTCGAAAAAGCAAGCTCCGTAGGCAATTACTTTGGTGTTTTTCCACAACAAAACAAGCGCCTATTCTCTGAATTTCCGGGAATACTTTTATTTTGACAGCGAATGCGCACCTGCGGACCACTTATGCGCAGCCCTTACTATTAATCACGTATGTTACTGTGTAAAAATTAATTCTTGATCCATCAGAAGTGTAAGTGGGTCAGTCAGAGTTGCTAAGAATGAAAGTTTCACAGAAGATTCCACAGGAACTGCTTGGGGTCATTTTTGACCCCGCTTGTGGAAGAGTGGGGTAGTGATACAAAAACTGCATTTTTCTAAAATTAATGAAAAAATAAATAAAAATGCAAATGGCCTCATGTTACAAACATGTTTTATGAGGAATACCTGGAATATGAATATATTACAACTTTGCATTTTAAAGATTTTGAAGAAAAACAACCCCTGGGGTCATTTTTGACCCCACATGTGCATCTAAGGGTTAAAGCTGGTTTCTGTCCCTGAAAGTATGTGTAGTGTGTGGGGTCGAGATTTTGCGTCAGTTTTGAGCCCTCTTAACTTAGTAGCTAAATATATGTACAGGGCTGAAAAGCTCTATTAAAAACTGCTGTCGGTTCGACTGTTATTGCCTGTGACAGGAGCACAAACAAACAATGGGACACTGGATTTTCTGTCTGTTTTCCGATTATTTACTGAAAAAGTAAATAATCAAGTCACACGGTTGGATGCTCTGTTGGGAGTTTGTCGATTCATTCCACGTTCAACTTGTGGCAGTCCTTTTTACTGAATTTATAAAAATCTAAATATCAAACTGAGGTATTTCAGTTCATATCTTATTACTTGTTTTGATGGCCCTTGACAGTTCCCCCTGAACACATACTTTCCTGCGGTTATGTTATGAGGGCTCAAACATGTTTAAAAATGGTAAAAGATTTGGTTAAATTTTTTTAGGGACTGACCCCTCTTAAGGGGCATGTCTGACAAATCACTATAAGACTTCAAAAGGCTAGTTTCTTAGTTAAAACCTCTCTCTGAGCAGTGACTTTACTTAAGAGGAAAGACTACAGGAAAACCATCCTTACTGAATCCATCTCACTGTGAAAGCAGCTGGGAATAAGGAGTACAGGCCCATAGGCAATAACTAAATATCCTCTATACTTTAAATAATGCAATCACAGAATGTGTAAGTTTACATAAGGGACACAATATTGGTCAAAAAATGTGTTTTGTTTTTTTTTTGTCTTTTTTTAAATTTTATTTATTGAACAGTTTTAATCATATATTGTTTTTCAGAATATTCGCAAGCTTGATGGAGGAAATGGTCCTTCTCGCTTTCGGGTGATGATGAGTGATGGAAGGCACACTCTGTCATGTGAGGTTTTTATTAAGTTTATTCACTGATGTATTTTGCATTGAAGTTTTAAACATGTTCATGTACCCATTCTAACCATCTGTTCTAAATTATTGAGAGTCACGAGTTTTCTCTGACAAATCTCTTACATGAAATTCCATTTTAACTGGCTTTTTTAAAAGATGTTCTACTAAATTGACTACTTGCATGGGGTTAAAGACGAAGCTATTGCTCTCAAGAGGCTCTTAAGTAGGGGGAACCTGGGTCACTCTTGTCTGACTTTCCTCTCTTAAACCATCTGCAGCATTCATGCTCTCCACCCAGCTGAACCATATGGCTGAGGAAAACATACTGGCCCCAAACTGCATCTGTAATCTGAAGAGACACGTGACCAATATACTGAAGGATGGACGGTATACACATTTTCTGCACATTTCTTTCTTTTTTTTTTTTTAACGTTCTCGACTTAATGGAAGCAAGCAGGCCTTAAAAACACTTAAATATGAATAAATACGGAGCAGAGGGCTGTTTTCTGTTGTTAATGGACATGTCTCATTACAGACGAGTAGTAATCATTTTGGAAATTGATGTCATTAAGCCGGCAAAAGATGTTGCCGGTAGAATAGGAGACCCTACTCCTTACACTGAGGGTAAGTCTTTGAAATATACTTCATTAATATTACAGCAGTGCTCAGTGAATACGCTTATGAAGTGGGACTAATTTAGAGATGCATTAGTCACACATAATGGGTCATACTGTTACTGCAGGGTAACACTAATGTCAGGTCTTTCTTACAGGGCAAAGTAAAGGCCCACAGTCAGCTCCTGTCCCTGAAAACCGACCCCCGCTGCAGCCACAGAACAGAAATGAAGGTGAGTGAAAGGTTTATTTTAATCTTGAAAATGAATTCAAATTAATGAAATCTTAAGATTTGTGTGTGTGTGGGGGGGGTCATTGTGACATCACCCATTGGCTTTGGATTCTACATTTTGAAGGTTTAACACTGTCAGAAGTTACCTTTATGTGGATGAAAGGGTGAGATTTTTAATGTATCAGCTAATACTAGTTTAGTGAGCACGCGGCATTCATAAACTAAGTGCAACTCGCAGACACACACTGGCTCATTAGTGTCAAGGAAGGGACTAAAAAAAACGCCTGTGTTGGTACACCTGCCAATCAGTGTGGTGTTACCCCTAATACAACTGTCCAGGTGGTTGAGTTATGTAAAAAAAAAAAAAAAAAATCCCATTCAGAGTTGTTGTAAATGGGGAAACTTTCCTTGTGATCAAAATCTTTTTTTGTACGAGGGCTAGGGCGTAGCTCAGGAGGTAGAGTGCTGCATAGGATTTTTTTCTTTTCTTTTTTTAATGCTGCAAAATTGGGCATTTAAACTTGACTCAGTTTTGTGACCAGCCTCAAGTGGCACCTGGAGGAACTTCAACTTTTTCCATGTTTACTTCAATTTTCAGCTCTGGAGGTTGTATATGGGAACAGAAAAACACACTGTGAGCATGTAGTACATAAAGGACCACCAGGTGGTAGCATTTTTCTGTTGCTTTGTGGTATTCTGGGTGACCCACAGATTTATGGGACTTGAGTAATTTTGACAACCCCATTGTGAAATATTTTTCTTTTTAGCTGCCTCAAATGTCCTATTATTGACACACATCTTCCAACTGTCTTGTTTCATGTTACTGTGTAGCATCATGAAATTCAACAGCTACTTGAGCTTGTCTAGATGGAGAGCTGATTGTGCCTGCGTGTGTCAATCACCATGTTTATCTTCCTTTGACTGAAAGCGCTACTGAACAAACACGCAGCAACACAGGCTCGCAGGAGAGTGTGAAAGAGATGAATGAAGTATTGAATTTGCTTTTGAAACACTGTCACTTGATCATGTCAGAGATGAGCAGTATATCACAGCATAGCGGACAACTTGGACCAGGTGAGGTGTGCAGTCCAGCTATCATAAGGGTTTTGCTGTCTTCCAGTGTGTCATAGCAGGTATTCATCCCTCTAATCTGCCGTGTGGGAATTGAGGTTGTGGCAACCACCCTCCTCATCAGCGCAGTCATTGTTCATTTCTCTGTGTGTGCTGCTTGATCTGGGGGCTTAATTACCAGAAGTGCAGTGGTTGGCAACGCGGGAGGACTTAAGTGGACACTTTGAACTCTAATCCTCCGCGTGAGACGCACACAAATCAAATGTGCAGCGCTTGTTCAAACGGAAAATCTCAAAGTCAGGCAGCACCGCTCTCCGGGGGAAGAGCAGCTCCAGTTTGTTATAGCATTTCACACTCTGCCCTGATTCTGTGAAATGTGAATCATCCTTCTCACCAAAATGCTGGATCACACATCGCCAACAACTTGGCTTGACAGGATTTTTGTTTCCTCTTTGAGTTGTTCCTGCTTGCTAGTTTCAAGAGTCAGTGATGGTAAATGTACTTTTAAATCAATGGGTTGTTTTTGTTGGGTTTTGGTGGGATGGACTTCTTTCTCATGATACGAGGTAATTACAGTGATCAAGCAATTGCAATCCAAAGAAACTGGATGGTTTCTTTTTGTAATTTGTCTCTGAATAATGTGCCTCTCTCATGACTCTTCATCACTGCTCTTCATTGATCATTTATTTTTCTCCTCATTCCCTCAGCAGTGAACAGAGGTTTAAACAGAGACTTTGGGAAGAAAGCTCCATCTGTTATGCCAAATACTCCAGGGGGAAGCTCCAAAGTTGTGCCCATTGCAAGCCTCAACCCCTACCAGTCCAAGTAAGTATTGTTGCCAGTCACGTTAATCTCTAAATGCTATATATTTGATATTTCTGGGTCAGCAAAAAGGCATTGTGTACATATGGCAAAAAACTGAATGTCAACCAAAGAAGTATTCATGTGAGGAAAGGAGGCCATCATTAAGCCAGCTGTTTGTCAGTGCAGTTAGGAAATGCAAAATTAATACTTGGGAGATGCTGTTTGTCAAGAAATAGCAGAAAACCAGGGAACAGCTGGCACTAAAACTGCTTTTGAGTCATTAATCCAGTAATTTTGAACCCGATAATTCCTAAACATTATTGCAGTATTTTTGCTAAACCCTAAATAAAGTAGAAGGTATAAACTACAATTACATTTCAATCCTTAATTCAGTCCTTAATTATCATAGTTATTGGTGGCCAATTTAAAATAGCCAAACCCGTGTTTATCACACTGTCTTTGGACTGTGTAACCGGAAAGAATCCACTTGAACAGAAGAACATGCAGTTTCCTTGAATTTATACCCAGGACCCTCGCTGCCCTGGGGCAGCAGTGCTAACCACTGTACCACTATACTGACAATGGAATTCCAGATCCATAACTTTGGAATAAGGATGGGATCTGAGGGGTGGCTTTGCGGGGCTCGGTACGAAGGGGGACTTGCCGTGGGTGTCGATGGTGATTGGTGGAAACTCTGGACATATCCTGGGGCCCTTCTCGCTGATCGCTTCAGCTGTGGTGCCATGACTGATGGAAGTAATTATGACTCTAAGGTTCACAATTCTGTGACACGCAAATGTCAAATAGCCAAGACTTGGTCAGGCTCTACAGTGTAACGACAGTGTTGCATGGAACACGTGTTTGGAAAACTTTTTGGAAGGTCAGTTTCAGTCTTAAAATGGATCAAGGAGACTACAACCCAATATGAATGTATGCATGTTAGACTGCACAAGCCTTTCCAACAACCAACACAGGCACTACTAACCATCGACCAAATCTTACAGAGGAATGCCAGTGCAGAGCTCATACTGCTGGCACAATTAACTTAATATTAGGCTAATTAAAGTACATCTGTTATTTTCTTTCTAAATGGTAATCAAAATGTCTGTGAAAAACCTGTTGCAAAAGAAGCAAGTAAATTAAACGGGTTTAATGATGTTATTGCTCAGTGATATTTATGCAAAGGTCTTCTAGGGGGCAGATGTTTAAAAGGTCACAATACCAAGTGCATGAATCCCTACATGTGTGTGGAGCTGACATCTGGGCTCATAAGGTGCCCGAAAAATGAAGAATGCAGAAATGATAAGCTCAGATTTTTATTTTTTTTTTGTAATAGGTGGACGATCCGCGCTCGTGTGACCAACAAGAGCTCCATTCGTACGTGGAGCAACTCTCGGGGGGATGGCAAGCTATTCTCCATGGAGATTGTTGATGAGAGTGTAAGTGTATTTGTACTCTGACTGTTAATTTTTGTGTTTAAAAAAACAAACAAAAAAAACCCCACCAAACATCTCCTGATTTAGAAACCATTTGGACATATGTTTTTTGTTTTAAATTAAATATTTATATTTTTCCACAGGGAGAGATACGAGTGACTGGTTTCAACCAAGAAGTGGACAAGTTCTACAGTCTTATTGAGGCTGGCAAGGTGAGATGTTCCTTCAGATAATGATTCAATATGTCCTAATTATTATGCCAAAACCGCCTTTTACTGCGCCGTCAAAGACTGATTTGGCTGTAGATTGTGCTATCAACAGCTGCCAGTACTTTGTGAGTTAAAACCACAGAGACTATGAATGAGTCATCTGGCTGCACTGTACCCATACAATAAGCTGCTTATGATCATCTGCCAGCCTTTGTTGATCACCTCTCCCCCTCCCACTGACTGCCTGAAGTCCTATCTTGTTTGCACCATTCAGTCAGGTGAAATGCTACCCAGATCTCTGATTAACATGTGGTTCATCCATCTGTGTGGGCCAGGTCTACTACATCTCCAAGGGCTCCCTTAAGCTCGCCAACAAGCAGTACACATCAGTAAAGAATGACTATGAGATGACACTCAATGGCGAGTCCACCATTATCCCCTGTGAGGACAGCTGTGACGTTCCCATGGTGCAATGTGACTTTGTCTCTATCGGTGACCTGGAGAACAGAGACAAAGATGCTATTGTTGGTAAGGAGTAGAAGTAACAATCTAGACAGGAATTTCTGAACCCAGCATGTGTCTTTAAGGTCCCACATAACTGTGTCAGTTCTTTCTTTTGTTCGCACAGTTTATTTTGAGAGGTGAACTGATAAACAGCCTGCAGCCTTTAACTGCAAATAAATGGCACTTTGTGTGAAAAAGAAATCAAAAGTGCCTTTGCATATTCCTGAAATATTATCAGCAAAAAACTCAAGTCTGGTTTTCCTGCTGAAAATTAGACTTGTGACAGTTTATGTTTTTATTTGTCAGTGTGTTTGTGGGTATTTGCAAAGTCCAGTGAGTGAAGCTGGCAGGTTGAAACTCTCAAAGTGCAATACTGTTAAGAAGACGGGCTGTATAAACATAAAAATTTAGCCTGTAGTCCTCATAAATATATGGCAAAGGCCGATCTGTTCACCAAGTCTTCTCGTCAGACAATATCCATTCATTTCATTAAAGCCTCTTAATCCTTCCAACATGTTCCCCAAAAAGTACAGAGAAAAAAAAAACTGGACATCTATCACATGAGAGAGGTGTGTCATGTGTGTCTGAGTACCTCAGACGTTGGAGACATAATCTAACATGCAATGAATTAATTTGTATTGGTGCAAGACTTTCATCAGACAAATGGTTTGTGACAGAGAGAGACACAACCTCACCTAGGAATTGGCTGCGCAATCAAGCAGTCGGTAATTAAGAGAAGCACAATAATCAGTGCAGCAAAAAATCGTAAAGGTACATCAGGATTTTTTTTTCATTAAAAGATTTCGGAAAGTCTCAACTGGCTAAAATTAATTCTGAAAAGAAATCCTACACTATGCTGACATTTTTCATCTTAAAGTACAAAATATTGCATACAGCTTGCTACACCTGTCATGAAAGAGAGCATGTTTCTAAGAACACATGCAATAATTTTTTACATTATTTTTAAATCATTTGATTTTTGATATTGGGGAACCATTTGGTATAAGCTTGATTATTCAGAATGGGCATATCTAAATCGTTGCGATTGACATTTTACACCCCCTTATACCGAAGTACTTTAGGAGGATGATATTTTTAAATGGTAGCCATGTTTCCCCAATCTATTTCATGAGACATTAATTCTGATGTTGCCTTATGTAACCGGAACAATAGAGCAGAATTGCATAACGCAGTGCACAGGGGAGCGATAATGTAATTTTCAATCGGTGAGCAAACTGTTCACCAAACTGCAGGTGACTATGAGGCCTAAACGCATTACATTTCTCTTAACTACTGTGTATTACAAAAAGCACAAATCAACCAGCCGGTGTTCTGAGCCCAGCTCCAACAGAGGCGTTCCCGAGCGCCCAATAATAAGTGATCATAAGGTGAGAATAAAGTCTGAATTGGAAAGTCGAACTGGATATGCTGGGAGGTTGAGGTAATTACACTATATGAGCAGACAGATAAAAGTGGTATTAATAAACCTGATGACAGTAATGGCCTGTAGTGCAGATTGACTTTGGGCCCTATGGTAAGAAAATGAGAACCTGCTGTCATAGGTAAAGTGAGGCGGTAATAAGAAGCTGGCTTGTAATTCTTTCAATGGAAATTGCTTTTTGAGTAACCTCTCTTCTGCCTGCTAGGTAGCATCAAGAAGTTTTGTAGTGGTTAAATGTGTTTAAAATCCTCGGTGGCTCAGAGTTGGAGTTTAAAAATGACTGCTGATGGAGATGCCGGTTTACTGTGCTTGATTGCGTTAGTCAGTTAAAGCCCTTTACTGATTTCTCTCCAATATTATGGATGCAAGTTCCTGGCATGCTGGCCTCTGACGTCTTGAATGAATCGCCAACTGCCAATTTGTGCCGTAAGCTGTGGGACATGGAATGACCTGTGTGTGGATGTAATTGTGTATGGGGAAAAAAACAAATCAGACACAGTATTTATTTGTTTGTGTGTTGTTGTTTTTGTGTTTTGTGCTAGATACTTGTAACTCTGCTGTAGGCTGTGAATCACAAGGATGCGGAATAGAAAAACAAATGCTCTCTGCTTTGTATATCCTTTTTTCAGATGTAATTGGAGTGTGCAAGAGTGTGGACGACATATCCCGCCTGACAACCAAGTCCAACCGTGAAGTGTCTAAGAGAACACTCAGTCTGATGGATATGTCTGGGAAGGTGGTGACTGTCACACTGTGGGGAGAGGAAGTGAGTATGGACTTGACAAAAAGTACAAAATGTGTAATGGAACGTGTGTCTAGACTTTTCAAATAAGTGGTGAAAGTCATTAACAGGTTTTCAGTGCATCAACATGTTAAAGCTTTCTTCTCAGAACAATTTTCTTTCCAAAAATTAATTATTACCTGAACTAAATTTAAGCAGATGGTTTTATTCTACGTAGGAGGGATAAAAGTAGTTGGTGTAAATGATAGATACTGGTCTAAAGCTAGAGCCCAGTGACTTGTAAAGCAAATGCCTACGCTAAATCATCCTTGTGTGCAGCTTTTAATCCTTAGTTTTTGGTTAGAATTATGTCAGAAAGGCGTTGAATGAAAAAGGTTCTTCAGTGCACTCGGTGGTCACAGGTGAACAGCTCTGAGCACTGATTTAACAGTGTGCGTGTTGCGTGATAGAAGGCGATAGATTTGAAGTTATTGACTACATTTCCTGTCACTGTGTGATAAAGTAAGCGTGCTCTTGCAGTTGATTTTTACCTGTGGCTCAGAGGGACTGCGCTGAGTTCACCACCAATTCTTTTCCTCCAGACAAGAAGCAATGTTCCCTGTATTTGTTCGACATTTACACTTTCTCCAGAGGGATTCAGAGAACTGCACAAGATGTATAGTTTATAAAGAACAATAGATTTGCCAAAAATCAAGTGTTGGAAATATTTCCCCCAATATATGAAAGCTTTACTGTTGCGCTGCTCTTCTTTCTTTGGTTTTATGAGCTGAACAGCAAGTGTGTTTATAGTTTTATCTTGTTAGAAGGCAAAATATGTTTGACATTTGATTTTTATTTATTTACTTTTTTTTTTACCCTGCTGCTGCCACTACTGGGGGAAATCAGACCTCTTGTAATCCTTAGTTTCTAGTTTTAAGGCAAAAACAATTTAAAGTTATGGCAAAACTAATTGAATCCAAAATGAAACCACATAACCAAAACGATAAAAATATAAAGTGGGGGTGCTGTGTAAAATGTAGATTAAAAACATACATAAAATTATATGCAAGTCTCATAATCAAATGTTCAAACTGATAGATTAGGTGGGGGGGGGGGAGTCATTTTGAATTTGATAGCATCAGTATAACTCAACATCTTGACACAGGGCCATGTTTACCACTGTGTAGTGTCCTTTCTTTTTTTTAACAACACCACAGTCTCAGAACTGAGACCAGCTGTTGGACCTTTGGGAGAGAATCGTTGTCCCGTGTTTGTCTAATATAGGACTCTAGCTGCTTGACAGTCCTGGGTCTTCTTTGTTGTACTTTTCGTTTTATGATGCTTCAAATGTTTTCAGTTGGTGAAATATGTGTATTGCAGGCAGGCCAGCTCAACACCAACCTTTTTCTGCTATGAAGCCATGCTGTTGTAATATCTGCAGTGTGTTTTAGCCTAGTCTTGCTAAAATATGCAAAAAAAACCCCCAAAAAACAACAACATATATAGCACATATGTTGCTCTAAATCCTGTATGTACCTTTCAGCATTGATGGCGTCCTCCCAGACGTGCAAGCTGCCAATTCCACAGGCACCCGTACACCCCTATACATTCAGAGGTGCAGGTTTTTGATCTAAGAGCTGATAACAAGCTGGATGGTTCTTCTCCCCTTTAGTCCAGTGACACAGCATGCATGTTTTACAAAAAGAATTTCCAGTTTATATTCTTCTGACCACAGAACAGCTTCCCTGTTTGTCTCGGTCCATTTTAAATGAGCTTTGGCCCAGAGAAGACAGCAGTGTTTCTGAATGTTCACAAATGGCTTCTTCTTCGCGAGAGAGCTTTTAACCTGAATTTGTAAATGGCATGGCAAACTGTTCACAGACAATGATTTGAGGAAGTGTTCCTGAGCCTATGGAGTAATTTCCATGACAGTCTCATGCCTGTTTTTAATGTGGTGCCGCCGGCCTGAAGATCATGAGCATCCAATATTGATTTTCTGCCTTGTCCTTTGTGGACAGGGATTTTCTAAATCTTTTGATGAACCTCTGCCCATATTTATTTAAAACCATAAAAGATCTCTTTGTCCAAAAACACGTATATCTGATGTTGTCAGTTTGCAAAAATGAAGGAGAAAGCAAATTAAATATTGTATTTCTTTCTTTTCATAGGCAGAAAAGTTTGACGGATCTAGCCAACCTGTCGTTGCCATTAAGGGGGCAAAGCTTTCAGACTTTGGAGGCCGGTCACTCTCTGCATCCTTCAGCAGTACTCTTATGATCAACCCAGACATCCCTGAGGCATATAAGCTCAGAGGCTGGTAAGTAGGCTCGAGTTTCATAGATAATGCAGTGTAGAAATTGCTCATGTGTTCTTGCAATCATACAAAGTGGCTTTACAGCAAGTGTAAAATCTGGTATATATTTATTGCCATAAGGCTTTACTTATTTTTTTCACAAACTTAAAGACTGCTTCATAGATGCAGATATTGGTTACAAATAAAGAACTCTAAGGATTTAAAAGGCAGCTTGCATTTCCCAAGTTGTAAGAGTACATACACTGATTCTCATTATCAAGATTAGCTTTCCCCCATTAGCCACAATTTGGGGGTTGCTTCAGTGAAGCATTAGATAAAAATGAAAATCACATTTAATCTATGAAAATGTGTCTTTTGCTCTTCTAATCGCCTTTCAGAAGAAACGAAATCCCGACTCATTTCTGTGTGATTATGTTGATTGTAGCATATTTTTTTCTCTTGCTGTGTGCGTGTGTTTGCGTGGCTATGGTGTGTGTATATGTATGTTGTTTGTGTGTGTTTTCACTTGAACACATACAGTTATGTGGAAATTAGCCATAAAGTGTGTCTTCATGGCTCTTTCTGTACATGTGGTCATGTGTGTTGACGCTTAGCTGAATTTATTAAGAGGTGGATGCTGAGTTATAGAACAGTATGCTGACAATATGTCTGTGAAGGTTCTCAGTCATCCAGGTCATCGTAGTCAAAGGAGCTTGGAAAGAAAAGCGTCTGGACTTCTTTAAGTTGCTTGAAGACGTTTCACCTCTCATCCGAGAAGCTTCTTCAGTTCTAAGGTCAAATGGTGGAGAGTCCCAGATTTAAACCTAGTGGGAGTATCCCCCCACAGAGGGACAAAAGGACCCCCTGATGATCCTCTAATCGCCTGAGCCAAGGTGTGAAACTGGGTGTAGGTATAAGGTGGGGCCAGGTTTCACAATGAACACACCCGAAACTCTGGCTGATTGGGACCCACACCCGTTTTCACACCTTGGCTCAGGCGATTAGAGGATCATCAGGGGGTCCTTTTGTCCCTCTGTGGGGGGACACTCCCACTAGGTTTAAATCTGGGACTCTCCACCATTTGACCTTAGAACTGAAGAAGCTTCTCGGATGAGAGGTGAAACGTCTTCAAGCAACTTAAAGAAGTCCAGACGCTTTTCTTTCCAAGCTCCTTTGAGTATGCTGACAAGTTTACAACATTTTTTTTTTAAATATTATTATTATTATTATTATTATTATTATTTTTTTGCATTATGTGCCAGGTTTTCAATTATCCCCTAGTGTTCAACATGACCTGAAATAGCCGTGCACTTTGTGTGAGACGTGAGGTGGGTAGTATTTTTATAGGCTGCGCGTTAGTTTGTTTCGATTGGCACATGATTGATACATGAGGCAGTCCTCACATGGACTAAAGAGGGTGGTACTTAACCTTACTCTTGCACTGTGGCGCACTAATGGATCTGTCCTCTGTATTGATCCTGCTTAAGCAGGCTGTGTCTGACCCCTCCTCACTGACATGAAGGCAAATGTCTATGTTTGTGAGTGGAGGGCCAATCGATTGTATCCAAAGGGTTTTGTTTATTTACCTTCCAATACCAGTGTCTGCTCTACGCTAAGAAATAAGACACTAAACAGTTGAAATTTATTTTGTGACAAGTCGGCGTAATCTTTTCTTCTGCCTTATAAAATGTGACTGGGTATTTATACTCGGGACCTGATCTGCATAATCGGAGCAGTGAAATGTGACTCTCCTTTGCAGGTGAGAAGGCAGCAGACGATAAATTATGCTCAAAGTGGCTTTTTAATCTAATGTATAGGGTGATGGTAATTTCTTTATGATAGTTTTTGAACAGCCGCTGGCTTCTCTGAATATTTTAGATCTCATTTCTCAGAATGCCAACTACACTGAACTTCTCTGAAGTTGAGCATCATCAGGACCACTTTGGGGTCCTACGCTTTCTTTTACTTGTACACCATGAAGTCCTTAATCGCATTTCCAGACCCTTGCAGCAGACTTTATACACTTACTACATTCTCTCTTCCCTTCTCACGAATGGAAAATGCCAATCCTGACTCATTTGTCAAATGAAAAGCATTGACAAGCATTGGTAGACAGTACCATTACATAGCTTATCTGAAAATGTAGCCTTAACTGTCTAAAGCTGTGAAGATGAAAATAATTGCTTGTTATAGTTATATGATATATTTGTAAAGGCTATATCCAAAATTATATCTAGGTAACACGAGAAGAAATTTCTCTCTCTTGTACCACTGATTGCTGTGAAACGTGTAACATGGATTTTGTGCTGTTGATAAACTTGGGCCATGGTTACAGACTGTGTTTCTCTCTCTTTCTGTAAGCTGAGACATGAAATTCACAAACAGAGATAAGGGAAGGAAAAACAATTAAACTCTAAATTAATCTTTTGATAATTGTTTTTTCTAATCTCGCACAGAAGAGAATCCAAAGTGTTCTCTCCATCAGCCAAAAAAAAAAATCTTTTAAATGTGCCAAGGCTGCTGAAACATCATTGTTTTACTCCTGCAGAGGCATCTTAATTTGATTGTGTTTTGGCGCAGACCTTTGGGACCTTCTCAAATGAATAGTCTATCCTTGGTGAGCTGTTGTCTCAAACTCATGCAGCATATTAGCAGTGCTGCTCAGTGCTTGCCAGTGGTCTTATATAGAAAGCTGAGTAGCATTCCTTTGGCACACTAATTAATCTGGGAGAGGCAAAAATACAGTTTAGGGCATATGTATTTGAATATTGACAGTTTTTATTTTCCATGTTTACCAAAATACATTCAAGCTAGTTACATAAAGGATCTGAGCTTGAAGTACAGATGACTTTAAGCTTGAATTTAAGGGCATTCACATCCCAATTAGATGACAAGTTAAGCAATTAAAGTTCTTTAATGAGAAACCTTAGGGTTTTCAGGTGACCAAAAGTAATTGGACAACTGTTACAAAGGCCATTTATAGGCAAGTTTGGTGTGTTCCTTCATTAAACATGTAAAAGGACTAGATTTTATTCCATGTGTTCCAAGCTGTGTTACAGTGAGCCCAAAAAAGTCAAACTCGGGAGAGATCTGGCAAGACAGCTACCAAATTGACAGTCAAGTAGACTTTGCCAGGCTTACCAGCAAATATGTTTATTTTGGCCCCTCAATGTCTACAGTGAGGACAACAGTGGTGAACACAGAACACTTTATCTTCATAACAGTAGGCTACTTATAAATAGAAGACCTCATACAAATAAAAACATTTCACAAGATCGAAACCAGTCATCAATTTGGTAACAGTAAGGTCAGGTAAGACTGCTTTAAATAAACTAGAATTGTCTTAAACCAGAATGATGGTACAAGACTATGAAGAGGACCTGGAAGTGCTCACGATCTAATGTGCACAGCATCTTCTGTAAAACATGGTAGAGCAGTGAGATGCATGGGAATGTTTGGTTTCCTGTGGGACTAGGGTCACTAGTGTTTCTCAGTGATGTAACAGAAGACCAAATGCCTTAGAAGTATGAAGTATATAAAGATCCACTGTCTGCTCATTACAGATGGGCATTAACTCAAAAAGTAATGTTAACATAACCTAAGAGCTTTTGAAGTCGCAACAAAGCAGAAATCTCCAGGACTGAAAAATGAAGCCAACATGCAGTGCCAAAAATCACAGCCCCTCTAGTAGAGCTGGGCGATATGAGATTTTTTCATATCACGATATGTTTTTTTCATTTCAGGCGATAACGATATCTATCACGATATAAGCCAAATAACTATATTTGTAAGATTTAAATGTGCCGTTGCTCACAAGTAAAATGTGAAATAATCAGCAGCTTGTTTTTATTTAAATATTTATTTCCCATAATAAATTCAACAGGGTAGATGTACTTAAGGAACATGAGACTTTTTCAGATAAATAAAGGCAAATATTGCAAACTACACAAAAGGCAGCCGCTAAAGCGTTTAAGTTTCAAAATAGAACAAACGAAACAGACTAAATTGTCAATTCCACATAGAAACAAAATATTAATTCTAAAAATAAATCTTAGTTTGTTTTACAGAAGAAGAGACAAAATTGACTAACTTTTGTCAATATCAAATAAACTGAGAACTAAAAGGAAATTCTCAATCTCTCCTTGTTGTATAGCTGAGCTTTTCAAACAGTTTTAACAGTTACTTTAGTCTGACAAAAGCCGAATGACGAATTAGCGCTTCCAGTCAGAGACTGAGGCTACGTCCACACGTACACGGGTATTTTTGAAAACGGAGAGTTTTCGTTTTAAAAAATAATCCCGTCCACACATAAAGGCAGAAATGAAGGAAAACGCTGCTATGAACATGCCAAAGCAGCAGGTGGCGCTAGATTCCTAACCGTGCAGAAAGGTTGGCCAATCAGAAGTCTAGAAGCCTCGGTGGGAAAAAGTAAACAAAGCTGGGGCATAGAAGCAGAACCGAGTCGTATATGTGGAGGGACAGTAACTGTGTGTATATGTAAGCATTTAAACACTGCAGAGAGTAGAATTAACAGTATTGTAGAAATTCATTTCACCGAAACAATAACGTGGCGCACAGTGTGACGCATGCACCAGTTTATTGTATTTCCAGACTTGCTTTCGGCACAATTTACAGTGCACGCTACTCTGTTTTTTGTCAGACTTGAAATAGCCGAAATACCTTCACACTACGGAACTTCTATGGCTCTTCTGTTCGACAATCTCTCCGGCATTGGAACCATCATCTGTTTTCTCTTCGGTCACGCTCGGTTGATTTTTCTAGTCGGCACACTCATTTCCTCCATTACCTGCTGGCTGCTTCCCAAACAAACACACGTGCGCTTGGCACTTGTGCTGTATGTAACAAGTCACGCGACGTGACGCTGCGGCTGTGATTGGTTCGGCTCTACGCTACTTAATTTGGATTGGCTGACCTTTTTTTTTTTTTTTTTTTTTTTTTTTTTTTTTTAAAGAGGACAAGAGCGGCGAGGTCTATCGCGATAGCTTAATTTCTCTATCGAGTAAAAGTTATATCGCGATACATATCGTTATCATTCTATCGCCCAGCTCTACCCTCTAGTGGCCACTTGAAGCTGAATCCCCATAGTCCCATGTTAAAATGCCCAAGTTTAAGGCATTAAAATTCACATTTACAGTCTACCACAGACAACTTTTTTTTTTTCAATAAAATGCTACTATTATATTAGCTTACTTAAAACTAACAAGAACATGCTGTTTACGTATCTCTGTGAACAGTTTATATGACAAGATTTTGGGGAATAGTTTGTTAGTAACAGGCGAAAAGTTAAGTGCTTCAATAAGTTAAGTTATATAAATCTAAATAAAATAAAAATGCATTATGACAAAAAAAGTGTTCACTGTAAGCTTATTTGGTCTAAAGCGGCATTTTTGCGATGACGAGGTTTCCAGCTGTCTATAATTCCCAAGAATCACAGCATCTCCAAAGTATTGGTCAGAATTTAATCTTACTTACTTAAGTAATTGGTCTTCACCCAGATTGGGCCATTTTATGGGAAATAACCTTAGAATTGTGATGAATTGTGAGTCGGATAAGCTCCTTTAAAGCAGAGTCCAAACCAGTGGGTGATGGCACTGTGGCTACATCCATCCTTTATATACTGGTCTATAATCTCAGACCAGTCAAGCAGCATTGGGCAGAAAGACCAATACACAGCAAAAACACATGAAGACCACTACAGTGAAAACCCTGGCGAAGCATCACAAAGCAAACCCATCCTTTGATGTTGACATGTTATTGACTACAGGCAACAGAGTGCAAATGACTACAGAGTCATTTGCATTGCCTGCAAATGACTCTTGACAAAGTACTGAAATTGAGTAGTTTATTTATGATTATATTAATTTCTTATGGTAACAGAGGGTTTCATATATTTTGGTTAACCCTTTGAATTAAAGCTGAATTGCAGCTGTTTCTTCTAAACTCTATTGGTGATTAAAAAGACCAAAAAAATATCCCTGTTAAAACATTTCATGACCTTGCTGGAGAATTCATTTATTTTGGTAACAATCCAGCACTAATATTCTTGGCCTTCTGTTAGTCTTAGATGTTTGTACCTTGTTCTGAGACATCAGAGTGAAGGCCTACGCCCTTTGCAGGAATCTCCAGAATCAGACTTCACATTAGCATTTTTTTGTATCTAAATGTGAAGTTTTGGTTGTCCATTAGGTGGCAACAGCACATTTAGATCGCCTTCCTGTCTTTTCCTAAAATGTCAGGTGGTGTAGTCCCTGTTCTGACACTTTTGTCAGGTTTATACTCTTTTTTTTTTTTTTTTTCTTTTTTTTTTTTTTTTTTTCTAAGCTGTCAACCTCAGACATTCGTCATCAGCTCATTTAGTCACAGTCCAAACTGACATTTTCTGTCTTGCATATTGTGACTACAGCATATGGATTTGTGCATAGCGCATATGTAATTAGGCCAGCTAAGATGCAAACAAATTTGAGCACAGTTGTGGGGAGAACATGATCTATCATTGAATTGACTGTTATGTTACCATAATCTTTAACTGTGCTGTATTGATTTGATTTAGAAAAAAAAAAGTAAAATATGTTGCTTGGACGTACAATGTACAGCTTATTGCACCAGCAGCATCTGTTCTTATATAACTATCATTAGGTTACAGCTTTAAGTGTTTAAGGTATGTGCTAACTAAAAATAAAGACAAGATGATAGTTTATTAAATTTTAATGAAATTTGCAGATTGTGATCTGTGAGTTTAATAAACTCAGCCGTCTGCTCCTTGCTATCTAAAATATAACGGGACACTGGAGTATATTCTCGAGCATCTCACACTTCTGATAATCAGTTGTCTGCTTGACGTTTATTCAGCTGTGTAAAAAGCCAAACCGATTTACTCAGGAACAAATAAAATACTGAAAAAAGCCAAACAATAAAATTTTTAAGTTATCTAAGTGACTTATATATCATGTTTAACCTGAGTAGCGAAAGACCGTGGTGGGTTTTAAAACGATTTGCCGGGAGTCCGGTGTTCTCACCGGCTCTAGTGAGCCTTGAACCCCGGCTAGCTATCGAGCTGTTGGATAACAGACGTCTTCGAAAACGTTGGAGCGCTTTTGAAAATATGTGGTGTCTTGATAAACTGAGCAGATATTTGAGGTTTACACAGCTACATTCTCTCCTGAAAATAAGTTAAATGTTTATTTTGTGACCCAGAAAGAATAATAAGAGTAATATTAAAACTAACTAGTTGCCGCCATTGTTGGAAACTGAGCTGGGCCGTGCTATGAATTCTGGGATAGGTTGGGCCACGAAGTATACACCCGGACCCATCCTTCAAATCTGGGGAAATGAAAGGCGCATTTGTCGGAGTCTTCGAATTTGGACAGTCTTTGTCGTGTCGCTGTAACGTAATCGGCCTACAAATGTGGGCACAGGAGGATGCGGTTCCCGAATTTGGACACAGCTACGATACCGGACACTGCTTCTTCTTCTTTGGGGTTTAACGGCAGCTGGCATCCTTGTACATGCAGTGCTGCCATCTTCTGTTTCAGTCCGTTATTACACTCTTAAATTCTACTATTTATTCCTGTGTCTTTTGGGATCTTACAAAGCTTCAAACGACGCGTCAACTATTAAATTAGTCGTCAACAATTTTGATAGTCGACGTAATCGTGGCAGCCCTAGGCTGGAGCTTAGTCTTCCACCATTACTTCATGTCCCTTTATCTGACATGTCCCCATTCCTGTACAGTGACACTTGACATGTCTGTGTTATGCACATTCATGCGTCTGCCAACCTCCAGCCAGATATCATGGTGTTCTTGTCTTACTGAAACCACTCTGCTCCAGGCCTGGATCTTTCCACTCTCACTTGTCTGTGTTAAGGTTCAAAATTGAGGAGGGAGAGTACAAACCACTCTTGGTCCAGAAGCTCTTTGGTCAAACAATGATTTTAATGAACACACGTGTGGGAAGACACTCTGTACGCAGACAGCCAGTAGTCCTCGACTTAATCAAAGCATAAACAGATATTTTATAGCATCAGGGTTTGATTTACTGACGCCCCTTCATGCGTCACAGATACATTTTATACATAGATCAGATCAACACCAACAATGGCTTTTCACCCAGAAGATCATCTTCTATTTTCATGGCTGGTACTTTCCGTTCTTGTCTTGTTCCTCTTTTACCGAGACACTTTTGCAGTTATAGCCAGACATGAGTAACCTCTTCTCTAAATAAATTTAACTCATATGTGTGTGTGTCACGACCTCACATGCTCTTTGTGTCACCTCTTCACCTACTGTCTGTGTCTCGTCCTCAAATGCTCTTTCTCAATTCACCTGTTGCACTTCTGACCTTTTACCAGACCAGAGGCTCACTGAGACTATGTGTATGTCTTCTACTAAATAAATGTTTTAATCAAGGACCTCTACTTAAACCTTAATATAAAATGACCTGATATAAGTGTTTTGTAAGCATGTATTGCGATTCCTTCTATGGCTCCAAGTCACTTGCACAATAGATTGTCCGAACATCGCGCCGAACAAAGCTTCCGACCCCCAATTAATTGACCGAGCTCCAACTCTTTAATAAGCACAGATATGCATTGTGTATGAAATAGTCATAACTGCTTAAGGCCTTCTTAAAGCTATCTGTTACATTGTTAAAGCCTCGTCTTAGCCTGCGGCTCAAAATAACTTCCACTTCTGCATACAACTTCCTGTCAGCCTGCAACTCAGTCTTTCTGAAAGAGACACTGTTTAAACCTCTGAATGCAATATCCATGCTGCAGATTATATTCTTAATGCAATGGTACTGATGACAATTATTTAACAATAGCAGTAAAATAATTTCCCTGCTCCACATCTGTTGCACATTTTCTGCCAGACCGAATTTGCCCTCTTTTTGTCTTCTTTATCACAACCACTACTTTTTGTGAGCCATTTCTGTTTCCTGCAGCAGATTTTCTTTTTTAAAATGAACTCAGTCACTATTTTCTTCTGGGTATTTGTCTATCAGGTTACCAGAGAAGCCATGTGAAGTCTTGCTATTCTGCAGTTTTTTCTTTTCTTAAATATTGTGCATTTGCCTTCTCTGGCGATAATTTCTTTAGAGACATTAATCCATGCCAAGGAATGCCATCTGTTTTGTCATTTGATTGGTCAGGGGAAGCTCCTGATTGGATGCAGACAGAATTGGGTACACTGGTGAGGAAATTGGTGCCACTTTAGGGAATTGTTTACATTTGTTAGGAGGAGCTGGAAATCGACAACCTGTGTTTCGCTTGGGCCGCAGTGTAAAATGTTAATGGGGATATTTTCTATTAGCCATGCTTGTCAGGAGCACAGCAAGTTCTCCCTGTATTTACAACCCGGCCTTGCCATTGTACGCTGCTCTGCCTTGTGGCCAACAGATTACGAAGCTGTATTGATCTTGGTGACCGTTTTAAACTGCTATCTCCCCCCCCCCCCTTTTTTTTTTTTTTTTTTTCTTTTTCATTGTCTTCCCTGAATTACTGGGAACACTAGATGAAAATGGGTTTCTGATATCACCGTAACAGCCCTGACCCTGGCCAGCTCATCAGTCCCTCTGCTGTTGATTCATTTCACAAGCCTCTCAGCCTGCCTTCCCCTCAGATGAGCCGTCCCTGCTTTGACAAACACAAACGGATTCTCTGCACAACAATTTTTTATTTTTTTTTTTATTTTTATTTTTTTAAACTCAACTGTTAAATAGACAGCCTGCAGTCTGTTGATAGTCATGTGAACAGCAGCGTATTGTGCCTCCTGCCTGGGTTGGGATGTGTTAAAATGAATGTTGCAGTCTATAAGTGGGCTTCTGCACAGCAGTGTTGTGACGAGTCGAAATATGTTACATATAATTTTATCAACTTACCATGGTGCATTTACTTAAGGGAAGACCACAGATTGTACACATCAACATGTTTTTCCATAACTGCATATGTATAAAGCTTTTCATGCCTCCAGAGGGAGCTACACAAAAATCTTATAAAGCACTACAAATTATGTCACTTTTCAGGCTGAAGACTGTTGTAAAGACCCCTATGATTCCTTATTTGGTGTGTAGACCAAAGGTTATATTTTTTTTTTTTTTTTTTTTTTTTTTTTTTTTTCCCCCCTTCCCCCACAGCTGAAAGTGCTCTTATGAAAAAGCCTGGTTGGGAATGCCTGAGAGTCCCTTGGAGACTCTGCACTAGCAGTATTAACTTTTTGACTGTTATTCAGCACCTTTACAAGTGTGATGTGATGGTTGGTTGGTATTGAATGTGTCCTGCCAGTCCTCCACTGTGAAAGCTGAAAATATTTTGGCTATTGGAAATCAGAAAAAACGGCAAATGCCCAGTGCTGAAAAGATGCTCAACCCCTTGTCACGGCACTGACGTTTTTAGAATCTGTAAAAAATGCGCCGCTCCCATTTCAAACTGTAAAAATGCTTTCCAGCTTAGGGGTAAACGCCTTTGATGTATTAGTGGAGTGATCAAACTGTCCATTAGAGAGAATTGCATAGAATAAAATATGAGCTCTGATATTATCAATTATAGTTTTTCTTTTACTTTTACTGTCATATAATTCAGGAATCTAGTGAATGTAATAAAAAGATATACTTAACACAGCTTTTATCATAAAATCAGTGACAGAAAATTTAATGACAGCTATTTACATAATCAAATAAGCCATTTTTATTTAAACTGGAAATATTTGTTTGTCAAATGTGAAAATGCTTTGTTTGTCTTGGTCCTTTGTGAGTGAATTTAAAATGCGTTGGCTTTGAACTATTAGTCTGACAAAATGAGCAATACACATTTTAATCACTTTTGCAAATTTGTAGTCCAAACAATTAACTAAAGAATAATCGAGAGCTTAATCAGTAATAAAACCATTTATTCGGGTCAAATCAGCAGCAACTGGTATTTGCTGTATTCTACACAGGTATGACAAGGAGGGGCACGCTATGGATGGACAGTCTCTGACAGAGGTGAAAGGTGGCAGCGGGGGAGGAAACACCAACTGGAAGTCTCTATCTGACGTTAAGACTGAGCATCTGGGACACGGAGACAAGGTACACACACGCACGGCTTTGTGTTGACACGCTTGAACATTAAAGATATGGTAACCCCAATATTGTTATTCAAGGTTGCCTCTTTGAAGATATTCAAGGACACACTGAAAGGCCGCTGTTGAATCCCAAACAATAAATATGAAATGCTCGCAGTCAAAATGCATTTGTTATTAAAAATCCAAGGTGCATGCTGCATTTCTGTATAGGCTTCTGTATTGTAGCTTTTACTTCTAGCTCTGCTTTGCAAACCTGAAGCAAAAAGGCTTTGGAATCGGCGTTGTATAAAAGCACTGCACCAACACGTACAGTGGGGCAAAAAAGTATTTAGTCAGCCACCGATTGTGCAAGTTCCCCCACTTAAAATCATGACAGAGGTCAGTAATTTGCACCAGAGGTACACTTCAACTGTGAGAGACAGAATGTGAAAAAAAAATCCATGAATCCACATGGTAGGATTTGTAAAGAATTTATTCGTAAATTAGGGTGGAAAATAAGTATTTGGTCACCTCAAACAAGGAAAATCTCTGGCTCTCACAGACCTGTAACGTCTTCTGTAAGAAGCTTTTCTGTCCCCCACTCGTTACCTGTATGAATGGCACCTGTTTGAACTCATCATCTGTATAAAAGACACCTGTCCACAGCCTCAAACAGTCAGACTCCAAACTCCGCCATGGCCAAGACCAAAGAGCTTTCGAAGGACACCAGGAAAAGTATTGTAGACCTGCACCAGACTGGGAAGAGTGAATCTACAATAGGCAAGCAGCTTGGTGTGAAAAAATCAACTGTGGGAGCAATCATCAGAAAATGGAAGACATACAAGACCACTGATAATCTCCCTCGATCTGGGGCTCCACGCAAGATCTCATCCCGTGGGGTCAAAATGATCATGAGAACGGTGAGCAAAGATCCCAGAACCACACGGGGGGACCTGGTGAATGACCTGCAGAGCGCTGGGACCAAAGTAACAAAGGTCACCATCAGTAACACACTACAACGGCAGGGGATCAAATCCCGCAGTGCCAGACGTGTTCCGCTGCTGAAGCCAGTGCATGTCCAGGCCCGTCTGAAGTTTGCCAGAGAGCACATGGATGATACAGCAGAGGATTGGGAGAATGTCATGTGGTCAGATGAAACCAAAGTAGAACTTTTTGGTATAAACTCAACTCGTCGTGTTTGGAGGAAGAAGAATACTGAGTTGCATCCCAAGAACACCATACCTACTGTGAAGCATGGGGGTGGAAACATCATGCTATGGGGCTGTTTTTCTGCCAAGGGGACAGGACGACTGATCCGTGTTAAGGACAGAATGAATGGGGCCATGTATCGTGAGATTTTGAGCCAAAACCTCCTTCCATCAGTGAGAACTTTGAAGATGAAACGAGGCTGGGTCTTCCAACATGACAATGATCCAAAACACACCGCCCGTGCAACAAAGGAGTGGCTCCGTAAGAAGCATTTGAAAGTCCTGGAGTGGCCTAGCCAGTCTCCAGACCTCAACCCCATAGAAAATCTGTGGCGGGAGTTGAAAGTCCGTGTTGCTCGGCGACAGCCCCAAAACATCACTGCTCTCGAGAAGATCTGCATGGAGGAATGGGCCAAAATACCAGCTACTGTGTGTGCAAACCTGGTAAAGACCTATAGTAAACGTTTGACCTCTGTTATTGCCAACAAAGGTTATGTTACAAAGTATTGAGTTGTATTTTTGTTATTGACCAAATACTTATTTTCCACCCTGATTTACGAATAAATTCTTTACAAATCCTACCATGTGGATTCATGGATTTTTTTTTTTTTTCACATTCTGTCTCTCACAGTTGAAGTGTACCTCTGGTGCAAATTACTGACCTCTGTCATGATTTTAAGTGGGGGAACTTGCACAATCGGTGGCTGACTAAATACTTTTTTGCCCCACTGTATGTGCGCTTAAAACCGAATCCTACAAAAGTTCCTAATCCTAATGCAATATAATACATTGCCTTGTGGGTGTCTCCTCCATAGCCCTGTTGTATGTTCTTGGTGAAAGTCACATTTAATTCTAGTGCTGATTAGATTCTACATTGGCTTTATTCTTTGCCCATTTGTAATGTAATTCCTTGCCCTCAAATAGGTAAAGTAATATATGTTCAATTTCCTCGTTTTTTTCATCAGTGCTGTTGAGGGAAATGGAGCTCAGTGAGGTGTATAAATTCTCCAAAATGGATAATGTGACCTGTGCCGAGATCTTAATTTGTGTAGTTTAACATAATTTAACACATTAGTAATCATCACAGTATGATGAAAACGCCCCATAAAACTGGGACAATTAATAGATGCAAGCAGTTATGAGGGGATCAATGAGAACAAGTTTGAGACTGTAAGGATTGATATTCTGGCTACGTGGAAGCTTAGGAAAGCAAGGAAATGCTTCAGACAAAGTACAGGAGTGAGACTGTTAAATAAAATATACTTTGTTTAAGGAGTAATTGTGTTTTAAATAGTGAGCATAAGTCAATTAGTAACCCCCGTCAAACATCTACTGTGCTGAGATGAATGATTTCAAATTACAAATAACGCTATTGGTTAGCAGTGGTTTACACATTTGCCTCACAAGCAGAAGAGCTCCGGTTCGATCCCAGTAGGAGACGAGATCCCTTTTGTGTCCTGTCTGGAAGGGCATTGAGGATCTGCCAAAACATGAGGAGCTACTTACTGTGGTGACCCCTTGTGATTAAGGGTGCAGCTGAAAGTATCTGTTCCTTCTTCTTCGTCCATCAACGCAACTTGTTGATGGATTTAATCTTTCTAACATTTTTAACACACATATTCAGCCAATTTCAGGTGAATTTCTTTTGGGCACATGATGAGGCTCTGTTTTGACAAATGAGGTTTGTCCGGTCTTTAACCCTCTGAGGCATCCTATACATAAGGGCATGGGGTCAGGCTTTCAAGGCCGCACCCAGAGAACTTTGTTGCAATTAATTGTTGCCGTCACAAAGTCTTTGTGTGCCACAACCTCAAGTTTCCACATTGCCCCTCTGCCCTTTCTGACAGCAAGTGGTCACCCTCCACTTGTTGGCTTGACATCCCATTTGTAAAAGCCAGTGACAGGGCCAAAAAAACAAGTTCTTCTGCCCTGTTCCTACTGGTCTGTCACACGTTAATTAAAGAGGTATTTACTTGATTAATTGGAGCTCTTGGAAAACTAGTAGAGGTTGGTGTCAGGGTTATATTTTTGCTCAATCAAAATAGTCAAGGGTTTAAAAAAAGAAAGCTTAGACATTTGCTGTGTGTTGAAACAAGATTTGTTTCCCCCGTATTTTCTCCCTGTCATTTACCTCATTCCTAAGGGCAAGTGACATTAAGTAACAATTGTCCTTGAGCTGGAAGTTAATTGAGGTGATTGTATGTCATGTAATAGCCATGGTCAGTATGAACAGAAGAGCAGTTTAAAAATCATATTTTTATTGCACTTTGCTCTTGTTTGTATTTAAGTTAACCAAGTTATTACAGACATTTTCATGGTTTTCTGACATCTGACTTGAACATTATCAGACATGGAAGGTCAGTTGCTTTGCCAAGGCACAGTTATTCATCCTTCATCAAACCATAGAAAAGCCAGACTTATGTTATGACAGGCTATTCTGAGGTTAGTATGAGGTGGGAGACTCTCCAAAAACAGTCAGCTTTTGGACTGCAACAAAGACGGAGAATAAAAGGACAACTAGAAACTAGAACTGTCAGGAGATTTGTTTCCATCGACTATGGCAAATGTCACTTGGTTGATGTTTTCCATGACAACAAAGAAAACTTCCTGGAAGCTGTTTACATGCAGCATGTTTCTCAAGTTTGAATCCGTGGAAAAGCAGCAGCTCCCTCAATAGTTGGCATTTGTGTTGCCATTAGCATTCTGGTTGGCAGTGTTGGTTATGCATCTGCTCCTTAAATGATAATAAGTTTATTTCTGACTATTCGCATATATCACTGGCCATCTTAATATTAATTTTATCCTGTTTCTATTTTGGTTTGCATTAGTCAACATCCACAACATAAAGGTCATGAGAGTGAGACGTGATGAGTATGTCACAGTTACAATGTTTATACTTTTTTTTTTGGGTCTTTTGTTTAGGCTGACTACTACACCTGCGTAGCTACGATTGTGTTTCTGCGCAAGGAAAACTGTCTTTATCAGGCCTGCCCGAGCCAAGACTGCAACAAAAAAGTGGTTGACCAGCAGAATGGCATGTTTCGGTGTGAGAAGTGTGACAAGGAATTCCCCAACTTCAAGTACCGCCTCATCCTCTCTGTAAGTGATTCAGCGTGGGTCCCCCGAAAAGCTTCTGGCAGTCTTTTCTTTCTTTCTTTTTCTTTTTAAGCGATGGCATCCACTTGCAGAAACATATATGCCCATGCACACATTGAAAGATCGTTTTCGTTGAATCCTGAGTCAATGATTCTTCTAATACGTCTAATAAATAATCTAATAATACATCTAATAAACTACCAGGCATCAGATTGGTGAAGATTTTGTAAATTACATGTCATGTACAAGGAGGAGAACAGTGCAATGCAAAAGACTGCTGCAACTGTCACGAAGGTCTATCTGTAGCTCGACTGCAAAAAAATGTATTAAATCAGGTCTAATATGAAGTCCACTAACTAAAACTAGCACGTCACAAGTCTGCCACAACTGTGCACAGTCATTTGAAAGCGAGCTTCAAAGAACAATCAAATTGCTTCCAGCGAAAATGTTGTAGCTTTTTAAAAAAAAAAAAAAAAAAAAAAAAAAAAAAAAAAGCCCATCCCTACCTTTATATTGCCTATTATATCCTGGGGCTCAATCCAATCCACCCCTTTTATGGCTCTCTCTGTGTTTAAACATATTCCCAATCTGCTCTTTGTGATTAAATTTAGAGATGTATAAATCCTATTCTGCAGTTTCTGTGACGCAGTGTAATGAAGACACATGTTGTATTCCCATTTTGCGTGGTTAGTTACGTTGGGTTAATTGCAGCAGCTTTCCCGTCGGCATTACCATTTTACACAAAACACAGACATGAATGCAAACAAACTGCATTTTTAAGTATAAAAGACAAACTCGGTGAGCAACAAGCAGTGAGAGGCATGCATCTGAAATAGGCTGGTTTTGTTTCGTACCACTCACCAGTTGACTTATAATTATTATTATTATTATTATTATTATTATTATTATGCTCAAGCTTTAGCTTAACCTGTGTGCGCGCGCGCTTTTGTGTTTGTGTCACACTTGCCGGGAGTACATAGGCTATCCACTAACTGTTACATTTTGTGAAAGGGTGTTTGTTTGATATAAGCCAGGCTACTCTGGTCAATAGTTGTTTATGCATTTAACTTTTTTTTTCCCCCTTTATTATCCGTCAGGCCAACATTGCAGATTATGGGGACAACCAGTGGGTGACTTGCTTCCAGGAGAGTGCAGAGGCTATCCTGGGCCAGAATGCAGCTTACCTGGGGCAGCTCAAGGACTCGGTGAGGCTTTCTCTGCTGAATGTAATACTTTCCTCAGGGAACAACCAGGGCAGAGCTAAACTTTAAGCTTCATGCTCCCCAAACATGCACACACATACGTTTCTGTAGACAAATGCAAATATGTCTGAAACCTGTGGTGCTTTGTTTCTTCTATTTATAATTACTTAGAAAAATCAAAGCTTTTTGTTTGTTTGTTTTGTCAGACACTTACTTTCCTTTGCACTCAAGACTGTTTGATGAAACTGGCTTTTGATTAAAGGATTATATCTGAACTTTTAATTAAAATTCAGAATGAAGCTGCCTTCGATGAGGTCTTCCAGCATGCCAACTTCAACACTTTTGTCTTCCGCAACAGAGTGAAGCTGGAAACGTATAATGTAAGTAAAAATTTTGTGGTAGTGTGAAAAAATGCCCAGGGTTTTGTCGCTGCAGCACAGTGTCAGACAGACCACATGCATTTAGAGAGAAAAAAAGAAATCTTGAGAAAAATGAGGCCGTGTCTCTGCGTCCCTGAACTACTGAAACTTCACAGCGGGAACATAAGAGGTTCTGGTTGTTTTTGTTGTTCTTCTTTTTAACATGGGAGAGTTTTCCCATTTTGACTGGCAGAACTGCGTCTTTAAAAAAAAAAAAAAGAGAAGCCGTCAGTGTTTGTCCTGGGATGCTGCTCATTTTCAGTGGCTTTGTGAAGGATGCACACACAGATTAGCTGCGGTCAGTATTTCCTGTAGGCCACACAGATAGAGGTTTGTTTTGAGGGAAGCACATAAAAGAATTGATTGGGCTGGGACTCTGAGCAGGAAGTCTGGAGCCAAGCCAGAGACTGCATCCGCCTTCAACACACAAAAAAGGGCCACTGTGTCTGTCACATTCAGCTCAGCATCCTAACTGCCAATGGCACTGCTACAAGCATGTATTGGCTTCTGTCTCCAAACCCCATATTCCTTCAACAGAGACACCTGCAACCCCTCTTTGAGTTTATTTTCTACTTCTCAGCGCTACAATCCAGCCATTGTGTCATGCTCTCACACATTGTTGTGTACTTTGATTTATAGGCTTGATGTGGGACAAAGCAGGTTCTTAACAGTTGATAACAGTCCGCTGTAACACAGTGTGACTTGCATATTGACCGGACCCCTCTAAAGAGCATCATCAGAATATTTTAGGGAATTACACTCTTCGTTTTAACTGAATGAAGTTCCCCCGTAAGGAGTGTAATAAAATTACCTTCTGTAATGCCAGTAAGACAGTGAAACACACCATCAGCACATTTAAAGGTCAGTCTAGCTATATCACATGTTAGAATAGAATCCATCACATTTTTAGCCAAATACACAGATGCGATGCAGTGCAATTATTCAAATTAAACTTAAGAAGGTAATCAAGCACTGGCAATTTAGATAATTATTGGATTGTTTCAGCAATTAAGGACTTATTAAGTATCGTTGCCATCATATCCTTTGTATTTTATAATGCTGGTTAAAGAAAATGAAAAGTTTCATCTCATACTGTAGGAAATCCTTTCCCATTTTATTGCTATTTTTTTTATTACATCTTTCTCCTTTTATTTTAATTTTTTTTAACTGGTACAAAAAAAATTTTTTTTTAAAATGTATATGTACAACAAAGTAGAGCGCCTTCTCTGATTATCACACTATTTAATGGTTGTACAGTTAAAACAGAGTGTGAAGGAGATATGTTTGGAATTAACGATGCGAACAAACTCAAATTAGAATGAAACTCATACTAAAATAAAAAACAAAGACAGGGTTGTGGGATGTTGCTGGTGTCAAAGTCAAAACCTGAGGTTGCCATTATTAATCTCATTGAACTACATTTCTATGCATAAGGTCTTAAATAAATGATATTATTGTCCTTTTAAGCGCAGTATGGGGGCTGTGTAATACTATGATTAATTGGTGAAACTTCTTAATTATATTTATCATGCAAAAAATGTTATGCATAATTTAATTTAATGTAAATCTGTAGATTAAATACTTTGATCAATTGTTTATTTGACCTCATAAATATTTCAAGTCAGTACTTGACCTTTTACTTGCCTGGAACCAAGTAGCTCTAGAGTTTTTATTGTAGCTTTTCTCCCACATTGATCACTACTATTCCAGTTTTAAATAGAAATAGCTGGATTTGAAGGGATATCTCCCTTATTTTGCCCTCATGAGTTCTGTCTGATGGGATGTGGTCCTCTCTTATCACACACTTTGGGGCTTTAGTGAAAGGTGAGGGGTGTGAGTTTAGAGGGGAGCAAAGTGGTTTCTGGCACTGATTGGTCTCAGCACAGCAGGCTTTTTACTCCACCACTCCAAACTGGATGAGTTGCACTCATCCATTTTCCAGTCTGGAAGGAACTACTGGTATAACACTCCCAGGATAAACAGACTGTATATAAAAGGACATATCTACCATGATGTCAACTGTTGGTAGTTGAAGTTCAGTCTGTCACCTGAGGGACATTGCATGCACATAGTAAAAACTTGCCAATCACAAAGTAGCCCTGGAGTAAAGCAAATGAATTGCCCAGTCTTGCACTATGTGAGACTACGTGACTCTTATGGGGACAAAAAGAGCATAATGTTGTAATAAATAGGACTGAAGTCTTTCTAGGAAAGCGTTTACTGGGGTTGTAGGTGAGCAGTGCACTTGTTCTCCTATAGTAATCTCTTCACAGTACATGACTTTTCTCCTAGCCAGATGAGTCGCCCCTGCTGGTTTTTGGAGAGAGTGAAGGTTTTACACACTTTGCATTGGTTTTAAGAGTGGAAAGCTGTGTCCACCTTTTTATGTGGGATACGTGGAGTGTGTTCATTAGCCTTCAATTTTTGTTACAGTTTAGGCAGAACTGGTACAACTGCTTTGTGTTTAATTGATGAACTTTACTTTTCGTGATAATTAAATAAAACACCCATATTTATATCTGAACTTCTTGCTTTTAGCATTTGTGAAATTTGGCCTTCCTGTGCTAAAATGTGCACCGTGCAGGGCTCCCCTAGGTCTTCTGCCCTGATTCTAACATCAGTTTCCATTCATATGATTAAATTTGAGCAGTTTGAGGTCGCTTTATATTTGTCTGCATATTTCACTTACAAAAAAAACCAAGCATTAAGATCTAAAAGGATTTATTTTTTCTTAAAGAATTGGGTTCATATCCAAAGAAAAATGGTTTACTTTTCACCCACTTAAGCAACAGATGATCAGCGGAGACAAAAGGAGTGTAACCACTGTTTAAATGCAGAGAGTAATAGCCCTGGTAGAACGGCCTTCCCCTGTCTAGACAGCTATGGAGACGTCTAAGGCTTTAAATGTTCGACTCTGTCTTTCATTGGTAATTAATTATATTACATAATGATTTTTAGTCGTTAGCAAAATCTTGTTGAAAACATTTACCATGGGATAAATGCCAAAGTCCAAATGGCTCTATATATTTATACAGCCATTTGGAGATATATCTATCTATATCGATAGAGACAGATATATATTGATCTGTCTGTCTTTGTTGTATAGATGGATATCTATATATGATATAGAGAAATGGAGATATATATATATATATATATATGTGTGTATACGTACATACATCTATCTGTTGGACTTGATTTTTTTTTTATGCCATTTCTCATATGAATGTCATTTTCTTTCTGACAGGATGAATCGAGGATTAAAGCTACAGTGATGGATGTAAAGCCTGTTGATCATAAAGAGTATAGCAAGAGGTTGATCCTGAACATAAGGAAACTGGCGGCTAACCACTAGGAACCTTTGACAAGTGTTCTAGTTTTGTTTGTCCTTGCAAATCTTTCATTTTCTGTACAAAAAAAAGGCTGTCACTGTGTTGTAGTTTTTGCTTGCCAATCAGCTAGGTCAAAATGATCTTTTGGTACTCTTTGTCCTTTTGTCATGATCATATAAAAAGGATCTTTTCTTTTTTTGTTATTATATGAAGTCAGAAGAGAGAGTGGGTCAGTAAGGCACAAAAGAAGAAATCACCACAGTGTCTGTCTTAAGTAAGCCACCTGTTTATGTGTATACTGTGGTCATGTGGAGATGGTAGCTGCTTTTAAGCAGAAAACCAGCAAAGTAGCAAGCACTCCTTTTCACCCTCTGACGTGCACTTAGAATGGCAGGGCTGGACCTGCGCATGCCAGATAAGACCATTTGCTTTCCCACTCTTTCTTTTTTTTATTTTATTTTTTCCTCCTCCGACTCTCACATACTTGCAAACATAAGCACATACACACATGTACAGTGTGGGCCTAATGGGAAATGTACTACGTTCTGTTTTGTGTTAAGTAGAGACATATTTGTGTCCACTGTGTGTTTCACAGATTCTGTAGTTTTGTTTATTTGTGATAATTATCAGTCGGAATAAAGATATTTGTAATCACGTTAAAAAAAAAAAAGTGTATTCCTGTTAAGTATTGTGCATAATTAATGCAAAACAATAGTGCTTGGAACACCTGATCCTGGGCTGAACCCCCCCCCCCCCCCCCATTTTTCTCGTTTTTTTTTAATTTGTTTTTTTTTTAAAAAAATAGTAAACATCAATAATGTGTGCGCCCCCCGCCCCCAGTGTGCATTCAGGGGATTTATGCGAGAGCTGGTGCACAATGCCCTCAATCTCCAAAGGTTTTGCTCAGATGTGCAACAGATTCCCTGCAAACTTCACTTTCATGTTCTATTAAAGCAGAACATCAGTGAGGCTGCACCTTCCCATTTTTCTTGTGATAACATCTAGTTTCTGTTGATCGTTTCTGTTGCCTGTAGTGTGTTGAAATGGATTCGACCTGTCTTTAAATGGTAAGGAAAGGTAAGTTTTACTTGGAGGGGAAACATGCTTGGAGACATGGATTAGGTTTACTATAACCAGACCCCTCCATTTCTTTCCAGGTAGCCTTTTAAAAAACAAACAAACAAACAAACAAAAAAAACCTCTCTTCCTTTTCATTTCAGTTATTAGTGCTTTTCTAGATGTTGCAGTACATTCAGAGTATTTTCAGAGCAACACAACTTGGATGTAGTGTCAGATGGTGTCAAATATAGACAGTAATGCTTTATTCTGTTTAGTCTACCAAACACAAAGACATTGGGGCTTTTAAGGCATCCAAACTGATTTTTGTTTTTTATTCATGTGCTTGTGCACTACTGTTGAGGATGAGGTTTGTAGATCTTGCAGCATCTCTGGGGACTTTGTTGTGGTGAGGTGGCATTGTCCTTGTTTACATCTGCTGCCCCATAAGCTTTTGTGAAAAAGGAGAACTTGTTATGTTATTGGCTAAAGTAAAATAACCAGGTAATTTAATTCTCACACCTGTTTTCAAGTTGAGATGATTACATAGTTCCAGGCAAAAAAACAAAACGTAAAACATCGTAATCTGTTTATAACTGGATTTCTTACTTGTTAGACTGCTAACACAAAGTGGACTGAATTAGATTCGTTACCCAAGAATAAGCTGCAGTTGCAGCTTTATTAGCAGTGGGTGAGTATGGCTGGGCAAAACGTTTGTGACCGATAATCAGTCAAAAGACCCATTTCTGGTTCGAACAGCTCCATCGGGCACAGTTTAAAAACTTTTTAAAATGGCGAGATGGCGCATCAGTATAGTTCACGGCTTTCTTCCCAGGACTCTGTACAGTACACTGAAAATGTAAGTTTGTACCAGATATAAATTTAAGCTTAGCACCCTAGTAAAGGCCATTTTGTATCAAAGATAATTGCATTTAAATAATTAACCTACCTACTGACTGTTTGGCAGAAGCAACAACTTAATTTCAATCACAAAATGTTTTTAGTTAATCTCTATCATGCAGTGTGCAAAAAGCAAATTGCTGAGAGTAATGATCCCAGCAACTGGTCTTGTTCAATGCCCTGGAGACGCCTTGAATAATAGAGCAGTAAGATAAACTTGTCTGTCATTGTGTAAATTAGTTAATATAAATTAGCTTTATTTTTGTTTACCCTTCAGCTTATTCTAATAAGTAGTCTGTTTTATTGAGAAAGCTTACCGTTGTTTTACTATAAATGAATGCAGTTTCTTTTTGATGACCCTGCTTTGACAGGGTTCATCCATCAACTGTTAAATAACAAATGGTTACTGTATTTGTCTCATTTCTCTGGTAGATGTTTGCATTGTAGTCCATTTATACAGTTTAACTGAAAGGACTGCTAGCGGTGTTGAAAACGAGTTGCTTGTCAGCAGTTTGAACTCTTCCCAGTTTAAAAAAACACATTTAAGAAGGTGAAATTAAATTATATGAAAACTCATCAAATCAACTGTTGTTACAGGACTTGATTGCCAACTAAACAATGTGTGCAATTACCCCTGTGAACATCATAATCAAACTCAAGGTGATCATTTGGTTGTAGCAATTAGAGCTCATAATGTAAAATACTGAGTGGGACAAGCTATTAACTACTGCCAAGCCTTATGGCTTTGTCTTGTAATTTCAAAATTTACATTCAACCCAAATCTAAATTTTATTTACAAACTTGGCACTAGTATTATTTTATCACAATATCTACGGAATAAACTAAAAGCTTGAGTCTGTCTTCATATCATAGTCGGGTATTTACACAAAGCACTAAGGATGGGATTTTGGCAACAGTCAGTATGGGGCTTCCAACAGGTGAATCCAGCCATCGCCTTTGGACTGGGATAAATTAGAATTGCAGTAGTGAATAATAATAAATATTTATTTATTGCCATATGCATTAGTTTAAAAATGCATCTGATTATATTATACTCGCTGCCAAAGGTATTTTGGCTTTTGGTGCAAGGATGTCACACGGTTTCTGTCTATTCCTCCAAATGTGAGTAAAATATTCTGAAATGTAAATAATTTCCCTGAAAGCATAGCACACTTCTGTGATGTAGTGATTACACGATTATGACCAGTAGGCATGAGCATATTTCAGTAGTGCAGAATAAAATGGATCAGTCTTATTAACGTTGTGCTCTGTGCCAAACACCACTGGGCATGTGTGTTGCTGAGTTATGAAGAAAGTATTCTTGTTGCCCCAACTTACACCAGGCATAGTACATATTGGCGAACCACAGGCGGTGCTGCTGATGAGCCATTGATTGCTTCTTTGTTGTGCTCATTTATTTTATCGAGGTGTTTATAGGGTTGACATTTTCTGTGTCAGTGCTGGAAAATATAATTTATAGGTTTACATGTCCCCTTAAAGAATGACACGAATTTAATTCTGATTACAACTGCCAATAAGATGGAGCACCTAAGGCACCTTGTAATGCTTGATGACTCCTGGGCTGTTGCTGGTTGCCTTTCTACCTCTGCAAATATTTTGATCTTTATTTTATGTCATAAATTTTAAAGATTAAATGCTACAGAGTCCTTTTTTTTAATTATTTTTTTGCATAAGAGCAATTTTTTTTAGGAACAATGTTGTTTTTGTCCCGGTTGTGGAACATTGGACTCTTTTCATCCTCTTGAGGATATTCAAGGGTGTGTGGGAGTTTGCCCAACCAGTCTGTGTTTGGTGAAAAAGTAGAATGAATGGATGGAGTGTGGTTTCAAAGCTGTACGATGTCTAAAGAAAACCCAGTAAAGACTTCTGAAAACAGATTATTAGTGCTATTTCCCTCTCTATGCTGCAGATCTTTATCCAGGTCTGCATCTAAAGAAGCTCCATCTTCATCCAGAACCCATCTCACCATTCCCAATTGTTATTCCCCCTCCCAACATCAGGGAGCATCTGAATCAAGACACAGATTTTTCAACAGCTTCACACCTTAGGATGAACCCTTTTACCCCTTACCCATCCTCCTGAACCATCCTATATCCCTACAACTATGTAGACTTTGTGACACACACACACACACACCAACTTTCACCTACACGATCACCCGACTTCTCCACCTATACAACTTTGCACACTGCATTGTAAACTTTGTGCATAATTAGACTACCCATCTCCATTTCAAATACACAACCCTGTTCACTATGTGAATATTCATCTTGCATTGTGTACATTGTGTATTATCAAGTGGATATACTGCTGTTTTTCAGTCTTTGGGAAACAGCATTTCATTGTTGACTATGGATGCAGGAGTAATGGCAATAGGGTTCAGTTCAATAATACTCCATGATTTGCTCATCTGGTAAATTTGTAATACATTGTTATAGATAGCTGTGTTATATGTGGATTTGTTTACATAACGGCTTGAGGAAAAAAAAATCTGAGTTGTTGCCTCAGTGTCTGCTTTAACATAAATACAAACAAAAGCCATTTTGCGAGTGGGATCGATTAATCCTATGGAAAAATGTATTCCTGCAATGCACTGATTTCAGTACAGGCATTTAATGTGTTTCTGGTAGTCTGTATTTCAGCTTCCTGATTGTGGAATCGGTCCAGACATTATGGAGTGCATGGTCACTTAGAATACACATAGACTACAGGGTCTTTTTTTAAAATGAGAATATGTTGTATATCAATAAGTTATTGTTTTTATCAACAGCCTCAGCCTTGGCCTTTCCCAGTCTGCTGTTTATTCGCTTTTATCGCCACTACTGCTTGTTTGGACCAGCAGGTTGAGACTGTGGAATGCAGGAGAGCCTGTGGCACTGACATTAAGAAGATGTATGGGCGGTAGGAGGACCCCTTGGGTACTGCTGTAATGAATGGGAGTTAGCAGTGTGTGTGTTTCTTATGATTCATGAGTCTTGTTGCCTTCCTGGTGCACGGGTGTCCTTTCCTGGGACCGGTGGAAGGCTGTGTTTGTATTTGAGCGTGCAGCAGTCCAGACTAGTCTTGGGACCTGTTGACCAAACACAAGTAGCACTGTCTCAGCATGGCTATTTTTAAAAAAATTTTTTTCCTGACTGGCCACTTGGAGAACTGTGATTGTGCGAGAGAGGGAATACTTCTGCCAGGATTTGTGTTCAGTCTTCAAATAGGGTGCAGAAAATTACACTGACAGTCAAAATGTCTGGCAGGTGGAAAGCCGATCGTTACAATAATTGTTGCAATCAAATAAAGTAATAATCCACTGTTGTTCTGAAAAGCAGAGCAGATTGAATCTGTAGATACAATTGTGTCTTGGGCCCCAATCCTGTTTCCACTTTAATTGGATTTGGGTATAGATAAAGTTCTGCTTGTCTTCACAAGAAATAGATTATAAGGCCGAGCAGTGAGTTTGTATTGTTTTCTGCAGTGACTCCTCATCATTGTCAGGATCCTGGAAAATGCACTTTGATTCAATTTCAGTGAATCCTTTTCATTTCTGTGGTCCGTTTTTCTCACACAAATATTCTCAACAGAATTGCAGACTGCGGACACATCTGTTTTGTAAATTCTCCAGAGCACGGTAGCATCATCTAGTTTGGGTTTTATAGTTTTGGTCTCTATAATTTTGTCTGGCAAAATCTTTCAGGAGACTGCTTGCAACATGTAAGTGATAATGATTGGATACTTCAGAGCTGAGTATTGGGCGATTTGGTATGTGTGAAGGATGCTGTCTGCGTCATTAAAAATTAATGTTATATAGATGAATTGTAAGGTGCTTACTTTCCTCTGACTTTGTGTCCCCAGTTCCACACAGATTTCTCTCAATTTATTCACTTGTTTTGAACAACACTTTTCACACCTACGGGTTGTGAATGCATTAGCTGCAAACAGCTCTGCTCTCCAACACAGTCAAGAATGGGTCACTCAACAGAGACAAAGCTTGCCAGGCTGTATAGTATATCATTGTGCTTTCATCAGTCCCTGCAATTTAAAACCACTTTGCAATGTTAATAAATTATTACATGACGACATTTGTTTAATTCTCTTTTTTTTTTTTCAAGAAGCCATCAAAGTACATTGGGCAGTTGTAATTTACTAGGTTACATCTGAATAATACTGTAAGCCTAATCTCTTTATATTTTCTAGGAAAATGGGAAATGGATACAGTGATTTATCGAAACATGCGAACATACATGGAATTACACTATGTAAGGCAAAACCAGAGTTTTTACAATACAAGCTTGAAAATCAATATTTGGTATTAAACATTATCTTCAACACAGCCTGAACCATTTTGTCATTTCTTTAATCTTATAGACTGATTAAAGACGGCTCTTTATTGGATGTTGGCTGCCTTTTGTCCTTTCCTCTACCAAAATGATCCCACAATCCCTCCCAATGTTGAGGTCTGAGCTTTGGGGAGGCCAATCCATGACTGATAGTGTTCCACTGTATGTTTTTCTATTCAGGTATGCTTTTTACTGTACTGGCAGTGTGTTTTGGATCATTGTAATGCTGAAAAATGAAGTTTCTGACTGTATCTGACTGTACTTTGCTGGATTCATAGTTCCATCAATTTTTGACAAGATCCCCAACAGAACTGGCTGAAATGCCACCCCAAACCATGATAGAGCCTCCACTCTGCTTATGCCAGTATAGTCCACCTCAGCTGTTTCGGTTTCTTTTCATTAAGAATGGCTGATACAACTCCTGATGACCCTTCAGTTGATCCGTCTACTGGTTACTAAAGGGTCAGGTGCATTTCTCAGGTCTTGTGACTGATCTTTGCTGGATCCCCCCCCCCCCCCCCCCCCCCCCATTTTATAAGGACGTGACTTCCAAATACAGTTCATATGTTGTAAATAGCTCTTCTTTTGTCCTCCACTTGTCCACATTCTTGAGGGACACACAGCACACCCTGCTGAGGTTTGCCAAGTTTCCAGGAAACGGCTCTTAGGGAATCACCTTGGTAGGAAAATATTATTTTGTGACTGTAAAACTGTAATCTTTCAGAAATTTAACTTCTTAAAAAGATGTGTTTTGTGACAGGTTGTTAGTAACAAAGGTTCCTTGCTATGTGTAGGAGCAACATTGGTTCATCTCTTGAGTTGGCTACATTTTTTTCTGAATAATTTAAAGACCTTCAGAGAATCTAAGACCACAATAAAAATCAGAAGAAAGTCTGGCTCCTTTAAAGAAAATATATAAAGAAATGAGGAATGGTTCAAGACTTGTGCACAGTATTTTATGGATATTAGCCTGAATAGTGACAAAAAGAAAGATGGGAAACATATTTTCAGAAATAATTAGAAAAGGCACTCACTTTCTGTCAAGACCTCAGCTACATTGATTTGTTTGTCAGTAAATCTTATCATTGAGTGGCTGACTTCCTTGGCTGTTTTTTTTTTTTTAATGATCCTTTAAGGTTTGTTATGCAATCTCTCAACATAATTACTGAGCGTACAAAATATATCTTCTGTTTCTTCAAATAGGAACCCACTTGAGAATATCTGATGTGTTTAAAGCAGCAACATTTTGATATAATTACTGTTTTTGGCTTTCTTTCCATATGTGTTAGGAGAGACAGTGGTGATGTGGGGTGGGATTGTCCTGTCAGTCATTTTATATTTATTTATTCTTGTCTTTTCTTGAAGGGAAGGTATCAGCACCACAGGGGCATTTTGAATCATGCCAGTATATTTTCCATCTACTCATTACATTGAAGCAGGAAAAAAGGAAAAAAATAAATAAAAGAAAAATACATCAAAGACTCTGAGCGTCACTGGAATTACTATTCTAGTATGGTTTCCAGTTTCAAAATAACTTTGAAGTTTCATGTTGCTCTTTTGTAAAACTCACAAAGGAACTGACATGCCATGCACTGGTCTTCATTCTGTATGTACAGGTGCTGGTGACCTTGTCTTGGCTCTCTTTAATTGGATGACCCACTACTTTGAATAAGGGCTTCTCATCAGTGAATATCGAGGAGTGGTATCATCTCAGAGTTCATTGAAGTGTCAAGATCACAAGTGATTAGACAGGCCAAGGAGAAGTGTTGGAGCCTGTCAGAGGCTGTCTAACCGCAGTGAGAACGTACTGCGTGTGGGTCTGTTGTCTTCCCTCTGGAAACACTTGTCTCCTTGAATAAACTCCGATGGCATTGTAAACAGTAATTTACTGTGATGCCAGTACTGTAAAGTCCAGTTCTTGGATACTTATACGTCATCACTACATCCACCTTCTCCATTCAGCCCCTTTTCTCCATCTCTCGCTGCTTCCATTTTCCATCCTTTCCAGCTTCTATACAGGGACATGTCCCTGTGGAGTAGGAATTGGACAGGCCTTTTAGTTACGTAACTGGTTCCTCCTTATGCTGCTTTTGTGCCTCACTTTCCCTTCCTTTCTTTTCTTCTCTCTAATTTTCACTCTTTCATACACTGGGACTTTAATTGTTAAGAAATGCTGCTGCCTTCAGGCTTGAGTGTGTGACCTCTACTCTGTCCCTTTGTGTGCGTCTGCATGTGCTTTGAGGACACGCAAGCTGGAGAAAGGGGATTCTACATGACTTCAAACTCACTCAGTCCCATCCTCTATGCTTCTTTCCTCATCTCTGTACTTTCTATATTTATAGAATTCCTCAGTGTGGAGATTCACTTTTAGCATTTCCTGTTTTTATTTTTTTATTTTTCTATTTTATTTTATTTTTTAATTTTCTCTTACATTGTTATCTTTTCTCAATATCTGTCCTTGGTCACATTATCGCCTCAGTGCAGTGGGAGTCCAAGTGGAACTCATGCATTCAAAGATGTTTGTTTGATGCTTGTTGAGAAAACAAAATTTGTTTGCTCCTCTGTGTCTCTCCGGGATGCAGATTATATCTCCATGTCAAGTAGGCTAGGCCAAACGGACCCACTGAGTGGAGGCCGTAGCCTCGGGCCCTGCTACAATATGTCTCGGTAGTCTGTCCCTCTGGATGCTTAGGATGATGCACCGTGGTGACAGAGTAATTTTTCTCCTGTATCTGCACTGTGCTCCATATTCGCAAATCTCTTTGTTGTTGGCAGATGCTAAACCGGATCAGCCAGAGGGACACAGTTGGAGGGACAACTAGAAAGCAAGGCAAAATTGGCTTATTTACTTACTTACTTGTCAGTGGAGCCTTCTCCTGTTTCTGGGATAAGATGAAAAAAGTAGGAGTCAGGGAGAGCGACTTTGCTGTCTCGGGAGCTGACAGAATGCCTGCACAGGCAGCTTTGCACACTTCCTGCAGGAGATGATATTTTGACATCTTTTTACAACCCCCTTGAAGACAAGGCTGAAACTGAAGAAACCCTTTACTATCTGAAAGCGATGGAAAAGGAGTGTTGGCAATGAATGAAGGCTTGAGTTAAATGAATAAAGAAAATCCTCTTGAAAATCTCAGTTTTTGCTCCTTTTCTTTAAAATGTGTTGTTCTGTTTATGACTGTCTCATTTAAAGCATTCCTACAAAAATGTGCTGTCTTGGGCTTATTACCGAGAGGATGCATGTCTTCGCAGTTAGTGAAGTGAAATGCCACACCATATCATGCAAACTTAACAAATAGACCTCTACAAAGAGACATTGAGAAAGTAGTTTGGTGAAATAATCTTTTTACTGTGAGATCCTTGTAATATTCATTTGTGAAGGACACACAAAAAAAACATTTCTGTGTCACATACCGTGGCGTCAGCTCTTTTGTCAAAGAGAGATCAATGCAGAAGAAGCAGAGCTGATAATTTAGAGGTCTTGACAAGATCAGTGACTCTTGTTTGTGTTTCTGGCAGGGGACTTTGGAAGTGTAGTCTGCTCTTTCTGTGGCTGAGCCTCACATTATTATGTGTGGGGGAAAAAAGAGAAGATACTGAACTGCACACACACTACCCAGCTGTCAAGGTGTTTCACTTTCTGCCCTGCCAACTCGGTGGCTTTAATTCAGCAAATACCCTGCAGCTATCATTTCACATCATTACTTACAAGCCATTGTGCCTTGTGTTTGACTAATAAAACCAACAAACTGAAAATATGGGTTACAAGAGAAGCCATGGGATGCTTTATGACAACCATTAATGAGGAAACATTAAGGTAATGTGCAGCATTACTGTGAAGAGCTATAATTAAACAAGAACTTCCAATGCCAACTGTGTGTCTTGTCTGCGAAGCTCCAGGCCATGCATGCATGTCTGTAGTGTGGTAGATAACACTGCTGTGTGGGTGGGAACATCTCCTCAGGCCAGTAGTAGCCTCAGCTAGCAGTCATTGCTTTTTGCCTAATTGAGGTGTTGATTTGGCCAAGCAGCAACATATATGTTTCCTTACTGGTGCTCGACTTTCATGGTGAGGTATCCGTTGGGGGACATTTAATGGTCTGTGTGTCTGGGCAGTATCTGGACTGTTTATCTCATCAGCCACTGCACCACTGAGCCACACAGGGAATGTAACAAAAGTAGATGAGCAGAGGGAAATGTTACATTGGAACCTGCGGGTACATCTTTGACTGGGAGCGGTGCTGGAAGCTTTACAGAAGAAAGCAATGTGGCGGGATTGTGTGATACTGGGCCTTACTCACAGGCTTCAAAGTCAGGTGGAGAGATGTTTGGGTCAACATCTAAATCCCTTCTTTCATGCCTGTCAGTTCTGGAATCAACAACAACCCCTTAAGACGGGGGTTTACACTGTGTATAAAGACAGAGGGCCTGCCACTGGCCCCTGCCATGTTGTATAACCTGAGTTATCCTGATAAAGAATAAGCCCACCAGGAGAAATGCTTCAGTCACTGATGATTCTGTTTGACTGCCTTTCTGTTTACAGTGCAGTAAAAAAAAAAAAAAGCTTCATGTCAGAGGGAAGGATGGACAGTTTCCAAAAGCAAGTCAAAATGAAGCAAAAAAAAAAAAAAAAATTAAGTGTGAGGGAAATACATTTTGTATTTTGTAAAACATTTTATGTACTGCATAATACAATATATGTGAATTTTAATTAAGATGGTATTGGTAAAAAGGTTGGTTAGTTATTATATTGTCAAATTCTGTCTTCATATTTTCCATCCATCCATTCTCTTCCACTTATACAGTTCAGCGTCACAGAGGGTCTGGAGACTATTTTAGCTGTCATAGGTCAAGAGGCGGGGTACACCCTGGACAGGCTGCCAATCTGCTCCAGGGTTAAGACATATAGAGACAGACAACCATTCACAATCGCATTAACACCCACGATCAATTTAGAATTGGCAATTAACCTAACCCCCACGCATGTCTTTGGATTGTGGGAGGAAGCCAGAATACCCAGAATCCACACACACATGAGGAAATGCAAACTCCTCTCAGACGAGCCCCAGACTGGATTTGAACTTGCTGTAACCGCTGTACCACTGTGCCACCCTTCATTTTCTAAACATTTTCTTTTATAGCAGGACTTTGTAGGTCATTTGTTCTTGCACTTGACAACACATGCTGTAGTTGCTGAATTCAACTAACTTCAAAAATGAATCTTTTTAAGTGCATCATATATAATTAGTCTTCTCAGCATTGTATTATTTTTGCTTTTGTGTAGCAAAATCTGAAATTGGAACTTGAACTTTTAAGTCTGATAATGATGCAGGTGGATACCTCTCTTTTGTTCTCGATTGTGCATCTTCAACATTGCTGATCACCTTGTCAGACACACAACACGGTGGCACCACAAAGGACCATCCTCTCCTCTTTCCTTTTCACCCTCTGCACCACAGACTTCAGCCACTGCACAGAGACCTGCCATCTTCAGAAGTTTTCTGATGACTCTGCGGTGGTTGGATGCATCAGGGTGATTAGGTGGAGTACCAGGCTGTGGGTGACTCCTATGACACGTTGTGTGAGCAGAATCATCAGCAGCTCAACGTGACAAAGACCAAAGAACTGACCGTGGACTTCAGGAAACCTGTGACCCGTTTCAATCCAGGGGGTCGATGTGGACATTTCCACCCACAGTCCAAACACATGCATGTTAGGTTAATTGTGGATTATAAATTACCCGTGGATATAAGGTAAATCAATTTGATGAAGTGTACAGAATCAAAGCACAGCATGAATGTGTGTTTAAAATGTCATGTGTAGCCGAAAGCACTTTGAGTGCTCAGTAAAGTAAAGTGTATTTTATTAGATGGACTGGTTTGTTCATGCATTTTCTTTTTTTTTCTTTTTTGTCCTAGTGACCGTTGAAATGAATTACTTAGCTTCAAAATAGCTGCCCAGTGGTAAGTCTTGCTTCGTCAAGGACTTTTATTCAGCTAGGGACGTTTGTTCATTTATTCCAAAACGCACCCACTGTGAGTCATGTAACATTTTCTGTGGTAAAATGGGGTTGAAGCTGGAGTACCTCCACCCACTTTGCAACTCCAATTGTTCTCTCTGAGATGTGAAAAACTTGCTTTTGTTATTCTTATTGTTACTGTTCTTACATTGTGAGGCAAATATATATTTAAGACTAGATGATTCCAGGAGACTCCAACTTTGGCATTATCTGCATGCTTTGTCAAATAACAGCCAGATTCAACTAACGACATGCTAACTACATAGTATTATTATTGGTTTATGGTGAAAAAATACAAATGATTCATTCAATTGCATGTCAAGTATGGAAGTGCCAGTGCAAGTTTCCAAACATTTTAAAAGGATGACTTGCCAGATGGTTCTGAAAAACAAACCATCTGGTGCGTCAGGTTAAATCTCCAGTGGTTTACTTCTCACCTTGCAGGAGTGTTGTACAGGTACACGGTGACATCACTACTTGGTGTGTTTACAACACAGTAAATCACCTTTCTGATCACACCCAGCTGTAATGCTGATATGAAGTTAGTAAGCCATTAAAGTTTCAGCCAGAGATACTTTTTCAAAAAATTATGAGCAGACACACCTCACTATTGTTCTTAAAAATAGCATGTATCTATTTTAGCAACTTACTAATAATCAGTAATTAGTTTTGCATATTTAGGTGTATATGTAAGAAAACTATTATGATGTAATGCTGTACAAGTATGTCAAACTGAGCTTCAGCAATTCATTTCGAAGCTGGTGGAGAAAAGCACCTTTTAAACTCTAGAATAATCTTACTTCAAAGCTAATTTGAATGTGCACAGTGTGCAGGCCTATTATTGTGACACTCTATCGACAGACTTTGCAGTGAACAGACAATGTTATTCAAAAGAGATTGGTTTAAAATAAAGCAGTTCACAGCGAGGTCTCTAGATTAAACAGTGTAACCCAGACAGTGTTTTTGCACACTGATGCTCAGTTTGAATTTTACCATCATTTTTTTGAGCACCACAAACATAATTCCATTCAACTCCATTAGTCTAGGGTGAAGCATAAATCTGAGCAGTAAACATCTTAAAACCTGGGTGTAATAAAAGAAAGAGTGTCTGCATGGTTAGGCACTGCAAAGAGTAACCTGAAAAAATGTTTCTTCTTTTCTTTTTTTGATTTGGTGAACTGACCCCGATGAAAAGAAGTAATCAGAAAAGCAGCAAAAAAGTCTTTTGAGGAGGTCTTTCAATGTTTTATCCACCTTTTTATATGCACGTTGACAAAATGCATGAACACGTTTGAGCGTGGCATATTGAAGTGCCATCCAGCACGACACTGCTGCAGAATACAGCCTCAAAAATGACAAAGAGTTAATTCTGCTACTACAGAGCCAAGAAAAATGATTTATATGAGGACCCAAGAGCAATTACATTCTACGGGTCGCATGGAAATCCACAAGCCATCAAGGACTGCTTTCAGGGAACATGTTACTTGTAATCAAACTGCTCTAAATCCAGTCTGATGAATTAGTAGTTGCATCTTTCAGTGATAAATACCTGTCACTCAAGATTTGTCTTATGGGGCTGATGTAGCATCATTCAGGATAAATGGGAACACCTCTTGCAATTGAATGGCCTTACAAATATTGACATATCTGTCAGGCTGTCTAATCCTTAATGATGACTTTGGGAGCCTATAGGGACATCATCTCTTCACCAAATCATATGACAGATTTTTCTGGAAAATGCTGCTAAAGAGACTTAGAGGGCTGTGGGTACAACATTTTGTAGCATATTTCATTAGCTGTGCTAATGATAACAGTAAGCCAAAACTTCTAGTATATCCAACATAATACCTATATTTACACTGAACAGGTCTGCTGTATCATTTCACAGACAAACTACAGGTTTAGCAGTTTTGTTTGTATTTTGTGTACCATATTAGCAATGAGCTAATATGCCCCCTACTGTAACTATTGCAACCCATTATTGCAATTAGGAAAGAAGCTCTTATGTGAGAGTTTCTTTTGAAGCACCTATTAGAGTAGCTCTTTTTAAAAAATGTTTAAATTCTACAGGCTTTAACACATCTGCAGCCTTTATTAACTCACATTGCCCGAACCATTATCTTTCATCGAGACACTGCATTAGTAAATACAACACTCAAAGCTGTTTGACTCGGTTCCAATTAAAGCTCAGCTGTTTTACAGGATGACACATGAAATGGGAGGCTAAAGCTCCAGCTGTAACGCTACATCGCTCATTGAGAGCGAAATGCAAATGCATTTTGTATTTGCCATGGTAATGCAGTTGTAATGACAAATGTCAACATTTGTAGATATGATTAAATAATTGGAAATTACTTTTTTATTGGGTTTCAAGGAATGTTGATTCTGCAAAAGGGTACCTTGTGCTTACTGGAGCAGCGAACTCAGCTCCACTGAGCTGTATCATTCGAGGTGGTGTGTAATTAAAATCAGGGTTTTTGCCTTGAAAGACCGATATGGCAGAGCACTGTGCTAACTGTGCATCTTATACTTCTGCATGTTTGTACTTGTTGACTGGATACCATCAAGCAGCAGATGATGGCGACAAGTAATGCAAACTGTCATAATGACAGCTCAGTGAGAATATAGTCCCCATTTCATTTCTTCAAGTTATTGATTTGGCAAAAATTGATTATGTCTTGAAATGTCTTTCTCATGGATAAATGGATAAGTAGAAATGGAATGATTGGCTTGAGATGTATAATGGGTTATTATGTTTGAATAAAGGGATGTCAATGCCAAGATGCAAGTGAAGAGGGTCCAAAGGAACAGTTAAATGATGAGGGTGAGATGAAACCCGACAGAGACCACTATTAACAAAAACAGCCCTAAAAGGGTCAATTATTAGTGTCTTTTTAAACAGTGAATGAATGCAAAAAAAAAGCCTTTCAGCATTTCATCACACATATTTGTTGATGTTGTCCCATGGGGAGAGCTAAGGAATAAAATGATTTGTAAATGCCCTTGTTGTTCCATTGGCTCCCTTTCTCTGCTTTCTCTTTGATTACAAAAAAGCTAATATAAAAGGCCACCTCTAGTAATGAGGCGTACTCGCACAGTGACCCGACCAGTTCTGCTGATCAATGGGGAGCTGAGCCCAGGCTGGGTTTATTGGCAGCCACTTGGCAGCTTGATTGGGTTGGGTGCACCTGTATTGTTACTGTAAATCCTCCCTCACTAACCAAAGCATTTAACTGTAGGATTCGGAAAATGCTGCCAAAAGCCGTCCCTTAATTATTGCAGCCATTGATTGTTTTGTGTCATTTTTCAGTGGATTTAATGTTTTCATGCACATGTGTATGTGTTTTGTGGCCACATTAACAAAGAGGTAACTAAGATATAATTAATATTGATATACTTAGCATTTTATAATACATACACTCTATACTGTAAGTATTTTTCATTAGGTCCTATGCTTTAGCACATTCAATTTCAATTACAGTTTCGTAAACATTATTGTTCCTAGTTTCTTTTTTATTTAAATGAATTCAAATTGTAGTTAATTGAACAGAACATGATGTGCCTCTGTTCTAATGTACAAACAGTTTAGTACATTTCTGCTTGTTTGTACCAGTGCACAAAGGCTGTCCTAAAATAGGAACCACTGCAGTGTGTGATCATTTGCAGATAGCAGTGTGCAGAACTTTCCCCCCTCCAACAAGAAATTATCCACACATTTGCTGTGACTGTTTTTAATGAAATGTCACCCCGAGGCCTGAAGATCACAGTCATTCAATATTAGTTTTGCCTTGTCCTTGTCCCCTGTATACACAGATTTATCAAGATCAGGATTTTTAATATTACCTTCTATAGACGATGAAACTTTCCAAATTCTTTGCAGTTTGATTTTTGAGAAGAGATTTATTTAAGTTGTTGAACTGCTTGTGTTTTAGTCTTTGACTTCTCAAGACTAACCCTTTTATGTATGCTTTTTTTTAAATGTTGGCAATTAATTTAACACACTAGGTGTGATTCTAACATCACACAACCTTTGCACCCTTTATGGCTTATGTACTAACCTTGTTGGATACCTGTTGCTTGCATGAAAATGATCCTGAAGATAAAATTACTAGAAGACCGTATACATGCACTCCTAAGGTAGACCTCAAAACCTCCAGATCAGGATGCAGCTCTCAAAATCATGCAAAAAGAAGGAGCTGGGTTGTGGAACAAAATTCAACCTCTCTGAACGGTTGAGGGAGGAAATAATTTAACAAAATTCACAATATCATCGCAAACGTGGTCATGTTCTTTCATGATGTGGAGAAATATGACTTTCAATACATTTTTGTGGACCAGCATAAAAGTTATTTTACTGATGCTGGAAGTGACAGCAAGCATGCAGAGATACATGCACTGATAGGTTTGTAGTGAAATTTAGATGGCCTGTGTTGTAATCATTTGATAGAACAAATGAAAACATATGAGCAAAGCAGCAGTAGAGAAGAACAATAGAGAGTGTCAGTACTGCTTCACTTGACTGTGCAATGATGGCACAGGGGAAGATACAATACAATACTGTCATGGTCCTGGGTCATTTTGGCCCAGCGTTTTGTGTTTCCTTGAAGTTCATTTTTGTGCTTTGTGTTTATTCTGATTTTGTATTGGTTTAGGGTTGAACCTGTAGTTTGGTGTGTGTATTCAGCCCTACCTGTGTCTGTCCTTGGTGTTCTGTTCATGTCCCCGTGTTGTGTTGTAAATCAGTCTGTGTGTTCCTGCTTTACTTTGAAGGCTCATGTTCTGGATTTCCTATTCTATTTTGAAGGTCTGTGTCTGTTGTCATTGTGTTCAGCTTGTGTCCTCCGGTCCTCATGTGTATTAGGTTCAGCTGTTCTTCCCTCCTGTGTGTGATTACCTGATTACCTTGTGTGTGTGTGTGTATATTTAGTGGGTGTCGGTCTGTGTTCATTGTCGGCTCGTCTGCGTTCTATGGTGTTCCTGTCTCTGCGTCTCTCTGCCCCGCACCCCTTTTGTATGGTCTCAGGTTTGTCATTTAGTTCTCCCAGTTTAGGTTTCTTCAGTCGTTTTGTCATGCCTCACTGCCTGTTTCTGCCATTGTCACTTTGTAAATAAACATCACTCGTATCATCAGTCACTGCTGCATTTTGGGTCCTCCCTTTCCTCCACACCACACGGCTCACTCCGCCAGCCGTGACAGTACGAGCCGACCAAACATGGACCCAGCAGCTTTGTCTGGAGAGAGCGACCTCGCACGCATCCGACGCCTGATGGACTGGGTAACCCACACCACCAACGCAAGGGCACAAGTGGTGGGGTTAAAAGCCATCGAAGCAATCCTGGAAGAAAATCCCTACCTCTGCCAGCTTAAGGGAGTTTCAGGCTTAATTTGCAACCTGCATAAAGCCCGGGGGGTGGTGCGAGCTCGGGAATCCACAGACTTTGTCCAGCAGCAGCGGATTACGGCCGCCCCGGAACAGCCACGTCAGCTTCTCCCGCCGGAGGTTTTGCCCGGCCCGCCGGAGGTTTTGCCCGGCCCGCCGGAGGCTTTGCCCGGGAGGAAGCGTCAGCGCGTCACCCCACAGCCGGATATTGGAACTTCAGAACTGCCGGCCGTGGTGAGTGAGAAGGACCCTTTTTCTGTCTTGGACTGTGGAACAGTTTATCCAGGGACTTTGTTTGGTGCAGCAGACGACAAGGAGAACTGTGTGTTGCTTGCTCATTCTCCTGCTGAGCTGTCTTTACCTCGTTTAGCTGCACAGCCGCAAGCAACTCGGACTCTGGTATCTCCGCTAGCCCAGTCATTCATGCCGTCTCCGTCTTCACAGACTCCCTCTGTACGGGAGGCTGCGTCCGTGCCTGCCATTTTTGACTCTTTTTCTAGTACGTATTATTTGCAGAGAGACAAACACGTTAAAAATGCAATCGTTCCTCAACAGCTGGCTAGTTTAGAGACTGTTACTTGCTCCAGGGCCTCCCCAAAGGCTGGGTTCCAGCCCCCAGCCGACTCTGGACCCCTGGAGGTTAAGAAGCCAGCTGAGGACTGCACCGGACTGTCGCTGCCTGAGCTGAGTCACTGCTCAGTGCAGCTGCAGTCTGCTTTGTGTTTGCCAGAGGCCCGTGTGCCTGCTGGTTCTGTTGCGTCCCTGCCAGAGGCCCGTGTGCCTGCTGGTTCCGACCTGTTCCTGCCAGAGGCCCGTGTGCCTACTGGTTCTGATCCGTCCCTGCCAGAGGCCCGTGAGCCTGCTGGTTCTGTTCTGTCTCTGCCAGAGGCCCGTGCGCCTGCTGGTTCCGTTCTGTCCCTGCCAGAGGTCTCCATGCCTGCTGGTTCTGTTGCGTCCCTGCCAGAGGCCCGTGTGCCTGCTGGTTCTGTTGCGTTCCTGCCAGAGGCCCGTGTGCCTGCTGGTTCTGTTCTGTGTGTGCCAGGGGCTCCAGTGCCCACTGGGTCTGAGACTGTTTTTGCTGGGGGGCCCGAGGAGCCCGTCCAGCCTTCTGCCTCGTCAGCTGGGGGGCCCGAGGAGCCCGTCCAGCCATCAGCTGCAGTCTCATCACCAGCTGCAGTCTCATCACCCTCGCCTGCTGCGGCCTCAGTCTTCGGCCTCGCCTGGTCCGGTTTCAGCATCTGCTTTGGCTTCATCCTCGTCGTCTGGTCCAGCCTCTGCATCCTCGTCTGGTCCAGCCTCTGCATCCTCGTCTGGTCCAGCCTCTGCATCCTCGTCTGGTCCAGCCTCTGCATCCTCGTCTGGTCCAGCCTCTGCGTCTGCATCCTCGTCTGGTCCAGCCTCTGCGTCTTCATCCTCGTCGCCTGGTCCGGCTCCAGCGTCTTCATCCTCGTCGCCTGGTCCGGCTCCAGCGTCATCATCCTCGCCTGGTCCAGCTTCTGCTTCAGCGTCCTCATCAGCTTCGTCTGGTCCAGCCTCCGCCCCCGCCTCGTCTGGTCCAGCCTCCGCTTCGCCTGGGGCTGCAGGGGCCACGCAGCCTTCAGGTCCCCTACTACCACCTTCACATCGTCGGTCATCTGCCAGGCCGCTTGTTGGGCATCTCCGCCACCGTGGACGCCCTCCTGAACGCCCTCCTGAACGCCGCCACTGCCTTCCACGTGGCCGGCCTCCGGACTTGTTTCCACGCTGCTGTTGCCGTCCGCACGGTCAGCCCCCAGAACTGTTTGCCCGTCACCGCCGTTGCCGTGTGCACGGTCGGTCCCCAGAACTGTTTGCCCGTCGCCGCCGTTGCTGTGTGCACGGTCGGCCCCCTGAACTGCCTCCACTCCGCCACCGCTGCCTTCCGCTCGGTCGGCTTTTGGATCTGTGTCAGCCTCCGGGCCGGCCTCCTGAACTGTGTTTTGTCCTTGTGCTCCAGCATGTGTTTGTTTTGGACAGGTCACTTGGTTCGCTGGGGCTTGTTTTTGTTCGGTGTTGGTCTGTGTTCATTGTCGGCTCGTCTGCGTTCTATGGTGTTCCTGTCTCTGCGTCTCTCTGCCCCGCACCCCTTTTGTATGGTCTCAGGTTTGTCATTTAGTTCTCCCAGTTTAGGTTTCTTCAGTCGTTTTGTCATGCCTCACTGCCTGTTTCTGCCATTGTCACTTTGTAAATAAACATCACTCGTATCATCAGTCACTGCTGCATTTTGGGTCCTCCCTTTCCTCCACACCACACGGCTCATTCCGCCAGCCGTGGCAAATACACCTGCTGATATCTCTGTGGTTCAAAAAATAAATTAGAATTAATTTGTTTGACTCAACTTGTGTCTATCCAATTAATTAGCTAATTTCCAGCAAAGTACATCATTTAGAATTAAACTTGTAAAAGTAGAGAGGTTGTAAGTTCAAAGTCAAAAATTTTGGTTGATGGAATTTCACAAAAAGACAAAAAACAAGTAAAAACAAAGAAAAAACAAAAGGTTTGACAGTGTACTGAAAACTGCATCTTAGTGACTTTCATGACACACAACCACAAAATAAAGGCTCCTGAATTTTAAAACATGGAAAAATAAATCAGCAGAACTGGTGAAGTTTAAAAAAAGTTCCTATGAAAAACATAGAGGCTTTGTTTTTTTCCCCCCAGTTCCCCCACTGCTGAAAGAGAATTTTTTAATCCTTGCTTTCTGCTGTCAAGAGTCCATGAAATAAGTACAGGAAGGGTAGGTGCCTCTAAAGTCAGCATAAATGGACATCACACTCATACTGTGTTTTGTGAAAGGTCCACATGAAACTAAATAATGTCTTTCACTCTTTGATTATATGTTGTTGTTCCAAGAAAAGAAAATGCTACATTTGCATTTGGGAATATAGTAAAATTGTTAGTGTACAGCCCTCTATTTCAGTTTTCAGTCCTGTCCATAGTTTCAGGTGGTGGATATGTAAAATAAATACCCATGTGAAAAATACGTGAATTTGAAAACCCTTTTTTCTGTTCCTTTTCCATATGGATATTATGCCCTTCTGACCCCGTACATTTTGAATAGGGAACATTTGGATTAATAAGTGGCAGAGAGAAAACCTCTCACCTCTGGGTTGGTGGCCTCTGTCATGTTGAATGTATGTGCTGGTGACACATGATGAGAAAAAAGCTTAATGCTTTATGAGAATAGACATTTGACCTGAGTGTGGCACTAAAGTAAAGTACCTCTTGATGTCTCTCAGGTATAAACTGTGGTAGACAATAAAGTCAAACCTAAACTATTACAGTTTTTAACATCACACAGCTGTGAATGAGACTCCTGTTTTGTCCTGTAATGCATTTGTTTTTTGTTTTCATCACTGCCTGTTGTCGTATTTTATGGAAACTGCCCATCACTATTTATTTGATATGAAAAACAATATCACTGAAGGCACCCCATTCCATTAATAACGTTGTGTTTTTGTTGTTTACCAGTTGCTTGCTATGACATTTAATTTGTTTATTTAATAAATGCCCCTGTTTATAAGTCAAAAAATGAGCCGACTCACAACAGATATTTTTATTTATTTGGGAAGAAACACTTTAAGCAATCGTGGTTTTATTGAACTTCTCGATGTCTACTGATTTCATCTTCTAGCCTTGTCAAGACAACAGATGAGTCATTATGTGCAACAATTAACTTTGATCTCAAAACAGTTTCACAATAAATGTTCATCAGCTGTGAGATATTTATGATTTTTGCTCCATCCACTGACCAGAATCAGTGACATGTGAGTGGCAAGTGTGTTTGTCGTTCAGATTGAAAGATGATCATATTTTGCAAATCTGGGCTGAGTGTGTTGCCGAGGACTCACTGATATACGAGCAAGAAGGAGCTCAGAGTTGGAGATGAATTCACTAATTCTGGTGAAGATGAGACATTTCTGAAAAGAGGAAGAATTGTACAGCAACGTGTGTGCCCACAGCGGCTGCTTTGTCCGGGCTTTAAAGCAGATGAAAGTCTTACAGGAGTATGTTGCTAATTGAGTGGAGTGGACAGTGTGCATCTGCGTCACTGCATGTCTGAGCAGGACAGATACTTGTACTCAAATGTCAGCTTTCTTCTCCACACCGTGAACTAAAGGCAATGCCTCTCTATCTTGTGTTCTTGTCGTGTGTTGTTACGTGTGTGTGTGTGTGTGTATGTGTGTGTGTGTGTGTGTGTGTGTGTGTGAAGGAAAGGAGGGGCAAGCACGTTTGATCTGACAAGTTCAAATTGAATCAAATGTGATGGGTCTGGAGAGGACATGAAGAACGTTTTTGATGAGTTTCTTTTTATAATACTGAGAAAGAAGAGTTGTTTGGATCAAAACTTTATTGATCCTACTGATTCCTGATGAGAACATCGACGCCATCTTTCTTTTGGTGTTTAAGTATGAACACAAAGTCCAAACAAAATGCAATCCTGCAGATAATTAAAGAACCTTTGTAAAGCAAGTAACAACATAACTCTACCTGTAGTTACTAAATTTAATACAGTAATGTATTACCGTACTGAAAAATGCAATGTGATTACAATAACTTTGGAACATGTTCCAACACTGGTTGTAACATGAATGCAGTGAAGAATCAACTCAGTCCTATCAGAAGGGATTAAAGTGAGATTTGGTAGCTTCATTTTAGTAGAGAGAAAATCAACCAATAATCCAGAAAAATGCATCACATAAAAATTTATTTGCATGCCACTGAGTAAAATAAGTATTTGATCGACAAGCAGAATATGGCTTCGTACTTGGCGGAAAAACCCTTGTTAGCAAGCACAGAGAAGACGTTTCTTGTAGTTGGTCACCAGTTTGTACACATATCAAGAGGGAGTTTAACTCTCTGCTCCTTACACAAACTCACTAAATCTGTTTTTTGGCTGTTGCTTGGCAACTCAAAGCTTCAGCTCCCTCCACAGATTTGAGATTGAGGCCTGAAGACTGGCTAGGCCACTCATTGACCTTAATGTACTTCTTCTTTAGCCACTCCCTTTGTTGCCTTGGTGGTATGTTTTAGGTTATGGTCATGCTGGAAGACCCATCCACAACCCATCTTCATTTCTGGGTGAGGGAAAAAGTTCTCATTGAAGATTTTATGGTCGTCACCCCATCCATTTTCTCTTCAGTGGGGTCAAGTCTGCTTGTGACACAGAAAAAAAAACTCCAAAGCATATTTCCATCTCCATGCTTGACTGTGGGGATGTAATTCCTTGGATCATTTCTCTTCCTTCAAACACACGGGCCAAGTTGATGCAAAAGAGCAAAGTTTTGGTTTGCACTTTCTCCCCAAACCTCTCTGAATCATTTAAATGTTCTCTAACAACTTTTAGACAGGTGTGTACATGTGGCTTCTTGAACAGGGGGATTTTGTGATCCTACAAGATATCAGCTGATGATGTGTGTTACCAATGGTGTTCTTTGTGGCTCTGGTCCCAGCTGCCTTTGGATCATCAACAAGATCTGCTTATCCAACTCCTTTCTCATGACCACCCTAACTGCATGTGACAAGGTCTTGCAAGGAGCTCCAGACCAAAGGCAATTAATAGTCATTGTATATTTAAATTGCTATAAGTAACTTGTTGGGCTATAATATGTGAAACATATGTCAAATGCATCCCTCATGGATGACATAAAGTCATCTCTCCATCTCCATCTCTCTCTCCTGCTCTTTTATTTCTCTCTCTTGCTCCATCTCTCTCTGCTGCTCATCTGTCTCCTCTGTCACAGACTTCTCTGCTTTTGATGATAAATCAGCCTGGTGCAACGTGTAAGGATTGGCACAATTTGTTAAGATTTTGAGGAGTTTGAGAAACTAACCTTAAGCATAAAATAAAATTTACTATCAGTAACTTCATAGCACCCGCCCAGCAGTATATAAACGCCGTCATGCTAGCTAGTACGCAGTACCAGTTATTCTAAGCGACTGTAAAAAGTCAGCACAACGAAAACAAACTACAACTAAACTTGGTTTATATCTGACACAGATAGACAGCAGGTCATAACTTCTTACCTGAAGTTCAGTTCCTCTGCCACTATGACCGGCGGCCGCCTCGGGTCTCTCCTCCTCTTGACTCCCCTTTCCCTTATCCACCTGCTGGCCTCCACCACTTGCTGATGTTGCTAAATCTGTGGAAGCTATGCCATAGCTACCGCCAAACAATTCAGTTATTTTTACACATTTGGCAGCGTCTGCCTGAAGGGCTTGTTTCTTTTTGGCCCTAATTTTTTCTGCACCTCCTTTCCTTTTTTTGTTCTCCATTTTCTTTAGTTCGTCTATAAGATTGCTAAACAAGGGGGAGGGTGCATCCGACCTCCTCGGCTGTAATTGGTCCAGCCCAGAGTCGATCATGACCAATTGGCCAATCCAACACCTTTCATTATTTATACCCTTCCATAAAAACAAAAAATCGCCAGCGGCCCACCGGGCAAATGCCCGGTATGCCCAATGGCCAGTCCAGCTATGTAGATAAAGATAACACAAATCAATTCAAAGTGCTTTTTAAAAATTAATTTACTTAGGAAATAAAATGTGTTTGATGATCTGAATCATATAACTGTGACAAATATGCAATAAAGTAATAATCAGCAAGAGGACAAAATACTTTTTCACTGCACTGTAATTAGTCATTAACTCAAAGTACCGGAACACCATTCTAGATGGTTCCGGCCCATTTTAATCCCCCCCAGTAAGTGATGATGGAGGACGGTTGGCTAATAAGTATCATGCTTGGGATTGGCACATTTGTTAAGTGTTGTGCAGTAGAGCTAAAAAGCAGGAACAATAACAGTGGGGACCAAAGGTGCAGCACTATTACGTATCCTTATTTTTCGTGGTATTGTATTTTATCTTTACTGTAATTCTTTAATCTCTTAAAACTCAAGCTTGAAACGACTTTATACTCAAGCAGATACCTTTCCCTATAATTCCAAAATTAAATCCCCATGGGAAATCTACCAGACTGGATGCAGTGGCAGACTGAAGACGGAAACAGAGTTTAATCAGTTGACAATTCTGTCTGATGTAGGTATAGAGTGGGGTAGCACATTTCACTTTGACCGGTAGCAACAGTCAGCCATACAGTGTGGGTTGCAAATGTTTGAAATCAAGTTTGACTGCAACCAAAGACCCCCTAGGTGGACCTGAAAATATTTTGTTAGTCACCAAAGAGAGCAGAAACACCTCCCTCCCCCACCTGTATTCATTGGAGTCTGTGTTCCTTCTGGTTTGGGTTTACAAATTCATGGCATCACAGTCATCCTGCAATGTTTTGAATTCTTTGATCAGAAACCCACCTTCATGAAAAGACCTTGAAAAGTTATTTCTTCTGCTCATCACCTTCTATTCTGACTGATGTGGCACTCTACGGAGGTAATCATTTCAATGTGTAACAGAGCTTTTTTCGAATCTGACAGTTCCCTCCCCAGTGTTTGTGGGGTAGAGAAGTGTTGCTCCAAAGCTGATGGGAAAGACTGAATCTTTTATAGTCTCTGCGTTGAAGCAACTTAGAAAAAACTAAGTGAGATGGGAGGCAGTTTTTTTAAAGGGTTTAACATCTTATTTTTAGCAGTGAGGAGAAAAAGGCATGCTGACATGAGTAGCAGTACCACTAGTCCCCCGTGATGGAGAGGCACACACAGCGCTGCCTCACCGTTCGTTGTCAGTGCTTTGGGGATGCGACATTGGAGCTTGATCTTCCAGCTCAAACCCTGAGGGAGATAGCAAAGGACTCTGCTACGTACATTTATACAACACACTCCGCAAACATTATTTCACCATTCCTTCCAATTATATTGAATGTTGGAGAAAATGCTCACCATTGTTCATAGTCATTATGCTGTCTCTACCTTCCCATCACTCGTTCCATTTACCTGTCACTACATCTTACCTCATTGTTTTTCTTTACATGTTTTCATTTTAGGCAGTTAGCCACCTGCCCCCAGTAAATCAATCACTTCCCAGTAAATCAATTTACCCTGCTGCAGTGAGAACTTTAAATTGATCTGCCCCATAGTGAAACAGTTGTGTGACTAAAAGAAAAACAAAGACAAGAAACCTCCAGTGATAAAAAACAAAATTTTTACAATTACAGTAAATATGAAAAAGAGGCAAAAATAACTTAGTTTTAAACATATAACAACACATTAGAGAATCAAACTATATCTTTAAAAAATTATAAAAATTATAAAAATATTCAAGGGTCACATTTTGAAAAAAAAATCTTATCTGTCTTTTATATTAGACATAGGTAAGCATCGCTGAGGATTGCTAGAAATCTACTGGGCTAATGGAATTCCTCTGAAGAAACTAGTGCATTAATGGACATCAGGGATCATGGAGAACTCCCTTACATGTTAGTTGTGCACCTGCTTTTGCCAGCTGTGCTCTTCCAAAGCTAAGAGGCACATTATTGGCACGGTCAGTAGGGGTTGCACTGTGCCATGAGGTGCTACAGGGAGCACAGATTTAAAAGGTGACTGTTAACCCTGAGTGGGTTCCTTTGTCCCACCACAGAGGAGGGAAACTTAAGCTTAACATCCAAAATAGTGAGCATTACAAAAACACATCAAAATTTACCAAACCGCTACACATCAAACAGCTGGTGCTGTTTAACAGTACAAATTATAAATAATAAAGTGTGACAACCACTGTAAATACCTCATTCACACAGTAGTTATGATTGTGGGAGCTGTCCAAGATATTCAGGTATTTAACTCCTCTTCACAACCCATTATAGCAAAATGCAGGATTCATTATCAAAGCCCAGTTTCAGCAGGAGCTGAAGTTTTGTTTGTTGCTTCCAGCAGCTTAACAGTCTTCCATCTGAGTTTATTAAATCCTGGCAGCAGCACACAACAGCAGAATCAATGTTCATCTCTAAAGCCTGTTGTGCACATTTAAATCTCATGGAGTAACAGAGGTCACTTCATTAATCACTCGTAATTATCAGTTATATCTGACATGGAGAGATTTATCAGGACGCTAAATGACATTTACTTTCCTTGCCAGCAGTGCAGACAGCTGATTTGGTGTGATTATACTGGGGAAGCATATACGTCTTAATATATAGCAGGCTTAATCTTAATCTTTATATATAGTATAGTAAAGGTATCAAGAAGGATCAAGCAACTCCCAGTTCACTCTCAAGGTAACACTACTGAGGTCTCTCCTGACTCATGTAAAAGTCTTTATTTTTACACAAACCTTTCAACCTTTTTAAAACCATATGTAACTCTGCCTATATAAATAGTTCATTAATTTTGATGGTTGAATGGAAATGTTCTCAGTGTTTAAGAATGTACACAAACGTCTGTAAGGTATCTGATGTGTGCCAATCAGATGCATACCCTTCTTATTCGCATTTTGAGGTGTATGTCATTATTTTCTGCAAAGTTATTGGTATGTACTACAGCTCTGGCCAACCCTCAAGCGAGCTCAGGTAGAGGGTAGGGAGTGTGCACTCTGCGGGAAGAGAGAGAGGAGAGATGAGCAACAGTGTGAGTGGAGGCAAAGTTCATAGGCAAGCAACAAACCTTTATTTTCAGGATGACGATCAGTTAACTGGAGTGTGAAAGCTGTTGTACCCTACCGCGAGGTAAATATGAATCTGTGAATTGTGTTTGAAACTTGTGTCTTAAGTTACCGTGTAAGATGGGCTAGCTGCGATTAGCCTCTAGCTTAGCCGCTAACTTAGCCTAGCATGTTTGCTTAGCTCATGTCCTGCTCTGCACTCATGTATTTAGCAAATGCTAATATCGTGGAGAATCAACTAACCCAGCTAAATGCCAACTGTCATGCTTTTAGTTGGTTTGTAAAATGGTCAGGGAAGCTACTGCAATTTTGCCTGACAACATTTTTATGACAGCTATATTCACCTGTACATTTATTATATATCATAATACATTGACACGCAATTCTCTGTCTGGAGAACACTGGTTCGCAAGTAGGCTATCACTAGCAAACAAACAGCTATCCATTTCAAGGAAAATATATGTATAATGCTTACTGTTTATTAAAGAAAAGTATCTTGAGTGGAATTCAAATTGCTGGATCGGCGGACAAAAGGCGGTTTCTCGAAGAACATTTGTTTTTGAAGGCGGGTATTTTTCGAAGTCGCAAAAGTATAACGTCACAAGAAGGTGATTGGTCACTTGTAATGTGGACCCTGGAAAAACATTAATTATGATGATGTGGGAACAACGCCAACACGAGGATATCAGATTGTCCTGGGTGTTGGACCGCGCCCTGCTGGCGGCCTTGACCCAGTTGCCCCAACTATCCCCTTGAACAGCCTGAAGGCCTGAGTACTGTTTTTTTGTGCTTTTATTTTGCTGCTTGGCAACAAGCTCCCAGCGCACCCGAGCCACGACTCAAGCCTGCAACGAGGTGTTTTGTTAACACAGAAATACTGTTGCAGTTAAGGTGTGTGTGTCGGTGCGAGTGTGTGTGGGCCCACCATATTATTTAATTATTTGGTTTCAGTTGATATTAGATACCTTACCATTGTTCGACAACCTTTGTTAATGTTACTTATTTTCTTTTTTGTTATTGGAACTAATTATCACTAAAGTGGAGTTGATTTTATAATTGACACACTTGTGTGTGGTTCATTTCCATATAGTCTATTTTATTGCACATTGATGTCACAAGCATCAAAAAGGGAGTATCAGTAGTAAGCAACAACAGGAACGCAGGGCCCCTCTCAATAAAACGTGGGACGGGTGTTGCATTGGAGATTTTGACCATTGGCAATGCTATTAATGCTATTGTTTTCAGGTGAAGATCTACATGTCTCACATTCAAAATCCTTGAATGTACACAAATACAGACAAATTCCTGAAAATAGTTACATGCTATTGCAGTGATGGACAGTTATTGGCCAAAATCAGCAACTTGCCAGAAAAGGCAATAAAGAAGAGATGTGGAAGCTACATTGCAAATGCAGGGAGGAAGAAACAAAACAAAAACAGGGCTTATGAATGCAAACTTATGGTAGGAAAAAATAAAAGAGGATGGGTAATACAAGTGCAAAAAAAAAAAGAAAAGAAAGAGGTCACACTTTTAAACAGAGCTAATGATACATAAAATTGAAGTAATCAATTCTAGCACCTGCAGCAGCCTACTTCCACCAGGCTGATTTTCTGACATCACTCATCAGCTATTGACCAGAATTCATGCCTCCAGGGATGATATTGGGATTCTAATGTAGTCACACCTGAGACACACTAGTGATAAAACAACGTCTGTCCTCTTTGGCAGACCTAAAGTGATTATTCTACGCAAAGGTAGAGATTTCAGTGCCTGTAAAACCTATCATGCTGGTCCATTCTCAGCAGTTCACCCTGAGAAGCAATAGCCTTGCGCAATTAGCTTGAAGAACTGCAAATGCACACATCCAATTAAAGCAGAACCTGATTCACTTGCCAGAAAATCAATACAGATCTTTTCCCTAATGTGAGAGGCAGCAGTGCCTAAGATAGTGCGAACAAAGTGCTGTCTTTCTTTCCTTTATCATTATTTACCTTCTGTCTGCATTCTGAATGGGACACAACAGCATACTAAACACAAAAGTATTGAAGTACTGTCGGGGATAAGCAAATTAATTCACACAAGAAAAAAAACAAAACATACAGGCTAGGGCTGTGCGATATGACCAAAATCTCATATCCCGATATAAGAATTCTATCGTCCAGATAACGATATAAATCACAAAAATGTAACATTTTCTGTAAATTCTGTGACTCTTGGGCAGCTCGACTTGCGGGAACTGTTTCCAGCTGCGCGTCATGTACCTGGAGTCGAGTGTTTTAACCGATGCATGAAACGATACATTTTTAGACATAAGTTGTAACAGCTGCCGTTTTCTTTGTGAATATTTATTACACGACGTGCTGCGGGGAAAAGCCTGTTCTAACGTTTTTTAGCACCTGATGGCTCTTTTTTGCTTCTCATCCGTAAATAATCTGCTCTTTCACGTGATTCAGTTTATTTTGAAAAGTCTCAACAGGATCTTGAGCTTTATTGTGAAAGGTTTATGTGGAACATAAACAAGCGGACACGCAATGCTGTTACCGTCGTTGTTGCTAACGACAACGCATAAAAACAGGCGCTTGTCCATCCGTAGTGTGGTTATATTAAATATAAGAGAACTTTAAGAAATTAATATAGCCACTACAGTGACCATCAAAACCATGAAAAAATATTGCCGTAAACAGTTTTCCTGGCACTGGTACATTGCACAAAGTGGCTGGAATAATGAAGGAGGATGACTACCAAAATCTTCAACGTCACCTCAAATCAACAGGTTGAAACTTGGACATAGTTGAGTGTCCCAGCACAAACACACACTAAAACTGGTTTTGAAATGGATAAAGCAGGCTAACATGACATTTCTGGAACAGCTTTCCTGGAATCTAATGAACCCAAATTTTCATGAAAATGTTTGGGCAATGTTTAAAAGGCAGGTCCATGTCAGGACACCAGTCAATTTCAATTAACTTGATCATTTCATGAGTGATGTGATCCCCAGCCAGAAGCTTGTTGATGGCTATCCGATGTCATTAGCTGTTCCCGGGTCCAAACTCCGCTTCATGTCCCAAAGTCAAACGAACAACTGCGGCATCACTGAGAGTTACAAACTGTCTAAATTCTTTCATCTTTAATAAAATGATCAGTGTGCTCCACCAGGTGTAACAATTGTGTTTAACATCCAGTCATCCACGAAAACAGAATTTATGAAGTTTAACAGAGTTTGAAGTTAGCTTGCTAGTTTCCATCTAATGATGATTCACAATGTTCTGACTGAGGGATTTCTTAAACCCTTTGAAGTCGGTCGGAGCGGGCACGCTCTTTTTTGGGTAACTATTTTTAAATCCCAATAGCACTGCAACCGCATAAGCTAGCGCAATAATTTTTTTTGCATATGAAACCGGAGGAGTTGTACTTACATCTTATGCCATCAGCTTGTCCTAATTCACGGTTTCCTTCCACATATAGCTTTGCAAAAATTGCATGAAAAGCACTTGCAGGAACAAAAACACAATATTCCAGAAACACGCTTTGCCGATCTGATCAGCTGTTCGTAACACTTCCCACATTGAAACAGACGTCAGCACGAACGATCGCATGTCCACCATTTCCTGCCCGAAACCGGAAGTGACGTCATTTTCGCGGAAAATGTAGTTTTTTACTTGTAGGCCTTAAGAGCCTATACTGGTGTTTTTATAAGTCATGTTTGACTTTATGCTTTTCTGAATAGTTTCTGGGATGCTTAGAACTCGAATTGCACTGCTTAAAATAGTTTATTTTGATGCATATGCTGTTTTCTTTGCAAATTTGCATCATAGGATTGTTTTTCGTTTTTCCTGCAGTATATAAAAATTGGTGTATCTCAAAAATAAAACTATGAAGACACTCAAAATAAATTTCCTGTTGTTGTAAACTTTTTTTGCAACTTTTTTGTATTTGAAGTTTTGAGGGATAAGCCTCTTAAATTTCTCCAAGCAGAAGTATATGTAAAAAAATCAAAAACGATTTTCAATTTCTTTGTAATTTATTGCACTTTTTTGCAATTAATGTAGTTACTATGGACTTAATGCATACATATTATTAAAATATGGGCTATAACAGTTGTATTGATGTATAGCAACTTGAAATGCTCCCAAAAATGGCACTACAGCATGTAAAAATATAAAGTAAGCAGGATGTAAACGGACCAAACTCAGGAAAACAACTAAGATAATCCATCAATAATACGAGGTTAGTCCTTAATATACTGCTGCATGGGCTGGGCTGTAGTTACATTGTAAGGTTTTAAAAACTGAGCTTTAAAGCGTGCTGCCGATGAATAGTGGTAATAAAAACCGAGAGAGGTCGACAGTGATCACTGCCTTTTTTTCGGGGCTTGCTCAGATTAAATAGAACAAGATACAAAGAATTAAAACATGTTAAAACACAACACCCTAATAAGCACAGAGTAGATTGGACCCGGAAGCAGGGTTCATACGTCATCACTTAACAACCAGATTAAAAACTTCTAGTTTGGGTGCAACTTACTAGTGGAAGTGTATGTATATAGTTGGGCCTGTATGTATACTTTTGATCCTGTATGGATTAGAGAAAATAAAATGCATTCAGTCTTTTGCACTGTTTTTTAAAGTAAATAAAGATATATGCTGTACAATCATTCAGCGCTGGAAAAAGAAACCAGTTCAAGGAAAACATTAAAAGGCCCTAAACGCCATGACTTTCATGCCCATGATGGGTGTATGTAGACTTCTGACCACAAATGTACTTATACTGACCTTATCTACAGGCCACAAATATCCAAGGTTTTTTTTTAAAAGTACTTTGGCATTGGTTTCATTTTTCACACCCAAAGGCTATCGTTTCAATTTATTCTCTGGCTAGAATGCAAAAGATTAATTTTACAGCTGTAGTGAATACTGAAGTCTCTACTATATTACTATATGAGCATGCACTGCCCTCAATTGCTTATGACATTTAGTTTCTTCAAATAAAAATGGCAACGTAGCAGTGATTGATATAGTAGGTATATCTATCTTTCACATGCAGTTTTTAATATTAACCAAACCAACTGCTTTCAAAAATTGTACATATTGTGTATACATTTTGATATAGTATTCGTACACAACAAAGTCTGGCATTTGGCCACAGACTGAGTTCATCAGCAGGGTTTGTTTTCTGTAAACACAGCTGGGGTCTGGTACTTGTGTGGGTGGTACAAACCTACTTGGAAGCCAAACAGGCATACTGATACCACCCATGTATGCTGGCATATGTGTCTCAGGGAGAGAAGGGCGATGAGCATCACATGTAATAATATGTGCTGTTAAGTGTATGTTTGTGTTATTGTAATGTGCAGTGTTATGTGTTAGTGTGGGTGTGTGCTTATCAGCGTGATGCTTGTGCCGCTGGGCAGGAGCACAGAACGAAGGAGTGAGACAAGCTTGAAGTCAACCTCAGATGCCCCCCTGCAGCCTCCCACTGAGTGGGAGCATGCGAATTTGAGGGGACAAGCATTTCATGTCTTTTTTTTTTTTTTTTTTGCTGGAGTGGCAAAACTTAGTGACATGTTATCTTGGAACGGTAGCAGAAAAGCCTCTGCAGATTAACAGAGTTAATGTGCTCCTGCACTTCCTATTTTATATTAGTATTTTGAAAATGAGGCTTAATTGATACACAGGAGGTGGTTTGGTTTTGTTTCTGTATGTTTTATTTGTTATTGTTGATGCTGCAGTCTATTGTCATTTTTGAATCTGCGCAAACTGCAATGTTGTCTTTAAAGACAGAGTGAAAGAAGCAAAACACCCTTTGATTATTAACCTCTATTATATTGTTGTACATAATTAGCACACAGCTTCACACAAAGTATTGGCTTTGAGACTTTAGCCAGTGTTGTATTGAATGTGTGCAGAATATGCAGCGATAATTAGACTTTGCAGTTGGCCCAGTGATCTGGTCCATCAGCTGCAACTGCCACCCTTCGTTGCATATGAAACACTGCTTTGTTAAAGCACAGGGGAGCACCCTGGCTTCTCTGGTAAGACCGTGGTATTTCTCAGTACTTAGAGAGGCAGAGAGGATTAAGTGAGTTTGGGAGGGTCTGTCACTGGCTAGCCTCAAGGTGAGTGACAAAATCACTACAACATCAGCATATTTCATTCTCTTTGTACCCAGCGGTTAAAGAGCCAGAGAGCCACTTTGTCAGTAGATCAGAACAGAGTTTTATTCAAATTAAAAACTGGGAGATATCAGGGCACAGGATGTATATGGAGGAAAAAGCAGCAATTTGTCTTTTTTTTTTTTTTTTGCTCAGATGTCAAGAAAGCAGCTATATGTTGTTGCCCTGTAGTTCACCAGGAGCTGAAATTATAACATATTGCAACACAATAATGCACAATGATATACAAACAATGCGGTCTTGCTAAAATTAAAACCAAGATAATGTGATATTCTTTATGTTTATTTGAATAATATGAACGATTTATTTCTAAAGGCGGGACGACTGATTGTTATTAAACACTAACACAAAAAACTATCACAAATCATACAGTTGCAGTCACTTTGGGTTGTGTGGGCCCAGCGTTGACATTAGGGCTGGGTATCGTCACTGATTTCTAGAATCGATTCGATTCCGATTCACAAGGTCCTGAATCGATTCGATCCACGATTCGATTTGATTCAATTCGATTTGAGTCTGGGAAATTTTGCCTCAGACAGTCAGAAATATTATAATTCAGATCAGTACATTTACATATTTTTGTATCTATAAAAAGGAAGCTGACACTTTCCAGACTTTATCAAAGGTGTGAGCATCACAGCAGATGCCTTTGTGTCAAAGTAGCTGAAGATAAAACAGAAAAACACGAAGGTGATTTTCCTGGCCTGGGATTTTATAAAGATATTCTGCAGTACATCAAAAAGAAAAAAAACATTAATCAACTTATGAACATTACCTCTGAAGTTACAGCGGTTTTATTAGCGACACAGCGTAGTCTTGTGCGTAACAAGCAAGTGAATAATGCAGAAAACAGATTTCGGGGATAGACGGGAAACTGTTCTTGAAGTACACTGAGAAAGAGAGAGAGAGCTGTGCATGAAGTGTGATTTTATTGTGGTTGAAGCAAAACAGCAAAAGTAAGAGGGAGTCCATGACAATGTTTATGTGAAGCTTAGTTTGGATCTTCTTTTGCTGCTGGTTCAGTCAATATTGTTTGGAGAGAGATAAAACTAACAGCTTTAGAATCAGCGCAAAAAGGGTGTAAACACAAAGCGCGGACCCGCCGAAACATCAGAATCAGCGAGCTGTCGGCTTTCAGCCCCGACCGTGTCCGTGTCTTCGGGTGAGAAAGGCGACATCTCACTGATTCTGATCCGCGGGTCCGCGCTTTGTGTTTACGTCTTTGTGCAGAAGCCGTGTTCCTGCTCTCATTTACTGTTTTAAATGTTTGGTGGTTGTCAAAATTTTGTGACGTTTCACCTGAGATTCTGGAATTTTGGGCAAAATATATTTATATAAAAAAACAGATTCAGGATTTTAATGAATCGATATCACGTTATCCAAGCTAGAATCGATTTAATCGATTATTAAAACCCACCCCTAGTTGACATTACCTCTCTAGGAATTTTTCTGACAATAATGATACCTGGCATATTTTATAGGGAAAGTGCAAAGTTCTTTGAACCAGATGCATTTATCTTGTGCAGATGTTCACAAGCATCAAATAACCAACCAACAAATAACCCACACAATTTAGCTTTCACTTATTTTGTGTTAAATAAATAAACATGGCAGAGGCAGACTAATGTGCTTGTCCTTTTTTTTTTTTTTTTTTTACAAAGCAAACCTACTTTTCAAATTTTTAACTGTTCACTAAGTGCAAGGAAGGAGGCCTAGGACTAATGAGTGTCAGAACCACTATCCAGCATGAAACAAAGATCCACAGTACATCAGGAAGATGGCCACAACTGATCACATGCTTAGTAAAGTAGATGGCTGGACAAAGCTGGACTGAAAGACAGCAGAGAAGCACTAATCACGGCAGCACAGGAACAAGCTTTGCCCACAAAATCGATAGAGGCTGGGGTCTACCACACCAGTCAATACCTCAGATGCAGAGGTGCAAAGATGCCACTGAGACAATCTAGCAGATTGCAGGGAGAAAGATGCTAGCAGACAGGGCATATGGAACACCATAAATAAATGGCTGGCACAGCATACAGAAACATCTGTGTTCGGTAGGGTCTAAAAGTCCCAAAGTCAAAATGGGATATGCCATTTGGGATGGTCGAGAATGACCGAGCTAAGATCCTATTGGACTTCCAGATACAGACAGACAAACCGGTGATGACTAACCAACCGGACATAGTAGTGGTAGACAAGCAGAGGAAGACGGCTGCTATAACAAGTGATAGCAACATCGGGAAGAAGGAAGTTTGGAGAAGGAAGAAAGGAAGTTCGAAAAATAATAAGAACTGAGAGAGCATCTTGAGAAGACGTGGAGGGTGAAGGCAACAGTGGTCCCAATGGTAATCGGAGTACTCGGGATGGTGAATCCCAAACTGGGTAAGTGGCTCCAGAAGATGCCAGGAATGATATTAAAGATCTCTTTACAGTAAGTGCCGACAAATATCAGAAAATAATATGTGTAATTGGTTTTTAAATGAGTAGTTTTTTGTTTGTTTATGGACTCCGGAGCTAATATTTCAGATAACTGAGGTATGATGTAATTGAAATTCTTGCTTAAGGAAAGATTTTGTTTTTTCCACTGTTTTATCTCTGGGAAATGAGAAATATCATTCTATACTTTGTGAAAATCTGTCATGCCTTATCCTGCTTCTGTTTTGTGTATCTTTTCTCCCCTCTTGTGATTACAGGTTTATCACTGTCATAAAACTATCTTTTCACAGGATTTTAGAAACAGAAAAATGCACAGATTGAGCTCATTAATGGCTTTTCCAGTAAGTACAAATCTGTATAAATGAAAATGGCAATAGGTGTACATGTATGTCGAATGAGTTGTTTGCTCCAATAACAAACCTTCAATTGGTCAGTGGTTGATGGTTCTTTCCAACATTTTAGATGAAATAATAATTATAATTAGGAAACACAATTATACATTTTCTTCAAACCATGTAGCAGCATGTTTAAGTTCCTTTGTACTTCATTAAGATGTAGAAACTGTGCTTATTCTAATATCTTAATTGGCATTTTCTAATGCTACAATTATCTCCATGTATTCAGTGTACAATACACAAAAGGACATCTCATCAGCAGACCAGAAGAGATTAAAATGAGGCTGTAAAGAGGAGCTTTCCTTCTGTCAGAGCTGCTAAAGAAGTGATTAATTGTGTGTGTGTGTCATTAGCCTTTTGACTGTGGACCCCTCTAGGAGCGATAGCAGTGATAGGCTCCACGGCTGCTTCATGCTCAAAGTGTCATGTCTCTGGTTCTCAGCCCTCCTCAACCGATGGTGTGTGGTTAATTGTAAATGAGATGGAAAGCAGGAAGAACAAACCAGAGGTTGAGCACATATACTCATCTGACAATTCATTAGTTACACCTAGCTAGTACCACTTTGCACACAGTTTAGGCTTTTGAACTTCCTTAATTTTTCATGGTACAAATTGAATAAGGTGCTGTAAACATTACTTATAGATTTTGGTCCATATTGAAATAATAACATCACAAAGTTGCACATTTGACAGCTTCACATCCCTAATATGAATCTTCCAATCCCAAAGGTGCTCTACTGGATTGAAGTCTGGTGACTCTGGAGTCAATTTGAGCACAGTGAACGTGCTGTAGTGTTCGAGAAACCAGTTTGAGTTGATTTGAGTCTTGTGACATGGCACATTATTTTGCTGGCAGCAGCCATCAGAAGATGGGAACACTGTGGCCATAAAGGGATGAACATGGTCAGCAACAATACTCAGGTATTTTATGGCATTTATATGATGCTCAGTTGATAGTAAGGGTCCCAAAGTGTGCCAAGATGTTCTCCACACTGTTATACCACCACCAGCCTGAGCTGTTGATACAAGGCAGGATGCAGACATGCTTGCATGTCATTTACACCAAGTTCTGACTATACCATCAGAACCTAATAATGTCACAGGAGAAATTGAGATTCATTGACATTATTGTCCAGTTTTGGTGGTGTCGTGGGAATTTAGCCTCACTTTCCTGTTCTTAGCTGACAGGAGTGGTACCAGGTGTGGTCTTCTGCTGTTGTAGCTCATCTGCTTCAAAGTTTGACGTGTTGTACATTAAGAGAGTTCTTCTTCTTAGTCATGTTTGCTGAGCAGTGTTGCCAACTTAGCGACTTTGTCGCTATATTTAGCGAGTTTTCAGACCCCCTTAGCGACTTTTTTTCTAAAAAGCGACTAGCGACAAATCTGGCGACTTTTCCTGGTGTTACTGGAGACTTATTTATGACGACTTTTTGACGTGAAAGCGTGTATCGCTCCTACTCTCAACAAGCAGCGGTGCTGCCGTGGGCACCTCAACCGTGCCAAAGCGCTCACGGGCGGAGGATAGTCCTCCCCCCGCTGCTATCAGGGCAGGAGATGTTCACATCTGTGCGTCCAAACTGCAAATGAATTGCGCATGAGCGAAGCCGCTGCTCCCGCACTGACTGTAACGCAGTCAGTTCTTCCTTTACTGTTATGCTGTTTTGTGGATCACAAGGTTTAAAACTACTTATAAACACACACACACAAATGAACCACCAGAGTGCCAATCTCGGGTCACTTTTGCCAGTCCAGGCCCGAATAAAGGAGCAGGGTTGAAATTGTGACATTAAAAAATAATAATTGCTAAAAGAAATTTAATTTGTAGTTCTAAATAAATTCTGAATTCATTTAAGACGTTTTCACTCACTCTGTCTCTTCCACAATGTTATTTCTCTCTCCAACAATGTAGGTTACAATTACATTAGCATGACCAATTATGCAAATTAGGCGATGATGTCATTTAGCAACTTCTAGCGACTTTTGGTACAGCCAATAGCAATTTTCCTTACTGAGGAGTTGGCAACACTGTTGCTGAGTTGCTAACATTTGATTTGATGATTTGCACCAGGTGATCTAGTGCAGCAGTCTCCAACCCCTGGGCCCCGTGAGTTGTTTGATACCAGCCCGCGAGAGTTGAGGCTTGCGTGTTGAAATTGATGGTTTTCAGCATTTGTATTGGTTTTTATTGTTATTATTTTGTCGTTATTTTTGTAAAATTGTTGTTATCGTTAACACGGTTTTTCCTGGGTTTTTTATCGTGTGTTATGAATAAATCTTCCTTTTGTTGGATACCAGTACTGGTTTTATTTTGTTGTATTTATCCACGACACCTTAAAGGCCGGTCCCTGAAAATATTGTCGGACATAAAGCGGTCCATGGCGCAAAAACGGTTGGGTGGGGACCGCTGATCTAGTGTACCTAATGAAGTGGCCTTTGAATGTGCGTTGTATTCAATATGTAAAAAATATAGACTGCATTCACAGAAAGACTGAGTTTAGTCAGTCAGATAAAGTGGAAGCACATCAAATTTAAACCACATGAGAAATGTGGCTGCCAAAGAACTGGCTTCTTCGTGATGCGGCACTTCTGAGAGTGGACATTTAAACTGTGATGATGCACGGTTCAGCTGGAAAGCAACTACATTCAGGGTAACTTTAGGGCACAACTGTACACAACAGAGAATTCACCCCAGTAAAATCAACACCAGGGAAATATGATTCATGAAAAGAAACACTCCCCCAACCAGCCCCTCCCCTACCTGGCAACAGAAAATAATTTAACCTAGATGTATTGTTATGGAGAAACATGTCATGCTGACTTTCAGTAATTTTTCTGCATATTCCATCTGACTTGAGGTCAAATAAGAGAGGATTAGCAAGCCTCAAATCCATGCAGGTGGTGCTGTGGCCTTGGGCTGCTCAAGTCCTCTTAGTTTAGTATGCAGGCTGGCTGGTTTGGAGAATTGGAGCACGCCACTGCTCTGGGGGGATTTTAAGCTAAATAAATAGACCAAATAAAAGAGCCAGAATAAAAACGTTTTTTTTCTCTCTCTTTTTTTTTATGGAGAAAGAGGTGACATTAGCTTTGTGATTGAGCGGGGAGAGTGGGACTCGGAGGAGACGGGGGAATGAAGAGTCTCATAAGGTGCAAGTGTTGTGGCGTTTTGTGGTGTTTTCCGGCTCTTAATTATCACATCCCCTAGTGTGCCGTCTCTCTTTCCAGCTCACCCAGTTTCTTCATCTCCTTTTCAATTTTCTAATTGCATGGTTTTAATTAAAGCCACACAGCAGTGACAGCGAGTCAATTAAAAACCAAGAAATGGGCACAGATAGTCAAAGGATGTTGTTATTTTTTTAAAGGGGGGTGCAGGTTTTTCTGACCTGTTTTCTGTGTTGTGTACACAATACTGTCGACACGGATAAATCAACAAGCAACATCTTTCCTGCATGAATAAGTGATGAGAACATTTCTTATACTGGCGCTATATTAGGGCCAGCAGTGTGTTGTGGTGATGTGTGATAAGGGATTGGTGTTTCTTATGTTTGTATCTGTGTGTGTGTTTACTGGAAAAAAAGACTTTTGGGCTTCTTTGAAATAACACACATCTCTTTTATTTGTTTTTTCCACTGTTTCTCTGTTTTTCCCACTTGCTTTCTTCTCTGTTTCATTGCTGTGATATCATGTCTGGTTGTGTTCCCTTCATGTGTCACTTCCTCCCCCATGAATCTGAGCCAATTCCCCTCCCTCTAACCGCTCAATTACTGATGTACTGTAGCCTCCTGCTCTTTCCCAAAGCTTCTCTCATTTTGTTAATGATTCCACATTTTAGAACTTATTTCTCCTCATCTTGTGTTTTAATTATGCAGCAGCATTTTGGCCCCAGCTTCTAATGCTACAGTTGGTGCCCTACCTTTTTTTTTAATACAGAGGCTCTTCCAGTTGAATTAGGTATGATTGCTTTGAGATTTCCTCTGCAATGAGACAATTACAATTATTCACGCGTCTTTGATGCACCTTCCAAATAAGTGGGTCAACTCAGATGAGAGTGAGCCAGATACAAAATTATCTCAAAGTTGCAGAAAATCAAACAATTTGATGTAAAACTCACACAGTACTTATCTGGTTTTGGTGTCATTAATTCTTTGACTTTTGTCTGCACTTAGGGCTGCTAAATAAATAGAGCAAGAAATTAATACAACTAGCATGTTCAGTGAGAATCAAAATATTACACTTACCTTATTTCACTCATATCAGAGTAAAATATCTGTGTCATAAGTCTAAATAAATACAGTTAGATTTGACAAATAATGGCATCCTAAGTCCAAGTTGTGATGAGAGTTTTCTTGTTTTTGATATCACTGGTTTAAAACCTTTGTAGAGCCATTCTTTTTAGGGCTTTAAGTTACCAGCTGCAACAGCATTGCTGCTATTGTTTTCACCTTGTAGCTCTGTGTATGTGTGTGCGTGTTTTTAATCATGGCATCCTATGATCCATTGGACACCCGGCAGGAAGTAGCACAAAAGCAGCTTTGACTGCTGTGGCAGGTTTTTACAGTCTGCCCCTGTGTCTGCATGTCTGTGGACAGATATTGTTGATGTAATATCTTATGCATGCATGTGCATGCACGCACAGGTTTGTAGGTGAAATTAGAAAATTAGGTGCCAAGATTGAAAACTGTTGTGGTTTAACCCACGAGTTCTGCATATTCATGTAATAAATGCGTAATTAAGACATTATCACATGAGAACATCTGCGCTAGAGGCTGGAAATGATTTAAGTTTTGCGATAAGACATGCTACAACAGGTGATCTGTGGGAGATGACGTAATCTCTGTCAGCCTGATTCTGTATGAAAATGCTGCTGTTCAATAATTGCATGCACCATTTCCCAGCTCTTACAACTTTCTCAGCTAATGTTTTGAGCTGTTTTTGCTGACAGCTGTCAGTAGTTTGGACCATCTAGAGAGAGTTTTCAAATCAGAAGGCGTGAGCGCTTACACTAGGTCTCAAACACCTAAACTACATATCTTGATAATTTGGAAATACTCCAATTTACATTCTTGCTAAGAGCTAGAATAAAAGATGTAGAATAAAAGTGCATATGGTGAATTTATAGCCGATAGTCAATAACCTTAGCTTAGCATAAAGAATGGAAAATCTGTTAATTCATCTTTTAGTTCCCAAAATTTTGAAAAATTTCATGATGCTCATCCTTTTCATTGATTAGAACTATATATTTATCTGTGGTTCTAAACAAAATCATATTACTCTGCTATCTAATATCCAATAGGTCAATAGGTGGCATTTTAACAAAAGTTGAGGCAAACAGCTAAGATGTCTCAATTTCACTAGTTTACTTTGGACAGCTCAACAAACCTGCTAACACAGGGGTGTCGAACTCAGATACACAGTGGGCCAAAATTCAAAACTGGAACAAAGACGTGGGCTAACATTAATATTTATTGAAAAAAAAATCTTCCTCCAGATATAAGAATGAATCTTTTCTTATGGACTCAAACAAGTTTTGCTGAAAAACTGAATATGGAACAAGCAAAGCTTAATACTAAACGATATATATATATATATATATATATATATATATATATATATATATATATATATATATATATAAGAATGAAATCCCACTTTTAAAAATACTAATTTACCAGATACCCTGAAAAATAGTTAGCAATTTGCTTTATAGAATGAATCTATTTTCAGATATTCTAACAGCAAATTCAGCTTCCATATAAAGCTCATTTTCATTCAAACTCTAGTCAGTTACAAGCTACAACACAATGTTTATAAAATGGAAATATTCCAGTTAACAAAGCTAGAAGCACAGCAGATAATAAAACAAATGCACATCTTTGCTTAATTCTCTTTAGTACGATCACCAAATTAAACATTAGTGGCTGTTTGTGTGCATGAGAAGAAGCTTATTAGACAGTCCACAGCCCATTGGCTTCAGCAAGAGTTCCAAATGAAAAGAGGGAGCCCTCGTATTTTTCCTGCTTATCTTTCACCATGTTTAGTTCATTCAAACATGAATATGGAAAAGAGAAAAATTAATTTGGCTGACTTTCTACTAGATTGTTATCATTTGATTTGGAGTCCAGAAAATGCACAGTGTCCATCTGGATGCTTTTGGTTTCATTTAAAGAGAACATTTAGATGATTAATAATACCTTTGCTTCTTATGTCATGACCAAAACTCGAAATTGTGCATGTTTTTTTGTGTGATTAAAATCTGGTGTAACTCTATTATTCAAATTTCTTTATCTCATTTTCAGTGTTTTGGCAAAATCTTTATAAAACCAAAATGTAGATGGAGTTATTTAAATGAATTAAACTCACTGTAAGATGCAGAGTAGGAGTGCCTGTTAAGTATGTGTGGGTGCTCAAATGAGCTGAAGGTTACAACTGGTGGAAGTGGAAGGTAAAAGAGCATCAAAACCAGACACCAGACCTGCTATTAATTTAAATATAATTGTACAACGCTCTCATTCATGCATACAACCACTCATTCTGCACTCATTTATCATTTAACAGGAATTTAATTCAACTGGAATTTTAAAAAAAGTTAAATTTACTCATGTGTGGATCAATTTCTATCACAGTGAGAGGAAATAGAAGCTCTATTCTATAGGCCCACTAATAATAATGATAACCTGGAATAGCTACAGATTCTACGAGACACTTTCATTAATATCCCTAATGCTCTGATATGATTTATTGAACTGTAGTCTATTACATTACAGCCTGAATGTCATATCTGATTTTTTCTTTTTTTCCTTTTGTCAGGAAGTTAGCCACACTTTCCCTCCACCTGTCAATCCTATTACAGGTTAATATTTATTCTGTACATTCATATACTGTATACCAATCATTAGTGTTTACAGACAGAAGAGAGCTAGTAGTTAGAGGCAGCTAGAGTTTAGCCAGTAGTGCCTGATCAAGGAAGACACATTGCAAAGCGCAGCATAGACAGAGTGGTAAGTGGGGTGAGGAAAACGCTAAATTTGCTGACACAATCAATTTCTGCTTTAAACAAATTAAAAGGAAAAAGCCAAGAAAGGGGGATTAAGCATAAAATTAACTTCATCCAAACAAGCCAAGTCTTAACTGCAAATAAATAAACAGGCGCAGACTGCAGAGGTAGACATAAGAAGATATAGATTTTAATATCTTTATAAACATTTTTGTACTGTTGTTCTTTGATGATAACTTACTGAACAATTTAATTATGGCAAAGAAAGAAAAAAGAATGATTAATAGACATACGGCAGAACAAGAAAGAGGTGAGGAATTGTGCATTAACAAATAAGAGGTTCTAAAAATATACCATGAAAAATAAACAAGTCACCAGAAAATAAAAAATGTAAATACTCCTCCTGACAGGAGGAGTGAGAAACCCTGTTATCATCATTGATGTCACTGATATTGTTTTGTTTTTTTTGTCATAGTAATACAGTAAATGATTAATATCAGCACTGTGAGAAGTCCTCCCATCTCCATTGTTACTGGTACAGTTCACATTACTGATATGGACACTGTCTTATCAGTACTTTTTTTTTTTTAGGCAGGCACAACAGCTCCAGCGGTACAGCATGTCCTGTAATAGTCCATCTCCAATCTGCGTTTTACTCCATCCTCTTGTTACTTCAGACGCGATTGTCTTGCTCTCTACATCCATGAACAATCGCATCAGTCACCGCATGATCCTAGTTTCGCCATGCTCCATTCAAATTGTTCTTTTTAAACACTTATTGATCGCAAGAGTCGTTTAATGTAAGCATACATTTTTTCTCCAGAGTTGTGTTGTGTCCCTTTGAAGGTAAGCGATTCCAAAAAAATGTGTTCCTCATATTCTCAATGAGGCAAGGATGTCCTCACTCAAGAGGGATCATTTAACACATCCTCACTGGGAAACAGAGAAGCCCCCATTTGACCCTTGACCTCAAAGGCTCCTGTGGGCCCTGCAGCGGGTATCCATTTCTAGGTCCTTTTCGTGTCTTAGGAAAAAATAAAATAAAATGAACAACATCTGACACAAGATATAGACAAACTCTTCATTATTCACAGCTTGATCTCCCAGAGACGCGCAGTGCTTTCCAAGCGAATGAAAACAGCGGATGGCAGTCCTTATCATCTTGAAACAATTAGCAGCTTAGTCTTCAGTTGCACAAAAATAGAGAAGTGGTGTAAACTAAGGTGTCAGAAAGAGTTGTGTAGAAATGTTAGGCAGAAGGTATAGTACCTGAAAAAAAACCCAGCATTATGTAGAGAGAAGTTTTTAGAATTAGTTACGGCTTCGTATTGTGTATGAGCTTACTGGTTGCACTTTTTATGGCCATAAAAACATCTGTGGCTATAGATTTTCACTTGGTAGTGAGAATGGCAAATCCCTGTGTTTCATATCGACTCACAATTTATTGCCATGCTTACACTTTACCTCTTTGTTTATGATAAACACATCGAATTGTTTGGACCTGTTGTTGGCGAAGGATGCAACAGAAAAACACATTTGTCAGATAGGATGAGAGTGAGATAAAACTTACACTGGAGGCTTTACAGGTTCATTGCCTTCACATTTATACTCAAACATAAAGCTCAATGGGGCACTTGAAGACCTGTCTTATCCATTTCAGAGCCAACTAGCTAACAAGTTTTACCCTGCAAGCTCCACTGTATTCTTTGTTCTCTTTTCACCAAATTGTGGTTGTTAGAACTCCAGCTTACTTAAAAGGAAACTTAAAATGTATAAGACACAAATACGTACAGTGATTAAATCATATTGGTGTTGGCAGTGCAAGCTTGGTCTGCATTTCCGTCATGTCACCTATCATTCTCAGTCTCTCCCATTTTTGTGCTGTGAGTTTTGCTCTTGTTGATGTTTGATGCTTTGATACCTGTTTCAGTTTGAACAGGTAAGCTCCCTACACTACGTTTACACATATAATCAATTCACACACATACATAAAAAGACACTCAGGCCTTTGTAGTGCAGGAGCAAGAGAGGATCTGAGGACTTATTTTTTGTGATTAGCATTGCCTAAACCCTCTGAAGGTCAGCGGAGAATGTAGTCAGTATTTGTCACTATCAAGGCCACAAAGAGGGCGTTGGCATGTAGTAAAGACTGGGATAAGGTTGCCCTATTGTTGGCTTGTTGAACCCCACTAGGGGGGCGAACAGTGGTCCGGGGAGTACACTTGTGCTTTCTTCTTGTGACTGTGCCATCTGGGGATGTGTGGTCATGTTTTCCCCCCTCTGTGAAATCTGGGGAGGAATCTTCTTTGTCTGCCATGACCTCCTTTGAATGGTGAACCTCGTTGTCACCTTTCCCTTTGCTCACCCTGTTACGAGGCTTTGTGCAGTTTCGAGAACGACCAGGTCTTGAGGGATGCACTATGTTGGTCTGCCCTCCGGAACCCAGTGCTACTCCACGATTCATAGATGGATTCACTGTCCCAGATAAATTGTTAGTCTGGGCCCTGGATTCTGAGCTTGGAACAGTTGGTGAACAGTTGGGGAAGTCCTCCTTTCGGAGCTCCTTGAGGTCTTTCCCAACCATATCAACTGGTGACTGGCACCCAACGGAAGATGTTGAACCTCTGAATCGTTTTAACCACTCCCATAATGACAGGGCCTTGCAGTCACATGACCAAGGATTGTCATTAAGACGTAGGTATTCCAGGGCAGGCAGCGTGTCTAGGCACTGTCCAGACAGCTCTATCAGGGAGTTGTTAAACAGGTAGAGGGTGGTGAGACGTTTTAGGTCATGGAAGGCCAAACGGTCAACCCACTCTATCTGGTTTTGGTGCAGAAGCAAACGGTCCAAGGCTCGCAGACCTCTGAAGGTGTTCTGGTTAAGGCTCCACAAACGGTTTCCATGCAGGAATAAGTGGCTCAGGTTGTGAAGATCCATAAATGTGTCATCCTGCAGGTACTTCAGGTGGTTATCCTGGAAAGACACATGGAAATAAAAATCTTTATGAAGAAGTTTCATCAATCTGTTTTCATCTTTTCAATTTCAAGTGTCTCAGAGAGTAAGCCCCCTGTTACTCAATTAGAGCATTCCTAACCCTACCAATGCAAGATTAGCTTGTCATTTAGTTGACTCATCAAAGTCTTGACATCGCATGATTACTCTGTGTGGGTTGTGTTTGAGTGCATTTATATAAAATGAACAGCATTAGTAGTCTTAGTGATAAAGAAATGAACACGTAAAAGACAAATTGTGTACAAAGTATACCTGCAAGTAGAGATACTGAAGATTTCTGAGACCTTGGAAAATGTTATTTGGAAGTGAACCGAGTCCACAACGGTACAAGTGAAGTGCGTTGAGCCGACTCAGCCCATGAAAAGTGTCTTCAGCCAAGGACCGCAAGTGGCGGTTATCTCCTAGATCCAGCTCCTCCAGCAATGTGAAGCCATGAAAGGTCGATGGCTCAATGTATGTGATATTGTTGGAGTAGATCCAGAGAGTGACGGTGTTGGCGCTGAAGTGTCCTCGTAGTAAGCGATGGATCTTGTTGTTCTGTAGGAAGATGCGCTCGCTGTCGGGAGGAATTCCATCAGGTACCGACAGGAAGTTGTGGGCTTGACAGGAGACGGTGCTGGGTGCAGTGTAGCAGATACAGTGACGGGGGCAGGACCAAGAAAACTCAAGCCCACAGAGAACCAGCAGGAACTCCAGTCCACAGCCTGCAGTTTGAACACACACACGTACAAAGAAACACAACAAAGAAAAATTAAATAACTGCAACTTGTGACTTAGAACCTCTGTATTTAGTTCAGTACTTAAAAAACTTAAATACTGCATATAAAACCATCAGCTTTGGGTGTAAACCATTACAAAGTAATGCAATACTGTAATCACATTATATTTTTCAGCAAGACAGTTAAGGTCCCATTTCGACCTTTAATATATCTGTAGAATAAATGGCTGGCAATCTACAACATATTGCTTGTCATATTTCATCGTGGACCAAAAGGCTGGTCGTTCAAACAGACAAAAATTGCTATCTCTATATCCACACCAGTTCTCTGGGTAAAAATTAGCATCATATTGAAGTTATACAACACAGGCAACGAAAAAATAACACAGAGTCTGTGACTTTTCCACTGTTTCATCATCTGTTTCTGTGCCAGTCAAAGACATGCGTAGCTCATCCTAAGTCCATTATGTGCTTTGTTTTAACACTGCGCTTACATCAGCTCTCTGATTTTTTCACTCGTGGCACTGAGTGTGTACGCATATGGACCTTCTCGCTCACAGTTTGCAGCCCAAATCAGATAAGTTTGTTTAGGCCCGCAATGAGGAGTCTATTAAAGACGGCAAACAATAACACCTGCTCCATTGAGTCACAAGATGCCTCAGTGAAACTGACTGAATCTCTGGTGCAATACTTCTCTGATTCGACACATATGCAGCTATTTCAGAAATGATGCTTTCCAATTCTCTCCCACCTTTGGGAGATATGCTATCAAGAGTCCACTCCCTTTGCTGAGTTCACTGGCACTTCTTTGTCAGGCTGTGATCAGTCACTTTGTGTTGTTAAATGGGGTGTGGAATGCTTATTTAAACTTGTAGTAAGCTACTCTGAGGCGCTTTCTGATCAGTGACATGATTCCTGCAATCCTTGAGATGGGAGATGTGACTTATCTGAGGTCTCATCTAAAATGAACACAACTCACAGCCTGTCATAAAGGTTCCATCTGAAAACCCCTGGCTGTCTTCTACCCAGTTTATTATTCACAGCATAGTGGAGCTGTGATTCACTGCCTCTAATCGATATGCCTCTGTTGCCTTTTAACTCACCCTATAATCCTGGGTCTTTTATGCTGGAAATTCAGGGGCAGAATTACTCTCTACCAAGAGAAGGGGCTATTTATCTGAATGTATTTTCTTGCCAAACTGTGGCTAAGCTGTGACATTCAGCGTCTGACTCCACTGACCTTTAACAGTAATTCTCTGTGTCTAGTTGCAGAGCCGAAGCATGGAGCGGTGTGTCACCTGAACACAAGTGTGCTCTCTCGGGCACGGATCTAATCCTATTTGTTAAGCCCTGCCACTGGGCAACAATGGAAATGCATGCATCCTCCTGAACCAGAAATGTGCTCACTAAATGAGGTGATTCTTCACAGTTGAACACAGTCAAAAAGGTTGAGTGTAAGAGCGTGTTTCTGTGTGCTGGTATACAGGTGAATATAATTTTAGAGACCGAGACATGCCGTGAGATAACTTCAACAAACCTAATCTTTTTTTAGACTTGTGATGTTACTGTCATGACCTGCATCAGGGCTACCGGATTTTTAACACAATCAATAACAAACAAGAGAACTGTTCCACTTATTTGTCACTCTGCAGGCTTTTTTTATACCTCAATTTTTTCTCTCTACTTTCCATTTCTGTGGCCATGTATCAAGCGTGGCACCCGCTGACTGAGTAAATAGGTGGAAATGTTTTGCATTACCATTGGGAACATAAAGGTTTGCTTTATTTATCAGACAAATAAGACAAGACACAGTAAATTCTCCAGCCACGCTTTCAGGAAAATTTGCATTATGCAGGAACAAGCGCAAACTTGAGATGCGGCCTTCTAATCATTTCATTTGGTATGGGTGTCACATTTTATTAGTAAATTGACCTTTACAGAAGACACATTTTGAGGAAGAACGCACACAATAAAACAAATGTCATCCTTCTAATGCTTTTATATTCCTTCTCAGATTAGATACTTATTTCACTAGGCTCGCTGCAGGAATTCATCCAAGGGATTCTATTTTTCATAAAACCGATCTTATCACTCAAATAACTATTTTCTGAGGCCTTAAACTATTTCCATTAACACCTTACTTCATGCATGTCTTCAGCTAAATTGTCTGAGCAGTCCAAAGACAGTGATAAGTCTGATACACAGGGAAAGAAAGGGGATGAGAATGTAGATGCTGCCTTGATAGGGAGACAATTTGAATCAGTAATCTGCTAATCATGTTGGACACATAAGGATGTGCCTCCTCGCCTCTCACTCTCCTCAGCTTGTCAGGACAAAGTAATAGATTCTTTACCCTGCCCTAAAATGAATGTTTCTTTATTTCTTTACCACTTTGCAGAAAAAGGTGCAATGTTTATTCCTCCCCTATGAATAAAATGTTTTAATGTCAGCCCAGATGAGGCTTTAAATTACATGAACATACTGTATAATGTGGATGCCCTTTTGATGGTGAAACAATCTGGTATAATCTGTTCTCCATGCATATTTAGGTTCTGGGGAGCTCCAAACACCTTTTTCAGTGTTTCCAGTTACGCTCAGGGCATTTGTGCTTTGTTTTGCAGCCGCCGTAACGTGCATCTCCACTATTTCCACTGGAGACTTTAATACCTGCCAGCTCAGTGATCTCTACATGCATTGTACTTGCGCCACTAAACGCTACGTGAAATACTGAAGGGACTGATTCACACAATGCCACATCACATAACACGTGTAGCCGGTTCAGCGACATGGCAGATCATGTCAGCATGACAAGCATAAAAGGCTGAATTACTCTTGCTTATAGAGATTTTCAATAGGGAGACTGGTTTTCAGCACAGAGGAACAAATAAGCATTATGTGGGAATGCTGACGTTAAATGTAAAAAAATTAGTGTTTATCATAACTGCATTGTGTGCTCACACAATACGCCTTTCAGCTCATATTGTATTATATAAATAGCTTTTGGGCATGACAGTGCATATATATGCCAATAGTGCCTATTGGAATTTGGCAGAAAAAAGGCAAAGCTCTGAAAGAGAGATAATGTGTTTTTGGAAAAGGAAAAAGCACAGCTATTTCTGGTAGGAGTCTGGCCTGTCTATTAACACTTCACTTTGCATCACAGGTCTTTCACCTTCCAATTTTCCCATAAAGTTTCCCACTGATGAGAAAGGGTATCCATAGCTCTTTACAGAGACAATCACTTTTGACCCCTTGACCATCGTCATCACCAAGTTCCTTTTTTTTTTTTTGAGGGTTAGAAATAGAAAAAGATAAATGAATGAATAAAACAGAATGGCACGGGTCCCTTGCCAGACAATGAGAAGTGACTGTGTAGAATATCAATGAAACGTAGTTCACACTAGCTTTGCCCTCATGAATAACACATCTTTGCTAATAGGAGAGAAATAGTACGTCTGTAAAGCCGTGAGACTCTGCCCATCATTAGACTGGACAAACTCAATTTCCTGTGTCTCTCCAAAGACCCTGATAAGCTCTCTGGTGTTTTTGCCTCTACTATTGGCTGGTTCTAAATAATGTCTCAGCTCACTTAGCACTCAAAACATGTTTGCAATCATGGTCATGCATACAGTGGTCAATAATTATAAGTCAGTGCACTGGACTGTTGAATAAATGATCACATCTTCTTATATATGTGTGTGTGTTTTTCCTAGATGGTTTGACTTGCAAACATTAAACAATTTTAACAAGAGTCTTAAGACACAAGGCCGCAGTGAAACTTAACCTCTTTAAATTGTGTTTTTGCATTCAATCGTTTCTGTTCGTATTAACTTACATAAGCCTTTCATAGCAAGCAGAACGTCAGCTCCTGACATTTTCAGTGTGGGTCAGTGATTGATTGATTTATTTTAATTAGCAAAGCTGGAACAAAAGCACACATGCAAGTATTTACTGTTCAAGGAAAAAGAAACAGCCGTAATGGCACAAAAATTATACTTTCACTCAAGCTCTTTCTCATTAGCATTTTTAAAGTATTTCTCTGTTGACTTGTTAAAAGCACTGATTACTGGCATTATTCTCTGACTGAACAGCAAACTCACACATGAACGCCCCTGCCAACAGCTGTGACCGACAACACTTGCCGGGGAATATTTGTTTTTTTTCTCTATTTTACAGTTGACTGCAAAATGTTATAGATTTTGTCTCATTTGCCATTTCCCGACCCCACTACAGGCAATATTGCCTCATAAGGTTGCATGACTATTCTTCTGGTGAATGAAATAAAAATGGGTGAGAACAGTGACAATGCTGCAGACCTTTTAGAAATGTAGCAGAATATAATTGGTTTTTTTTTTGCAGAAATACAGAGTATCGCCATGATATTCTTCTGGTGGAGAGGTATCAACAAACTGAGGTATCTTTTCCCGTGTGTGTGTGTGAGGAGAATATTAACTGCATAAGATTTTATGCAGGAAATCAATTAGTTTTTACCTTAATTCACCTCATCACTTCATATAATGAGACTTTAGGAGTGTCGAGATCTTCAGAAAATATTCAGAGGACTAAGTTAAATTCCACAAGTTGTTTTTCAGAGCAGCAGGGCTCTTGCTGTTGATTTACATTTGGTTGTTCTTTTCCATGTTTTATTCCTGTGATTTGTTCCATGCATATCAGCACAGTGTGTGCTGTGAAGCTGTAAGCTGTCAACAGTCTTCCACAGTGTGACCACTTCCTGCACATTAATTATAATTTGATCACTCTTCTGTCTGCTTGGCTTCTTTTCAAGGGACAGAATGGCTTCATGTTTCTGATTACATCCCTGCCAAGAGAGAAGAACAGTAAAAGTATAGAGAGCAGGTGAGAACTGAAGCCCAGTCACATAGCAGGCTGGCACAAGCTGCCAAGTTATGTCAGGGTTATACAGACCATTGTATTTCCCTCTTGACTGATATTTCTAACTTGCCAAGTGCTATATTATGGCTGTCTGGTATTGTTAACAGTACTGGCAGGTCAGTTGTGTGGCCCTTGATAGATCTATAAAACAATGACAGAGGCCTCTCTTACTTTTACTCCCTGCTGCAGACAGTTGCAACTGAGAATGTTGGTTAGATGCTACACAGCACACCAGCACATAAAAAAGGAGCAGACAAACCAGAGGGAAGTTAAACATAAAGTAGGCAGACATTGTACGAGTGGCAACAGGGTTTCTCAGTTCAGAGGTCCTAAAAATAACTCCTCTAAAGAAGCGACATCTTACAGCGCATGTATAGACTAACGGAAAAGATTTGTGGAGAGTGTTTGAGTATATAAAGTTTGTGTATTTCAAAGACGGAATTTGGAGATGCTGAAGAAGCCAGGCAAAGAGGAGCAAGGCTGATGGCTGAGCTATCCACAGATGTTTAATACCAACATGTTAATTAACTGACTTAAGAGTTAATTCCGCTTGGACTCTAAACAGCATCTGTACCTCCTGCTCTTTTACACTTCACACCTTCAGATTATTCTCTTAAATCCACTGATGCCATACATCATGCATGTATGCACAGCTGCAAATGCATACATACACTTATGCATGCATACAGCATGTACACACCATCCATGCATATTCTTACACAGGCACACTAGCCAAAAATCACGACTGTTGACAGCAACACTATCAGCCACCAACTACTTTCATTTATCATGACAGCACAAAGCAAAATGATTCAAATATATTGCACTCCCTGTGGCGATATTGCACTGCACTGCCCAAACTAAATTAATGGTTCTGCCAAACTTATATAAATCATCCAAAGCATATCCATATGTAGTTCACAAACTGTAGTTCTATTAAAGTGATAGCATTTATAACACAATTCCCGTTGGTGGAGTGGCTAATAATTATACTTTATATTGGCTCTCAGAGGTGTTTACAGCCTCTAACGCTACAAATGCAGAGAAATCTTTACAGTGTGATTCGCAGTATAAATGGATATGAATGGATATCTATACCTCTTCAGTCTTATTTCACAAGATACTGAAATTTTATTTCTGAATGAAAGTACAGCTGTACATATGAGATCCCAGAGAAGAAGACCTTTTTAATTAATTTGAAGCTTTCTTTACCATGTCTTCATAAACAATGATGTTAGCCAGTATAACCAAAAAACCCAAACCAAAAAATATTGCACCATTGCTTTTACTGTTAATAAGACAACAAAACTTTTCTTAATAACACACAGAGGTAATATGTGTAAATAAGCCAATTGCAATTTGTTTTTAGTAATAACAGAATGAATAATATAACAGCGCCTTGAGACAACTGTTGTTGTGATTTGGTGCTATATAAGTAAAATTTGCTGTGAACTGAATCAAATATTTTTGTTTACTTAAAGTAGTACTTCTTACCTTATGTTATTTTATCAGCTAAAACAGTCTTACAAAGCTCTGAGAAGTTTGGTATAATATAATGGATGATTAAAAGTAATACTAGATGAATGCCAGTGGGGAAGAGATTCATAACAATCAACAGCATTACTGGATTTGCATTTTCCAATCTCACATTGTTTTGTTTGTGTGTTCCTCAATTTAAAAATGACATTCTCATAAACTTCCGGACTGGATGCTATTTTTGATTTTGCCTCAGTGGGACCAGTCTGGAAAAGCAGTTGCACTGGATGTTGTCTGGACATGCCCAAGAAGAGGGTCTTGAATGTGAGAACAGCCAAACTGAAATAATTGAAGGTTTTTTTTATTCTAGTTGATCTCCTCTCAAAACGTTTTGATCACACCTAACATTTTTCCTAAAGGCAAGCAAACAAACATAACCAAAGCATTAGCGGTGATACAGTGACGTTATGTACTTATGTTCCACAGGGAACTACACAAGCCCAGGAACGTCCGAGATCGAGAACCACATGTCAGTCTCCGATACAGATTTTGTACCTAAAAACGGAGCTACTCAAAAGAAAACAATACTTTGCAACATATGCAAGAAAACTATTCCTGCTAAAGGTGAAAACAACAAACTTGTTTCACTATTTGAGGATAATACACAGCACTGAGAACAACCAGACTATGAAGGTATTTGAGGAGATACTAACAGCTGATGATGTGCAATCCAAAAGTAAATAAATTACTAACTTTGCTGGAGAAATAAGGAGGTTGATGCAAATTACTGAAGTAGTTACATGATAATAAAGGGGCACTTAGAGCACTGGGCACTAGTTAAAAACTTTGACCCAAAACACAACATGTATCATTTCTTAGTTTTATTATGTGACAAGATCGTGCAACTATTTTAAGTCACTTTTGTCCTCATTAAAGTAAAGTGTTAAGCAGTTATGTGTTTACTTAAAATTTCCACTGAAAACACAACCTTGGCTACTTTTGTTATTTGGCTTATGCTGTGTCACTGTATAAATGCTGTATCACTACAATTGCACTATAATGCTGCCGCTGGCAAATCGTGGCAGTAGATTCTCACTTTGAAAAGGGTAGTCCATCATCAATGACAGCAGCTGATTGGAAAAGAAGGGTGGAAAGCGCCCCTCATTTTGTTTGCACTAATCAATGCTGCAGGCTGCAAGCTGCAATCACTGATAAAACATTGTCATAAATATCATTATTGCAAATTTTCTTTCATTATCGCAAGTATATTTTGAGTTGGAAGAGTGGATCTAAATTAATTTAAATTATGATTTCTCTTTGATTAAACAAATAGATAAAATAGTTGGCTTTTTAAAAATAAATGCACCAAGCAATTGAAGCTTAGCATACACAGGCTCTATAACACTCCTTCCAGTTTCCTGTGCCGCGCACTTAATAATTCTTTGCAGAGTTTTTTGCTGACTTTATAGCTTCTAACAGCTGACTGGGTGGATGTCAGTCAGCCTGGGTGGTCCAGTTGCTGTGTCTTGTTCAATCATGCGCATGTATGTCAGTGACAGAGTGCAGCATAGCCAATCATTGCATGTCTTTGTCAGAGTGACAACTCAGCTGTAGTGATACTGTGTGACAGTGAGCCGGCAGACGGAGAAGGAGCAAATGACAAAAGAGTCTCGAACAATAAGTTAATCTGCCGACTCCATCTAATTTAAGAAAGATGTAATTGGAGAAGTGGGAGGTTGTTTTTAAAGAGTGCCAGTGCACATGGGAAAACATGTCTACAGGACTTGCAGTTACTCTATGTACCGGAGGACTTGCTTACAAGCCTTGTGTCAGCAAGCATCTCCCCAATGAAGAAACTGAACAAGGCATTGAATCATTACCAGCTCCAGGGCTGATGCTCTTTAACTGACCCTGTGCTTTGATGTTTCTCTAGAAGGGGAATGCAAAGTATTGAAATTTCCCTGTGGAGTTAATAAATTAACACAGTGCTTAGAAAAGCAGAGTGGAATGACCAGTGTGGGCCAAAAGTAAAAGTGATTTCTTTCTCATTTTCAAATTCAAACAGCAACACAAAATATAAAAATCTATTATTTATAATCAGTCTAATAGCACGGTGATGTACCCTACAATTTGCCTCAATTTGATTGGAGTTTTACATCAAACTCCCCTTCATTTCACATACCTGTCAGCTGAAAGACTATAATCTTAGCACAGGTAACGTGAGTTTACTGGATGACTTAACAATGTCACACTAACAGGAGTAATTTCGTGTTTACCGGACAAATATTCAGATTGTTTTTACCTATCAAATTGTCATTGTGTTGCTATTTATAAACAAATATCGAGACATTTTTCCCCAATTGTCAAGAACCTTTGTTCTACAATCAAGTCCTGAAAATTTCCTTCAGATTTTTTACATCAATTGTTGTGATTGATTGCACCATGCTGACACATGTAGAAATGACAATACCTCTCCTTTTATATTTTTGTATAGCCCATTCCAGCTACAGTACATGCCACTAAAAGCTTTTTTTTCTGATTAATGATTTAGAGTCGCATAGCTCTGCTTTGGAGTCATCAGGCCAGTATACATCCATGTCTACAGACAACCGTGCCATTTTCTAGTTCACTAATCTCGACATCCTGGTAGCCCTTACATGTTTCTTTTAAAACAAACTGTAAGGCACCTTCCTGCTGCAGCAGCTGCCTTCTTGCATACAAACCTCATGCGCCCTAGATTCAACAGATCAATTATTCATAGCAGGTGAGAGTTTGGTGCTCCATGTACATAGAGGCACACGCACACACACACACACACACACACACACACACACACACACACACACACACACACACACACACACGCACACACACACACACACACACACACACACACACACACACCGAGTTTCATGAGTCTTAACTAACTAGCTAACAGCTTTAGATAGAAATAAAGTTAAAAAAAAAAAAGCCTGCACAGGGAACAACAATTCAATGTGGTTCATATGTTCAAAAGATGACCAACAGATGCGAGGATGAAACACGGTGGAAGTCAGAGCTGAAAGACGATCTAGAGGCAGACGTGGTACGCAATACAAGCATGAGTGTACCGCACACTATATTAAGTGCTGTGTACACACAGTGTACAAATGAATGTGCAGGTGCTCACTCTCATGAAGTACATAAATTGATACAGGTCAACTGTGTTAGGTTTACAAATTAACACAAATGAACAAATGAGCAAGTAAGCAAATGAAAACTCCATTCAAATTCTGCATTTAGAGTGCCAAACGCTCTATGCGAGCGAGTTTAGAAAAGCAGCCTGTTTCAGAAGTTAGCGAATACAATTGTAAACACCCAAAATTCAGTAGAGAAAGCCAGTGCCTTGTAGCAGCAGAATGAAAGTCCTAAAAAGCTGCTTAAACCCTTGGTTTTCCTCAACATTTCACATATTTGTGGGTGTGACCATTAAAATACCAAAATCAGGACGCTGTCAAAGTCACCATCTAATTAAAAAAGCAAATGTAGAAAAGGACAAAAAAAAGAAAGAAACTGTTAAAAGGTAAGCCATAGCTTGTTCCTTCCACCCATAAGATAAATACACTCACTCGCCACTTCATTAAGTACTCCTACTCAACTGTTTATTAATGCGCATCAGCCCATCCCATTGCTGCAGCTTAATGCGTTTAAGCATGTAGAGATGGTCAAGGTGCCCTGTTTAAATTCAAGTACCAGAATGGGATAGCAAGAGGATTTTAGTTAATTTGACATGGTTGTTGGTGCCAAAGAGGCATGTCCGAGTTTTTCAGACCCTGCTGATGTATTTAGATTGTAACATACAGGCATCTCTAGGGTTTACAAAAAAAAAAATGTCCAGTGAGCAGCAGTTCTTTGGGTGAAAATGTCTTCATGATGACCAGAAAGCTGATAAGAAGCTGATGCCCCAAACACTGAACGTTAAAGCAGATGTGCTACAGCACACTGGGTGCAGCTCCTGTCTGCTAAGAACAGGAAAGTGAGGCTACAACTGATATGGGCTCAACAAAATTAGACAATGGAGCATTAGAAAAACATTGCCTGGACTGATAAATCTCACCTTCTGCTGCAGCATGTGGATCGTAGAAATTTGGAAATAAACAACATGAAAGCTTGGTCCATCCTGCTTTGTATCGATAATTCAGCCTGCTGTTGGTGTAATGGCGTGGGCAATATTTTTGTGGCACACTTTGGTCCCCGTAGTACCAACTGAGCGTCATTTAAACGCCACAGTCTATCTGAGTATTGTTACTGACCATGTCTATCTCTTTAGTGTGCTGCCAGCAGGATATGGTACCATGTCAGAAAGCTCAAAACAGCGTAACTAGTTTCTTGAACATGATTGTGAATTCTCTGTACACAAATGGCTTTTAGAGTCACCAGATTCCAATTAAAAAGAGCAGCTTTAGGATGTGGTAAAATGGGCAATTCACATCAATCTCAGGTTAATGTTTCCAGCATCTTGTTGGGTCTACGCCATGAAGGATTAAGTCAGTTCTGAAGGCAAAAGGGGTTCAACCGACTACTAAAACAATGGCTATGAATGTATATACCAAAACATTCACAAAAACTTGCAAAGAACGTCTGCACTGTAATAATTCACCTTGCTATTAATATACACTAAAATCCCCCGAATGTTTAATGTGCTTCGTAGGTGATACAATAGCAAAGAATAAGTCCTGAAACTACTGTATGTGTGTTGGGAACCTATGTTATAAATCACCAAAGATTCTTCAGAACCATTTTTGAAGCTAATTTCCATATATTTTAGCATGATTTGTTTTCCTTAGCTCTGAGCTGCTATTAGAATCGATCATCGCTGTGATTAAGGTGACTGCACACACTGTCACTGAAAAACAAAAAAGTACAAACTTTCAGCACATTTCATATCCTAGTGAGCAAAAACCAGGTAAAATATAAAATCTGTTTTACTTCCAATATAGACTCAATTGAACTATAATTAACAAAGTGTGCTCATACAGCAATGCAGTGCAAAAAAGATGAGATGCAGTAATGGTACATTTCTAGCAAAAGTCTTCATTAAAACCAGTTGATTGGGGAAACCCTGTCATAATGCAAATGAGAGCCTGTGTTTGTGTTTATTGTTCTGAAAGGGCGGGGGAGCTTGGAACAGAATACAAAAGAGCCAAAGAAGAGGAGCGAGGGGAAGACGTGAAGTGGAGGACCTTGATCTTAAGAGAGTAATCCCTTTTCATTAAGTGTAGTTTTTCAAATCCTGAGAGCTTCACCATTGATCCTTGGGTAATGTCAATTCATTAATGTACTCGGCCTCTACAGGCCTTATCACCTTGAAGGCCCCCAACACTTTCCCCCAACAAACACACTCAGCATTTACTGTAACTTTTGATTCATGAGAGGGGAAAAAGACTTTGTTGAGTTCAGTTTTCATCGAATCACATTTAGACCCGTTTTTCTCCTGATTGGATTCTATCTTGGTCTTTCCACTTTTTTATTCAAACTGTTCTGTCTTCATTCAGTTCATCTTTGGTTTCATATAGTCTAGCTCCAGCTGAGCATGATAACTTATCATTTCATTCGCTCCATTCTCTGCAGCGTATTAGAGTTGCCCTTGAGTCACTTGTGTGTCTCCATTTATCAAATGCACACATACAGTACCTGTGCCTGTTTATGGATGCTTCACTCCTGAGAGACAGTTATAAAGTCCCTCCAGTCCTGAGTAAACAGTGACAGCTCATGAATGTTATCTCTTGCATTTTTATAAATGGATAGTTAATTACTGTTCCTCTTCACGACCTGTCTCTGCAATTATTTACTCCCCTCCTTGCTCATGCCATGTCCCCCTTGCTGTTTAATTGATTCTGTTGTTCTTTCCCAAAACTACAAAGCAGGAGGCTTTGCTGGATAAAACACAGCCACTGTCTAGTTATGATTAAAGAAAGCACGGTCTGGCTGTTAGAGATACTATAGCAGCTTATGGGATTTAGTGAGCCAGTTAAAAAAGGAAAGAAAAAAAAAACACAACACCAAACCAAAGATTCACTTCAAAGTGTCCCATTGCCAAAACCCTAAAAAATATATAACACAATAATTCATTCTTGACTCCATATGCTTTGCCAGTTGCCTATGAAGTGAAATCTGAGGATCATGAAAAATCGCCTCGTCTTTTCAGAAAACATGCTGGTGTTTCATCATGTCAAGAGAGCTGCTGCTTTTGCCACAACTCTGCCATTTCAAGTTTCTGTTTTGCTTTCCTGCTCTCCATTGTAAACCTGAACCCTCTGGAGGCAAACCACACTCGGCTTTGTGAGTGCTTCCCCCTCCTTCTCAGCTGCTTGTCTGCATGCAACTACACTACCACTCACTAGTGAGTGCTCCCAATCCTCTCTCTCCTTATAAAGCCAAGTGCTTTGCTGCAGACGTTCCACAGATAAGTGGTTTATTCCCCCCACCACCACCCCCACAGTGATGGCCAGAGACTAATTTTTGTTGCATGTAATGACTTGGTCCCTTGAACTCTTTTGACATGTGACCAAACAGAGAGCCTTCCACTGAATATTGCAGCAAGTTATAAACAACAATGATATTCAGACGAACAGCTGCAAAAGAAGATGTCAGGCCCTGTCTCAGTTCATATGGGTGGATGATGAAACATGATTCCCTCCAGCCACTTTCCCTCCATCTCTCCTTGAAGATGGATAAGGAAAACTAAAGTCAAGGACGAAGAGCGAGAGAGAGAGAGAGAGAGAGAGAGAGAGAGAGAGAGAGAGAGAGAGAGAGAGAGAGAGAGAAAACCAGTGAGGGGTTTGTTTACACAAGAAATTGTGAGGGTGGAGTTTCAAAGAAAGGAAAAAAGGCAGAAAAAAATGAAAGACAATGAGACAGTGTAAAGACAGAGAAAGAAGAGAGGGGAAACCTATGGATGCTAAGTTGAATTAAGCCACCTTTAAGTGAGCTGTAAAGGAGGAATACAATTATAAAGCACCTTATCCTGTGTGTGGTATTCAGTTTTTCCAAAATCTGATAACAGTATTTGCCTGGCGCTTTTTAGAAGAAATGGCTATAGTGCCATCAACCAATTTAACCTTAGTATTATGAGGTTACTACCACAAGTCTGCATATAGAAATTCTAATGCACAGCTGTTTTAATGCTAGCAAGTTATAATATTGTTAGCATTACTGCACTATTATTCATTTGTTTTGCCTCATAGGAATATGTTTGATTCCACATTATTACCCACAATTTCTGACCCCCTTACCCATATTATATACTATATGATAATTTTTTAATAGCATAATAATAAGTTACTTGGTAATTAAGTGGTAATAACTTGCTATTTCTCTACTACTATCTTGTGTTTCCACCTTATTACCACATAATTGTTGAGTTGTTATAGAAAATGCTTATAAATATTCCTCTCTTCATATTTATTGTATGCCCACCTCTTTTATCAGAAAGCTAACTGGGATGTTGGTGAAAAACAGCACAAAGATCAGTTTTCATAAAATTGTTGCAGCTAAAACTGATCCTCAGTCACATGTCTAAGAAAATAAAGGCAACATCAGCAGTACTGCCTCCATATACAGGAAGTCACTGTTACTGTGACTGATCAGCAACTGCAAAGTTATATTGCAAACGTCGTCTGTTAAAGGCAAAATATAATTACAGTAACAGGTTTCTTTGTAATGCATTCTTTTGTGAGTGTTGGTATGCATGTGTGGGTTTTCTCCGAGTAATTACAGATTACTTCCATACTGTGTATTTAGAAGCATCTGCATACAATCTAAAACAGAAAAGCATAAGAAGGACAGAAGAGGATGTTAAGCTAAATTGAAAAAAGTGTTGTTTGTTTAACAGAAATGCACTTGTAATTGATATAGTCTGCAAGAATAATTGCATTTAATTATAGCCATGGACGTAAAGAAAATTGAATTTGAGATGGAAAAAGATAAGAGACAGTAGGAAAGGAAAGAAATGAAAGTAAGACAGTGATCCAAAGGCTCCTCTGTGGAATAAGTTAGAGATTACTCTTTTGGTTTTTGTGTGCAATGCAGGACTCCTTCACAGCAGACTGACCGAGCCTCATAAAGCACCCCTGCCTTGCATATCTCCCCATTGGGGCTATTATCTTCACACCTCTCTGCCCTCACCACCACAGATGTTAGCTCCTCACCATGTCATTGCCTCTCACCTACCTATTTTGCTCTACCCTGAAGCAGAATCGTTGGTAGGGCTGTTTCAAAGGTTAAACTGGGCCCCAGTCAGCCATGCAAAGCTGTAATGGCAAAAGCCCAAACTCAAATAGACGGAGTTTGCCAAAGTGATTCTTTCTGTTTAACTCACAATGCTGAAAAAATAGCAAATGTGAGGCATGTAAGGTGCTTTTAAAAGAGTTAAAATGCATTTTGCAAAAGAGGGAACAACAGCTAAAATCATTACGTGCCAAAAGTATTTCACCACTTGGATTAAATATAGCATTTTAACAGTCTTAATATGAATACAATTTAATAAAACAAAACCTTGTCATGTCCTTTCTGAGGGTAAGTCAACTAAAAGTGTAAGTCTTGCAATATTCCACAGTTCTTACTGTAAATAAATTCCCTGAAAAAGCAGAAAACAACAATGAATGGACATTGTTTGTGTAGCTTGTTCCTCTGTAGCATGACCTCTATTGTTGCCCAAGCACTATAAAAATCACACAATTTAGCTTCACTCTAGCGCTGTGTTCCTTCATTACCATAAATATTGACACTGCAGTTTATACTGAATGAATCCAAAATACCTATCTGCTCCAGTAAAGACTCAGCAGAGTAACTATGGTGTCTTTGTCCATATCTGAAAGTACTCCCCAAATTACATTTTTACTTCTGTTTGAGTAATGTGTGGCAAAAATCGAGCACCTTGCTCTTTGAGGACCCTTACCTCTTTCTTTCAAAACAAGCTGTCCAATATTTGTTACCTGTTTTAAATACCTTCAATAACGAATGAGCTTGAGGCTGAGTGCCACCATCCAAATCAAAACGCATCAACTTGAGACAAATATAACACGTTGTCTGTTTGGTTTATTCATGGGCTTTTTGTCCCAATGTCATTATTACAAGGAAACAATCTGCTGCTTCAAAAAAAGGAAAGAATTCAGTGTCAGAATCAGACAAAAGATCTGCACAATAGAATAGCTTCACAGTGCAATAAATATCAAGAGAATGTGCAAGTCTTTTATTTGAGATCTGTGCTTAATTTTTCACCAACAATAAAAGTTTATTTTGGATGTGAATGCTCTACACTCACTCTGCCATGTGCGCTGATGAACTGACTATCAACCTCTTTGTTTTTTAGAGGCATCCATGAAGTGATGACGCTCATTAAACTAAGAAAATCGTGGAATATTTGACTATTTTGTGTAAATTTCATGTGAGGATTGTGAGTTACATTTTTTATAGCAGGAAGAGTGAACAAAAAAGGACATAAAAATGACAGAGTTCTGCCATTAAAATCTCTCAAGGTTGCAAACATGACAAGATGCAAGCCAGTGTTGAATTTTTTTTTTTTTTGCAACCCTTATGGAATTGCCCACAATTCTTTATAGCGATGATTCCTGAGTAAAAGAAAGCAACATTTGGCTGCATTAAAAAGGGGATGCGTGGGTGGGTAACTAGGTGGGTTGAAGGTAGAAAGGTGGGGAGTTTATGTAGCCTCAAGTGATCGTGGTGCTGATTAATATACACCTTGTGGTTATCTTGTCGAGAAAATCAAGAAAACATGTAAGCGATAATTTTAGGTTCCCATAAGAGAAAAACAAAATGAAATATAACACATTTATTCCTACTCATTGGAAATACCCTGCTCACACTAGCATAAATGATCATTTTTCAGGGTTAACTGAAAATGTGTACATCCGGTTCCTCCTGTATATTGATGATATTGTACTGTGGATCTAACTCTGTAAGATGAGACTTAATAACTTCAATCGCACACTGCTGTGTAATAACATGACTGTATTTTCAAAGGGAAAAATACAGCATCATGATCAAACAACCAAGTTTTACTAGTGTACTATAGTATGCTGCTGGCAGGATCTGTGTGCAGCAAATATCGCAGGTTTAATCAAAGACTGTAACATGTCAGTTATTCTTAGGCAAATATGGTATATACTGTGTACTGGATTAATCACTGAGCCACTGGATGTCTGTGCAACACTAAACCTCTGCTTCTAAGGGAGTCTCATTCGCCTTTTGGCTTTCTGATTTAGCTTGCACGTCTCTTATGATTGCATGAATATTACATTGTGTTTTCTGTTGTGTGGTTTAATCTTTTGCATTTTGTTTTCTAACATCTGCTTTCAGCAAACTCTTTTTCCATGTGTTCCACTGTTAGTAGCAGTTGGCATTATGATGAAACTTAATGTAGATTATATTAATAGCTATCAGTTTCAGCATGCAATAATTCATATACAGCACATTAATTCCATTTCCCCATTAGTTGAAATCTGTCGTACTTCAGTCTTACTCTGACCATTGCAATGGATTTAATGAATCCTTCCTACACAACGACATATTATCTTCCTTTTCTTTTTTCAGAAGTATGAAACCAAGTTATTAGATCGCTCTATTAAGTACTGAAGGTGGATGTCTTCTGCTAGGAAGTCTGTGACAAATTCCACTAAATTCAGTGTGCTGAGATGCTTTGTACAGTTGGGTTATTTGTTTGGAGTGTCAGTCTCGAAATCTCTACAGTAAAGCACAGCTTACAGTATTTTCTTTAACAGAAGCCGATGTGTCTGAAATTGACAGTTTTTCAAGCCCTTATTTTTACATGGTTAACCTAACCCATATACTGCATGTAAACTAATCAACCCAGTGCCATTAAATATTATCTTCTAATTAGATAACCACACAATAGTAAAATGTTTCTTATTTTTTAAATTAAAAAAATTATCTCCTCAAGACTATGCAGTTGCAGTTTGATAAGATATTAATAGCAACAGGACAGCTTATGCAAACAACCTCATAACTGTACACAGTCAGGTAATAATGTTGTTAAATCCTCATTGGTGAAATGACGTGCATGACCTCATTTTTCACACCAAAAGCAGCAACTCATTCCAGAAACAAGGTGCACAGTGCTTGAAATCAGTCTTCTTCAGATATTTACATGAAGATGGAGGCAGCTCTGATGACTGATCTGACAGGCTGCTCTTCAGTAGACTGAAGTCCCGCGGTGTACGAGTGACTATGGAATACCATGAAAGCGCAAGAATTCAAGTGAAAGTATACATTTTATTTATTCCTTGTGCATTTAAAAACATGTATCGACTCTAAGGCTTCATCGGGGCCTGACAAACAAATTACAAGTCTGAATTAAATACGAGCCACCTGTGGCATAGAGCATTACCCATAGAGTGTGCTAAAATAAAGGATAAACCCCAAACAAGTCAAAGAATCCCAAAAAATTTAGATAAAATAAATAAATAAAATAAAATCTTTGTTTATCTGAACTGAATTAAAGCTACTAGCTATAAATATATAACTACTCCTAATGTGAACATTGGTACAAGTGCTCATGACTTGCATATCAAAGGAGAATTCAAAAAAATCTGAGAAATAAAAACTTTCACACAAAGTTTTGTTTTTCCTCATTGTTAGCGAACTGCCAACTGTTAGCTAACAGTGAACTGGGAGACATGCAGTAAGTGTGCCAGACCAAATCACAGCTTGTGATCTGGTGCCACACCACAACAAAAACTCTGTCACAATCTGCCCAGCTTGACTTGTTAATGGAATCACCTGAACACCTCACTTTCCTGAAATAGAAAGCCACTTGAAGCTGAAGAAATGAATATGAACGGGTTGAAATGAGGTAAAATACTTTCTCCGTTCACCTCCTCACATTCACTTTGCAACTGCTTTCAAGTGATATTCATTAGACACATTTTCACTTTTATTTATTATTTAAGTTCTTGAGTTCAAAATTCTCATACTATTCCATCCGACATCTCAAGATGTTTGTGTTCTGTTGAGAGCTGCCCTAAGTGCCAGACTGTGTGTCTTTGAATGTGATGTGTTTATTCAGGTGAAGATGTTTTTAAGAAGTTGGCTTCTTAATGCAGTCGTACACCAGGCTGAATGACAAGCAGGTGGAGTTTTTAAAGATTTATTTTCTCACTCGACTCATGAATGCCCCTTTAGAACTGTTTACGGACCATGTCAGGAATTTTGCCCATTTAATTCAGACTATACCTTGAATTTTTTTCTTTGACTTTCTGCCTTTCAGTAACCCACAGGTATTAAATTGTCATGTGTTTACGTAGTGTCAAAATGGTTTGAAAGCTCTCAGTATGCCTCTGTCCTCAGGCCCTCCAAGGTTTGGAGGCCTATCTCCACCCACCACCACTTCCCCTGCCGGTGGCGGACTCCCTCAGGTGTCGGTGTGTTGGTGGTTCTTTGTGTCTGGGGGTGGGCGTCCGGGTACACACCGGCTCACTCGCTTGTCGGGGCCTGGGGCCTGGGGCTCGCTCGGACCCCTTTGGAGGTGGGGTGCCCCCGGCCTCTCGGCCTGGGGCTCGGTCACTCAGGCGCAGCTGGGGGCCGGCGGAGCTCACCGGCGCGTCACTGCAACTCCCCCTGACTTCTGCTCCGCGGCTGCTGGGCGAGCCCTCATCTGGGACTCTCCTCAGCTCTTACTGGAACAGTGGCGCGGCTGCCCCTCTGTTGGTCTTCCTTGGTCTCTTGTGTTCTGGGGGCCTCTGGATGTCTGGAGTTTTGATCTCCTCCATACCCACTTCACACCCTGGAGGACGGGGCTGTGGCCCCCCCACACTCCCTAGCAGATCATTACATGGAGAAACCTTTGGAATGCAAGCATGCTGATCCACACAGGTATGCACACATGGGTATTCACAGACGCGGACTAAAGCTTTCTTGGCTGCTGCCTCAAAGCACACTGTGCGCTGTCTATCTTGCACAATATCGTTTATTATTTAGTAAATATTGATATCTATGACTAGCTAGTTTATTGTGATGGTGCTTTGTTTTCTCTATTATTATGTTGCTCTTTGTTGTTTGCTGTCTCCTCTGTTTGTTTTTTTTGTTTGTTTTTTTTTTTCTCCATACAGGTGACCCAGGAGTTCTTTTTTTTTTTTCTCTCTCTTCCCCCCCCTTCTCACCGTCTCTTCTCCCCTTTGGTTTTCTTTCTTTCTCTCGCCCTCTTTCTCTCATTCATTCCCCCTGTCCTATTTATTAAAAAAAAAAAAAAAAAAAAAAAGTATGCCTCTGTGCTACTAGGAGACCAGGCTGCACAACTCAAGAGTGAACTTTCTAAATTTACATGATGCTTCCAGCAGCAGCCATGTTTGCTCATTGTTTGTCCTCCAGGTTTGGTTTCACAAGGAAAAAAAAGAAAAAAAAAACTTTGCGAGCAATGCTTTTCAGCTACAGAATCTCAAATATCAGATGCCAGTGCTTCCCTGAGCACCATGACAAGTTTCAGAGCTCTCTCTGTTTACAGCTGCATGACAATGAGATGTTAATGTAGCTTCGAAAGAAACAAGAGTATGGTGTAGAAAGTACCCATGGAACGTGGTTAAATGGCTAAAACCGAAAAAAATGAATGCGATAATGAAAGAAATAATGATCCCCCATGCCCTCCATCACTATACAACAAAAAAGTGGTTTCTCACATCTCTTTCTGTGTTTAAATATAACAAAACCCCAAAAAGTTTGCAATACTGTTGTGCTGATACTTGCATATCATATTGCAAATGCAATGCCAGTTTGAAACTGGGCATGGTCAAAGAAGCAATATTAAAGTGGTGTACTAATTTTGGGATTTTTAGCTCACACACACGCACACAGTTACTGGACAAATGAGTGAGTGAGCAGCAAATGGCATTACTTTCATTGCCTTCACCACCCAAACTTTATTATCCCCAGGCTGCTCCTCCACCAACGACAGCCAACATGTTTGAAAGTGTAAATCTGCAGAGAGATAATGCACTGCGCCCTATACTTGGAGGGAAAGAGAAAATGAGCCTCCCCTCCCTTCTTCGCACAGAGACTAATGACACCAGGGAAGTTTGAGAAATAGTGATGGTGAAAAACTTGTGGAGCAAATGCTTCTCAGTCAAGAAGACTTATTCCCTGTTAAGTTGTGGAGATTTTTTTCTTAATTTTCTATTTTTGTTGTATACGTCCCCTCTTTCTCCCTGCTTCTCTTTATGACGTGTTCTTTGGTGCTTTGGGAATGCATTCAGTGAATTGCTCTAGTTAGAAATGACAAAACAGAAATTGGAAGAATATTTCTCTGACAGAAATAATGGTGCTGGGACTGTGGAGTAAGAAGAATTCTGCTGATGTGTTGTGGGACATAGAGTGGAGCCCTGAATGGCATTTCAGAGCACTTTACATTTTTACAGTCCAACAGCTCCACAGTCATCGGTGATGATGTGTGTGAGTCATGAACACATTCATGTTCACTGCTGAAAAAGCAGAGGGACCTCTGTTCAGCTCCCTGTAGGGCCAATATGTTATGGATCATTTTGTAGCTGTGGAATTACTATATGTTTTAAAAAGCATACCATCTGTGCCTCTGGGTACACTAAACTCCACATACACTCACCGGCCACTTGATTAGGTACTTTGCATATGCTCAGTTGCTTGTTAAACCAAATATGCAATGAGACAATAAAATAGATGAACTCTCCTTCCCTAAACTGCATTTGATGAAGAAAGGTGATATAAGTGACTTTGTTTGAGCCATGGTTGTTGATGCCAGACAGACTAGCCTGAGTATTTCAGAAACTGCTGACCCACTGAGATTTTCCTGCTGAACCGTCTCTAGGGTTTAGAGAGAATGGTCGGAAAAAGATAAAATATCCAGTAAAAATGCCTTGTTGACTAGTGGCTGCTCCAGGATGATAGGAAAGCAACAGCAACTTAAATAACAATCAAGGTATGCAGAAAAGCATTTCTCAATTCCCACATCAAACCTGGAAGAACATGTTTACCGCAGCAACTAAGACAGGAAACGGAGGCTACAATTCACATGGAACGAATAAATCTGGGATAAAGGAAGACTGTTTGTAGAGTCAATTTCTGCTCCAGTATTTGAATGGTAGGGTCAGAATTTGGTGTAAACTACATGAAGCATGGATCCACCGTGCCTTGTGCCAACAGTTAAGACTGGTGGTGCTAATGTAATAGTACAGAAGATATTTTTGTGGCACATTGTGTCCCTTAGTACAAACTGTGCATCAGTACAACGCCACAGCCTACGTGAGTATTGTTATTGACCATGTCCATCCCTTTAGAACATTTTGTTTGATGGCTGCTGCTAGCAGGATAATGTGCCAGGTCACAAAGCTCAATTCATCTCAAATTGGTTTCTTGAACATGACAGTGAGTTCACTGTACTCAAATGGCCTCCACAGTCACCAGATCTAAATCCAATAGAACACTTTTGGGATGTGGTGGAATGAGAGATTCGCATCATGGCCAACAAATCAAATCAACAACTGTGTGATGCTATTAAGTCGATGGACCAAAATCTCAGAGGAATGTTTTCAGCACCTTGTTGAATCGAGTTCATGAAGACATGACCGCAGTTCTGAATATACGTAGAAGTGTGTCAAAATCTGTACTAGCAAAGGGTACGAACAAAGTGAACTGTAAAAACTTAACTTAATTACTTAATGTTCAGTACAACTACAAGAACTGGCTCTTCATAGATCTCACTTTGACTGTGATTTAAGATTTATTATAGCTTTTTGGTAGGTAAAAAACTATTTACGTGAGCTTTATCAACTTGCTTCTGTGATATTTAAACTGTAACATGCAATCCCATTTTTTATGTTCATCTACTAGTTTTATATACTAATATTCTTGCTTATAGACTCTGTTGTGAGTGAGCGAGTAATATAATATGACTTGTAATGTAAAAGTAATTTGATAGCTATTGCTTTGCCTGAAGCATCTTAGTAGCCATCTCATAAATCATGTTCCTAACCACACAAATGTGTGTCATCAGGTGTCATGTAACAACTACCCTTTGCCCAAGTGACACCCGACTGTGTTAAAGACTAAAACTGTGCATGTCAGGCTGGATAAACAGTCTGTCCCATCTAGCCTTATAAATACTCTGTTATGCAGCTGCCCACTGCTGTTATATACTTTCGTGACTTGCCAGAGTGTCGTCTTTTCCTGCCTGAGTGCCCGAGCTATGACTACGTTGCCATCTGTCGCATCTCTCTCTCTTCGGTGACTGCTATTTGCTCTGCTATATCACTCATGTCTTGTCTGCATCTCCTCAGACTCGCAGTCAGTCTTCTGTTTGTCCACAGCATTTGTGCAAAGTAGATCATTCATGTAGCTAGTGGGAGTTCATGTTAATTAATCCTTCTTAAATACCACACTGACATCTGATCCTCTGTGTTTTTCGTTTAACAACTCATTTGGATTGTCCTTTTATAAACTTTTGCTGACATTTGCCTATTGCTTACATTTTTCATTAATTGATGAATATGTAAAGACGCTGATTTATGTGACAGTTTAAACTCTGAAAGGCAATTTTGTTAACTTTAACGAATGCTTGTTATTGTTAAAGTTAACCCTTCCCTTAGTTCTTCTTGTCTTTCTGGTATAATCTCAAGTTATTTCCAGAAATATACCTTCTGCTTTTCACAGCATGTAGACGAAGTGATTTTTGAATGAAAATCCTATGTCAGCAACTCTTTACTGATGTATTACTTCACTGATGATAACCCTCTACCTCAAAAGCACATACTTTATCTTACCTTTTTGGTTGAAACATAGTTAACTGCCCGTGGCGTCTACATTCAAACTGCATAACCTGTTTTTTTGGGGTTTTTTTTGCACTGTAGCAACCCCTGTGATGTACAAATGGCAAACACAAGCAATCGCTGACCTTGACATTTTAGTGAGTGTTGATAGCATTGCTCCATATTTGGACTCCATATTTTTTTTTCTGCAACCACAGATGAGCAAGAAAGTTACCTGTAGGTATAAAAATGACCCCCTGTGAACTGCTGCAGAAATAGTTCCAGTAAAATTAGGTATGCTGGGAAAACATGGAAATATGAGTGTGTGAGCCATCTCATTACGTTGTGACTTATCTGCCTTGAACTGCCAAATATAATTTTAAGCATTAACTAGCCTCCACCTGAAGAACCTCTCCTTTTTAGTGGCTTTATAACTGCCAAATATTTCCCCTTCTTTTCCCCAATGACTACATCTGCCTCAGCTTTGCTTTCAGATGACTGGCTTCTTTGCTTAGTTCAAATGGTCAGTTTTTTCATGCTGCGCTTTGATGACAGGCCACATCTCCTCATCACATGAAAAACCTGGCTGATGGGCCAGCAAGGTTGCTCCTCACCTCCCACTGCTAACTGAGATTTGTTTCTTATTAGTAAAAAATGCCAACGATTTTGTTTTAACACAAAGCTAAAAATGCACTTAATGAAGTAAAGTGTACAAAATAGCCCTCCAAAACATAAACAATATAGTCTTTAATGCAGCAAAATTGTCCTTGGCATTGTTGTAATGTCTTATATAATGAGCTACTGAATAATTCATAGTGATTCATTAATACATAAGAAGCATTTAATAATGTAGCTGATCATGGTGGAGACTTTGCTTTGGTGTAGTTTAGCTGCTGAATGCTCTGATCTATAAGAAAAACCCTGTACTGATATGTAAAGGAGCAAAAGTAGAATTTTTTTTTTTTAGATAAAACCTTTTTGTGAAAGTGTTAAACAATTAAATCCTTAACAGATAACACATACATATTCTAAAATATATGGGCTCACTTTAAATCTAAATATGAATGATGAAAAGGAAAAGTTAGAATATGGCAGTCCGAATAAAACACTCTCAGAACTGAAAAATCCAAACTGCTGAGTGGCATTTGATCAGTGGGTTCAGAGCTTGACATCAGAATATCTACATTGTTTGATAAACATTTCAGTTTCAGTCTCAAACTGTCAAATAGCGAATTATTCTTTCATGAATAACCATTTGCACCGATGTTCAAGGCTCATGCAGAGAGAAATATGTTGAGGTGGAGATGCGAAACTCTTCATAGCAGCAGCCTGAAAAAAGCAAACTGAAATGCAGCCACAAAACATGTCACCTTTAGGGTTACAGATGTGACTCTCGTATTTCCTCAACTGGAAAAAAATTCTGCCATAGATGCTGCTGCACTTGACTGAGCTGAGCACTACTCTCTCTTTTTGGGAAAACTGGTGAAAGACAGTCTGGAAATCAGCAAGTGAAGTGTGAGCTCCCTTGGCAGGTTAACCCCCCCCCCCCCCCCCCAAAATAAGTAAATAAATTAAAAAAAAAACCCAACAACAAACAAAAAAAAAACCGACCCAGATTTTTATTTTCAAAAAATTCTAGGCATGCTGGATTATCGAAAACACTTGAGATCAGCCAATTACACCTGATAAACCAGTAAACGTGGCTCTTATTATACTATACACTCGCAGCCAGTTCTCACTTTGAGGAGAGAACACTATGACATTGAGGTAATGAACTCATAACATGTATATAAATGTACCATCTGTCGTAATGCCATGCATGAGTTGGTACAGGTACTTGTGATGGAATTTTGAGTTTCTCTTTATCATGGAGTGGCTGATTTTCCAGGCCTATTATAGTGAGTCACTTTGTGATGCTGTGCCATATTGCTGTGCTAACCACCAATCAGAGACTACTGATGCAGGGAATATCTGGTCATGTTTGAGTGAGAATCTGTTATTGAGTGACTTTTTGCTCTGGAAGCCATTTCAGAATAAAATCTGCATAATTGCTGCCCTAAAATGTGACAGGCTATCATTATCTCCGGACAGCAGCTTTTTTGAGCTAGGCTTATTCCTTTTTAGAACATAATTTGGTCAAAATTCAGTGGACACAAAGCCTGTTTTCTTTCCAACTCTGGCTCCTCTTACATCCCCATAACACTTAAAAGCTAAACTGCTGCAGTAATTACAGTCACATAGCTCTGATCATTTGCCAGAGGTTGGACATTTAATCTTATCAGAGGCAATCACCATAAGGAACAGTTCTAATATCCCCCATGAAAGTCTGTAAATGCATTGCTCCTTGATATTTTTACATTTGTAGCCTTCAAACCATTATATTTATATTTCCTTTTATAAATTAGGCGCTATGAGCTGAGAAAGTGACAGTAGTGCTGCTATGCTCCATTACAGCTAAGCATTCTGTGCAATGACATCCCCTGCTCATCTCCAAAATTGCTTATCACACAAACGTGCTCGGACGAACCCTTTAATGCTTAAATGTTTGCAGCAGAGCAAAAACACCAGTAACATCAAATCTGTCAGCGTGTTTTCATGTTTACTTTGTACAATACCATTATCTAGTGTCCTAATTACACAGACGAAAGTAGCAGCACGAAAAATTGGCGATGCACAGAACTGCAGATACAGGACTTAACAAGTTCATTTGCCCTTTTCTTGCAATCTCTGATGGCCACAGAACTCCCGCCGGTATGGACCCTGCTGACACTGCACACAAGTAGCTTGCATTCAAAGACAAGTTGACAGCATCCATTCGTGACTTTATAACCGAAATGATTAAGAGCCAAATCTTTACAGTCCAGTACAGGCCCAGGTCTAAAACAAGCCTTTGCCTACAACAAAAACACCTTTGACTGACTATTCTGTTTAACAGAGTTTTTATCAAGACTTCATCTTTATAGTCAGTAGCATTTGTCTTCTAGTATTCTCCTATTAGATCAAATTGTATGTCAATAGTTACAAATATTACTGCCTAATGCTTTTCATTGATTCAAATAAAAAGTTTAAGCTTAAATTCCAAGAGTCAGGCATCTAGAGGATACAGCCCCTACTGCTCAGGGGGGAACATAGGAAACACAGGAGAAGGCAGCATAATCACCGCATGATATGCAGTTTCCTCTCCCAGACATTAAAGAGAATTTCGGTCCTCCATGCCAATTTAAAAGCATCTTCATGGGACTGAAATTTTGTGTGGTTTTATCAAATCAAAAAAGATTGCTGTTTTCATGTTCTTTATGGACAGATTTGTCATCTTCCTGATTAATATTTAATAATAACCCAGAGATTCTTATATCAAAAACTCCAAGGCATATACAACACTTACTTGCTGGCATTGCTACAGCGATGAAAAAAAAATTGTATTTGATCTAAGCTCTCGCAATCTGCAGCTTCCTCTTCAGCACTGGAGGTTGACTGAATTTGCTGTGGTAGAAACGGGCACTATAATTACCAATAATTACATGTTTTTCCTTCCATGGCAGTGTTTACATGTGTTGTGTTTAATTTTAGATTTCACCATTAAATGATTCCCAACTCTCACTTATTTGTGAGAGCAGTAATAATTATGATGATTGTCAGTGTAAAAGCAGGGAATCAGAAGAGGCTTTCAGGATTTTGTGTATGAGAGGCTGTATTCTCTTTTATTGATATTTCTGTTAGACGATGAGAGCTTGGAGGCTGAATGGGGCAGCACAATGACAGTTTCAGTTGAGAACTGTTATGGTTGTTCAAACTGAAATTCAAATTCAGATAGCTTATTGGCATGAATGTTTAGCTAAACAATGTTGCCAAGGTCTCAGACTTCTCGGTATAGTGTGCAACAATTCATCCACCTATCCATCCATCCACTCATCCATGCATTCATCCAACATCTCTGGTAGCTGGCAGGTGAAAATAGGAAAGCAAGTGACTCTTTCCAAATGTGGACAAACACCTGTCTCCCCAGCCCGAAGACTTTTGTTTTTAACAAACTCCAATTATTTCCCCTTAATGAGCTCCCGTAGTGGTCGATGTGCTCTCCCATCATCATTACTGCGGGGACAGCAGTTGCAGTGCTGGGCCTGACTGGCAGCTTACACAGACCTGTTCTCCCTGACTGACTGCAGGCTGCACTTCCTGACAGCTGGAAGCCAGCCTCCTGGAGCACAGCATACAATCACACACAAAAGGAAATACACAAGCACACAAATGCATGAACTTGTGTGGGCACTCAAAGTTTTTACTTGAAGTTCTGTTTTCTGTTTTTTTTGTTTGTTTTTTTAAATTCAATATCACAATTACCTTGATATCAAGAAAAAAGAACCACTTGCCAAAGAGCACTGTATTTCCTTTTTAACCATGCCATTTCCCACTTTTCTTTCCTTGAGCTGCAAAAAAATCTGTTTGACCTTTAAACAATAGCTAAAAGTAGCAAACGTTTTAAAATGTTTTAAAAGTGTGGAAACATTATGACGATTTTAAGTGTCAGCTTAAACACATTATTGCAAAATACCCAGCAGTCTGCACACTTAAAAAAAATTCTAATAGTGAGAAACAACTGACAATGGCTCATCTTCTCATTTTCGCTGATTCCTGTAAATATATATCTATATATAAGCCCTGTGATGATTTTTAGCGTCCAGAAGCTTTGGTTCGTACATTTGATGAAAGTATTTACAATTTATCAAATAAAATCATTCAATCATTTTATTTTTCCCTGGTTCAACTTCTCAAGGGAAAGCAAGGATTGCATTGATTTGTGATTTCATTTCCCCAGACACGAGTGCTGGGGTCAGCAGCAATATAAGAAGCAGCAGCAATAACTGATGCACACAAGACAGCTGTTAACCCAGGATTATGGTTCTGGTGTCTGTGTTTGATTTAAGCACTGATAGAAATACGAATACGGAGGTAAAAATTCCAGACTTTCCGAAAGGAATATGGTTAACGCTCTTCAAAGAGTAATTGCTTCTTTTCATAATATATCATTATAATGATTAATATAACTTGCATGGCTTCACAATAGCTTTCACATCACATTTCACAGTACTGGCTCTGCCTGCTGCTGCTCCATGCAGAGAGGCCTGAAAGAGCCTTTAAAGACCTCGAAAAAACGATGAAATAGAAAGCTGTTGCACTGCAGCATACGGCATCTACACCTTCACTTAAGGAAGTGTGTGAATGCAGCATGTAACGTGTCTGTGAGTTAACGAGTTGAAATGATGCAAGATTATGTGCTAGCTAAAACATGTCTGATGCAAAGTGTCAGATTGTAGAGAAGTGTTTTCTGACACGCTCAAATCAAAGTCAGTCTATCTCAGCAGTTTGCAAACACTATGTGTGAGTTTGTAGGTAATAACTGCAGAGTTGTTAAATAATAATGTAGTTGGCAGCATTTGAAAGATTACTGGTTTTCCCATCACAATTACAATAATGTGCCCAAACGAATTGCTTCATCAAGATAATGTAACTTATTACATCTGATTACGTTTTGGTTATTTTTCCAACAAACACTTGAAACTCAGCTGAAAAAAGAAGATAAAAACACAAAGCAGGCAGTGCAAACCTCCAAATGATCTAATAATGATTTCAGACAGTTTTTTTTTAATTTGCCAAGATTCGACACTGAGAATTTGTTAACAGCATTTTTACAGGCTGTATAAAAATACAACAAAAAAAAGCCTTACACTCTGGACTGAGCCTCTTTCTTACAGTCATGTTGAAAACTAATTCCTTTGATTAGTTCATCACCAGCAAGTGTGAACTATGAGTAGTTTGTGCAGAAGTTTTGGCAGTTTAGTGGTCTGGAACATTCAGGTGTGTTAACACAAATCTTTTTAGTGGATGTCACCCCAAATTCAACCCAAGGTCAAATCAATGACATGCTCAAAGGAACTGCAAAAACCCAAGAGCTACATGTCAGTCCTAAAGGCCTCAGCATGTTAAATGTTATTGTTCGTGACAGTAGGATTAGAAAATAACTATTGCTTGTTTTGAATTATTGCCAGTAACTGCAAGACTTCTGGAACAATGTCATTTGGACATACAAGACCAGAGTGAAGATGCTCAGCCGAAATACATAGCACATCAGCACAAACTACTCATAGAAACTGTCAGCATGGTGGTGAAGGGGTGATGAATTGGGCTTCTGTTGCAGCCACAGGACCGACCCTGGCAACGTTCAGTCATTGAGTTGACAATGAACTCTGTTGTGTACTAAATTATTCCACAGCCAAATGGGAGACCCGACTGCTAAGGCTAGGCTGAAGTTGGGTCATGCAACAGGACAATGACCCCCAAAACAGCAGAAAATCTATAACAGAATGACTGAAAAAAGAAATTGAGCCCAGTCAAAGTCCACACCACAGTCCAATGAAAATGCTGTGGTGTGACCTTAAGAGAACTGTGCATAAATGAATGCCCACAAACCTCAATGAACTGAAGCAACACTGGAATGACGAGTGGGCCAAAACTCCTCAATAAAGACGTGAAACTGATCAAGTCATACAGAAAATGAAGGCTTCAAGTTATTGCTGCTGAATTATGAGGTGTACTTAATTTTCCACAGGTGGGTGTGGCTTTGAAAACTTCCTTTTCATATGACTATATCAGAATTTAAATTTTGGTTATTTTGAGCAATGTGATATGATTTGTATCAGAGGTGGCTCAAATTATAAAAAAATGGATCCAATTACAGTAATTAATCCTCAAAAATTGAGTACAGCTTTGCTGTTGGGAAAAATGCCAAAAGTGGCATTACTCGAAGGCAAAAATAATCAGAGCAGCAGAATGAATGTTAATTCTAACTTGTAAGCCCCCACTTCTCCCATCTAAGAATATATTTGCCAAATATATTACAAACCTTTCAACATATTATTATTAACAATAATGAAAGTTTTATCAGTTACTGTGATGATTACAATTATTGGCAATAACATGTGATTTGTAATTTATTCATCATGCAGATAAATTACATGTTACTAGTTAATCGCCAGCACAATCGAAAGCATGTCTGGAGCTGTTACAGTAAGGTACAGTGTTGAGCCCAAATTCACTCTTATAAATCAGTTCAATTCAATTCCTTTTTATTTATATAGTGCCAAATCACAACACCCGGGCCTTAAGGCACTGAGTATTGTAAGGTCAAGACACAACAATAATACTGTTACGTTTCGGTGTTGTCAGTGTTTTGTTTTTGCGTGACTGTCATGTGTTTCCTGTTTTACTTTGAAGGTCTGTTGTTATCTTAGTGTGTTCAGTTTACATTTTCCCTGTCTCGTCAGGTCTATTTGCCCCAGCTGTGTTTCCCTCCTGTGGTCCATTCCCTAATTGCTCCGTCTATGTATTTAAGCCCTGTGTTTCTGTATGTCATGGTCGCGATCTTCCCCCCCGTTGTAAATAGTTTGACGTCTTGTGTTTGGTGATGTAAATAAATGTGGTATCTTGCTTTAAATCTCGTTTTGGGGATTATTTTTCGTCATGGGATATTTTCGTTTTGGGATTTTGGTGGAGAGCCTTCGTGGTTTTATTTTCTTTATCTTTGTTTTTCTACGTTGCACCCCGGTTGCCTAGGCCGGGGTGTAACATATGGGGGCTCGTCCGGGATCGCTGGAGGGTCCGAAGGAGGGACAGCTTCGGCCTTCTGTCTTCGCTGGAGGGTCCGAGGACCGCTTCAGCCTCCGTCTGTCTTCGCTGGAGGGCCCGGGGACCGCTCCAGCCTTCATCCGCCTTCGCTGGAGGATCCGAGGGACCGCTCCAGCCTTCTGCAGCTGGTGGGCTGCGTGTCCGTGTGTGCAGCTGGTGGGCTGCGTGTCTATGTGTGCAGCTAGTGAGCTGCTCGTCTGTCTTCGCTGGAGGATCCGAGGGACCGCTCCAGCCTTCATCCGCCTTCGCTGGAGGATCCGAGGGACCGCTCCAGCCTTCTGCAGCTGGTGGGCTGCGTGTCCGTGTGTGCAGCTGGTGGGCTGCGTGTCCGTGTGTGCAGCTGGTGGGCTGCGTGTCCATGTGTGCAGCTAGTGAGCTGCTCATCCGCCTTCGCTGGAGCGTCCGAGGGACCGCTCCAGCCTTCATCCGCCTCTGCTGGAGGGTCCGGGGGACCGCACCAGCCTTCGTCGTCTGCTGGAGGGTCCGTGGGACCGCTCCAGCCTCCATCAGCTTCGTCTGCCTTCATCCGCCTTCGCTGGGGGGAGGGTCCGTGGGACCGCCCCAGCCTTTGTCGTCGCTGGAGGGTCCGTGGGACCGCTCCAGCCTTCATCCGCCTTTGCTGGAGGGTCCGGGGCGCCGCTTCAGTCTTCGTTTGTCTTCGCTGGAGGGTCCGAGGCACCGCTCCAGCCTTCGTCTGCCTTCGCTGGAGGGTCCGTGGGACCGCTCCAGACTTCATCCGTCTTCGCTGGAGGGTCCGGGGGACCGCTCCAGCCTTCGTCGTCTGCTGGAGGGTCCGTGGGACCGCTCCAGCCTCCACCAGCCTTCATCCGGTTTTGATCAAACATTTCACTTGGGGTTACATGTTTGATTTTTGGGTGGGGGGAAATGTTACGTTTCGGTGTTGTCAGTGTTTTGTTTTTGCGTGACTGTCATGTGTTTCCTGTTTTACTTTGAAGGTCTGTTGTTATCTTAGTGTGTTCAGTTTACATTTTCCCTGTCTCGTCAGGTCTATTTGCCCCAGCTGTGTTTCCCTCCTGTGGTCCATTCCCTAATTGCTCCGTCTATGTATTTAAGCCCTGTGTTTCTGTATGTCATGGTCGCGATCTTCCCCCCCGTTGTAAATAGTTTGACGTCTTGTGTTTGGTGATGTAAATAAATGTGGTATCTTGCTTTAAATCTCGTTTTGGGGATTATTTTTCGTCATGGGATATTTTCGTTTTGGGATTTTGGTGGAGAGCCTTCGTGGTTTTATTTTCTTTATCTTTGTTTTTCTACGTTGCACCCCGGTTGCCTAGGCCGGGGTGTAACAATACAGAGAAACCTCATTAATCAGACAACCCCTTATGAGCAAGCACTTTGGCGCCAGTGGGAAGGAAAAACTCCCTTTTAACAGGAAGAAACCTCCTGCAGAACGAGGCTCAGGGAGGTGCAGCCATCTGCCATAACTGGCTGAGGGCGAGGGGAGTGAGACAGGACAACAGACATGCTGTGGAAGAGAGCCAGAAATTAATACTAGCTCATAATTAAATGCACGGTGGTGTGTAAACACATAGTTAGGAAAAGGGGCGAGAGAAGAAAAAACGCTCAGTACATCATTGGAAGGGTGTATTCAGGTATCTGATCCAACCCTGACTATAAGCTTTGTCAAAAAGGAAAGTTTTAAGCCTAATCTTAAAAGTAGAGAGGGTGTCTGTCTCCTGAATCCAAGCTGGGAGCAGGTCAGACAGAAGATGGCCCTGAAAGCTGAAGGCTCTGCCTCCCATTCTACTTTTAAATATCCTAATCACAAGTCGTAGAGCGAAATGCTCTACTGGGGTGACATGCTACTGAGCTCTAAGATAAGATGGGACCTGATTATTCAAGACCTTGTATGTGAGGAGAAGAGATAATTCTGGATTTAACAGGGGGCCAGTGAAGAGAAGCAAATATAGGAGAACTATGCTCTCTCTTTCTAGTCCCTGTCAGTACTCTTGTTGCAGCATTGATCAGCTGAAGGCTTTTCATGGAGTTTTTAGGACGACCTGATAATAATGAATTACAGAAATGCAGTCTAGAGGTAACAAATGCATAAACAACTTTTTCAGCATTACTCTGAGACAGGGTGTTTCCAATTTAAGAGATATTGCTAAATTAAAAAATAAAAACATACACACTTGCTAAAAAGAACAATATTTGAAAATGGGCTTTCTGTTGTCAACAAGTTTGTATTTATTTGATTAAACAAATGCATTTGAGAAAGTAAAGGCTGATGTGATCACATCATGAACTAAGTGAAAAGAGAACGTAACATAATAATTCAAGAGCAACTTTTCTTTAATTAGGTAACATTGGGGCAAGCTGTCAAATGCTTTCTCAGCTGGCAGCTGCCACTTGCAGCAAGCCAGGCCTGTAATCCCATTTTGTTTATGCATATCATGTGCTAATGTAAAATATGATCATCTTTATTTGACTTTACAGAAGTGTAGGAGAATGTGCTGGATGTTGTATGTGTATATATTAAATAGCGATAGACATAACTATATTACTATAATTCTTATGCTAACAAAAGCTTGAGAAATATGGAGATCTATTTTTTATCAAGTCATCAGCCAATTCTAATGAAGTTGTTTTACGATATTATATTAATTTATTGTCTAAAAGCTGCATTATGCTGTCTTTATTCCATTCGGTTTACCCTCTAATCCCCACCGACTTTGCTAAATCTGAAATAAAATCTGCACTAATTCACACGCTGTGGAATGTTAATTTATAGCTTGGCTCACACAACAGATAATATGGGGCAATTATCTGCCTTTTCATATGTAAAGTATATTTTGGTTCATGTGGTGTCTCAGAGCTGAACAACACATTTAAACACATTGAAAGGCCAGAAGAGACCTCTCCAAGGATCTCAGATTACATTAGCTGTTAGCTAAAACTACGGTTAGCTGTATAGTTTATAATTAACTTAAAATTACTAAAATAAGGGATTTAAACTACTGAGATGAATTTAGAGGCGGCATTTCTTAATCAGCCAAAAGTTTCACATGATTTGTTGTACTGTTGGCATGAGAATAGCACACCACAGAAATCACAAGGTAGATAATTGAATTAATTATTCAATGTTCTAACACGCTAGCCTAGATAATAAACATATTAAACATTTTTCCTAGTTGAAAAAAGAAAAACCTGAAATAATATGCTGGTTAATATTGTTAGATCACAGCAGCCCAGTAATATAGGTAATGTAGACTATGTAAAAATACTTTTTGTTGAAATGTAAAAGTATTTAGTGGCCAATATGCACATGTCTTGGGTGTTTAACTAACTGAAGTTATAGAAAAGATTTTTTCAATATAAATGGTATCTGTGGCTGAAATTTTGTAATGTAAAAAACTTTCTTTGTACTTTAAATGTATCATGCAGCGGTGTATAGAATAAAAATGGTAGGAGTACAAGAACATAACCCAGTTCAGTGTGTTGACCAAGCCAGTTGCTAAGAGAAGAACATTAAAAACCTAAAAAATTGCAGTTCCTATGCTATGGCATGCCCTAAAAACAACTAAAATTGAATACACACCGTATAAGATATAGTGTGGAAGAAAATAAAATGTCAGTACTTCAAAACAACCTGACTATTTGTAGATCTGCTTTGTTACATTGTACCACTGGTTCAACATATAACAGTTTAATGCCACCAAAGATGAATGGGTGCCTTAAACATTACCATAAATTTCAGCCAGCTTCTCTGCGACACTGGCTTCAAAACAGGGCATCATTATTTTTTATCATATTACATCAGATTAAACAGTCCTTCTGTCTTCTGGTGTTATGAAAATAGGTACAAGAAATACAGTAATGCCTACATTTACATTTCCAATATACAAGTCGGCCAGTTATCATTGTAACAAGAAGATTTACACCGAGAGGTTTCCATCCAGTAGCAGTGCCACCGTACTCTATCACTGATAAATGGGCTAGCTCCGATCTGTGGACTTGTGCTCTGCCAGCAACATTGCATTGAATGAGCTGAACACAGTGACCTTGATACCCAGACTCAGAGTTGGTAAAGAATGAAGACTGACAGAAATGTAATGAAGTGTTTGGGAATATTAAGTGCCATTCTCACTGACATTGAATTGCAGTTTAGTATTTTATTATACCAAAATTGCCCACTGCAACTGTAGAACCTATATCCAGGACTCAAAGTCACCTCATAAATGCCATAAAAACGAAGAAACAAATGGTTTGCAGCAACCTGTGGTGAAAAGCAGCCCTATTATACATTTATTTAATATAGTATAGTAGAAATTGTTACTAGCAATCAAATCATTACTGGCACCAGTGAACCATGTGTAAAGGAGTAATTGACAATGAGGTAAAACACATTTGAATCCATGCATGTATAACAGCAGACTTACCAGACAAGTATTTGTTATCCAGCCTTTTTTGTGTGGCCTAGATTCATCTAACTGAGATTGGTTCTTGATAGCACTGTTGTTGCTCCTCAATCCTCCCTTCTCACAGCTTCAAGCACTGACCACATTCAGAATGGGGCACACATGCACGCATAAAATAAATACAAAAATAAAATATAACCTTTTACTAATGTGAACAGACCTGACAAAAATGAAGGCTTTTTGAGACACAATCCACATTTGCCAAATTTATCTTTATAGTGATGGCAGATGCAATGAATGTGAGGAATTTCTGTCCAGATACAAATTTGAGTGCTGTTCCTTACAGCTAGCATTGAAATGAATTTTTCGTTAGACTCCAATCATGTTGATCGCATAGCTCTACACTTAATGAATGATATCAAGCTCAAATGATCTACATTTTGCACAACAAAGTCCTCAAATCTAAAGACCCTTATTACAAAGAATTTCATCTTTTTTAAAGCACTTATTTGAGTGTTAGCAGGCCTAGAAATGTACAGGAATACAGAATATGCCTATAATAATCCCTATGCTGTATGTGTCTGTATTAACATATTCAAAATTTACTTTGCATCCTAAACGTTCTGTCGCAATACATTCTGCTGGTGTACCAACTCTGTCTCTCTAGCCTTACCGCCCTTCAGCAAACAGTGGTGATGATAAACTATATTGATGAAACTATTGTGTGATGAATGATTCAGGAATAGTGGGTGAATCATTTTTCATGCTCCTTCGGGAAATTTGTACCATCACCGCACACTGAAAGCTTAGGAGGACTTGGGAAAAAAAACTCTACAAAGGAAAGGGATGTCACATCAAAAAGACATTGCAAGAAAAATGTTTATTTGATAAATATGAGAACACTAAATCAAGTCAGAGAAGCTCCACAAACCACTTTTTTTTCATCTCTAACCTGTAGTGGTTTGTCGCATTTTTTCATATTAAGTGCTGTTCTTCTTTCTCTTAATTAAATGTGGTTTTTATTGTTTTGTGACTGCTTCAAAACAAAGCAAAGCTTTCTTGTGACCACACGTCATGTCATTGCTGCAGCTCTCCTAATGCCAAAAACTGAGATGTGATTAGCTGAGAAGTTCAGAAACACAGATTATTGTAGGGGAATCATTTATTCAGTAGTTTACGCAAATGAAGGCTGTGGGAAATTCTAAAAGAATAAACCGACACATTCTCGCTCCTTGCATAGTGAAGCTGGGTCAGAGACCCATTCCTATCATATTTCACAGACCTTGGGATACCAATTTAGCATCTAATTTGAAGAAACACATAAATGACACAACCTTCAACCTTAGATTTCTGTCTAGGGACACTTTAATTGCAGCTTTTTGACTCAACCTTTTTGGTTGCTGTTTGATTCGTTTTTAATGAGACATCAAACTACTTGGACAGGTTTAGGGACTAAACTCATTTGGTCAGATTTAGGTGGGGGAAAAATGGGTTGGGTTGAAACACAACTTTTTACAATGTATCATTGCCATTATTACATGTCCTTAGTAAACATAGTTATGGGTGATGTCACTAGTGATCGTACTGTGGGCATGTTTGCTGTGTAGGCATGTTTATTTCAGATGTTAAAGTACTCCTATTTAACCCTAGTACACTTTGTACTCTACACCCATGCAGGTTGACAAGTGATAATAGAATTACAATTGGGTCCTGACAAAGTATCTACACAAGTTAGGAAGATAATAGATTCAATAAACATGAAACTATTTTATTTAAGTTTATTGTATTGTATTTTACATATATACCAAACCTCTGGTATAAAAAAAGTTAAGGCAACATAAGTTTCTTTTTTTTCTTTTTTTCTTTTTTTTTGTATTTCAGGGTTTTTTGTTTCCTCACCATCATCAGTATTTGAATACATTTGGGTCCTTTTTGTTTGTTTAGTCCTCGGGGCTTGGCATTACAGCCATCACGGCAATAGTTATTAGCAGGGCTCAGTATCAACAAAATATAATGTTAAAATTCCATCACTGTGTCAGGGATTTAAAATGACTTTTTAATAAAGGAGTTTACATTTAAGTACACGGGATGATCGCTTTGTTTTGGTATCAGATTGAATTATGTAATTCTACTGGCACTGATGCAGACTACTCTAAAATTGTGTTGTGCATAACTGCGACAGGAGCTCAGTTTTATAAAAAATAGCTTCATAGCTCTGCTAGTCATCAAAACTGACATGAAGTAACTTTAACATATTGAACATATGCATTCAACTCTTATCTCACCTTCTTATTATTTGTTGTTTGTATAATAAATATCATATTTGTCAGGGGCAGACCATGGGTGGATTGTTACTGGGATTTATACTGGGTTTTTCATGCTTATCCCATTGTCTCAAATACTTGTTCATTGGCAAGGTGCAGTTCTCCAAAGTGAGTTGTCAGGATTTAAATCAGAGCTACTACTCAGCCTTTCTATGAGTGTGGGACCTGAATACAGAAAGACTCAAGCTCCTAGGGAAACTGGCTGCTGAAAAGCAGGGCATTTTTGTCCCATAATGAGATTGTGACTGATTTAACTACAAGATAATTATAGATTAAATATGTAATCCTAATGCTCCAAAGGCCATGAAAGATATTTTGCCAGATTATTTTTTGTTAGAATGAGGATTTGGGACTTTGCAGGTGATAGGTTTGTGAGACAGAGACCTGCCCTACTCTGATATGCCTTAAAGACAGGACTGGATTCAGATGAACCCCCAAGAGAGGCTGTATCCCAATAAGGATTACCAAACTTGAAGCTATCCTGCACAGTGGCATTTGATAACAGTCACCTTTTCATCAGTGTCTAGCGCTAGACCCACTTAAACAAAAGAACAATGCAGGTTCAGTTTATTTTATCCAAGCTGCATAAACCTACAGATCCACATGCGCCAGATGGATCTTTCCTAATTTCTAATTACTCTACCTCATAGAAATTCTCAGTGCTCATCCTTTCCATTCAATCTGTCACACTATAGAGATTTACCTGGCAAGAGTTCAGGGAATGACAGTAATAAACCCACCTTCATCTCCACGTTTCTATTCCTAATACACTTCATATTATTGCTAATACTTGTAAATAGGCAACTGAAATCCAGCTCAATATTGTTTGCTGAAATGGCTCACTGTTTATGGATACATGAAGCATAATACAAGGTTGAGATAGCTTAAAGCAATAATGGGAAAGTGTGTGTGAGAGGTGCAAGGAGTGTAAAACTGAAGTTATAGCCAGCATAAGAGTAGACTGGATGGGCAGGGCTGGCTGGTCCAATTATACTTGAGCCTTCAGGAAGAGTGAGAGGTAAAAATGCAGGAATTCATGTCACCTTGAGAAGCTAGTGTTACTAACAGACTTCTGCCCCAGACACTGTGTGTTTTGCAAATATCTATTTTTAGTTTTGGTAGCAGAAAAGGGAAACGATTATGTGCTTCTCATGCAAAAGATATGAATGCTAATGGAAGTTGTAATAGATTGACATATATAGTTGAGAAAATTAAAACACTTTATGTAGCAACAACATGACTTGCAGAATGTCTTTGAGAAGATCTATATACATACTCGGGTTCTTAATGGATTCATTCTATCTTTATCCACCCAAATAACATCTTTTTGGGAAACAATTTAATTCTAAAATTTAAAGTGGTTCAGCTTCACTGATGAAATTCTAGTATTAGAACCCTGGTGATATATATTTTAAAGTTAAACACTGTGTCTGAGTCCCTCTCCGGTCCCTTATACATGAACAGCTTGGTGAAGTTTCATCGATGCATCCTATCCGCACAGAGAAATACAACCACACACTCGTCCATTTGCACATAAGAGCAATTTAGAGTAATCAAATAACCTAACAAAGATGATACACCTGGAGAAAAGCAGTGTAGAAGATCAGCGGAGCCATTAGCTGGTGCAGCGTGGCATAAAGATCAGCTTTCATCAGCGGATATACCAGATTTGTGGGCTGAGCATGCTACCCACATTTATCACTAGACTGATTAGACTGCATTCACTGTATGTAATTGTTTATAATGTAAAGTCTTCACTAGAAGAAGCACAGATTCAGCTCTTATTTTTTCTAAATCTTTCAATAATTTGCATTAGAACATCAATAATTCACTTTCTTTTTCTTGCTTCTTTGCATTACTTATGCCACCTAATGTAGAAGATAATCCTGTATAGGTATTTCTCAAAAGCTCATCTGTCTTGTGTTCTGGTTTGTTTATGTGACCGAGTGAGAGTGCATGTTTGTGTGTTTGTGCATGTGTAAAAGTCTGCTCTAGTAATCAAGCTCTTTTATTAGAAAGCTGTGCAGTGCATAGGTTTTTTTGTATTACTGCCGGAGCAGGTGGTTTGTCATTGTGGCTGATCGATATTTGATCTTTTTGTTTGTTGCATGGTGGCACAATAAAAGCAGAAGGAGGCAAAATAACAGGGTGCTCCTATAGGGAACCAGATAGCTCCCAAAGCAGACAGAAAGGCTCTTCAAATCCCTCCTCAGGAGGGACAATGTCCGTACAATCTTTGGTAGCAGATGAAGGAGCTGCAGAATTGATAAGAAAACAAAATGGAATAGAAAAGGAGTAGAATAAGATTTGTTGAAAGGGATGCTGATTTTTGACAGAAGGTCACTCCGTTGAGTTACTGTGGGGTTGTCGTAGCTCTACTCATAAATGTGATTTTCTCTGTTCACTATGCCTCTTGATGAATGATGTTAGTGTTTAGTGAATCCCTTGAGGATTTAGCCATTTAGAAAATTGACTGCATGACTTTCCCACAACAATCATGGAATCGCACTAATGTGAAGACCTGACTAGTTGGACACCAGCTAATTTAAAGCCATCTCAACTGTTAATTGGTTACTTTATATAATTATCAAAATCAACTTATCTGATAATTTTAATGGCTCTTTACTCACATTGTTGTCATCATAACTTCAGAACTGTCAAAAATATACATATATATACACATCCAAATAGATGACACTGGCCAGCAGATGCCTAACATTTTTCCTGTCTGCACAATTGGAAAGGTAATTTAGGAATAAATAATGCCTGCCTTCTGCTTCTGGGGCATTAAGTAGTGTTTATGCAGAAAGATTGTCTCTCATCGAAAATATTTATTTGTAGTCATGCTTCCCTTGATTGATTTTCTGTCAACTCCTTTCTCAGCAAAAACAGCAGAGGGCTTATACAGAATTGTTAAACACAATCCTCCTGAATAGCTTCTAACTACAGCGACAACCCCATACAAATCCATGATGACACAGGAGTCTATCTATTTAATTTTTTACACGCTGCCTGCATTGTCCTCAAAATATAGCGAAGCCAGCATGAAATTGCAGATGCATTACTCTGGCTAAATTACAGCTCGCGGGCCCGACCGGCACTTCCTGAAATAGATGAGAAGCAAGGGGTCAGTTGCACTTTTGTCATCCACTGAAAGGAGTTGCTCATTCTATGTCTGTTCCACCTACTTATGTCACCAAAGACGATTCTCGTATGTGTGATGGGCACGAGGGCTGTCACTTTGATTAATGGCACAATAACATTTACAGCCACCATGCAGTTTATTCTATATCAAATATGTCCCTCTGAACTCCTGGGTTTTATCTGCAGATACTTTGCTTTTATATCTTTTGCAGTTGCTGAAAAAGGGTCATATGAAAAGAGAAAAAATAGAACAGAAAATCACTTCCAAGGCTCTCCATCTCTCTCACTTATGACTTGCCCTCTATATTGAGTAAATATGACAAATTTATGAACTGTGAGTTTGAGGGTTCGAAAGTCATAAGTAGGGTTGCCAAGTGTCCCGTTTTAGCTGGAACATCTCGTAAAATTAGCAAAATTGGTTTGCCGCTTATTCTACTAATGTCACATACAGTGAATATTTACACTATGCCCAGCTGGTTGTGCATTGTTCAATGCCAGAGTGTCCCTTATTTGATAGTTAAAAAGCTGGCAACTATAGTCATAAGTAACCCAAAGAGAGGGACTGGCACTAGTTGTTGCTTTTATTATAAGTTGTTTGATGGTGATTAAAGCTGTATCTAGCCAAGAGAAAATGTACATGTTCACAAATTGGTAAGCGTGGCACGAATGACGGACCCAACCACATCGTTTGTTCTTTTAACCTTTTTATTCCAGTTGCTGTTCCTCTCACACACAGCCGTGATGTGCTGATGGACCTCCAGTGTGTCAGCCTTCCCTCCAGCTGTGCCACAAACAACGTCCCACCACAGTAAAGCAAGCACTGGATTTATGTCACTCTGTTTAAAGTCAACACCAGGTTAACTTATCTTATCTTAGCATAAAACCATGTATTCTTATGATGCAATGCTGCATCTTCGAAGGGACTTTTTGCCATATCTCCGCACCAGCACCAATTCTAGTGTGGTTTCCTCACTCATGCTGCACTTCTTTATCCTCAACATGTATTTACTGCACACACACTCATCATACATGCCATAGAAATACTTCCTCACTTTAATGATTTTGGAGAAATATCCAAAGTTTTCCGGTGCTCAGTGTGTGTGATGGGGGAAGGAATGGTTATGCAGGTGTATATGTGTGCTTCTGGCTTTCATGTGAGTGAATATATGTGTGTACTGGGACTGACAGGCTGAAAGCAGGGCAGTGACAGGTCCTGACTGTGAGATTGACGTGGGTACTGGGATTGAACAAGAGATGGATTTAGCTCAACTAATTGAACTGAGAGACCACTGAGGCTGTAGAGGAAGCTTGACTCAGCGTGCTGAAGTGCCTCTGTGTGTGTGTGCAAATGTATGCATGTGTGAGATTGTAGCTTACATGTGTTTTTTTCCCCTTTTCCATTTATATTTTTATTAATGACTCTGCATTCTGTCAAGATTGATGACACAGCATGGAAGTGGCTTGTGTTTGCCATAACCAAAGACTGCCTTGATTGAGATTTTTCTTTGTTGCTGTGAATTGTTTTTGACAGGCTGTGCCAAGGCCTCATGCCTCACCATTGACAGCTCTAGCTTTAGTCAATGTTATGTTACATTTGCTATTTATCAGCACCCTCAAAGCTGACTTTATTATGCCTATATGTCAGTCTGAGATCTCAGACAGGAACTTGATTTTACAGCACAAATACTGTGATATTCAGATTATTGTTTCTGCAATAATATACATGTAAGTCTTCACTTACATGTATAGGAATACATACTGTAGTCAGCTTCTATGACAGAGTGATTCATCTTTTATGTTTTTATCCATTTTAACTCCACGGCAAGTGCTGGTGAGCAGCGTACATGAACCCTCTCAGACAGGGCTGAGACAGGCTAGTACAGGGCAGGTTTTCTTTCTCTCCTGTCTTGCTGTCCACCATCTATCATGATATTTTCATCTGCCCCTGTCTGTTTACTTGCCTTGTCTCTATTCATCTCCATCCTGCCTCCCATTCTCTGTTCCACCTGCCTCCTTGCTCCTTCCTGCACCGCTGCAACACTTTTATCTCAGTCACCCCCACCTTCTATCTTCAATGAGTCCCTATGCTTTTTCTTTCTCTTGGGAACTATCTATCGAGATGAGCTGTCTCTGTGTATGTCTGTCCATCTTTTTGTCTTACTGTGTCTGAGCCAAGAGACCTAGTCCCCCTCGTTGACAGCCTCTTTCACTATGACTGTACTTTGGCCATGGACCTCTGACAGAAACTTTAGAAGGCCTGTCTGGAAAAAGACATTGAGGGGAAACTGAGAGGGCATTGAAGAGGTTATGAATCCCTGTACGAAGCCCTGTGCTGACAGGCAGCTCTTCCCTCTTGGCTTGTAGTCAGAGGCTGAGATGGATGTGAGGGATAGTCGGGATGGATGGGTCCCAGCTGGAGCAACAGCTATGAGCAGCGACACTGGCTAAAAAACACCAGCAAGGGATAAACCCAGTGATGAAAGAGTTGGAACGATAGCATGAACATGAGCATGCATATGTTTGTGTATGGCTGCACATTTGTGTTTCTTTGTATCAGTACAGGCGTGGCGTGTGTGTGTGTGTGGGGTGGTGGTGAAACCAGAAAAGATGTGACTTGTGAAGCACTGCAGAAAGCAGGGCAGATTATTCCTGGAAATCCCTGCATACATGTGTCAGCATTATGGGTGTGAGGTCTGCAAAGGGAGAGAGTAAAAGCTAGACGGGCCATATCGGGCCACGCTGTTTCTGTAAGCTGTGACTCAGTATGGTCTCAGCTTCTGTTATGCCTTCTTCCCAACCTGCCTACTGTAATCCACCCTGCTTAGCATGGGGTTCTGGTTACGGCAATACCCAACCCACCTAGGTGCCAAGAGGAACACAGTATTCCCTCAACAGACAGGGTCTATTGATTGCCATATCAGAGGCCATATCATACTATCCGTTTATTGGACTGACTGAAGTTTTATTCAGCTTGCCCTGGCTGTGCATACAGCCAACAGATGACATTTAAACTATGGCTGGTGTACGCCTGCTGGACTGGAGCTGACAGCCTTACAAATGGCTACTTTACAGATGGCATTTTACTCTTGGCTTATTAATACTATTAAACACAGCTTGTTTATATGAGATGAAGGCCAGTCACATTGTTTTGGCCAGATACAGTCTAAAGCAAAGGGGTGTCGATATTGCTCATGGGAGCTTATTAAATCCCTTAATAATAAACAGCCGTTAATTTTCTTTCTGACTTTTAGGCAGCGCTGTGGCAAGACATGGCAAGACTAACATTAGTTTGTTCTCCTTTCTGTCGATATAGTAGTCACACTTAGACTCAGTAATTCAAGAAGCACCACAGAGGACACAGACGTTTTACAACCACTGTCCAGACAGCAGGAGCTGCTGCACCTATTAGCATTAACCAGGCCTTTTCTCCTTAGCAAATTACCCAAATGCACCAGTTCATTTGTAGCACATTTAAAAAGGAATCAGCCAATATTGTCATGCTATTAACCAGTTTGATTTACACCATGACCTCAAAGATATGTCAGAATTGGTTAAATAAACTATGTATAGCTCCTAGGGTAATTGGATTTCTGCTCACGTCCCCAGGCAGATGATACAGTTACATGTGGGAAGAAGGGATTACCTTTGATTATAATGGAAACCTGATTATTAAATGTAAATGGAGGAAACAGCCATTGCACAAAGAACCTATACAAGGAAAATAAAAAAAGGAGTGTCTTATAAATAGCTGTGCAGTCTGGCTTTAAAAAAAGTGTCCCTTGTGAGATTTATGCAATCCCAAACTTACTAAATTTTTCACTAAAACCATGTTGGTGAATCACAGTAGAATTAAATAAATACATAATGAGTCATTTGAATACTACAGACTGTCTAAAAATGAAACTCTTTTAACTATTAATTTCATTTTTTATATTATATCAAGCCAAAACATTCTGTTTTGGCTTGATATAATACGATAATTAATGTAGTAATAAAATTACTTTACAACTAACATTTACTTCAACATTTTTGCTAAACCATTAAAACGTCTTTATTCTGCATTTAAATCAGTCATTTTTTCCATCATTTCCATTAAGGGACACTATATATATATATATATATATATATATATATATATATATATATATATATATATATATATATATATATATATATATGTGCAAGATGCTAGCAGGCAAGGCATACATGGAACGCCATAACCAAGTGGCCGGCATAGTGTACAGGAACATCTGTGCCGAGTATAACCTGGAAGTCCCGAGGTCAAAATGGGAGATGCCCCCAAGGGTGGTGGAGAATGACCGAGCTAAGATCCTGTGGGACTTCCAGATACAGACGGACAAAATGGTGGTGGCTAACCAACCGGACATAGTGGTGGTAGACAAACAGAAGAAGACGGCCGTAGTGATCGATGTAGCGGTTCCGAATGACAGCAATATCAGGAAGAAGGAACACGAGAAGCTGGAGAAATACCAAGGGCTCAGAGAAGAGCTCGAGAGGATGTGGAGGGTGAAGGTAACGGTGGTCCCCGTGGTAATCGGAGCACTAGGTGCGGTGACTCCCAAGCTAGGCGAGTGGCTCCAGCAGATCCCGGGAATAACATCGGAGATCTCTGTCCAGAAGAGCGCAGTCCTGGGAACAGCTAAGATACTGCGCAGGACCCTCAAGCTCCCAGGCCTCTGGTAGAGGACCCGAGCTTGAAGGATAAACCGCCCGCAGGGGCGTGCTGGGTGTTTTTTTTTATATATATATATGTGTGTGTATGTATGTATGTATGTATGTATATATATATATATATATATATATATATATATATATATATATATATATATATATATATATATATATATATAGTATACAGTTTGTCAGAGACTTAATTTTATCAGTTGATGCGCTTCAGGCACAAAAAAGTTTTGGTATTTGTGAATTATACTGCTGATAAACTAAAAGGCTCCCAGCACTATGTGTTGGTTGTTGAGAGGACCCGCATACAGCACATGTAGGCAGGTTTAATCCTTACATATTGTCTGTGTCAAATTTGACCAGATTTGACATTTGAGAGCAGTAAAAATACTAAAAATACTACTAATTTTTATAAAGTGAGCCAAATACAAAAAAATAGAATATTTTAAAACTTTAAACTGTTTTTCAGATGCTTCAGATGTTTGTACATTGATGCCACTCCTGGTTCGAGTTGACCTGTATCTGATAAGATGGATTTAATATCCAAGAGTTTGGGTTAAATCAAGGAAAATTATGGTTTTAGGGAATATATGAGTATATGTGCAACACTTGTGTGTATTTTTACCCCTCAGCAGTAAAAGACTGATGGGTTATTGTTATCACCCTACCAGGTGACAAGAAGAAAAACAACACACTGTAGGATTTTAAAATTCAGATCATAGGTGCATTACTGGGTGGTTGAGAGGTTCTACTGGCTGCTGCTAGTATCCTTTTATACAAGGGGGACCCTGACACTATCAGAAGAATTGCTTGTGTACTCCCCATATTTGTCCAGGTTCCTGCAGCTCCTGCTGGTCTTTGAAGGATCGCTGAGCAATTGTGAAACTGTGAAATATTGAGATACAAGACAGACAAAAGATCTTTGCCTCTAATGTAACTAAATAATCTATAAATTTAAAAAATTAAATATTTTATTCTGCTCGAACTGAGATAAGCTAACGGTGTTTAAACAGAACTCAAACAGGGGTTTGGGAAGTTGGCATGCCCCCATCTAGGGATTGCTTATATATATATAACGTGAAGTGCGACTCCCCACTTCTTCCACTCCCAAGAAAAGGCAAGCAGCACAGAACAATTCAGGACGCCAAACAGTTGTTTACTTGTCAGCAAAGCCAAAACAGAAAAGTTTAATATGATCCCTATTCATAGGCAGAGATGTAATCTGATTACTTTTTCAAGTAACGAGTAAAGTAAGGGATTACTATTGCAAAAACGGTAATTAGATTACCGTTACTTTCCCGTAGGAACGCTGCGTTACTGTGTTACTAAAACCGTGATCTTTTGCGAGAATGTCTCATGACAGTGACGTAAGCGAGTGCGCCGTTAGTGACAACAGCTGTGTGCAGATCAACAATGGATCATATATCGAGTGCGGGAGAGAGTATGAGCGTGCAGCGTTTAAAGCTTGGAAGTACTGACCTTACTTTGAGTTTGATTCCATAAAAAGTGACAAAAACATTAGTGTCCGCTGTGCGTGGGAAGAAAACTTCTTTTTACTCCGAAAAAAACCCCTAAACAAGCTCTGAGTGCGCAACCACGTAATGGGAAATTCACAGAGAAACTCGCGGATTCTTCCACTGACCGCTGCGCCACACCTGCACCAGAGCACACCTCCGCCTACCCCACTCCTGCTTTACAGGTGAAAATAGAGCAACAGGACTGCTAGTCTTTGATTTTATTTACTTTCTGCTGTGTTTTACTTGCACCTATTTGAAAGACTGAGTGTAAACACAAAAAATATTTTATTTTATGTTCTGGAATGTGCAGAAAATAGGTTTAAATGTTAAACTAATTTCTTCAAGTCAGAGAATGTTGCATATAATTACATTTTTGCTTGATGCATAAAGTTAAAAGATTAAAACAGATAAAACTGTCATGGTCTGGGTCTGATGACCCAGAGCTCATGTATTTCTTGTATATGTTTTTCCATATGTTATGTTTTGGTGGTTTTCTCTCCCTTTTTGTCCTTTCTCCCTGTGTGCTCCCCGATGTTTTGGGGTCGCTGAGGGGACTGCGACCCGGAAGTGTTCCCGCACTGGGGACTGCCGCACCTGCCGCCCATTAGCCCTCACCAGCTGCAGCTGATGGCTTCATGAGGGGCGCCTTATTTATGAAGGTGGCGGAGCCCCAGTCGGCGCGGGATTATACTAAGTCGAACCTGTTAAGTACCTCCGTAGAATAGTGTGTTGAGATCGGCTTCGCTACTAAAGGCTGCCTGCTGAGCTGTGTGTGTTTTTGTGTCACCAGGAGTCGGGAGTCAGGAACGTCGTCACGAGGGGAAATCATGGAGTGGAATCGGGTTTTTGGAGTTGTCACCTTTTCACTGCTATGGACACGTGCACTGTGTGGGATTCTTAGAGGAATCGCCACAGGAGTCACAGTGCTTGGATTGTATATACCGTAATTGTCGGGCTATAAGCCGCTACTTTTTGCACCAGCATGTGATCAGACACACAGTATCGGGTTCAAGAGTGGTATGTTGGTCACATGTCCATCCGCCAGGCAACATAGTGCCGTAAAAGTAGCGCGAAAAATAAACTTCAAAGTAGTGCTATGCGTTCAGCGGGAGTCGTGGATGATGTGCGGCGATAAACGTGCGAAAAGCAAGTTATGCCCAACTCCACCGGTGGAATCTGACAGCGTGGAAAAGTGTAAAAACATCCATGATCACCAACGGATTTCGAAGGGCTGGACTGCTGCATGATGGAGAGGAGGACACCGCGACGGCCCTTCAGAGGGTGTTCGACTCTGACACTGACAACAAAGGAAAGAAGCTGAGAGTGGATGACGTAGCCATCCTGAGCCTGTTCGTATCCGACACTGGAGAAGAGGACTTTGGTGGTTTTAGTGCGCAGGAAGATGGTGGTGAATGACTGACTTTTCTTCTTGTTAAAGCCATGTCACTGCACCTGAGCCTAAAAGGTAGTCCAATCTATTTTTCTGGTGTGCCCTAGGTTATTGTTATGTACTACATTTGTTACTCATTTATGAAGCACAGTACATGTTTCCTACTTGTAATTACCGCTACTTGTACATATACCTAAAAAGTTATGCAAATATGTACTCATAACTTGTTTTTCAAAATATTAATAAAAGGGATGTGTCTCCAAACAGCCATCTCTTTCCTGACAATTCGCTTTGTGCATATTCTCTTACATATGATAAGTCAACATTGAAACACCTGCGGCTTTTGGTCAGGTGCGGCTAATGTATGTACAAAACAGGATTTTCCCCTGATTTTAGCTTGTGCGGCTAATATTCAGGTGCGCTTTGTAGTCCGGGAAATACGGTAGTTGTCGTTTCTGTCCATAAATAAATCCACTGTCATTCACTAGAGTCTTGCATTTGGGCCCTTCTTTCCCTACAACTCCACGGTCTGCCGTCGCAGCCCGTGACAAAAACAAGTTTAAAAAAAAGAGACTTTTCCATTTGATTACATTTTGTATGATGGATTATGCAGAAAAAGTAGGATTGGGTTGACAGATCTATTGCTTTATTACCTATTCAGGTTGTAAATCGTGTTTTTAAAAGTAACTAAGTAATTAATTACTTTTGAAAATAAGTAATCAGTAAAGTAATGGGATTACTTTTTTGGGGAAGTAATCAGTAATTAGTTTCTGATTACTTTTTTCAAGTAACTTGACCAACACTGTTCATAGGATTATAAAGCCACTTGAACTGTTATTCCAGTGAGTGTCCCACACACAAAAGGCTTGCTACCACTGCGTTGAATGCACAAATGAATTTGCAATAAGCCATTAACAAGCCATAAACACTGGGAACATTTAACCAGAACCACAACTCAAAAACTTCACCAGATCACAAACCCCAAATCATAAATACTGACACTTGGCACTTAGTGATGGGTCGTTCGCGAACGAAATGGCTCTTAGAGCCGGCTCTTTGACGTAAACGACGCGAGCCGGCTCCTTATCGCGAGCCGTCACGTGTGTTTTTTTTTTTTTTTCTTTCTCTCACCCTCTCTCTCGCACTTTTTTTCTGCTTCACTCAGCATGCGAGCCTTGTGCTTTACGCTGGGCAGAGGGGGGAGGGGCAGTAGTTAAACTCAGTAGCACAGGAACAGAGCCAGAGGGGGAGAGAGAGAAAGAGAGCCAGGGACAACAACGTCACATTAGAAAGGTATAGTAATCATCCACAACTATTTTCAGTTGCAGATGATAAAGGATTCAGAAAGCTTATTCATGCAGGTCCATTTGACAGAGAATGTGCATGTTTCTTTTTGTTTTCATATTTTAATTTATATTTAATTGTGTTGTGGTTTGCAGTGTTTTGTGTTGTTTCACTTTAAATTTGTAAAAGGAAAAAGCTGAAAATTTAAATAGTTAAAAGTTGAAATGTGAATAGTTGATTTTTGTATTATATGATTTATTTATTACATTTTATGTGGAGTGAATAAACAAAAGTATTTTTACGGTGGCCCCTAGAGATAAAGCACATACAAACTTCAAATCACGTACAAACTCGGAAGCATGTACAAACTCCAAAACACGTAAAAACTCTAAAACACGTAAAAACACGTACAAACTCCAAAACACGTAAAAACTCCAAAACACGTAAAAACACATACAAACTCCAAAACACGTAAAAACTCAGAAGCACATAAAAACTCAAAACACGTACAAAAGACAACAGAAGTGCTCCAGGATGCTGGGGGCAGTGTTGAACTTTTGTTACCGAGTGGCTACACAAGCCAGCAAGTACCAATGACTGGATTTGTTGTGTGGTAGTAACAGGTAAATGAACATTTTTTTTTTAATTATTTGAATATATATGAGTGCCTGTGTATAAATACACAAACAATACACACATGCTTTCAATTGTGTAATTTAAGTGATCTAGTAGCTCTGCTTTGGAAGTTCAGTTCATGCTAGAAATGTGTCTTGGAGTTTGTACGTGTTTTGTCTCTAGGGGCCACCGCATATATTTATATATAAACATATATAAATAAAACCACTTTTTTTACGTTAGTAATTCCTTTTGTGCATAATTTTATAATACTGTTAATAATAAATAAATTAAAGCAACAAAACAACCTGAAGAGCCGGTTCGGAGCCGAAAGAGCCGGCTCTTTTTAGTGAGCCGAACCGAAAGAGCCGGTTCTCTAAAAAGAGCCGGAAATCCCATCACTATTGGCACTAGCAGAATGAAAATAAAATCAAGAACCATTCAGCAACAGTACTGAAACTTAACATGACCAGAATCATTGTGAAAACCAGGAATCTAAAACTGAAAAATGACTCAGATCAATGGGACTGATACACCCAGTGTTTAATGCAGCACCATCAGTTTTTGTTGCTTTGGTTGTGCATAAATTGAGCCTAAGTACAGAGTCGATTGTGAGTTGCTAGAGAGAAAGGGATATTTATATCTGTGTGTAATTAAACTTTGGATTCTTTGGGAAAAACCTGCTTGTGATATTTGTCACCTTTAGGAGACTGTTCTCATTTCACACCTATAATAATATCTTTCTGAAGGTGCAGTATTTTCAATAGCAACACCCATGCTGCGTGTCATTTTCATTCACATAATTAGGATGCTATAAGAAGATACAACTTGGAAACAAGTAGTTTTATGTCAGTGTTAATAAGGTGATGAATAGACATGGCTGTTGTTCTTGTCATACCAGGAAAGAAGAGATGCCTGTGGGGATGTTGAGGTTGCGGTGAAAGCCAAAAAAGCTCACCTGCTCCACTTGGGGAAGAGAAAATCATCGGGAGTGACTGAGGACAGAGGTGTGGAAAATAGCGGAAGGACACATCAAATGGTAGAGAGCGAAGTGAGACGCTGTCATTACCCCTGAGAGGACAGGTGTGGACCACAATTAAGACTGAGTTTCACTGGCAGCCATCTGTGAACAGTCCCCACATCACCCGCAAGGGACAGGACATTTCCAAGCATCCACTGCAGTGTGCACATGTGAGGTCAAGCACTCCAATGCATGCATTCACACACATATGGCAACATCTTCATGAATGAAACAGCGATGTACAGCGATGCTGCAGTTGAATTTGAGGTCAGAGAGATGCTTGAAATAATATTTCTCTCCATTTTAGACCTTTCTATTCCAGCTCAGTCTCAAACATAGACACAGCCCCCTGCTACAGGTCTCAGTCAGTCTGTCCTTACTACAGTGCTGGCTCAACCAAAATAATTTCCCTTCCTCTCTGAGCTGCAGGGTAATAAGGGAACAGGAAAAGGGAGGGAGAGAAAGAGGCAAAGTCTAAATGAAAAACCAGCCTCTGTTTAGCATCTTCTCTTTCTGGGGCACGGCTAAGCTTTATTGGATTTTTTTTTTAATTCCTACTTTCGTTAAATCAGACAGAATTTTCTCATAACCTTTGGCACATGTGCAATGTCGAGTTTAATCACTTCTCTTGTTGAAATATACTGTACATGATATTAAAATGCAAAGATGGACAAATAGTAATTCAGCATTTGACAAGTATGTCATACTTTACGTTCTCTTGTTATCTGACAAAGTGATGCTGAAACCTCTGCACTTTAACATCACTTTAATGAGAAGATGCATGAGATTCATGAATCTCATAAACCCACTTAATATCTAGCCTCACTGTATAACAACTAAGGAGATAATCCTCAAATTCCCCTTTCAAATTGAGGTCCCCAGTATGAAGACCAGTGCAGGAATGCAGTTTGCCGATCAAGAGTTGAGGTAGAGTAAAGACCTTAAAATATAACTGCGTAATGCAGGTCAGCACAGAGATGCTCTTAGCAGCATGTGTTGCAGACACAAGCAGAACATTTTCTTATAGATTTTCGATATATATTTTTTAAAGGCCTAAATGAAAGAGAAACACGAGAACTCACTCTACAGACATGCAGCCACAACATGCCACACAATCCCCCACCCTCCCTATTTGTCTATCCATTCAACCACCCATCAAAGATACAATAATATAATTTGGTGATGAGAAGACAGGCTGGACATAATTGCCTCTAATGACCCATTGTTTACTGCACAGCCTCAGCTGAAGTGTTAGCGTCTTTATATTGCAGTTTCTGAGTCAGTGAATGATTTTTGCAGATTTTTGAATGAATTTCAAAGATATCTGCAAAGAAGCATCTGTTTTGGGGGCTTTCTTTGCTCTTTTGGGGTGTGTTTGTGTGTATGTGTATGTTTGTATACACTTTTTTTACTCCATTCTTCTAAAAACTGAATTGGAAGATCTCTTTTAAAATTAGTTCTTGCTAAGGCATGGAACTATATCAGTATCCAGAAGAGATTGCATTGCATTACAATTTAGTGCATCCCGAGTGGTGGAAAAAGGGAGAGAGATCCTCAGTGATGTATGACATGCTCTTATAGTGAGTATATCTTACTACCATCAGGACAGAGAAACAGGCTGTCACCTTTGTGAGCTTCTCGTAACCAGTCATCTTTTATACCTTGTAGTCAACTATGATGAGCTAATCCAAGTGAAATAGCATCGGTATCGCTTACGCATAATTGTGCTTTGAATTAACTTTATAATCCTTAGTGACATATCTCGGTAACATCCACCGCGAGTTTTGTGTTTCAACCTCTAAAAATCTGTGGGGAATTTTTTTTAGCTTGCTAAAAATAGTTTCTGTCATTCTCGTAGCATTTTGTTACAGTTTACAGTTCAAGCATTGATTTTTAAATGCAACATCTAATAAATTATTGATAAATAGAGTGATGTTAATAAAAAGCATTGAGCAGCCTAACCAGTGCATTAACTATAAAGCTGCATTTGAATGATGTTATTATTAGGTCATTTCCTGCTTGCTGATCTCAAATGGTTAGTTCATTGTCATCAGTTCAGAATCCTCTCTGGCCAAAAGTATGTTTGTGCAGGTCATTCAGATGGAAAAACAATTCATGCAAAGTATTACAGTGGATATCTATAAAGTGTATTTTGCATAGGGTATAGATCCTTGGTCATGGTGGTGATGTGAGTGTGAACCAGCTAAAGGGTGAGTTACATACAACTATATATAAAAGAGTATAGTATAGAGACTGTGTATACATGTGTATACAACTTTCAAGTGCAATTAACTGCTTAATGTAAACAAGATAAGTACTGAATAAAGTCCTCACCAGTTTTTTATGATGTCTCAGAGGACAAAACACACTTAGTCTTATTAGATATGTGTCCTCCCATTAACGAGAATAGAAACCACAGCATCATGAACTAAAATACTCTCAATCATGCATGAACTCAGCAGTGCTGAAGAGATGGAGCCCTCAAACCCACACTTACTAAGGTTGCTCCCGTGGAGAGAGCTCATTTGCATGCAGTTGATAGAGCATGATTTTTGCCTGTGCACTGTCTGTAAAGTAGGTTTTGCACAGCTCATGATAAATATAAATCTCAGCATGCTTACCTGCTTGTATAGGTTGGTTTGCTGGCATTAAAACAACAGATGTTAGTTGTACATTTTAAACATTTTTTTTTTTTACATAATTTTTGAAATTGTGCCATACTGCATTCAAAATAACACTTCTATTGCCAAATCTCCTACTGCTGCACCTGAGCACACAATACATTTGCGCTCTCTGCAATTACACAACCTTTTCACCGGCAAATACACCCAGGAATATCAAATATGAGGAAAGATTCACCTATTACATCTTGTGTTGTTTCACAGAAAGGAAGTATGAGATAATCATGCTAAAAATAGCCAAAAGCTTCCTGCTGCCTGTGCTTCCCCTGCAGACACACCAGTGATACTGGGACCATTACTTAGAGCAATGGAGAGCTGAAAAAAGTCAAATAGCATACGATGCAAATGTGTACAAGATCTTAATGATTGAGCAATTGCCTGATTAAAGAATGTATTTGACTTTAAAACCCTGCTCTAATAGGAATGTCATCTTATCATTATAGTATAGAAAAATGAAAATTGAATAATATGCTAGCCCTAAAGCCAGTGATATTTACAATATAAGAACACTGACTGTGTAACGATTATGTCAGAGTAAAACGTATAGATATTTTGGGGATATACCAGAAAGAAAATGTATCAAAGCTTTAAAGAGTGAAGAAAGAGATCTCAGAGCCTTGACTGAGAAACTCAGTGACCCTCATCCACTTCTTCCATCTCTTTTTATCAACTATATCCGCGCTTGACCATCTGGCAAAATTCTATCCTCTGACAATCATCACTGATAAGATAACAGAGACATCTGTTTAGTTATCTCCAGTAAAGACAGATGTGATCACCATGACTTCACTCACTGGGTTTTAAAGCCTCATTTTAAAGTCTCAGTGTCTTAGAATCTTGTCTGTTGTCATGTTGTTGTTGTTGTTTTTCTTGGAAAACATAAATTACACTAAATCAAAAATCAAAAAATCCAGGCCCTAACAAGACTTAATAAATGGTTGATTTTAAGTGTTGCAAATTGATTTAATTAATTATAGAGTCTGAAACAGCTTTTTCACACAGTGCTGAAAACATGTTTTTTAATGTCTATGCAAACCACACTATTCGGCACTTTTATGGTTTAAAGCCAAGCAAATGAGGCAAAGCTAAGATGCTTTTGATATGTGCAAAGAAGCCCACAGAGGGGGTTCATGGATGTAGTGAATAAGGACATGGAGAGGGTTGGTGTGACAGAAGAGGATGTTAGGGATAGTGTGAGATCAAGGCAGTTGGTCAACCTCTAAAGGCAGCAACCAAAAGAAGAAGAAGAAGACGAAGACATGCACAATGCCCATTTCAAGACCCTTTAGTGATATCACAAATAGCATTTGTTTGTTTTAGGTTAAGGCTACTTCTTTAAAATTCTCTCCCTGCTGAGATGGCTTCTAACTATTCTTACCAGCTCTTAAAATCTTTTTGAACTGCTAATTTGTACTAAGACATTCAGTGGAGTATTACAGATGAGATTTTCCTTACGATTCATGGACTTGAAAATGTGTATACAGTGTCAAACAGAGTAAAAGTGAACTCTTTCATCTATATTTTCTGTACACTTTTAGATAATACTAATTTACTACTCCTCGCTGTACAGTATGTCTTTAGCTTATAATTTCTTGTCTAGGACAGAAACTCTTCACCAATGTTTAGCCTTGCCCAGCAAGCTCCCTGCACCAGGCGGCCAGATAATGGGCTGGTGTGGTGCACGGCAGGAGCAGGCGTTCCTAATGACCCGTAACTGAGCAGCACTGGGCTGTACAGTAAGAGCACTCAGGAGCCTCATGAAATCTAACCCCGATCTCATTTTGTAACAGCATGCACTTGCTCTGAAACATGGCGTCACTGGTGGGCGTTAATAATAAAGAAGCAAGACAGGCTCTGAGCCTTCAGAAAGTGGTTCTCTCTCCAGTTTTACTAAATTTGTTGAGTAGCGTTGTTGACCAGTTAATAAAATCTGCTTTGGCTCTAAGGCTTTCATTCCAGCCCACACTGACTTAAGTCTATTTCATTCATAGCAACTTTTCTAAAGTTATTCCTTGATGCATGCAGATGGGATGGACTGGTCTATTGTTGTGGAAGGAATAGAGGGGGAGAAAGAAGTGTGCTGATGCTTCACAGCTCCTAATCCTATTGGAAGTTAGTCCTGCTGTTTGTTCTCCTGTTTTGGCCCTATCAGTCACACTTAGATGAAGCCTGAGGGGAAGTAATATGGGTAGATTGGGCCTGAGTGGCATGGGGAAGTTGCCAGGGCACATGGGGGACTGCGAAGTAATACTGTGTGAAGTACCACAGCCAGGGGTTCAGCTCACAGTGGATGGATGTGTAATGGTAATGAAGAGAGATGAGATGAATCTGATACTCAAGGGAGGGAAATGTCTCTCTTTCAGTCACTCTCTCTCTCTCTCACATACACACACAGACACAGTACTGTAAAGAATGGCCATATAGATTGTGTGCTGAAATGCTCGCTTGTGATAAACATCATTTGGTACGGTGCTATTTCTGCAGTGTCTCCACTTTTAAATGTTTCAGGAGCGATACAGTGAAACTTACAGGGATGGAATTCATTGATATACAGTATGAAAGGAATGTGCTGACACAATACATCACCAGTTCTTGAATTGTGAACTTGAAATAATTTTCTGTGATAGGCTACACATCCACAGTGGGTATCACTGCGTAATGGACTTCCTGTGGTACGGTCTGAATAAGGACTCTGTAAGATGGAAACAAAGATAGGCTGGCATTTTAAAATGTCTACATCCAGCCCCGGCTCTATCTAGCTTGGAGGGATAAGAGTGTCAATTGGATGATTCAGTGTGTGTCTATTTTAAAGCACCTACTGGACAATTTTAATGCATGGCTAACTTTTTTTCTTTTCTTTCTTTCTTTCTTTCTTTTTTTTTTTTTTACAGAATTTGCTGTGACTTTTAAAATATGCAGTGATGGATGTCACTTTCAGTCAGAAAGTGCTTTTTTTCATACTCCAAATTAAAAAAAAAGAATATAAGTGGAATCTGTTTTTACAGCATTTTATCCTGAGTACTTAAATAATAGTACTATTTATGCAATAAAATCCATAACAGGACCTTTGACGATGCTTGTTATCTTATTAGGACCTAAGCAAATATGTCCAGCGCATTCTCAAAAAAGCTTTCTAACAGCCCATTGTGCTATATAATGAGAAATCAGAGAAAAGTGAGATATTATCTGGAGTCTGTTTACCTACCTTACCCTGGTTGCTAACGAGCTCTGAATGTCTATGTCTCATAGAGAAATGAATAGGGGTTGGGGATGCACTTCCCCCACCCAAGTTAGAGTAAAAGCCATTAATAATACTCTTTAGTCAGTTGCAAGGTGCAGATTAGTTTTTGCCCCATGACTTCAGCCCTATTCTTCTACATGGCAAAACTGCTCTGAAGAACTAGAAAAATAAATCCTTTCTTTATTCTAACCACTAATGAAGATTTATAGCTGGACGTTTGAAATTATAGATAACTTACACACTGCAGTGAACTAAAACTAGAGAGAGAGGGCAATGAAGGAAACGGTATTAAGATCTTTGAGGTCTTCCAGCAGGCACGCCAGTGACATGCACATATATCCTTTCCATTTCATTACAAATCAGAACCCAGTACACACACACAGATGGGTGAGGCAAGTACAGTTTAACATGAATAAATCCTAAATTAAAAAACACATGAAAACATTTGACATTTGGCAAAAATTGCTCAACCACGCTGATTGTATTTGATCACAGAGCACTAATGTAACTAATGTAAACATGAAGTGCTGCTTTATTTCCAACCAAAAACTCTCTGACAGTGTAAATGCTTAAAGTGGGTACATCTCTGATCCAGTTTTATTTCTGTCTCTATTAAGGTTGATTATAAGTACTTGGTTAGAATAAAGCACAATATTTTACGGCTGAACCTTTATCCACTCTCTCTTATCTCTCTTGTGGTGTTATGATATTTGATCTAACAATGAATCCTGATTGCGACTACATAGCTCATAGTGGCCCTTAAGAATTTTTCCAATGTAGAACAATATCTCTATAGTTGAAGTTTTGAAATAAAAAAAAATGTAATTGAAACAAACATTAATGACAAACATTAAAAAAGATAGTGAAAAGAGTCTTTCTCTGCTAGTCAAAACAAGGCGAAGCAAAATGAGATTTTGCTTCACCTTTTTAAAGAAGAAGAAGGTGGACATACAAAGCCTGAAGCCTGGAAAATCAATCAGGAAAATAAGTGTGAGTTCCACATAGCCTCTTTGTATTGCCTTCTTGCTATGCTCAGGTTAGCTTTAATCATCACTGATCCCTTGCTACTATTCAGGAACTCACAGCTTCTTCTCCTGCCCTTAAAGCCTTTGATATGGATAGGTGTGAAACTGGCTCTCATTGCTGATCCCTACCACCACCAGGCTCACCATCCAGGTAATTCAGTCTGCAGTCTCCGGTTTGTGAATTGATTACTTTGCTATCCCTCTTTAAATTGGTGTTTGGAGAGTGGCTCTCTTTCGCTTCAAAAAAAAAAGAAGAAGAAGAAGAAGAAAAAAGAAAACTCTCATCAAATCAAATGGAAATCTAATATAGGAGGCTAATGGGAATGGCTAGTGGATAGCCTATGGTTCAGAATGATGCATGGACGTGATGATCTGATGTGTGCATTAGACAAGTCCATAGCTGACCATATTCCATTGGCTATCTTATGGGCTTATGGATAGTATTTCAACCAAGTCTACTTCTCCAGGCCCAGGTTTCTTAAAGTGGAGCCCAAGGCCAGTGGGGAACCTTTGTACCATTTTATGTGTCAAGCAAAGAGTGCACTACTGTACATTTAGTTCCTTAAAATTTCATGTCATACTGTAATACGACAGCATAGAAAAATGGACAAATACAGATAGTTTAGAGAAATTTAAAAGGCACCTGATAGCAAAAAATAAATAAATAAATAAAGCAAACACATTATAAACAGTAATTTCTTCTCTGTGTGCACATTCTTCTTATGAGAACTCACAAAGTCACAGATAGGTCCATAAAAAGTGACCTAAATACCACATAAATACCAATTTTTGTGCTTTTGCTTATGTATGTTACCACAATCAGTACTCAAGAGTGTTAATCCAAGGCATAAGCAAAAGAAATGTTTTAAATGTTTAGGAGGCTCTGGACAGACCAAGGACACAAGGAAGAAAATATATCTCTTGGAGGGCTTGGGAACACCTTGGTATCCGAAAGAGCTGGAAGAGGTGGCAGGGAAAAGGGTGGTCTGATAATCTCCTCTTAAGGGTAAATTATGGTCCCACATATGTGTCTGTTTGCATATGGTTTCTGTTCAGAGTAAAAGGAGAAGGCGTTTAACACACCATAAATGTGATCCCATTTACCGTTGTCTTCCATGATCCCAACTGGACATTTTTGGATGTGGGTGACCTATACATAGGTAAAATGCTTATTGGTTGACAAGTGGGCCAAAACAGGGAAAGGAGCAACAGTGAAAATCATCAGGAATTTTTGATATCCTCCACATTTGGCTGATGGACCAACAATAGCACAAGCAAGAGAAGCCCACAGTCCAGTCCTACTACATGTTTTTGACACTGCCTGCATCTGACAACAAACACTGCCTTTGCACTGCCCTTGCTCAAGGAAGCTTTAGACTGCTACCTGTACACAGATAAGTGGTAGAAAATGGATAGATGGATGGATAGGATTAACTGAAAAGCAGTTTCATGGCCAGGTTGGGACAGTTCCCCTATTTTATTACAAATTAGCAGATAATACTTTTGGAAACGATTCCAAAAATGAACTTCATTTGGGCTCTGTCTGAAACTCTCGCTATGAGGTCCAAACAAATGTCGATGCAAGTGAAGGAGGCCGTCATTATGATGAAAACCCAAAATAAACCTATCAGAGAAATCTACAATGTGGCACATTGTAAAAAAGAAAAATTAACTGACAGCAACATCAAAAGTCTTGGAAAACTACAGAAGATAACTATTGGGGATGATGGCAGAATTCTTTCTTCAGTTAAGCAAAACCCCTTCACAACATTTAGCCAAGTCAAGAACACTATTACAGAGATGCCATATGATGTCAAAGTCTACATTCAAGAGCCACCTTCTTGAATATAAAGACACAGTTTACAATAAGGTGTAAACATTACACTGATTACACTCATAAACAAAAAGAGCTGATTAGACATTGATAGAAAGTGTTTAAAAGAGCCTGCACAGTTCTGGATATAAATTCTATGGAATTCTATGGAAGCAGAATGATTAGAAAAGTATGGGGAAGAAGAGGAACAGCTTGTGATCCAAATCATGGGAATCCTATTATTAAAATTATTTCCACATACCCAATTATTTCTGAGCTTTTAAAAATGGGGGACTATGTATAAAAATGTCTGTAATTCCTAAAGATTTAAAGCAATACTTCAGTTAAACCCCTTGAATTACAGCTGAAAGTCAGCACTTCAATCACATCTTGTTTGATTTAAAATCCAATGTGGTTATGTGCGTAGGCGACATTTACAAAAATCATTTAATTGTCCTAAATTGGTGATTACAACTTTAAGAACTACTGCTTTAAGCCAACATTATGAGCAATAAATTAATCAATTAAGTAAATTAATACATTAAAAAATTAAATCCTGCTCTACTCTCCTCTTTCTTCCCCTACAGATCAGACCTTTTTAGTAGACCTGAGTGCACTCTAATGTGTTTAACTTGACATTATATGTTTCATGGCCTTGTAGCCATTAGGATTTTTTTTTTTTTTGCAGAGCAGCATGAGCTTATGTAAGAAAGAGCTTCATGGTAGGAGGTGAGAAATTCAGGTGACACTGCATAATTATGTGTCAGTCTTCGAGTCTCTGTTTAAGTAATGCATGTTGAGTTTGCAGTACATTTGGAGTGTCTAAATGCATCTCTTTACCTGCAGCATCACATGTTTGCTGCGTTTCCCCCCCTTCTGATTCAGTCTCTCTATATCTCTGTATTCCTCACCTCTTTGTCATGTCTAGACACTCACTGTTGAGCTAGGCTCTGCTATATCACCGATCGATGAATCACCTGGGGTAACGCATGCAGCACAGCTGGGCATTGTCGTTTTCCTTGGAGCCACAAATACACAAACAAACAGACGTACATACAAAGATTTAGCCTTTACATAGCCCCTGAGTCTACATATACTGTAACAGATGAATGTCACCCCTCCAGGCACTCTGCTCAACAATCAATACACCACATGCAAAATGTCCTGCTGGAATTATGCAATGGACTACTTGCACTAACACTTCCGCGTTCTATGTAGTCCTGCTCCAGTGCTTCCGGTGCGGTTAAACCATGGCGACGTTCTACACTCGCTGCCTACAAGAGCTCCCAAAATTGAACATCACCGATGTTCATCGGATTTGCAGAGTGACGACTACCCCCGCCAGCAAATTAGATAAAGGATTTAAGTTATATGCTGCATCATATATACACAACTACGAAGGTAAGAAAACGTAAATTAACTGACAAAGAAACGCTAGCTAACGTCAAATGCAAACACTACGTTACTCCGCTATGTCCTTCATTTGATGTCAGTTCTCTACATTACATGTTTTCTTAAACGGTGTTTTATGTCGTCCTAAACTATAGTTGAGGTTTTCTTAACTAATGTCACTTTTGTTGTTAGACACTGTTATAATAGCTTTAGGTAGTTGGCTAACTATGGAGGTAGTTAACTACCTAATGCTACTCTTGCTAAGTGTAAAATATATATGTTTAAGACATGCTGAAATGAGTAATACAGAAATAATGCTAATGGTACTTGTATCTTTATTCAGTGTCCAATAAAGACAGGTTGTCAGGGGAGGTCGGTGTGAGAGCCCTGTGCTACAGGTCGATGAGGAAGAGTGAGGCACCACACAGACTAAGTGTAGGCAGGAAGCTGTGTAAAGTTGTTAATCCCCGTTCTGTGGGGTTCAGTTCATTTAAGCATTAGTTAAGTTCATTCCTAAAGGCCCATCAACTTGAATGTTTTCCTTGTCTCCCTGCTTTATCACTCCTAATTTGACTAGTCAGATAGTTAAATCAACGTGTGTTTGGGTGATCAGAAACATTTGACAACAAGTTAATACTGCAAATATACACAATCTAAGTTATTACAGTTATCAAGCATGGTTAAGTTGTTTTAATAGGGAGAGAAGGAAACACTAAGCATTCAGGAGGGTACGTAACCATAACACTGAACTATGTTCCTGTTCGGCTCTTCCATGAAGATGTTACATTTTTAATTTTCATTCTTTCTTCTTAGATTAAGCTTCTGGATTCATCGCCGGTGATACTGACACATAGCCAGTGCTCCTCTGTGGCAGGCGCTGTTATGTGCAATCACACAGTGGCATTGCTCTTCCAAACAGCACACTACTCACAACTCAGAGTGCCGGTTGTCCCCCCTGTGCATAGCTGCACGGAATCTGAACAGCAATGGCACAAGCCACGGACAGTGGTAATTTAAATGAGGTTAAAGTTTTTGAATTAGTCCATGTTTACATATGAACAGCAACACCATCCATAGTAAATGTGTCTTCTGTTAGGGTGTGAAGCCAGGACCCATCAACTCCATGATCTTCACTAAGCCAGTACCAAATAGGATGGCCCAGACTGGAGTACGGTAATTACATTTGTAAAATTTGGTTTCATGTGTTACAAATGTATGTTGCTATTTTTTTTATACATACATGTGTCAGAATAGGTATTAATTTACATACAACATTACACTTTCTGAAGACGGCTAACTCAGTCATGTACATATACATCCCAGTCTCTAACTTATGCACCACTGTTTTACACCTTTTAGTTTTTAGTTTAGTTGTTGTTCAGTATAATAACCTTCTCCTTTACATTATTGTCATTGATGTTTTCTTTAGGAGTGGCTTCTACAGAGGCATGGTGGGTCCGTTACCAGATCCCTGCTTGTTCAGAATAACGGAGGCATATGCAAAATTTAATATTGAGGACAGGCCACTTGTGACCACAATGAACATGAGACCTGACAAGCCCCTTGTGGAAAGTGCCTTTGGGCTGGTGCAGGAGGGCCGTGTTCTGTAATATCAGCAGCCGGTTTTGACAACCCGGTACATCACACTACACCGCGATGCACCACCAACACCGCACTTGCCTCTGGAGGGGTATGACATCTTGCCATCAGATTGTGTGTTTGTGTGCTCAGAAGAAGAGCTTCTGCATCTGAAAAGCTTGTCTGTAACTCTGGAAATGGCTCACAAAATAGAGGAAGCTACACGTGAGCAAAGCTCTTCGTCTGAGTGGCATCAGCTCCGAAGGCCCAGAGTGACTGCCTCTAGGTTTCGGGAGGTGTGTCACGTCAGAGGCCAGAGCTCGGCCGAGTCACTAGCAGAGCGTATATTGAAGGGAACAAGGCAGACAGCAGACATGAGGAGAGGAACTGAGATGGAGCCTGCAATAGCAGCAGAGTATAGTAGGCTAATGAATGTTAACTACTCACCCTGTGGTCTGGTCATTCACCCCATTGCCCCCTGGCTTGCTGCATCTCCTGATGGTGTTGTTTTTGACCCCAATGAATACCCCCAGTTTGGCTTCATCGAATTCAAATGTCCCAATGTACAAAACTTTATTGACTGCAAATATGTGCAGATGGAATGTGGTACCCCTAAACTAAAAAAGAGCCACGCATATTACTGGCAGGTGCAAGGACAACTGCTCATCAGTGGGATGCAGTGGTGTGACTTTGTTGTGTGGGCACAAGAGGACTACCTAGTGCAAAGAATATACATGGATACAGATGTGCACAATGCAATCAGAGAAAAGGCAGACTATTTCTTTTTTTACATATATATGCCAAGATACCTTTGTTTGAAAAAATGAACAGTGAAAACAGCAAAAAGAAAAACAGATCCTTCAGGCTGGCTGGAACAAAATAACTGATGTTTTATTTTCAATATATTTCATGAATTCTTTTGTTGTTACATGTTACTTTTATGTGACATCAATAAACTGTTATTTAAGCAATGGCATCAATTTAATTTTTAAAAACACACATTAAAACATTGAATTTGTGCAGAACTTATTTACATGGTAAGTATTTAAAACTCCATGCCTAGCATACTGATATACATTTAGACAATAACACAACTGAACTGTAGAAAATGACAAATGGTATTTTTGATGTTACAAAAGTTCAATGTCACTTATGGTTTTAAAACGATTTAGTGATTTACTTTATAATTTTGATAAATAGTTTTGTTGAATCTGAATAGTAATATAGTAGTATAATTAAACAGTATTATTAACATTAAACATTTGCAATGAATTTGAATTATCAATAACTGAAACTCAACTATCAGCACTCAAGTACCAGTTCTGTAATCAAGTATTGTCAGCTGAGAAGGAAGAAATTCAACTGTAGTGGCCTCAGCTGCAGGTCATTTTCCATAAGTTACTTGTACTGGCACTGGTGTCTTGGGAAAAATCCATCTTGTCTCACTTAACCCATTTTTTAACTAATGCTGTGTTCTGGTAATTTGACAGCATACATGCCACTGCAAACAGTTGGTTGATATTATAAACATGTGACATGGTAATGATGCTATCAAAAAGTTTGTTCTGTTTGATCCTCCTAATGACTCGCTCCACATGTACCCTGAGTCTGGCTATGGCCTGCGTCTCCTTAACCTGGTATGCTGGCATCTGCTTCTGCTTAGATAGAAAAGGTGGGCAGTACACTTTGCATTTACAACAATCGGTGATTAGGAAGCCCTTATCTACCATCACTGCCATGTCTTCAGTCAACTTCTCAGCAATGCCTGATTGTTTGAATAGTTCCTTGTCACTAACCGAACCAGCATACAGATTAGAGATGAATGTCACTGGACCATGTGGAGCTATGCCAACCAGGGCTTTCATCGTACAGTGGGATTTGTACGAAGAGTACATTTCACTTTGGAGAAGTGGTGAGGATGGTGTCTGACACCTCAGCTCTGTACAGTCAAGGATCATCTGGGTGTCTGAGAAATCTTTGAATTCCTCAGGGAGGTAAGCTTGCACTTCTTCACGTGTAAGCCAGATGCACTGAGACCCCAGTGCAGTGGCAAGAAAATTTGTCCATGTTGCAATAATGCGGCTCACTGTGGACTGGTGTATGTTAAATCGGTGTGCCAGGTCCCTCTCCTTCAAACCAACTGACAGGAAAACCAGGAAAAGAAAAAACTCATCAATTGGCTGTAGCAGCTGCCTCTGGAAGGTGAAAACAAAGGGGAAAATGTTACTCCTTAAGCTATGAACTAGTAAAATTATTCTTTTCTTGGCTAAATGTTTTGTAATGGTTAGGCATACCATACTGTACCATGGGGTAAACAATGAGGTGCTGTAGTGCACAGGTGTATGAGGTGTATGTATGTAAAGGATACTGAGTCTAGCATACATACACCTGTGTATGTATGCTACTGTACATAATGTAATGTTATTGTACATAAATACAATAACATTACACCTCTAGTTCTAACTACCAACAAACCCATAACCTACTGTTGATGTGCGTGCAGGTGTCAACACTTCTTCGTTCCGATTGGCAGCTGACTTGGCTCTTGAAACCCGGATCATTTTATAGATGCAAGGCTCAATCAAAACCCAGAATGCCATCAAATGATCATAGCTTGGAAATCTATTCACGAGAGAGACATACATCGTGTCAATCATTAATTAACATTACACACTGACATAAAAATAATGTGATCTGTGACAAATATGCTAATGGCATTGCTGTATAAAATAGTCTGATTAAGAGTATTTGGTGTTGTATTTTACCTGTAGCATTAGGATATCGTTTAAATACTAAAGCATCTACATAAAACATACAATCAGCAGAGAAAAAGTAAATTTCTATTTTGTTTTCATTAAGACTGGAAAAACTTTCGAAATTTAACTGATGGTGACCTTGGTATATTTTAAACAGTTAGCTTGAATAGAACTTAGATGTACCTGGTATAGAATCGGATGTCAGTGTCGGAGCCAGCAAAACGCTGTAACCCAAATTCTCGCTGGACACGTAACTCCTGTATTTCCTTCCTCAGAGTCTCCACGTCTTTGGACAGGTCTTCTGCAGCTGATGCTGATATGTCCAATGCAGACGGCTCAGGGACTGAGCAGTAGTCATGATCTCTTGTAAGACTGTGCTCTTCTTGATCGTCAGGAGGAACTAGTTCAGGGCGTCGCTCCGTTCTCTCCCAAACACTACGCCGCAGTGGTTCAACTTTATAGCCATTCCACTCAAAAAGTGTTGGTACAGCACCTTTAATAAGCCTCCTTCGACCATCGAGGGTTGTTGGCTCTATGAGTTGATCACTGGCAAAGTGTCTGCAGCAGACCCTGGTGTGAGAGGTAATCGTGAAATGATCCCGGCGTATATTTACCAGCCATTGTCTTCTCAAGTCGGAATGGGTCGGAAAGGCATGAAAACTTAGTATGCCGTTAAATTTGGCTGAAGCTGAACAAAGTGGGACACAGCAATGCTCGGAGTATTTCTTCTCCTGTTTTTGAAAATGTTCTGTTTTAAATACTTTCCTTTTTATACTCATTCTGAAGCGACATTAGCATAGCTACCGATAGATAAGCAAACGTACCGGAAACGCACAAGCGGTACTATTTGGAAACGGAAATACGTCACATGCCTTAGTGCAAGTAGTCTATTATGTGTGAGGAATGCCTTTAGGATAGAAATTCAAGTAAAAGTGCATCTGAAGGGCAACTTCAGCCCAGTATGTTAAAACCCAGTGAATGAATTAGTAATAGTGTTGTTAGGACTGAAACTCCCACACTTAATATTCTCATGTTTAACCCATCTATCTCCAGGGTCTGTTGGGCATTGTAAAAACATCACTGACCCAAGACAGACTTGCTTCTTGATTCCACAAACCAGTTTGAGTCATAGTGGAGGACATGTTGACATGCAATTAAGTAAGACCAAAAATCTTGTTTTAAATATTTAATCTGCTGAGTTAAAAGAACTGCAGCACTAGAACACAGTATCAGTTTGAGTGCATGGGCATATTTTCTGTGATACAATACATGCTATTGTTTCTATGTAAAAAAAATGTGAATGAGAATCTCTATCCATATAAACATTGTTGCAGATATTTAGCTATGCTTTTTCTTAGATATGTGCTTTTTCTTGAGTAGCAGCACAGCTAAGCTGTTGCTGTTGCTGTACTGTGCTCATGTGAATTCTGCACCCATTTTTACTCTGAAAAGCCTTCATCACAGGCTAGCCTACCAGGCTTGTTGAAAAAAGACCCAATGAAGTCCTCGGACTAGGTGCCAATTGAGTACACTGAGATTGCCACACTAGGCACCAAGTGGGGCCTAGTGTGAGATGGATGTGGTCCTCCTGCTAATGGCTGATGCTGAGGATAATGAGGAGCTAATGAACGTTTTCTACAAAGAAGCGTGGGAACACCTCACGTTGGACAAAGAGAACAACGCCTTCTTAGCCTCCTATAGAAGACATTTCTGCAGCGCAGCAGGTCAATAAAATATAATCGTGACACACAGCCTAGTGGCAGCCTAGTGGAGCTGTTCAATGCTACAAAACATGCAGCTGGAAAGGTAACAATCCAATGGCACACACTGAGATCTCCACCTCACAAAATGAGTGTAAGATGCTCCAAAAAGAAAAATGCACTAAGAAGCAGGTGCTGCAGTTTTTCAGTGAGTGCATGGATGAAGTCATGTACTGCTAGCGTTGCCATTTTCATCACGCAAGCTTGTGAAGGGAACAACAGCATTTGATTGTGTTGAGATGATAGAGAAAGGCATTTACCAAATTTACACAGTGAAAAACATTGTGGCTTCTCATCTCAAATGTTTTCATAGAAAATCTCTATGTCCTCTTGTCAATTGCAGCCCTCCAAGGCCGAATGCTGACAATCCTCCCTGGCGGGCAAGTCATATAAATTGATCACCACCAGTGCCTCGTTCAGTGCCTTATTGCTGCAGCTGGCCTACTCAGCAGAGCTCCAGGACCAAGCAAATGCCAACTCTGATACCAGTGAGCTGTGGGAAGAACTGGGCATCATTACAGGCCAGTGCCACTATCTTACTACTGTCATCGTCCTGCAGAACAGGCAAGATGACTCAATTTGTCACAGAGAAGCGTGACATCCTAGATGAGGCCGGTGACTTGACTGGACTTGCTGGGACAAATCATAAGAGAGTATGTCTGTGAGTATGCTAGTGATGAAATTTTTTCTCAAATGGTGAGCGTGAGGGTCCATATGATATCTACGTGCCTGTCTGTTTTTTGTGACCGCGTGGGCTTGTCTGAGAAGGATTCACATCATAATGCACCAACTACGCATGTGCCCCAGGCAATGGACTTCAAAGAAGTATAACAGGAATGATTTTATGGCCACTGGGTCTTCAGCTGTCCGTGACCACAGTGGCATGTAATCAAGGCTTAAGACCCAATCAGACAGCAAATACATGTCTGTGACATTATTACTAATAATTCATCTATTCAAGACTAAAACACAGTACTGATGTTTTCAAACATACACAGATTTGGTAGTTTCAAACAATCTCAATTTTAGACATTTTGAAGTTCAGAAGCAGAGTGAAAATCTGGCTAAACTAAGGAAAAATTGTGCATTTTTAAACTAAAACTTGTTTGTGTTAACAGTGCCTAAGTGACAGGGAAAAGATAGTAAATAAGACAAGCATGTCCACATGTTTTGGCTTCCTGACAAAAGACAACCTAAGGGTTGAAGGATGTCTTAACTTATGCAGAGTGTATGAAATTATTAAAAAAGGGAACATGGATGGATGTACTGAGCAGTGCATATACTCAGTGAACATGTGGCAAGCATAATCTTGGTCCTACTGAAAAATTCAAGACGGATGTGCAGTGGAGCAATTTCACCAGGAAAAAGAAAACACATCCAAGACCAAGGACTTGCTCAAGGTCATTCCTTTTTTTCCCCTCCTTTTACAGCTATTTCACACTTTATATCAAATAGCCATGAATCACAGCAATATGCCTTACATATTTGTATTAGTCACAAAAGCAGGTGGTATTAACTGAGACATCGATTTATCAAATTATGCTGAGACAATATAAAACAACTGCACAGCACTTTATATTAGAATTGTGAAAAAATTGATTCCCAGATACTAATAGCTATTATTGGATTAGATGCCCCTTTGCAACAGTATCAATACCAACATAGCCACTACGCAGTAATGCTGCATACAAGCAGGCTTACAGCTCCTTCCCTCAATAGCAGCTGAAACAGTTGACATTCAGAACACTAAGCAACACTTTAGGAGGAATTTTGAGAAGTCAGTAAGGCAATATTGAATTCGAACATTGCTTGATGTGCAAGTTAATGCAAGTTTGCCATCTGCTATTTTAATATTAAGGTAGCAAGTAGAGGCTCTGGCTAATAATAAAACAGCAATATTAACATTGGGCAGCAAACATAATTCCTTCCTGTCTGTAAATTTATAATAAATGGTGTTAATTTTAACAGGATAACACAATTATTTGTGTCAAAAACAGTTGATTCTGAGAAATCTCTGGTATCAACTAGTGAGAAAAAGTTTCAGCTTACTGTAACAACTCTTATCTGCTCAGCAACACAAATTTAGAGCCAAGTCACAGGAAGCACAGCACTACCTGAGCCAACCAAAAAATATTGTTTTGGGCGGTTTTTTGTTTGTTTATATATTTTATATGTATATATATATATATATATATATAAAAAAAACACCCAGCACGCCCCTGCGGGCGGTTTATCCTTCAAGCTCGGGTCCTCTACCAGAGGCCTGGGAGCTTGAGGGTCCTGCGCAGTATCTTAGCTGTTCCCAGGACTGCGCTCTTCTGGACAGAGATCTCCGATGTTATTCCCGGGATCTGCTGGAGCCACTCGCCTAGCTTGGGAGTCACCGCACCTAGTGCTCCGATTACCACGGGGACCACCGTTACCTTCACCCTCCACATCCTCTCGAGCTCTTCTCTGAGCCCTTGGTATTTCTCCAGCTTCTCGTGTTCCTTCTTCCTGATATTGCTGTCATTCGGAACCGCTACATATATATATATATATATATATATATACATATATATATATATATATATATATATATATATATATATATTCTCCTCTGGTTGCTCTATAGGAAAAACTTTATATTTCGAGTTATTCAAAAGTTATTGCAGTTGATTATGCCTTAAAACTGAAAATAAAACTGCTTAGTCAAGATGGTTTCCTTCAGTCTTCTCTGCTATCACACATTTTATCAACATTTTTTCTTAGTTCTCCTTCTAAAAGAGGAGGAATAATTAATAATTGCCTCAACTCTCTGCTTTGAGAAATCTCTTGAGATTGGTAAGGCAACTGTGGCGCAAGCAGAGCCTTGCATCTCTTGTTCTGTCTGTAGTCTGGATTTGCTCCTCCTGAGATTGGTGTCTCCCTGGTGACTGTCTGGTTCAATTCAACCCAGAGCTGATTGCCTGTAAAATCCCAGTTCCTGGAGTGCTAGCTTCTAAAACATTCATCATTCCCCGACTTCTTCTAGGTGCAAACTCAGCCTATATCAGAGGATTTGACAGGGGCTATTTCTTTCGCCCTGCTGGAAGATTTTACAGAGTCCCCGCCACCACCCAGTGATCAAAGAGCAGGGTCAGATAGTCGTGAGGTTCCTGATCGTACTTCTGTTCTTCTTACCAGTCAGACTTGCTGCTTTAAGGGCCATGTTCTTTCTATGTACAAAACCATCCTGTGGAGACTTACTAGGCATGTTTCTCCATCTGTTTTAAATTTTAATTTCAGGACAGTTCACTTCAATAACATTTAAACTTTGCTAGCTGCAATTACAGGTTCTAACATTTTGCTTGTGGTAATTGAATAAATGCATCTTCCTATCAGTGTGCATGACTGTCAGCAGATGAAGAAATGGAGGGTAATTTTAAAAGTCCATCTATTAAGAAATGCTAATTTTCTCACACTACAAAGGGTATATTGCATGACGTAGAATTATATTATATACCTGCCCCTGTTTTAGAAACAAAACTTGTTTGACGTTCCCATGGTAAAAGGCAGAGTTCATGCAGATATTTATTAGCATTCCACTGCTTTATCTAGACTGAAACTAGTTGTGGTAATCAATGTACCGTTTTCCACAGTTCTCACTGTACCTCTTCACAGCCACAGGGCTATTTGCTAAATCAAGATCAATACAGAACAAGACATCTATGCAGATAGCCTGCTAGAATTCAGCCCTCTGTTGTTCTGCACATTTATTTTTAAACAGATGTGGCCTTTGTACACAACCAATTCTCATGTTATAGTTCCCTGCTGTGCTATAGTTCCTCTCCTTACTTACAGAGATGGCAGAAAAAGAAATTATAGTAAAGTAAAATTAACAGAAGGCAAATGGAACACTGTGAACGTAATAATTCAATTATTACTTCAAACGAGGAACTGTAAGAAGTGCTCTTCAATAAGTTTCTTAGTTCACTGAGCTATACAGTAATCGCTCATTGTGCTGTCGTCACTTTGATCAGAGGAAAAAGTGTTGTATCCTTCAGCACTATCAAGCTGCACCTCAGTCACTGTCTTCAGGCTTATTTTATCTTCTATAAAATCAAACAACTTTCTCATCATATATTTCTTAACAAAAAAAAAAAAAAAGCTTGCGATTGTTTGATTCTGCAAGATAACAGACAGTTTCGACGCCTCACTAAATATCAAGTGTTTGTGTGGTTAACCAAGGCTGGGCCCTAATCAAATGTATCTCTTTCCTGTTTCTGCTGACGCCTCTGTTGACACATCCGTAAGTGGCTTTATCGCGACTCCTCTGGGAATGTCCTCCTAATAGAATTAATTGCATCCCATGTTCTGTTTGCATTTTTAATTGCTCCATTTGTGTTCTTACGCGCCCAGTTAATTCCTGCGCTTGTCTTTATCAAGGTAAATCCTAATATTTAAATGACCTGCCTGCCAATATAACACACAGCACAACAAATTCTACTCTCTCTAGTCATCCTCCTGCTTTTTATTTCTCTGTGTGATTGTGACCTCTGCTGCAGTCATCCATGAACACAAACATCCTACTGATAAAAGGGGGATGCAAAACCAAAGGCTGTGCATCTAAAAATCTGTTTGCTGTTTTTCTTTTTTGTCAGACTTTATTCAGTATAGTCAGCCAGCAAAAGTTGGCAGATTGGCGCTTTGGGTGGGAAGACGGTCTGGAACAGTGGCTGGTTTGGCACTGATAATGCCCAACATTACTGAAGCAAGGACACCTTTAAACCATGTACAGTATGTGTGCTGATGTCCTCCAAGGTCTGGAGACTGTCAGAGTTGAAATAAATTACACAAACATTCACACACACACAGCTTCATAGGCAGTATAGCCACCATTTTCCTCTGAATACAAAGCAATTTACAGTTTTGTCCTTGGTGCAAATTCAGGGGACGTTCTCTTATCGTTTTCTTTTGGGGGTTTTTCATTCAAACTGGTTAGTGTGACATCGAGCTTAGAGCTAGGCTAACATCCTTCCGTATGTGCAAGAGGCTGTGTGTGAGTGTCTTTGTACATAAGAGTTTCCAAGATATGAAAAAATAAAGTGTAGCTCTTTAACATCCTCTCCCAATGGCTCTTTTGCAGTCGCCTTCACCAGTGAGGCTGACACAGCTGCTGAAATGGCCCGATGTCATTGCTCATCCAAACAGAATTAAACCTGAAAGGTCTAAGCTATTCGAAGGATCCCCTAGGAGGCATGGGGAGAAAGACTGGACATTGCGCGGGGACAGTAAAACCTGATTTAGTACCTCTCAGTGGAGCTGAGAAAGTGCACACATAGACAAAGCAATACTTAGCCTGAAGTAAATAGTTTTGGTACTCGCGATTACGTAAGCATATTTAAATACTACACCGAGACAGCTGGACTTGCTTGAATTTGAAAACTGAAAGCTTTCTCTCTACTAATTGGTAAGTACTCCCAGGGGTTATTAGCTTTTTGAAAACTGTTGAGGTCAGATGTGAGGTTACATGCCTTAAACTCCTCAGAAGTCAGTACTGAAGAAGCCTTTCGGATGGGAGCTAATCTGGTTGCCTTAGCATGATTATATTGTGAATATAAAAATTACTGATTTACTGAAATCCATCCATCCATCGTCCAGCCAGGGTGCTAGAGCCAGTCCCAGCTGATACTTGGTGTGTGCTGGGGTACACGATACAAACAATGTAGATTAATTAGAACCTTAATCTTAAATAATCACTATGTCTCATCTTTTTGGTCATCATAGTGGCATTGTACTTTGAACGTGGCTGTTAGATTGGTCTACTGTGTACGTTAAAGTCTGTTAAAGGACTTTCTTATAAAGCTAATGGGGCAGTCAAATTCATTAGTTTTGATGATTTAGGAGTTTGTGAATCAAACCAGAACAGGGGAGAAACAGACAAAGAAATGATAAGACCTGAGTAGCGGAAACAGGCTCCAAAGGGGTAGCTCTTTGCCCTGTCTGCCAGGGTTGCACTCATAAGCAAATGTGCCATGCACACAAACTTTTGATTACCAATTTCCCATCATTCCCATCAGACATTTTACGTCAGTCAACCAGGTTATTTTCAGCTCTATCTGTAATTATGTTGTGTGTCAGTTGATTGCTGCATGCTATAGTTGTGGAATATGTTTCAAATGATTCACAGACATAGCTAAGTCTGAGCTGACAGAATTGGGTTGCATCAATTTGAAAGAATGGAGTTAGTTTTCACTTTTATCTGGACTAGATTGTTGTGATAAGCTTGTTAGTACTTTGAAGATTCAGAAAAAAACACACACAAAAAAGACCCACTTTGAATCCCAGAGAGTTTGTTGGCTGAGATGTTTGTGGTGTGTAGTTGCCAGCTACAGTTAATAGAGTGGCAAATGTTGCCTCAGGTTTGGAAGTCATTTCAATGCTCACTTGCAAAGTTTCATCATAGGGAGGATATGATGCATTTAAGCACTGCTAAAATCTACCAGGTAACACATGTAGCTAAATGACTCTAAACGGTTTCATAAAAATTTGTTAAATGTGAGATTTCATGTAATACTGCATAGAAAATTAACACGAGACAGAAGGGAGATAATCAGCTCATTCTGTAATGATTCGTAAATGATTTACAACAAAATGCTAACACTGATTTAGCTTGAAAATGATCTGATAATAAGTTAACACCTTAGGAGCTTTACTGTTTTTTCCTCCTTGATCGTTTCTCAAAGATGATAAATGAAATTATTTTACTGATAGATATAAATGAGCTCTTCTAGAAATGAAGGCTCATGGCAACTTAGCAATAAAATTACTTTTCAACATGTAGGCTTCCACTCACAAGCAGTGGGAAATAGGGCTTCCAAGCCAGCCCATCAAGACCAATTAAATAAACAAGACTGGAAGCCATGGAAATAGTGACAGTTTATTTTCTGACAGGGACCATAAATCAGTTAAGCTCAAAACAACACAGAAAAGGCAACCATAAAATGCAAGAGAGAGCAACATGAGCTAACCTTAGACTTATGCAGTCCCAGGTAGAGTGAGAAATGCATCAGGTTCTGGGAAATGCAATGTCACATGTACAGAGGTGGGAAGTAACAAAGCCCAATACATCATTACTGCACTTCAGAATTTTGAGGTATTGTTGCTTTACTTGAGTATTTATTTCTCTGACGTTTTACTCTTTTACTTCCCACACTTTTACACATATATCTCTGCTTTCTACTCCTTAAATTTTCAATGCCCGATCAACTGAATTCAACTGATTTCAATCGATTTGAACCTAAATGCAGGGATCAATAACTTAAACAGTCCTGTTGGTGTATCCATCACCAGCACTTATTGCACTTGTCAAGATAAAATAGGCAAAACATATAAAATGTATGTATCATTTGTACCTCTGTACTCAGAGATTAAATTGGGGTGGAACAATCCAGAGCTTGTGGTCGTAGTACTATAGCATCTAGCTAGTGCTAAAGAGGAGGAGTGAAAGTAAAGGGAGTAAGTAACTTTACATGCAATGTTGCTGTCAGCTTACCAAATCTTAGCAGACACACAAATTGTTTCTGTGCAGTTTTATCTGCTAACTGAAGGTGCAGCTGCTGTATTTCCCAGCAAGACAAAAGAGTCCAAATTAATATAATTAATTCAGAGATGGAGAAAGATGTAATAAAGGCAGGGCAGGGGTGGAAGAAAACAGATTACCTTTCATAGTAAGGGCTGCTCAGTGGTATTTGATAAACTGGATATTTAAAGCTGACTAGTTTCTGCTAACTGTAGTGAAGTTTTACAGTAGTGCACTATGTTGGACTAGTGCAGAGTAGCTGTATGTGTTCATAGTCAACATCAAGGTTAGCAGACATTTATATAAGTAACTATATATTGACTTTATACTGTCTATGGGCTGGAAATCTGTCGCGATAGCTTGTGTAATATCTTGTTGCATCTTACTGAGTTCAGTTACATAAATCCACAAAAAAGCACCAGAAGCACAGGTCAGCTGATTCCAGTCTATACACAAACTGTACTGCAAGTCACAATAGGAATAATTGTAAATTATTCTTAAGTCTTCTCTTCTGTGCCACTACAAAATACTTTCAAAATCCCACTTTAATCTCTAAATATATTCATTTTACTGTTTACAGGCAAAGTCACTCATCTACAGTGTAGGCAAGAGCAAATAGAGCTTCTTATTTAAAAAATCCTCTATTCTCCTCTGCTTGTGCTCAACATAACAGATGTTCAAGGTGTGTAAATTCATTAGAATTAGAATTTAGGTTGAAATAGAGCTTGTATTCACTTGTATTAATACTTATGTTTGTAATTAGATTAATATGGCAGGTGGAGGTTCAGTTAGCTTTGCACAAAAAATAGCTGCTAGAAATGTTCTCCAAAGAGCTGCTGGTAACTTTTATTCCTTAAGTAACTTTCACTTTCACTTGACTAGAGAAGTTGAATCAGTGGTGGATCTTTTACCAGAGTATTTTAAAATCAAGTATCTGTACTTCTATTTCAGTGCAGTATGTCTGTTCTTTTGCCACCTCTGCACACGTGCAATTTGGCTTTCTAATCTCCTCTGTTTTAGTTTATTGAGCATGAAGGCAGCCTTGGATGGCACTGCTAAAGTGTTTCCTCATGCAGTGGTGCAGAATGGGTGTGTATGACACAGACAGAAAATTAAAAATATAAAATACTTCCAAGATATGCTACCATAGTAAGTCAAGTAGAACCGCAGTGCTGCGCGACCTCAACACTGACATTCAATCAGCATTGGGGGCTGTTTGGGTGAGAGTGAGCCACCTGACTGTCGGTGCTAAAAGGGTTCAGGAAGTCCAAGGCTACTGATCAATAAATGTGAGCAAGCATACCAAAATGCATGCTGGCTACTTACACATAGTCACAAACACACTGACACTTTTCACACCTGTTCATTAGACCCCCTCGCTTTAAGAAAAAGCATTACACAGCAGGAAGAGCCCCCTGCACGCAATGTACACATCTACACATGCTCCTTATTGTTTATTTGCTACATTGGACTTATGATTGGGGTTACATTATCTCCCTGGGGCTGCTATGAAGCATTATAGCCATCGTCCTCTTCACGTTATTAAATGTTCCTGTCATTATTTCTGATGACTTCTCAGAGGCATTCGTCTGAAAATAGAACTGCCTTGTTCAGTGGCTGTCAGGCAAGAAACTTCTGGTGCTGGAAATGCTAGAAAAGAGATGGGTGAGAACATGTGTAGTGAAGAGAGGGAAAATCTGATCAACTGAACCAGTCCCTATGTTTGGCACTAATGATGAGCCTGGAGGAGAAGCCTCTTTCCATTCCCCAGATGTGTATAAGATGGTAGCAAGAGTGTTAAAGAGATGAAGAGAACATTGGCCCATTATGGTAACTGTCTCTGCTAAAATGTTAAAGCGATGCTTAGAAAAATTCACATTATTGTGATCAATTTCAGAGTTTCTCAGTCTTGATTATTTATATCTTTCAGACAGCAACTGTGTTTTTAGATTCCTGTTAAAATCAGAATTAACAGATGGGACCACGGCAGTGGAAAAAAACATGTTTAGTAACTCTTTATGTGACAAAAGTGCAGGGGCTATCTTTAACAGCTGCGCCACTGGTGAATTTAAGAAAACTCACATTACGGTAAGTTATGAGTGTTGTTTTTTTAGGCAGTCTCTTTTCGAGCACAGAGAAAAAGGATTCCTCTTAGTAAGAAACAATTGAAATATCAGATGTCAGTCGGTAAGGCTTTAAATTTCTGGGTGCAACAGCAAAGACAGTTTCTAAATGTTGTTTCAGAGAGTTTTGCAAGACAGTGTTGATTCACTGTACATTTAAATGATGATGATGTTTATGTTATATTACTGTGATGCTGTATTCCATAAAAAAATCTTAGTTAAATCTTCATTGATTAAAAGAAAAGACAGAATTGTTTTTCAATATGACAGCATACAAAGTTGTTGTATTTAGCTGTATTTGGAAGTTGCATGTTGTGACATGAAGACTATAAATTGTATAGTAACTTCCCTGGGAAATGGGAAATCAGGCTAAAACTTAGGCAGAAAATAATAAGCACTTTATATTTTCATTTGTTTGAATTAGGCCAAAACTCTGATGTAGTCTTTAAAAAGCATCACTTTCAGTTGGGGACCAACTAAAATCTTCGTTTTTTTCCCCAAATTTAACAAGGTCTGGCTGCAAATAACTAACTTTCTTTGGGCCCAATTACTGTCTATTTATTGAACAAGGCATTGCTGATTGATGTGTGTTCACAGTGGGCGATCCATGATTCATAGCCATTTTTTCTTTGAATACCATCAGGCATAGTCCACATGTATGTTAATGAGTCATGGCTGTAATTAGCTCAATGAATAATTCATTTAGTTAACATTTAAAAATGTATGCCTGCATATGATACATGCATCAAGCCCACAGAAGAGGAGTGTGTCCTTATGCACCATTTGCCTTACAATAGAATGATTGCTGATTGTCAGAGCTTCAGCTTGATTTCCTTTTAAACGGAGCCAGGCAGAGCTGGCCGGCAATTTCCAAAAGAAATGGTAGAATTAACCTCTCAGTGTTTAATTTAATATAAATTCAACATTCCTCCTCTTATACAAAGTACTTAGCTATGAGTACTTAGCTATCATACTATTAGTTTCGTGTTTTAGTTTGTAAATATAAGCCTTAAAATATTTCTTTCCATTAATATCTATCTACAATATGGCTTCAATAGTTACCACTCTTTTATGTAATCTGTATGATTATTTTAGACCTTGATCGAATTCCTGTCACTTCATAGTTTCACTTTGCGTGCTGTGTCTGTTATGTGTAAGGGCATATTATTCACATAGTAGGAACATAGTGTAGCACTCTTTAGCCTTGAGCTGGCTGGCAGGGGAGTCAGAGCACTGAATGCATCCTCGTCGCAGCATTACCCCCAGCTGTTTATATTACTGATGGCTATCATTCTACTTTTCACTCATCCTGCTTCTCCCGTCTTCCCAGGAGATGTTCACGAGTGACAATTCCTGAAGGGGGTTTGTGGAGTGATTCGATAGAATAGATCCTTTCTAACAATAATCTACACCGTGTCTCTGGAGACTTGCTCATAAACAAGAGTAGACATATGTGCACGCAGGAGAACACACAGCCACACAACCACAATTGCTCAGCTTCTACCGTGTGCAAGTGGAGGAACTGGCACCATTTCTGCCTCATCTCTCCCCTACTCTGCCCTTTGCTCCTCTCATTTTCCACCTGTCTCTGATCCTCTGCCTCTTTTACATTTCAATCCAGCGCCTGTTCGTCTTCGTGCTGACAGTGGAGTGAGCAGAGAGAGAGAGAGAGCAGGAAAGAGGGAGTTGTCCCCTTTGGGTAGCTAAGCGATTACCGTTAGAAAGATCCAGTCCCTTGCATCATACCTCTCACAACCTCCTCTGCTCTCACATTACTTTGTGGGAACTCTATTCTGCCTTCCTTACACGTCTCGCGCCTCCACTCTTCTTTCTTCCTCTTTCCTTATCGGTTTGTTCTTACTCCATTTATGACTCCACTTGTCTCTAATCCCTCCCACAAGTAAGCCAGTTAATTCATGTTTATGAGCTTCAACGTATGTGTTGTAATTATTTCTCATGCATCTGAGGAGTACCCAAATATATATATTTGAAACAAGAGTTTTTAAAAACAAGCTTCCTCATTCAATTTGAAACAACTGGATACATACTGGGTGCATACGTATATGCATACTTGCATTTTCTGCCTATGCACATATGTTTATAAGAGTATATCCCAGTATGTATTAGCATATGCAGTAAGATGCTTCAGGAGCCATTTCTGCTTGCCTTATCTGTCTGAGTGGAGAGCTGGCTGCTCCAGCAGCAGAGCCAGAAACCACTGCCCACTGCTTAAGTGGAAAAGGACTAATCCCTCCTCTCAAAGCCCACTCTAGTAAACACCACTTCTCCAAAGCCACCCATGCACACCCAGCCTGTCCAGCCATGGTCCCCAGTAGTCTGTGTAGGTTATGTGGGGTGGATTTATGTAGGTGGGTGCGGGGATTTATTTCTGGTACCTGATCTCATATCAAATAATTACCAGTACAACGTTTAGGAGGTTTTTGTTGTTGTTGTTTTGTTCTTATCAACACTCAAGACTTATTTGTCTTTCAGATGCTTTTTTAAGAACTGGTGTGCGTAAGAACACTTTGGTGAATCAATATACCAAATTTCCTCATTCATTACACTCCATTTCCCTCATACAAAAATACATATTGTTATAGAAAGTGTATAAGTGGAAGAACTTTAAGAAACTGGACCCATTTAACCGCAGGAAAGGAGAACAAAACTGTTAGTGAAATCTTCCTAAATGGGTTTTCATTTGAACCCAGGAGGGGTCATTCTCAGATTTCAGTTGGTAAATGACCTCCTCCTAGTTTGATGTCTTCAGGGTATAATTTATTCTAATGAAAAAAGATTATATCTTGAATTAAAAAGTGCTCAGCTCTGACCAATATACCAGGATGAAGTCTGCTTGGAGACAATCAAAAGATCAACATTTCCTGCTGTAGCTTTTAATATAGTCCAATCTACAATATCTATTTTAATATGCATGGCAATCCCTGTGTCATAGTGGTGAATAGTTCACAAGTACCATCAACAGCTTGGCACAGCACTGATCAAGGACGTATAATGATTTAATGTAAAGAATTTCTTTTTTCCCCCTCTTTTTTGACTTTATGCATACACATTGTTGTGTATCGCCAGAAGCGTTTGATGGCAGTTTCTGCAGTGTAAGTGAAGGCCTTTATCTGCTTACCTTGATGCAGTGAAACAAGGTATTTAACAGTAGAAGGTCAGATGCAAAATAGAGATTTGCCATATGGTGTGACGAGGCTTTGATGAGGAAATTCATCACTCACTGCTGTATCTGGCAGCCTTGTGATTTTTCACTGTAACACTTCCTTTGGCCATTTTGGATCCATTTTAAAGGTGGGTGGGAGGTTGAAGAGCCAGGGTTGCAGATTGAAATTCATTTAACTGAGCTTTGCATAGTACCCGTGTTCCACATGGGTGGTTGGTTTTTTACTCAATCAAGTCTGGTAAAAGTTGACCCACATCATCCATTACTCTGCAAGGTGGGAACAGTGTGTAATGTGGCATGCTTTTTCCATTATTTCAGGGAGCACTTGCTATCAGTTACAGTTATATTATCATAAAAAAAACCTTAAAATGTGGCAGTCTTTTGATATCATACTATAGCCTTTAATGGGAAGAAGCTTCCTACAAAAAGGACACCCTGAATTATTTTTCTCCCTTTAGTCACCTTTTGCATGAAGTTGTAATTGCTTAACATTGAAAAGGATTGTTAGACGCTTACAAGTATTTTTTGCTAGTTGAACAATTTTAAGATATATAACTGAAAAACATGCACCTATAACCAAGATTCACTATCAAAACTCAGTTCCATGTAAGGTTAAGTGTTACATTCAACCATATTTTTTTCTGTATCAACAATTAGAACATTACAACAACTTAGAGATCTGACTGACATCTCACACACCCTGCGCAGTGACCTTCTGTGGTTGAATTAGGGTTAATCACAGTTCAAATCTGTTTAAATCCCTAAAGAAGTTGAGGAGACTGGCAAGAGAGCAGCCTGTATAGAGCAGAGTAGATCTGAATCAGCTGATTTAGGACAAAACAGGTCTAGTCTCTGTATGTCTGGGAGCTCATTAGCTTTGTCCCTGCACCTGCGTGATGGCTGCACGCTCATGCTGCTCATCAATCTTTTAGAACATTTGCCTATGATGGCAAGGTGGCTCTGGTGCTGGGTCACTGCCAGATGAAGCAGATTCTGAGGGGGACCAAACAAGCACAGAAATGCTGCAGCGGCCGGCTGGGCTTGGTTGGTTTGCTCTGGTCTGGTGGATGGACACCAGAGGAGTTCAGCCTGTTTGTCTTTCTGCACAGCAACCAAATAGCCCAGCACAGCACAGCCAGTATTTGGCCACAGTCATTGCATGCATGTGTGTTGGTTGCTTCAGTAACAACAGGGAATGTAGAGATTGGAGAAGCACGCTGGTAAAGTGTGTTTCTCTCTGCCAGTGAAACCACACAGCTCTTTGATCCTGTTTTACTCATCTAACCCAACACACACAAACCGTGAGACTATCTCAGGCTGTCTGTCAGCTGTCAGAGAATTCACTACGACTGCACGTTGCCTTTTCTTTTTCAAAGCCGGTCACCCCTCGAAAACAGGAATGTTATTTTCCATCAGAAATATGTTACAGGTGTAACCCTCCAATGTTACTGTCAGGAAAAACTAATGAGCATCAATTCTCATTCATCACTTTTTACTCCACAAAGACACACACTCACACAAACACCCACATCATCAAATCTTCAGCTCCACCAGCTGAGGACATACTCTACTACACAGCAAGTCAAGTCAACTTTATTTGTCAATTCTGCCACATGTACAGGACATACAGAGAATAGAAATTGCGTTACTCTCAAACCCTAGTGATTAGAAAAATGCAAATAAAATAATTAAAAAGTAAAAATTTAAATAAATACAATACAATTTTACGTGTAACAAAAAAAAAGCTATGCAATATACAATATACAATATTCAAGTAAGGAGGCATAGTGGTGCAAAATAGGCAAAGGAGCAGACAGTCTGTTGCTGATTCTGTTTGTTTCTCCTGTTTGATGGAGTTGAGCGTCCCTAGGGCACACTCAGAGTATTGTGGGCAGCCACAGAACATAAACGATCTGAGACTTTCTTTTTAGGATGTGTTCATCATCATCATCCTCAAAAAGATGTTTGGTTTCACAGAAGCAGTGTGTTGGCCTTACAAAGCACAACTCCACTTGTGTGAATGTATAGATTTTAGAAACAACACTACAACATTTAACTGAAAAGGCTTCTTCCATTATAATGTAAAATGCATCTCGATAATAAGGTTTTCTGCATCAATCTGGTGGTTTTTGCAAAGGTAAATGGAAATAGCAATCCAACGTGCTATTAAGCTTTTTGCATTTCAGAGTGGCTTCAATTAACCTTTTTAATGATTGCACTGGAAGACACACTGGAATCCATTGTTAATCCAATAATTATTGTCTGGCGGATGTACTTGACTTCGCCCTGCCAGCCAGCTAATTCACTTCAAGTGTTTATTTGCAGGGGTCAATAATTCTTCTGATTAGAATTGGATTTGCAGCTTAAAAAGGGAGAAATTTGTCAGGTTGTTTCCCCCACTCGTATTAAAATGCCCTTGGTTCAGGTCTATGTAATTTGTCTGTGTAAGTGCCTTTAAAGAATAAACATCAATGTAAATGTAGGGCTCAGTGAAATAAATTATTTTATGATAATTACTATGTTAAATGTGACTAAGCATGGCAAATTTTAGGTGCCAGACCCAAATAACTTTCTGCTTATAATCATAAGGATAATAATTGTCATTTACTTTAAGCTTTAAAAACAATTATGTAGCCAAGTATTAAATTGCTAACTCTAATGAAGTGCAACATCAGGAAGAAAGACAGAAGGAATTTATGGTTTTTGATGGCTAATAGTGGTTATTTCTCAGCAAATGTACATTTTTATATACAGCATTACATGTCCCTGAAGTCAGAAGGGTTTTTTAATAGGAGGTCAAGCTTCTGGTTAGAGCTCTCTGTGTATACATTGTTCTAAAACTCCACTAAAACACCAACATATTGACAACTCAATTCTATGCCAAAAACAACATTAGGGTTGCAAATAATATGTGTAATAACTGCCTTGAAAGGCAAAGCTAAAATTTGCTAAAAACTCAGAAAAACGACAACAACAACTTCACGGTTCTTGAATGAACTTTATTACTGAACCGATCACACAGCCAAGTGATGCACTCCAAACTACTATTATCTTTCTGCTGCACAGAAATGCTTTGCACCATCATGACAACACTTGCCATTATAAGAGGACCATTTTCTGGCAACTGCAGTGCAGCCAGGGAGACCACAACCTCAGTTATATTTGTGCTCTCAGTGCCTTTTAACAACAAGATTGGATCATTCTCTTTTGGTCATAAGAAATGATGTTTTGCTGTGTAGATATTAATGTAAAACTAGCATAAACTTGGTAAGAAAATCATTCCCTTTTTCTACATGCGCTTAGTAGCAACAGGCAGTCACTCATCTCTGCTCGCTTTCTCTCCAAGAGACCCATCTGCTGTTTCAAATCTGTTTATTGATAACTATTTGCTTCTCCTGTTTTGCTTTCATGCCCTAATTTTATCCCTGAACCATTTCGGCATTTCAATGACTCAAGCGCTGCTAAGTGTTTGGCTTAGCCGGGCATAATATAAAACATCCTGGTGTTGCCACAGTGAGTCTTGAAATGTGGGGAGCTAATTAAAATATTAACTAGAAACTGCAGAGTGGAATTTAAAAGGAGAAACCTTCTTAAAGTGCTTCATTTATATCTCGTGTGAGCTGGGCCATGCTCCAACATAGAGAGAAGACGCTCAAGAAAATCCCCAATCAAGCAAAAAGAGAGCATTCAAAATGTTTTGTACAGTCATTTGCTGAGATATAAATTCGTCTTTCTTCCTGCACACTTTGTCCTGCAGAAATGACTAAGGAAGGCTCATGAACTAGTGGTAATTGCCATGGCAGAATGTGTCTTAGCCATAAAAAGTACAGCGCCTGCTCCATGTTATCACCAAAAACAAGCCCACGATGACTGATTTTTTTACCGCTCAGCTACAATCCAGCAAAAGGTTGCAGTCAGAATACGTTTTGAAAAAAGATACAAGGATGCAAATCACAATACAGAAGCAGAACAGGTTATTATGGATGACATTAAAGGTTGAAATTAACTATGATAAAACACAGTTAGAAAAACACTTTTTTTTTAGCAAAGAGTGTAAAATGGCTTTAATGAGGTGAGACAATAAAAATTCATGCGAATGGGGGGAAGGTAGCGCAGGGGATAGGAAATTCCCCTAGTGAAGGGGAAAAGGTTTATATCAGGAATACAATCTAAAAAGTGTCTGCTTCAAAAACATGGTTTCCACTCCATTGCATGGCTAAGGAGGTCAATTTAAGGATGGAAACAAACCGCTGTGTTTAATGATTTGTCTTCCTAATCTGATGCAGATCATTAGGCAGAAGCCTCTGTACAACAAAAACAAGGCAAGGATAAGAACATCGCTAAATCTGTTCTCTTTAACAAAACAACACAATTCTATCTACGGCGCCTGCTACGTGGGTTTGACAGCTTGCTTGCATCCATGTAATTGAGGGAATAGATCCAAGATATTTTTAAATTCAAGATGGTGATACCTGACTGTACAGACCTGAAAATGTGGAATTTATTGCCAGAATCTCCTTCTCTCTTTACTCTTTAGTTGCTGTTGTTTTTCACAGACTTTGGGAAATTGGTAAGAAAGTGTGGTAAGAAATGTGTGATGAACTGCTGATTGAATTTTCTTATTAACAGTGACTGATCAGGATGTGTATGTGGCAGCAGGTGGCAGCCTGTGAGGGAGAACCAGCCCAGCTGAAACGAAGCCTAACTGCTGGGAAGTCACCAGCAGGACAGACACATATGGAGAAATGCATGCTTTTCTGTAGAGTGGAATTTGTGTGTGTGTCTATGGACCTTGCTGGAGCCTGCCACATAGGTTCTGTTATAAATGAGCATGGCACGCTGGGGCAGCTGGAACACGCATGGGGCAGCTGGGTAATTTGGAGAGTTGTGTGGTGCAATTTGTTGGCCCAGCTGTGTTAGCTGAGGTGGGAAAAATGTTCCTGTCGCATGGAAGTGTGTGCTCATACATATATGACCACTGTGGCGCATGTATGCACATGCTTCTATAGGGATGAACTCACAAGAGGCAGCTTATCTCAAATCCCTGAACGAGACAGGGGAAATAAACAGGCCTGGAACCGAAATGACACTTCACTGAAATATTGATCATTCTCCACAGCAGAGGAAGCATGCGCATGCAGACACAAAGATAGATAGATGAAACAAAGTAATGCAGATATGAGGGAATAGGTTTCTCAGCGAAATCTCCTGGCTGTACACATCATGTTTTCTTTCCTATACTTTGAGCCCTACACTGATCATTTTTGAGAATGTCAATAGGTGGTGTATAATTTATTCTCAGAGCTGGCAGCTCATATGTGGACGGGCCCAATATGCAGTATGACTTTAAATAAATAAACAGATTGGCGAACCACAGACCTGTAAAGGGAAATGTAGCAGCTAGACTGGCTACTCCAAACAAATGAATTATTCACATTACTATCTCACAATGTCTGCCACCATGCACAGCTGCACCCTACACCTGTAGGTATCGACTGAAATGGAGGAGCGCCATTAATACGCAAGTCCTGTAACTTTTTCAAAAACTTTTTCAAAAACTTTTTGAAAAAACGTCTTGTTTCATTTTGTCACTGGGAAGTCCTGCAGATGCAATTAGAAACCGAGTGGCTTTTAACAAATCAATTAGCACTATCTTCGAGTCATCCAGCTAACTGAAGAATGGGAGGGAGGGGCAGAGAAAACTAGAGGCGCTGGAAGGAGGTAGAGGATGTGTGGAAGGAGGCAAAAAGAAGAGCTTCTGTTTTTCTTTCTCGCTGCCTCACTCTAATTAGACAGGCCAGTGTGAGCAGAATCTCAATAGCAGGATGCACAGAGTAACAGATAAAGTGAGGAAGAAGAGAAAGCACAGGGGATAGTATACTACTGTACTAAGCTGAGCCTATACATAAAGAAAACTGGAAGGGTGCATAGGCCCATGGGCTGCAAGATGGAAAAAAGATAAGATATAGTGCTGCCACATGATTCATGGTTGATGCAGTAAAGCAATAAAGAGGTGAAACATATTGACAAACCTTTTGCATTTCTTTATTTTATTTATTTATTAAATAAAATCCATTAAAAATAATCATCTCACATTACATCAGTTTAGCATTTAAGTGAAAAGTGGATCTCAGATCAATGGATGAATAATCAAAAGTAAATTAAAAAAATATCCAAAGACACAAGTATTCCCACCAACATATTTCCACAAAGGTTTCAAACACTATCTTTATCCATCCTTCACAGCAGAAGCCGTCCACTATTAAATGCTGCTGTAACTTTGATCACACAAGGTCTCGTTTCTCTTCCTGTAAAGCACCAAGTGACAGAGCTTCTGTTGAACACAGTCGTGTTTTTATTTATGTATTTATTTATTTTTTTGGCCAATTTTGGATCTTTGATGAAGTTGCATGTCTGTCTCTCAGTGAACATCTTTTGATGGTGTGGTTACTTTTGGTCTGGCTGATCATGCTTTGGAAAAAAACGGTGCAGTTATGGTCAAATGAGTCCAACGCACTGTCCTGCTTCAGTCTTGCTGTGATTTGACGCCAAGAAAGTCCCTCAAGCAGTTTAAAATAACAATCTGTCAGTATCAGTGCTACTCAATAAGTAGCCATTGTGCACCTTTTACAGGAGAACAATGGCTACAGCCTGATTTACTTGAAGGGTTCTCTGATAAAAAAGACTGAATCGATCTGAGTCATTTGAACTCAGCTTCAGCTGGGAGATTACAACTCAAGGAAATCTGACCTTTTGTTCAAATGAGTGCACATGGTTTTGCATGCTCTCCCAGTGCCTGTGTGGGTTTTCTCTCGGTACTCTGGTTTCCTCCCACAGCTCAAACATGCATGTTCAATAACTGATTATTCTGAGTTACCCTTAGGATGCAAGTGTGAATGGCTGTCTTCCCATCTGTGTCAGTTGCCTTGCAGACTGGTGACCTTTCCAGTGTGTACCCCATCTCTCACCCACTGTCATCTTGGGCATGCTCCAACCCCTCTAGTCAAATGAGTGGTTAAGAAAATGAATGGAAAGATGACATATGACAGATGAATATGGTGACTATGACAAATTTGCTCAAATGTATTTGCTTAACAAGAAATCATGGCAAATGGTAAATATTTTTTCTTAAGTTTCTATGTCATAATTTCTGTTTTGACATGTTTATAAATACTCAAACGGCTGAGAGTCAATATGCCTGCTTTAGAAGCACGTTTGATTTGGATTTACTACAATGCTAATTAACCAAAAAACTGTGAACATAATATTAAATATTTAAATTAAGGGAAAAAACTACTTATAGATGGTATCACACTCATTTATGTCATGTTATTGCAACTATTTCCACTTTACTGCATCTCAGCATTTATTATTGACGAATGAGAAAAAACATTTTCAAGGTATCGTTTCCCTCTCTACATGCTACTGAAAATAACTATATAGATATTAATATGAAAAGACATCTTCAAAGTTAAAGACTATCTATGAGATGTTAAAATCTTAAATCCTTAGACACCTGAGCCCTTTGTAAATGTTTTTGTGATAATCCTGTCACTTTTTTCGGCAACTTGGCTGTAAATGATGCTGTCAACTGTGTCGACTTTCAGCATAACTTTGGAGTAAGTATGAAAAAGCATTTCTAGAGAATATTTGGGGAACAAATGGATTATGTGCCTCGAGCTAAACTTCATCGTCACAGGCCAGATTTGTCATTCTGCAGGATTTTAAAAGCCTTCCTCCAAGCTCTTAAAATGGATTTCCTTGATTTGTGTCACTATTTGGATACTGAAGACTGCCAATGAGTCAACAGAAGACGATTTTTCTTAGACGAGCTTTTCCAAAATGATAAATTTAAGTGAACTTGACTTATCAAAGCAATTTTAAAATCTGGGGTTATAATGTGAAATTCTCTATAAAATGTGAATTACTCGCAATGGGTGTGAAGTATAAAACTAAAGTGGTTCAACTTTTGTTTGTCACAACAAAGACAATTTCCCACTGATATACAGCTTAGTAAGATAAGTACTGAGATCTAAGGTGGCTTTATTAAATAATGAGCAGCTTTTCAAATGGAGCAGTCATACTGTGATGGAGAAAAGAATGAAAGTGAGATAATCTATCAACACATATAAGTGGTGATGACCCATTTCTTCTTGGCACCTGTTTTCAACACTTCAGCTAAAGCATGCATCATTATTAATAACATTTATCTTTCACTTCCTGAGTCTTTAGGTGCACACCTGCACAATAAAGAATTTGTAACAAGGATATTACATCTAGGAGGTAGAGCGGGCCATCTATTGATTGGAAGGTTGGTGGTTCGATCCCTGGCTGCTCTCGTCTGCACGCCAAATATCTTTGTGGAAGATATTAACCCCAAGTCGAAATTCACTGAAGTGCAACTATTGGAGTCTGAATGTGTGTGAACTTGCGTAGAAAAAGGTAAGCGAGGCAAGTTGTATAAAGCGCTTTGGGTACTCAGGTAAAGTGGAAAAGTGCTATATAAGAACCAGTCCACTTACATTCTCAATACTGGACAGTAATATTTTCTTTTGACTCTCATTTTTAACCTCCTAGGACCTGGCGTCCACATATATTGACATCACATTTTGGGTTATTTAGACGAAAATAGTCAATTTTGCTCTACAAGGGCCTGATATCCACTTACGAGGACATTATACTGCTACTGTTCTATCGAAATTTTAAACGAATATCCTCATATGTGGCTCTCAATTTTCTTAGAAACAAAAATCAGGTAAAAAAAAATAAATCTGGTAATTCTTTGTTTTTACATTCATTAGGTCCCAAATATCAAAGAGAAATTAAAAGTGCATGCTGTGGAAGAGTTCAGGTCTTAGGAGTTTAATGCAGACGAGTGACATCACAAGAACAGTGATGAAAACGTTTTGCTTTTAGATTAAGAGAAGACTGTCCAGTTGTTTACGTATCAAACATTTACATTTGGACCTTTAAAATATTAAAATGATATACAACACCAGGTTACGTGTACTTTTAGTCTTATATTTCAGCCTTATTTTAATGATCAGATTTAAGCCTATATATTTATCTGATATATATGCTTGGTTGCCATGCTTACATGTGACAATGCAATGCAGTATAATGGCTGCTGAATCACTGTGAAGCCATATTTCAGCACAGCATTAAATAGACTTAGCTAATGGGTCTGGAATCACCCCCCACTCTGGAACAAAGATTCACCACTGTGGATAATCCATCTGATTCAAATTTTCTTCCTTCCTTTCCCCCCCTTTTTCAAGAGTTTTAATTAAATTTTCTAATGATCAAGGCTCTATAAGAAGGGGCAATTGGACAGTGAGAGGAATTGAAGTTCAGAAGAGCGAAACCTCTGCAATAAAGCGTATTCACTTAAAGCATATACTATGCCACCAGACCTGACAGAAGAAGAACGATATAATTTACTGTGTGTGGTAGCGGCAATAATCCAGTTTAATATGAAACCTGGTGCAGATCACAAAGACGCAACACATGTTTTTTTAATGAGGGAGGCAATTATGCCGTGATTCGGAGGATCCGTGTGTATGAGATTGTTAATTTCAATTACGGGGCACATCAGTATCCACTTCAGCTCTCTTTCGTCTGTGGGGAAATCTCAGAACCCCCTCTATATTATGGATCATAACAGCGTTAAGTATAGTTAGGTGAGCTTGAAATCCTTATCATCAGCTCACTGTTTTACCTTTTAAAGGAAGATACACCAAAAATCTGCAAAAGACATTTGATTTTATCTTTAATTCCTATTTCTATATAAATGAGCCAAAGAAGAGTTTAAATATAATGGTGTCTTGCTCCCCCAAAATAAGTGAAGGTCTCGTGGATAATTTACTAACTGTCATGGTTATGCAAAATCTCGACCCAAAATCCAGACTCCAGGACAGGATTTAATAAACAAACAAACAAGCAAAAAAACATCTGAAGGAAGCAGGGTTCAACAGTAATCCAAGCAGGTAATCCACGAGGCAAACACTTAGGCAGACAAACAGTATGATGCAAGAAAGAGCTAAGGAAAAGTGAGGGCTTACATACACACAAGGTAATCAGGGAAAGAGACAGCTGGGGGAAAAAAGGCACAGGTGAACAGAATCAATTAATGAGGGAGGCAGGGAGGGAAGCAAAACTGAACAAAATACACAAGACAAAAGACTATCAAAATAAGATAGGAAACGAACACTGAGACATGGCAAAGCAAACACAAAGAGAAAGCTAACTAAACATGGGAGATATCACAGAATCAGACTATGCAAGATCAGAATGAAAACATAATCTAGGCAAAGGTAATATCCAAACTGAAAACTCCAACAACGTCAAACAGAAAATATGAAACAGGAAACTGGGTCCATAACAGAAAATACTGTGTACAAAACCCAGTATCATGACCTGCAAGTTTTAAGTTAAAAACAACAACAACAACAACAACAGGAAAAGCCTAAAGGCAAAGTTCTAAGTCTACTGGTTTATCTACATTCTACCTCTTACATACTGCTTCGGAGCACATGTATGACCCTGGGTTTTTAGATGTTGAGAGGTGCAACTGTAACTGTAAAGGGTTAAGTGCAATCTAAACATGTTTTGGTGTTTTTTCATTCGTTTCTCTGTTTGTTTGTGTTTGCAGATGATTTTATGGTTTATGTTGACTTTGATCTTCAGTGGATAGTGTTGCATTTTATGTCTGTCACCAGGAGAAAAATGTTTTTTTGGCTACTTCGGCCATGTGAGAGGGAAAAACATGCCCTCAAAGTCTTACTCATGTGTGACAGTAAGAAGGATCATGGGATTAATGGGGGATGTGAGCTGCACTTATTGTAGGTGTTATGTCGGGATATAGCACTGAAAGAAAGTGAAGGCCACAGTTTAAAGCTTTGCTGTTGGATGGCACTGGTTGTGACTATGGTCATGCAATTTTAGCTGGATCAAAAAAGTGAAATAACAGTGCTGGGTTTTCCTCTGATTGCTTGGCCTTTTTTCTGAATGAAAAAATATATATGAGAGGACATAAAGAGAATAAAATACAGTATAGAAGTTGGTGGAGAAAGTAATGTTTAGTCTGCACAGCAGTGGCAGTGTAAGATTACTGGGCAGACTGGAGGGATTAATGGATGTCAGGATGGAAAAAAGCTAAATAAGCTGGAAACATTTGCAAAACCACTTCCACAATAGCTGCTGCAAGACTGAAAAACATCAGCAAAGGGGCTTTACAGTGGCAACAAATGGCTCAACTCCTTAATCTTTAGTGTAATGCCATTATTATTGGTGACATGGTGTCAGCTCAAAAGCCATGATATGGTGCATCACAGAGTCATTCTGCGTTCACATTACACAAATGGATGGGGAGAGAGTAGCGTGCTTGGAAAAAAAAGGAAAACAAAATTAATCTAACGAGCTTTTCCTTGTTAAGTACGTGCTCTGTCTCTAGCTGAATGACAATGACGAGGCATCCGCTTACCACGATACACATCCCATTGTGAATAAATGAATATGTGAGCACCCTGCAAAACAAAGCAAATGGAGGAATTAATTCAATGAAATGAAAAGCCTGCATTGCCAGATAAGCCATACGGCTTCACAGCTGAGGTATGAAATGTGACAGTGTATGATGAGTTGCATGGATATCATGGCTGGGCTACATACGAGAGTCTGTCCATTCAGTGGCCAGTGTAACAAACTTACAGCACCAGTCAGAGATTTTTGCATCATTAATTCAGAGTCTTCTTGGCTCAGTGTTTTGGCTGCTCTCGCCGCATAGGGAAGGAAATGCCAGGAGAAATGGAGGTCAGAGAGCAACAGAATGAACTTTTACAAGAAAACTAAATTGCTTTTGCAATATTTACACACATCCACATGTTTTTTCTACAGACACTTCAAGGAAAAATCTAAATTCTGTTATACTGATCCGAGTGAACACATGTATTTCATGAATGCAAGTTGAGCACCATTTTTTAAAAATTGTCTAAGGCTGGGAATTTAAAAAAAAGGGTCTCTACTAAGAAACACTCCAACTACAGTGTGCAAGATCAGAGGGAATCCATACTAAGATCTAGATTTAGTCCAACCCGCAGTAGTGCATCAGGGCCAGCAGCTGCCCAGGGGGTGGGAGGCTGAACGTTCAGCTCCAGCAAGGCCACTCAGATATCAGGATAGCTAAAACAGGCACAGCGCCTGGCATTGAGCTACAAAGAGCCGGGGCCTGCAGGGGAGTCCTGTTTGATGGGGAGACAATAAAGATGGATGGTCACCATGCCAACTACCTCTAAGTGAAAGTAAGGATGAATGGTGGAGGTGGGCAAAATAAAAAATAAAAATAAAAAAAAAACAAGAGAAAGAACAAAGTGAAAAGCTTGGTAGTTACAAAGCTGCACTGAGGAGCTCTGGATGCTGCATTATTAGAATTGAAGAGTCCTTGATAAGAGCGAAAAGATTTTGCTCTTAGCAAATGAAACATACCAACGCCACATATTTTATTTCCTTATATAACTACTCTGGACTGCTAATTAAGCCCTTAAAGTCATCCTGACTCTATGCTGGAGTCGGTTAAAACTGCGTCTGATAGGGAAGTGGGGCATCGCTCAGATTTGAAGTGATCTTTCCTCCACAGAGACAATGAGAAATAAAAACACAAACAATGCACTATGTGACTGGAAAAGCTCTGGCAATATCCCCACAACATGGTATTTCACCTGAATGAGCTTATATGATGACTGCGATTGTGGGAGTCCTTATCACTCAGTGTAAACAAAGCCAGATGTAGATTTGTGGAGTTTGAAGCAGCACGCATAACTGTTAGGAGGTTTTTATCAACTCCCATTTATTCACATAGGTTTTATATGACCAAAGCTGAATTGACTGAATTTGTCTCTGGTGGCTATATATGGCTTCTTAAAAATTCATCCATCCATCCTCTTGAGAAATTAAAGGGAGAGTGAAGAAACCCATGTTCCAGCTGATCCTGCAGGAGGAATAGCACTGTCCCCTTTTCTTCAGTACTGTGGATTCCTCCGGTAGTTCAAAGACAAGCATGTCAGGTTAACTGGTGATCCTAAACTGTCTGTCTGTCGGTTGGGATACGCTGCAGCTACTGCATGACCATAAATTGGATAAAAGGTTAAGAAAATGGATGGCTAGATGAAAACATTTCTTTCCTGATAACAGTAGTCATGTCAAGAACACCAATTCCCCAACACAGGAAAACAACGTAAGCAAGGGGTCACTGAATGGTTTTACACTGTGGCTTTTACAGTCACCACATCCTAACCTAGTGAACAACCATGAACAAGTGTATTAGACAGTACTTTCTACCACCATCATCAAAAACCCAAATAAAGGAATATCTTTTGAAAAAGTGATGTTCCACGCCTTAGCTCCAACTCTAATTAAGAAACTTTAAATTGGTTTGGATTTAGTTTTTCATATTTCATCATTATGAACAGCACCAGCTAAGGTGGACAACCTGCAAACCACAATTTGCTCAGAAGGACTCAGAGTCTTCAAAGTGATTTTTTTAGCAGTTTAAAATTGATTGTGTTTGTGTGTGTGTGAGAGAGAGAACGACTTGCGATATTCACTGTACCATCATGACTTAATAATAGATTCCTCTTTTTTAAAAGAACTATAGAAAGGCAAATCCCAAATGGATATGAATGTGCAAGGAGCCACATTAAAATGCAGCTCGGAAAATATGTGTTATTTTTACACTTGTACAGTCAAAGAGAAAAAAAAGTCTGCATTATATGAGGGCAACGCTTCAGATTAGCAGACTGAGAAAGAAAAAAGAAAAAATTGAATGTATTCCATCTATGGCTCTCTGTTCTTCCCTCTGAAGTGTTTCCAGAATGACGGGAAGGTACATGGAAAAGGTATTTAAGCATGACAGTAGAACTGGAATTAGTTAAAGCTACAAAATACTGCTGTCAGAATCCTTTCTGCTCAGTCAAACAGCTTTAGCTGGGCCTGCAAGTGACCTTGGATATATATATATACATAAATGTATGAACACATGGACATGATATATAAATATTTACATCCAGATATCCACGTGGTCCACTTGGGTTTGCATTATAGACCTCAGATCTCATTTTATTTTATTGTTCATGACGTAATTGTATACTGGAAAGTTGTGTTTACCTAAGCCAGAAAATAACTGGTTTATTTATCAAAGGTTTAAATATATCCTCAGATCACAGCTCCACAGAGGCTGATAATAAGTCTCGAGAGTGTCTCTCATTCTCAAATAGAGCTGTTTAACACTGAGATGCTGAAAAGGGATAGCAGATATTTTTGTACTTTATGCTTTTAAATAAATGAACCCAAACATTTTTTTCTTGTTTCACCAGGCTGCTTTTTTTGATACTGTTACTTACTCAGAGCGCATAACACACTCAAATCTGTTTATGGTTGTTTATCAATGTGGATAATGTATTTCCCTGGATTTGACAAGCAAGAAGAAATGTTGAATAAAAGTGTTGACCATGAGTGTAAAACCGGTGTACAGTTCAATTATAACATTTAGACAAAATCCCCTAACCCAGTACACACACACACACACACACACACACACACACACACACACACACACACACACACACACACACACACACACACACACACACACCATCTGCTGCTTTGAAGAAAAGACTTCTTTTACTCAGGTTGTGAAAGCTTTTTATGCTGTTGTTGTTTTTGCCAGCAAAATTGAAAGTTGTAATGTAAGGAACATTATAATTCATTTGAAGCTGTGTTTCTGGCCACCAGATGAAACAAAGTATACTACTCACTCTGACTTTTATCTTTGGTTTGATCTCTGCTACTGCTGTTTTTGTAGTAGAAAGATGCAAACATCTAATGACCGCTTTGTTGTTATTTTGCAGAATTAGCTGGTTGCTGAGTTCGTTGAATTTACACCACGTTTAAATCTCAGGTTAACAGATAATCTCCCTCGAAGAAAAGCGTGCATATAATTTGGGGTGGCTGTGGCTCAGGAGACAGAGCAGGTCATCTGCAAATCAGAAGGTTGGGGGTTTGATGCCTGGATGTTCCATTCTGCATACCAAAGTATATTTGGGCAAGATACTGTACCCTGAGTTGCTCCCAGTGCTTTTATTGGAGTGTGAATGTTAGATACAAAGCACTTTCTGTGAATGGGTCATATTGTGTAAAGCTTTTTAAGTGCTCAAGTGGGGTAGAAAAGTGCAATTTAAGAATCAGTCCATTTAAAACTGCAAACTCTAATGTACCACAATTTGCCTACACTGACTCTCAACATACTTTTTTAAACTGCCATTTGCTCACCCAGAAAAAGTTCCCTCAGCATGCCCACCGTTCTCTGCACTGTCCTGCTAAATGTCATAAAGTTACACATAGGGACCCACCTGGGACCCACATGGCGCTATTAGTCACTGTGCCACTTTCAGGCAATAGTGGGTTCACTGCTTTCCTCAAAGGGTCATTAACAGTCTCTGCTATGGCAGAAAGCAATGTGTTTGATTCAATTCTTCCCCCTTTAGCTTGTCACGGTCATTAACCTTCTTTTTGTTAGTTCATCTCTCTAGCTGTGTGGCCACTTCATTTCTCATTTGGCAGCATGTGCAGCGATGTTGTATAATTTAATCATTTTGGATCTTAAAACACACAGTTTTGGTTGTTTCTAGGTCACATAAAACATTCATTACTTTTTTTTATCCTTCTGTTTCTCATTAAGACTCACATTGCTTTTATCATTCAGCCAAAACAACGGAAAGCATTAATGGCTGGAGATGTGACAAAGTTTCCTTCGTCTTCTTTTCCCACTCTTTTTTATGCTGACGTCAGTGGTTTCTGTCCCTTATACCCATTCCATAACTATGTATCATTTCATATCATGCATTCTCAATCAACTCTCAGAGCATCACCTGCTACAACCTTTGCCCATTGCCCAAGCAGAAATCCACCACAAAAATCTCAAGGTCTCAATGGGTGATAGGCCATTAAGTGGTCTACAAGGAGCCTTATACTCAGCTGCACTTTCCTTTACATCTGATGGCTGTCTGGTCCATTACAAAAGTAGAAGGGCATTGCAGATACCACAGGTTTTTCTTCTAGTTCCCAGAAGAGAGCTTTAAGCTTTCAAGATCTTCACAACCCACTGACTATAAAGTCTACCTGTGCTTGTGCAAAGTTGTGCAATGACGGACCCCTTGATGATATCCTGTACTGCAAGCTAGCGCATATAAGGCATAACCTTATCACTACATAGACTGCTGTCTGCACAGAGAATTTGTGATAGCCAAATGGTAAAATAAAACGTCTCTTTGATTTTGTCCTGTGTTTATTGTTGCTCATAAAAAACTAAGCTACTGTTAAACTGTATTTTCCATGGTCAGATGTTGTTATGTTATTCACCTGCAGTCTTACCAGTCGGAGGCTTCCAATGTTGTCAAAAATGAAACAGAAAGAGCTCAGAGAAAAACACTGCAGCTTACAAGAAAGTAACATAAAATGTGCAGGATAGAAAACAGTGGCTTCAGATTGTGTAAAAACATTTGTGGATTTATATTTGTTAATATTAATCATGGCACATATTGTTTACTGTATATAGAGCGGTGCTTTTTATTACCAACTCTCAAGACTGCTAGACATTTTAAATCAAGAGTGCCAACTATAGCTGTCTTTCTTTCTGTGTTTTTCTTTTTGCAGGGGGAAGCATTGTCTTTCAAATTGTTAAGAATGGAAGAATGGATCATGTTGTGAGAGTGGTTGCTTGAGCAGTAAATTTAATTTGAGCTAGAGGTTTGAACCGTTGTTGTTCTTACCGACAAAGACATTACCCAAGTGATACCACACACCACACAGGCATGAGGCGGTTAAGCCAAGTAGCCATTCTGAAGTGTTTCTATGAGTTTTGACAGGAAATTCTTTGAGATGACAGTAGACTGACTAAATGCGAACAATTTCCGAATGTATTTCTACTTCTTTACACAAAAAGAAAGCCCGCTTCACTAGTCCACAGATTAGGCTGTTTGGCATGTTTTGAATGGTCTCTATGGAAGTGCTATATCACTTTTAAAACAACTGATACAGGAAATCTGATTTAAAGAGATAAAAAAAAAAAATCTCTACCCACAATGATCCTGTAAAGGTAACCTCCAAAGTCAGAGAGGGGGTGAATAGCCTCCAGTATGAGAAGGAAAAACCAAGCTCGAGCCAGAAGCCCCCGAGGCACCAGGCATGAGCCTTAACAAATAAACAGCACTACTTCCCCCTCTGGATCAGTCGTCTATGCTGCATTTATCATTTCACCAGTAATGCTTTTCTTTCCTCATGTTTTAGGGCATTAAAGGTTTATTCAAGTATATCTATTATTTAAGCTGACCCTGGTCAGTGGTTGGGGAGATAATTTATTAATATGTTTATTTGGGTTGCTAGAAACAAAGAAAGAGAAAGTTCTTTTATTATTCTAATGAGGCAATGATATATTTAGTCACTCCTCTTGCTCCTTTCATTGCCACACAATTTTACAGTAAAGTAAAAATCCATCATTGTCTGCTCTTTGCATGGTTATATATCAACAATTTGTGATGTTTCATTTATAACAGCACATTGTAATTGTCTTTTCTTTTTTGCAGTTTCAACTTGCATCATCTGTTCCCTTTTCAGTCTGTGATTTCCCAGAATGACTTAAACCAACTGCTACAGAAAAGCTTTTCACAAAAGAAACAGGTATTGTCGGATGATTCCCTTCTCTCCAGTTGGGCCTGCCTCATTAAACATAGAACTACCAGATACATGATCGCAATCAGCAGTGCCACCTTCAGATTATTATAAGATCTTAGCTCATTTGAAGATGTGTTAGAGCGGTTAGGCTCACTTCTCTGTTTGAAAGTTACAGTACAACAGGGAAATAAGAAAAGGAAGGAAAAAAAGATAGATGCCCGCTTACAATAGTCAGCTAATATTTGTTAAATATGTGTAACGTGTACACGTGTATCTGTATTACTTCACAAATTAAACAAAGTACAGTAGTAAAATAATACAATGCCAGGCCTAAACTTAAGACTAAGTACTTATATACTGATAAAAAAAAAGTGGTAGTATAACGAATTTTGGCATTTTGAGAAAAGAAATATAATGATGTGTATAGTAAAAGGTCAACATTTCACAAATGGTAAATGGCCTGTATTTATATAGCGCTTTACTAGTCCCTAAGGACCCCAAAGCGCTTTACATATCCAGTCATTCACACACACACATTCACGGCAAGCTACATTGTAGCCACAGCCACCCTGGGGCGCACTGACAGAGGCGAGGCTGCCGGACACTGGCGCCACCGGGCCCACTGACCACCACCAGCAGGCAACGGGTGAAGTGCCCAAGGACACAACGACCAAGACTGTCCAAGCTGGGCTCGAACCGGCAACCTTCCGATTACAAGGCGAACTCCCAACTCTTGAGCCACGATCGCCCCAACACCCAAATCACATAATGAGACCTCTTCCTGATGACTGAGCCTGCTGTTCAGGGTAAACAATAAATAAGTCCAAGTTACTTATCTTTCTCAGCTTAGGCTCTCACATTTCTGTACTTTTCACAGAAAACCACCTTAAGACGGACTGACGGTCCTACATTTGCGCCTGTTTGCGTAGATCTCAGCCTACACAGAGAAGGATTATGGGTATTCAAGCAACATGTAGGACACAGAGACGGGCTTGCATCCTGTTCTCCATGCTGACTGGCTGAAAAAAATCAGCTTGAATAGGGAAAAGGGAATGACCACAGCAGGGTTTACTACCAAAGAAAGAAGAGCGAATACACATCAAACATAGAAAGTGGAGTGGAGAGTTTTAATTTAACTCTTGTTTTTACTCCAAATCAACAAAGTTTCTTGCTTCTGTCTTTTGAGTGAAGAGTAATGCTAAAGGACCAACAATGTGCTAAAACATAAAGAAAAATTGCCCACTTTGTTTGAAATGTTTTTGACACTGCCCCCAAGTGGCAGTAGATGGCTAAATATGTACATACAGATCTGCAAACTTCGACGTAGCATCATAGGCTACCATGCTGGGACCATTATGCACTGTCAGAAGATGCTGCATGCATGTTGTTGACATTAAACACCTTTATGAACGTGATGAAAGGAACAAAATGCCATAAAAGGAATGCAGCATATAAATCAAACGAGAGCCCTCCAAAAACGATGGTGCATTAAACAGGTGGCATGGCATCGTTTATCATTCTGCAGAGCCGTGGCCTTCTGATGACTTTAAGTTACCTTACATCACTTTCTCTCGGTGTTTCACCTCCAGCACAGTCAGCCATGTCATCTGTATCCACTTTATCTCCACCCCTGAGCCAGCCCATCAGGAGAGAATGTCACAATGCATAAACAGCAACAAAAATACCTGCATCTCCTTCAATGAATAATAAGAGTGGAGGGAAACTAGAGAAAGAATCATGTCTATATATAACTCTTTTTTTTTTTTTTAGATTCAGTGTGAATGTACAGATCAAAAGTGATGTAGACTGCCATATGTTATATCTGGTCATCCATCACAAAGATGTTGACACACTGCTGTGAAGAGTAAGAGATGCTGTGCTCTTTTTTTCCATATCCTCCCCACTAGGAACACAAGAAAATAAATGGTTCTCTATATAAAATGTGAGCTTGAAGACTTGAGTTTCTTTTTTTCATCGTTTAAAACCAGATGGCCATTTATTAAAGGAGGTGCCACATTGGTTTGGATAAAATAATTTTAATGTTTTGTGGCTGCTGCCAACAGGGGACTGCCAGAGAGCACAATGGCAAGCAATACAAAGCTGCAATGCCTGTTTCTCTGTCTTGTTCACACACACACACACGCACACTCACAAAAGAAGTTAAGATCAGAAGATATCAATTTAATGTGATCAGATCCTATCACAGCAGGGGCGACAGCTGACAAGAATTCAGACCTAAGCAGTAAAGGCCCTATTTTAGCTCGCTAGTTTAAGCTTTTATGTGAGGAGTCGTACAGCAAAGTTTTTAGCAAATTAACACACTGTTTTCATTTAACACTATGCGTTTATGTGACTAAATCAATTAATTCAGTGAGTGCGGAGTGGATTTGCCTTTGATGACGCTCTTGTGTGTGGGTCAGTGACAACAGTTCTCCTTATAAAGTGGATTAATTAAAGGCCCACACCCAACCAGCTTTTTCATGCTTGACATTTCACCGAAGCATCACTCCAGTTCTCTTCTTTCTCCTTCTGTTCACTTCTCTTTTTCCAATCTAATAATACAAAGTATCTAATAACACAGAGATTATCTTCATCAGCACTTCTCTTCAGCGTAACAATATCTCAGATTGCCTATTGTATTCCCATGTATCGTGTTATTGTTATCACAAAGGTTAGTAATTAACTTATAGTATAAATGGAAGGCAGTGTTTCTTGGCAGTAAATCTTCTTTCTTATTAAGAGTGTGCGCAATGTCAGAACTTTCCTTAAAAGGCTAATCCTGTTGAATAAACATTCAAAGTAACCACTCCAGAGGGGGGGGGGGGGGGAAGAAGGGTTTTCCTTCACTTTCAACCTTTTCTTTAAAAAAAAGAAGATGTGGTTCTATGTGTGGTATTTAGATTAAATAATAAAGGAAAAAAATATTTCCATGTGATGTAGAAGATTTTACTTATGAGAATCAGAAATAATCTGACGTGTCCATTTGAGCACAAGCACGGAATTTAGCTAGAAATGAACTTGGCTATGCATCTGATCTTGTGTAAATCAAATTTTTTTCTATTTGCAGAACCACCTCTGTTTGATGTACAAAAAAGCCAGCCTCCTATTGGTAAGTACGTGTGTGTGTGTATGTGTGTGTGTGTGTGTGTGTGTGTGTGTGTGTGTGTGCGTGTGTGTGTGTGAGAGAGAGAGAGAGGGAGAGAGAGAGAGAGAGAGAAGGGCTATATCTCCATGACCCCTTCCTCCAACACCACTTATTGATTGATTGCCAGCACCAGGGCTAAATCCCCTTCCAAGGACAAGTGGCTTCACATGCTCACAAGCCCCCCCCCCCACACACACACACAGATAGAGAAACACAAGTCCCTTGAGCTTTTTCTTTGAACAGGCCTCTGAGTACACTGTGCTTTTTGTGTGTATGTGTGTGTGTGTTTGATGACAAATTCAGTACAGGAGCAGCTGCAAACAATCTCATTCTATACTGAGGAAGGTTTGATGGAGACAGAGCTAACTGCTGCTGCTGGGCACACGTGTTAATGTAACTGCAGCAAGCATCCAGACGAGCACATGAAGTATGCAGGTAACCCTTGAACAGTTAGTTGACAAGAAGTGCTTCCTGGATTCAGTTTGCTTTTCTTTGAGGTGCTCTTTGGTATATAAGCTTAAACATCAAAGAACTCTAAGTCACTCTCTTTTTAAATAATGTTTTTTTTATTTTTTTTTTATTTTCATGGCACGGTCACATTTCACCTAAAAAAAAAAATTCCAGTGCATTTTGGCATATAAGCCTTTATGGGGAGTTAAAAGATGCTGATAACCCTACTGGATTTCATTGAGGGGGCTAAGGTCTATTAATAGAAAATCCTAATGCTAAAGCATACAATTATAATTTAAGATACAATAATTGAGCCTTCACCTCAACTCACAACCAGCACATTATGATCAACTTAAAGCTACACCTCCCAGCCTCATTAGCACTCTTTGGCTGAATGTATGTAACATTAGTAAGATTCCAGAAACTTCTGAAAAGGCTGTAGGCTGCTTAGTAATTCCCGTGGTAATGGTAGATCTCAAAGAATTGGATTTTGGTGTCTACATACTTTGTTCAAGTTTTACTTTTACATACATTTTCATAAAGTAAACACTATAGAGATTTTTTATGCGTATTCCATTAAATACACATGTGAGAAAAATATCGGATTAAAGGGAAAACATAACAACAAGGCACTGGCCCCCTAAATAACGCTGAAAGATCTTTAATATGCCGTTGATATTGATATGATATTACAAAACTGATAAATACGGACATTTGGGAGTCCTGATGGAGTGATGGAACTCCATTCCATAAACGTTCAGTTTGATTGAGGTCAGATGACGATGATGGCTATAGTATATGATTTGCATAATTTCCATTGTCCTCAAACGTGGATGAGGGCATCATTGTCACTGAGATAGTTCCTATCAGGATAGAAATGCATCATCATAAGATAAAGGTAATCACTTAGAATAAATCCACTAGATCTCCAGCCAGCTGTACTTTGCAGTAAATTCAAGCAAATAACGTGCCTCAACTAACAAGTGCTCTTCAGCCACGGTCGCTGATGAACGTACCTTTCTGTTCACAGGAGACTCGGGTACATAAAAGCTGCAAATCAATAATCCCCTAAGGTAACATTGTTGACACTAAAGAAGAATTTATTTGGCCAATGAGTTCCTAACCTCTGCAAAAACGCTGAGCTAAAGTAAAGCAGTAACAGTTTTTCTCCCACTTCAATCAGCACAATATTATTTTATTGTCAATTTGACATTTTACCTAAGATTTGTATAATCAGGAATATAAACTCTCTTTATACAATATGCACTATCTTTCCTTTTCCTTATCGCTTTCTTTTGTTGTGAATTATAAAGGTTAGTGAGGTTTGCTGAACATGCACATCACTCTCAGTGATCAAGCATCTGCTTATTACAGACTAATCATAGTTATGTTGATAGTTATGTAGTTAACGCACATCAGTTCACATGCCTGAGGCATGTTGCAGTTTTTCAGACAAATACACAAAATGTCCCAGTTCTTCAGAGTATGAAAATGTGAGTGTTGAAAATAATAGGTGCTGGTATGAGAGGAAGAGTGGATGCTGTAGGGCAGCAACGGCAGGGGACGAGGGGGCAGTGGTTGGACAGTCTGCCACCAAGCAGCTGTTAAGCTCTGCTGGCCTGCCGTGTGTTATTTATTGCAGCACTGGTTAGCATCTCAGCATGGTGTCTGCAAAGTGGGTCAGCATATTATCTACCTCCTTCGCCTCTTCTCTCAGTCACTATCTCACACTCCTCATCATGCAGCCCTTTCACTAACTCTCACTCTGATGTCTTTTTCAGTACGTATCTCACAGCTTCTTTGTTTTCCCCTTCCCTTCTCTTATTTCAGCCAATTTAGCCACCTGAGTTTTCCTCAAACATGTCCCTTTCTGTTTCTGACGCCAGCGTAATTTCTTTTATTACCACTCGAATACCTCTTCTTCTGACTTTCCTCCAGATCTCTGTACATTTTTGTAGCATGTAGTTTTACTGAGAAAGTAAGGAGAAAGTAGTGAGAAAAAGGGTGGGGGCAGCCACTAAAGAGCAGGAGTAGGTTACTAAAGCCCAGACACCCAATGAGCTTCATTAGCAGCCTTCCACTGTGATTCAGGAATCGCATTAAAAATAATAAATGCACAGTGCTCACAGGAGAGTACACTCTTGCATGCATAGCCTCACACTAAAGAATCTGAATACATTCATATACAAACAAAGCCTCATGCTCAAAGGCTTTTCAACAAACACAAGTTCATGGACTTTCAACAATTAAACCTGCTGTGTATGAATATGCTCAAACATGCTCCCTCGCCTGATTCTGTGAATTCTCCACAGAGTGCATGATCATCAGGCCACGAGGCAATAAGAATGTAGCCTGCTGAGTCATCAAGGTTTCTCCCGAATCGTTGCTGGGTTTGGTTTTGGACCCTCAAGGCTTCAGGGCTGCCAGGTTCCCACAACTCTTAAGAGCTGCACTGATGATTTGCAATCCCCTCTACGACTGGCCTAAAGCCTTAATCAGAATCTCAATCCCAGCAGCCCCTGGGGCATGGGCGGGGCACCCGCCTATTCCCAGAGCCAGGTTGCTAGGATACAAGACTGAGATCTAATAAAAGTGAGCACCTGTGTATGAATTGCACCTGCTACTCGAACGGAGGAATTATTAAAATCTATGCCAGCACCGCTCCTCTAATCTTTCTTTCCTATTCATCCTCATTTGATGTGGTTAACTGTTTGCAGTAATTCAAATAGTTTGCAAACACAATCAATCCTCCCTCCTTCACTATCACCAACAAAAATAGTCTTATCAAGCCCAGCGCTAAGAAACAAGCTGAATTTAAACAGTTTTTCCTCAACCTTTCATGTTTCTGGACTGACTTAAAAATAATTTAAATAAAAACAGCAAAAAAACATTGAATCTAGGCCATCCAAAGTTTTAATGTTTCATATTCAGCTTTTGGAAAACACACATGAACACGCATGCTCAGCAGTGAGAAAACGATAAAGACAAAACTGGGGGGTTTTTTTGTTTGTTTTTTTCACATGCGCTTTACTCTCCTACCCAGGGTTTCTTCTTTCCTACTTCTTCCAACCCTTCACCCTCAGAACAATACAGAACATGGGCTGGTCGTGCAGAGAGCTTTGGAGGGATTGCAACCAATTAAGGGAAGCAGTGCTACACTTTGTGGAACTGCTGCACATAAGACAAAGTGGTATGTTTGTAATCTAGCCCAGTGTCTCCTCACCAGTTCATACTCATTAATCCTTGCTACAGCGGGTGGCAAAGGGGCAGCGTGGAGAAGAAGCGGCAGTTCGCACCAGGGTCACTTCATCATCACCCCGTACCAAAGTACCACTACATCTCTCACCCCTATTGCCTCATCCATAGGGTGCTATAAAATGTCAGGAGCGCCCACCCCATTCCCACTGCCCCTATACTGAGAATCAATCCACTGGGAGTTAATACATGTTTCTGTCCCCTGTCCACTCTTCCATTACCCTGGAGAGTGCAAGGCTACCTAATGGACATCCATTATGGAGGGTCACTCATTCTGCTGTGAGATTGTGATGTTGTTAATGGTGACCTGTAACACTTGTAATGAACTGGATGTTCGATGCAGCCTGTAGAGTTCAAACAATGTCAGCAATTTTCACCAGTAACGACACATGGTCTATTCTCTCTGCATTCTTGATAAACAGTGTAATTTGTCAGCAAAAATAAATAATTAAATAAATAAATACAGACATAAACAAGATTTGCCATGCTTGCCATTGGTGCCCATAACCACTACTGAAACTATAGTCCTGAAAGCCTGTAAAACATCAAACGAAGCACACCGCAAACGACTGTATCCAGTAAATATCTAGCCATGTGTTACATGTCCCATTGGACCACTGCTCATCTCCTGCACTCTGCTTCCCTCTGACATTTACTTACTGCTATTGTGTCCCATCCTAATATCTTTAAAAGAAATTTCTTGTCCATCTGTCATTTTTTTTTATCTATTCATTCTTCTCAAGGGCAAAGGATATTTTTATCCTTTTGTTTCTTGCTTGTGTCCCTTTTTCTTTCCTGTTCTGCTGAATGCTCGGCTCCCCTATAGAATGTACACTACCTTTATTTTTGGCCATCACTCATTGTCAAGTTCAGTATTAGCTTTAGTATTGTGTTCTGCTTGTAGGACAAAAAGAATAAATTTTTTTAAATGTCTGGATTCAACACAGTTTGGGGGTCACTCTTGTACTGAAACAATGACATTAGTGTACAGATCCATAAGCTGAACCCCTGTAAAGAGTTTGCTTCCTTAAGCAAAAGTATTGATGCTGAGTGATTGACTTTGTGTCAGCATATTAAGTGTTGTAATGTGTTAAGCAAATTCTACTGTTAGGCTTAGATACTCTTTTTCTAACAAAGTTGGGTAAGACAGAAAGGAGAAAATCAGGACCCTTCAATTTTTTTTTACTATTAGCCCGACAGTTATCTTCAGCCTGGCAGAATATGAATACATTGTGTACCGATGGCTGCAGAAAGAGGGGGAAAAACAAACAAAAAAAGCTGTAGAGTCATGCAGGAGCTTCCCTGTCTTTGTTGGACAGCTTCACAGAGGATTTGGGGTCCTGTCCTTTCATAGTGCTGAATAAGAAGTGCAATGCTTTATTTCAGTGAGTCAGTGTTGAGAAAAATATGTGCACAACAGAAATATGTGTATCAAAGCCTAAACCAGCTATGGCCTAAATGTGTCAGGTTCAAACGTCACTTTGTGTATCGAATGAGGAAAAGAGCATAAGCAGGAAAAACACAGATTTATGGATGCACCATCAGCCTTAATGGAGTCTGAGAAGCAACTGTGTACACTGCATCATCTTGGATTGTTCTACTGCTACTCCGACTCCATCTTCCTTTTTTCCCCCTCATTCCTCAATCCTTCAGTTGCCTAAACACACATTTCAGGACTATTAAATGTCAGCTGGAGCAAGTACACAGAATAATGCTCTGGCACATAAATATTGACTTGACACAATTGTAGCATACTTTACAAGTGTTTTCCCCACTGTCACATTCATAGGAATTTTATTTATATATTAATACCAAAATCATGTTTCTTCCTTTGAGCAAACAAAGTTTAATTTCATATCGAATCACATCACTCCAACAGGCAACAAAATTCATTTCAGCAGCTCCGTGTGTCATCTGTTCAGATTCAGAAGTTTTATGTTACTGTTTTTACCACAAGCCACAACTGTGCAATATTGTACACTACTGCACTACTGCAACATCCTGAAATGGCTCTCTTACTCTTACTTTGCCTTTGCTGTTTCTCTAACTCTCCATAATTTTATCTTTCTCACAAACACACATCAACATGACCATAATCCTATCAGCCACAGCATTTAACACACAGGTCAACTCAATAACACTGAACAGTGTTTTACTAGGAAACCTTGCATTCACGTCAATCAGCCGCCTAAACCCCCTTGGATACCAAGCACACCCCTAATGCAGGACAGTGTGTCCCACCACATACACACACACGTGAAATTGTCAGGAAAGGCTTAGGGAACATAGCAATATAGCCGAGGCATTAACCCGGCTTTACAATTTCTCAAATCCAAGTAATTCAGCATTTGCGGGATGTGCCAAAAAAGGTCCAGTGTAGTGGTAGGCCACATTGTGCAACTATAGGACACCTACACAATATAAGGCACTTTTAATACTGTCGCTGGCAAGCCATTATAGCTACCACCACCACGACTCTATACACTTTCATACACAGTATTTCTGCTAATGATGTTAAAAAACCTGCACATTTCTAACAGGCCAAACTGCAGCCATCGTCTTTGTGTTGCATTTTTCTTCTCTCATTAGTATCTCCCTTCCTCTGCCCACGTGAGACAAAGAACAGAGGAATGCAGACTGCATTGTTTGGTGCCCTTGATAAGAGTTGCCAGCATAAATGAAAAATAAACATGTCTGCCTGGCTGTCTTAATGTAGTTCTCACATCAACTGCAAAGCCCAGTGGAAATAAGCAGAATAGGAAGAAAAAATTGCTCCTCCTGACATTATTATGACAGTTGAACCATAAATTTTTGCTTGTTTCCTGTTATGCAAAAATAAGTTTCCTGCAGATCACGTATGTTTCTGCAAAGCTCTATCCTGTGTACCCAAACACAGAAGGATCCATAACAAACGCAAGTAAGCTCAACACAAATACAGACGAGAGGGGCAGGTGGAAAACAAAGACTGCAGAAAAACACGCCACTATAGGTCTGGAAGGAATTACACAGTTCAAATTGTATAAAAAAAGTTAAGATAGTTTGGCATTGCTCAGTTCATATTGGATTAAATAAAGAAAGATGGGGTCCAATTTCAATGCTACAAAAGGGAAAAAAAATTCTTTATTGCTCAACAAGAAGACGACTCATCCAGACAGCATTCACTTTGAGTCACATATGTGAATATCCAACTGGACTACAAATACGTCATTCTTTGAAATAATGCTGGACATGCATTTCATTTAAGTTATGAACCATATTGCTCTCTTCTTAGAGTAAAAGGTCTAAGTTCAGAGAGATGGTAAGACAGGAGCAGACGGGGCCACACCAAAGAGCTTTTTAGTAATAGTGGATAAATGAATAATGTTGATTACTTGAACATACTGAGTATTCCTTTTTAGAGCCCAACATCGCAACAATTACAATAACACATGAGAAAAAAGTATAATATTCCTATTCTTATATTCCTCCTTATGACATTTTAACATTGTGCCCTATATAGACATTGTTCTTATAAGCTGAGATGGCATGTGCAACACAAATGGGATGTCTTCTAACAGCCCCAAACAGACTGTGAATCACTCCTCAAGATAACATCAAATAAAGTAATCATTTCTTCCTTGTACAAATAAAAAAAAATCATCCCTAAATGGAAAATGTGGTTACAACGTGCAGGTTAGTCACAAAGTTCTCCCCTGCAGCTGCAGGTGTCTTCGAAGCACAGACTCAGTTAATCACAGTGTGCTCTAAACAAATAGTTCCAACTTCTCACACAGTAGTTTCCTGTTTTTTTTTTAATTCAGCATGCCATATCATCAACATGAAGGGACAGTGTCACAGCGTCAGTTAATGTGATCATAACAGTGGAATTCAAAGACACAATCGTGGTTATAAAAGCACTGAATGTGAATCCCAGTGTTTGGGTAAAGATGTACCCTTTTAGCAACACCTTTATGGAAATGCAGCACTATATTGCTTTATAGTGATAATGGCACTTGGTGTATACACATCAGAGTGTAGATTATAGAAAGAGACCAGGTAAGAAAGATCTGAAAAGAAGGATCTGAGACTCACTGTGATAAAGAAACTTGCGGTGTTAGAGATATGAAACATTTTGTTGACTGTCTATCCTTTAGCATGAAGAACTGGAGTCTGCACAATACTCTATATACTTATAATCAGTGCTATATGCTTGGGCGAGTGCTGACGAGAAGCTGGTGCACCCAGAGTCTGATAGAGAGGATTAAAAGTAATATATGTGTGTCAGTATTCATGAATGGGGTGCATCATGATCCCATGAGAAACATGTGGTGAGAACAGTGAAGGAGGAGCCAGGGCATGGCTGACAGATGTGCTGTGCAGCAGGAACACAGGTGCAGGTCTGTTTAATGAGCAAAAGGAGGCCATGTGGACTAAACTCCCTCATCTGTTGCCATCACACTTATGATGAGTCCATTTTGGGGTCAGTTCCGCTCTGTTTACCCTCCTCCAGGACAAACTAGATTTCAAACTCAGCCATATGGAGTTAAATGCCGGTTAGTGAAACACACATTCTCCTACCTGTCGGAAGAAGGCTACTTCAGAGCTCTTCTGTGATTTTTTTTGTTTGTTTTATTTCTTTGTGGGAGGAGGGAGGATGGGGGAGGGGGGGGGGGGGGCTGCTAAACCTGCTATATGATTGCAAAAGCACTTGAGATTGATTGTTGTTTAAGAAACTGAATATTACATCTACCTTCAGATAATAAACATCCAGAGGGTTAGTATTGATTTGGACCTTTAATCAGAGAAAACGTTGGGCTATTGTCATGTGAGCTTGCAAAGACAGGCCTCTGTCTTGTTGAGTTATACTCTCTAGAAATTAACGTCTGGGCTGGTTGAAAAAAAGAGAGGTGAAGGCTGTGTTTGAATGATGACAAACTGAACATAAGATAATTGTGCCCAACCTGTCACGCTGTTTCCTGAGGCAAACATTTCAAACTCACAGACAGATGAATTGCTGTCAAAGAATTTCCTGAGATCTCACGATCGCATTTTGTAATAAGACTTTCTCCAGACCACTGTGTGCCTTACATGACTGGGTTTGGCCTCCTTGAGATTAACAATCATGTAGCACATAGATACTGTACTTCTCCATGGGATATGAACAATGCTGCATGCCAAGGAGGGCAGATAAGAGTGGAAGTACAGTTGAGTGGGGTTGCTGGGGCTGCTTTATGCATGCACAGTTGTGTGCCAGCCTCTCAGAAGGGACAACGGGTAATTACAGGACTCAAAGTGGTAATGGGAAATATGCTGTATGTCACACTCTCCACCATACAGACTGAGGTCTGAAATTTGTAGTCAATCTGAATATCCCATTAGATCCAGACAAGGCTTTTGTTTTCCTGGGGGCTGATGCAAAGCTAAAGCTACGTGGGCACAAGTGCCGACCTGGAGCTCTCATTACATCTATTGTTATAATGCGCTGTATGCTATTTGTTTTCCTTTATTCCGATTTACTGAACAAAGTCAGTTTTATGTCATTTAATCTTGGCGTTTCCTCATTCTTTCCTTTGGGGTCACAGGAAAGAATGTAGGACTGTAGCTGTGGGCTTTCAGAATCAGATAAAAACTGCATTTGAGTTTTTACCTTTTGAAGTCCCTCTTGTCTGACATGGCTTGTACGGATGGTTTGCACAGCAAATAGACTTAGCCGGGGCATGGCCCATCTGGGACAACACGAATGGGTATGGACAGATGAAAGGTTTTGGAACCCTGCTTGTGATAACAACAGTCACAGATCTCTGCTTTGATGGTGGCACCCTATCTTCAGCATCTGCCCCATCCTGCTAACCTCCTGGCATTCCTCTACGAGAGATAATCACTGTCTCTATCCCTCCCTGAAACATCACCAGCAGCTCAGTTATTTACCACTGCATCAGCTATGTATCAAATTCCTTGTACTCTATACAGTGAACCCTCTGAACTCAAGCATCACTGTTCATTACCATCAGCAATTACAGATATCTGAGATTATTACACTGGAATAGACCTGGAGAAAACTCTCTAAGCATTGATTAAAATGACAGTGAAATTGGAGAATTACTGTCTCCTGGTTATCAAAGTCATTTATCAACATCATGTTGTGTGTGTCCGTGTATCCGCATCATGGTGTGTGTACAAAAGAGTGTTTATTATAAATTGATAAGTGCATTTAAAGAGATCAAACCTACAACAGTTTATTTTTCATCCTCTCAGAGAGGAGGACGAGTACATTCGATTTTCTGAAATATTACGATATTTTTTCAGGCTGCTGCTAAGCCACGGGTCCGTATATGTAAGCTGAGACTCTCTCAGAGTCCATTTTGAGAGACAGAATTTAGTTAGTCTTCACAGACCCTGAGATGCCGATAACTTGCAGGATCACATAGACAAATAATCCTGCCATCAGTGGAATATGTGGACCTGTATGAGAGGAAATACTGCAGGTCACTTAGGCCAAAGAAATAAAAGCAGCTCTGTGGTCTCCATCCCTCTCTGCTTTTGACCTCTGGGCAGTAACACAGTATTCACTGCAGATGGCCTGCATGCGCCTCACTGCTCATTGCTCACCCAGGTCCCTTTGCTGCCACCTTGTTACCTCCAACTCACACACACCAGTCACAACGCCAACTGACAGGGCTAAGAGCTGGCGTGTGCCCATCAGCCCTGGGCACACTTCAGTGCAGCTGGGGAAGCTCTTACACAACTTACTTGAGTTTTTGTCAATACCATCATGCTTCAAATGCTAATGTGGGCTTTATGTGGGTGTACAGCAAAGGTAGACCTCTCTAGCAAATATGGGAAAGCATATATATCACTTTTAAAAGCAAATCATGCTTCTGGTAGACAGAATGCAGCTGCACAATCTGCAGTTCTGTCTTAATCAGGGTAATATTATGTGTTTTATATTGCTATTGTCTTTACATATGTAGCCTTGATTTGATACTGCACTTTTATTACATTTTGTAAGTCCTTGACTTACCATTGAATCTTATTAGACAAGCTCGTCTGGTTCTCTTTAACTAAAAACAAAAGGTAGTCACGGTTTAAATATTTTTTCTGTAAACCTCTACTGTAAAATCTGCCATATCTTCTTTGTTCTATGACCAACTATAAATACAACATCCCTTTATTTATACATTGCTAAAGTCGGGTCAGTTTAAACCTTTGCTAGCTGTTTAAGCCACATGACAAAAAACAAACTGTTGATGGCCTTTTGTTCTCTTCTCTGTCAAGATGATCACACACTCCTTCAGTAATATTGAGGTCCAGGCTCTGGGGTGTTATAGTGTTCCATTGTGTCTTTTTTCTACCTGTGCATTTGGGATTGTCATGCTGAAAGATGAAGCCAATCAGATGCTTTCCAAATAGTATTGCAAAGTGCATCAAAATCTGACTACACGTTTCTGTGTTTATAATTCCATCAGCTTTGACAGAGCCTCCACTGTATTTTACAGATGGCCGTAAGCGCTCACTGTTTTACCTCTCTCCTGACCGTCTCCATGTATATTGACTTTGAACCAGAAATTTTAAATTTGGACGAGACCTGTTGCTATTGATTTTCAGTCCAGTTCTTGTGTAATTTGGCATACCTCAGGCTTTTCTCCCCGTTTTTCTTTGTTAAGAATGGCTTCTTGACAGCCACCCTTCCACGCGGATCATTTCTAATGAGACTTCAGTGAATAGTAGATGGATCAACTGAAGATTCTATGTCAGAGCTTTACTGTATTTTTTTCCTTTTTTCTTAAGGACACACCTTTCAGACACTGCTCATCTGCTGTTGATAGTTTTTTAAGCCTGACATTTCTTTTGCCCTTTACTTGTCCAGTTTTCCCAGATGTTTTAAGCACAGACTGTACAGCATGCTGAAATATGCCAAGTTTTAGCTCTTTAGTTGTCACCTTGTTGAAGCAAACATATAATTTTATGCATGTTAAACTGGGTTTTTTTGGGGGGGGGATTTGGCAGTTTTTGTAGATAGAGTAAAGAATTGGGAACATAGAATGCATTTTTGTGACAGGCTGCTAGTAACGAAGTGGCTAAAGACACCATTTAAATTGGATCTTTTCTAATGGCTCATTCCTTGAATTAAGTGCCTTTTTATGCTTGAAGGATTCATAGGTCACTGTTAAGTGGCTTAACAAACAAAACATTCCTTTGGAAATGGCCAGATACAAGGACTGGAAGGAATGAATGAAAAAGCAGCCAAATGTTGAGGAAAAACTTTGAAAGACCTTCAGGAAGCCTGGAGAACTACTGTTTTGAAAACTTCAAAAATTGCTAGGAAGTCTGGCTCATTGGAAGCAAAGTATAAAAAATGACCGGTCGCTCAAGATTTTTGCATAGCACTGCATAAGTATGCCTAAAAGGAAAAATCAGTCCAGTGCCGCAGTTATCTACCTGCAGTCCAGCTGTCTGCAGACAGATAGAAGAACCCTCCCACCCCAACTGAAAAAAATACAGGCTAATTCTTCTTTACATCACCAAACGCTGTGTTTGCTCTTTTTTAAGATACACACAATCTTAAAAAAGCAGAGTGTTTTTTCTTCTATCCACGTATCTCCTCACATCCAATACAACACCACAAAATACTCTCTGTCTGTCAAATGAACTACACGCACCCTCTAAAGACGTGTATGTGCAGTAAAACACATGGAGACATAAATACATGTGTATCCTGCACCCTTCAACTTTTTCATCAGCAGTAGAAACAGACAGGAAGAGACAGACTGGGAGACAACCAGAGAGACATATATAGCTAGAGGACATTTTGCTCGTAATAACAAGCTCTGAGTACTTCTAACTGCACAGAAAATAAAATTCTAGATACACAAAGAAAAAAAAAGTGGGTGAGGGGCGTAAACAATTGCACTTGAGTGTTGAGATACATATGCATTATTTCATGCAGATGTAGTACAGCATTTGAGTAAATAGAGTTGCTGCACTTCTATGTAGCACGCATAGATTGGTTTGCATTCACTACATTGAGAGTTCATTTGCCTGCACCTGGTCTGTGTGCTCACATGACATGATTCCATAATATAATTTCTAGAATATAAAGCCTATAGCTGAATCTGGTTTTGTAAATTGATTGTGCGATCGTGGCTCAAGAGTTGGCAGTTCGTCTTGTCAATTGGAAGGTTGCCGGTTCAAGCCCCGGCTCGGACAGTCTCAGTCGTTGTGTCCTTGGGCAAGACACTTCACCTACCGCCTACTGGTGATGGCCAGAGGGGCCGATGGCGCGATATGGCAGCCTCGCTTCTGTCAGTCTGTCCCAGGGCAGCTGTGGCTACAACTGTAGCTTGCCTCCACTAGTGTGTGAATGTGAGGGTGAATGAATAGTGGAATTGTAAAGCGCTTTGAGGTTCTCATAAAGCGCTATATAAATGCAATCCATTATTAAATTGTAAAGTAACCTGTTACCGATTAAGGTCTTAGCCCAAGCCTTTAATCTAGGTTAGACTCACCACCTCTATTGCCTGCATCTGTTTCTGGAATTTCAATTTTTAAATTACTTTGATATTTAACTGTGTTTCTAATTCAGCCAACTCTTGAGGTATTGCTAGCTTTACAATATGTTGTTTGTGTTTTAACCCATTGTCTTGATTTTACAGTTTCCAAAGTGACAATTGTGGTTAACTCTCCTCAAACTAGGTTCCAGCTGATCATCGTGAGGTGTTGAGGGATTAGGAGTGTCAAACTCTTTTTACATCATGGGCCACATGCAGCCCACTTTGATCTTAAGTGCCTGTCACTCTGAAGACGTTACAGCTCAGTTTTTCTACATGACAAAGAAATGAAAGAAATCTGTCGGCACGACTCTTTAGGCTTAACTTTTAAGAAATAAACATCCTGACAACCCGCTGTTAAAAAATGTTTATTTAGTACTTAAATACTTTGGTGTTGTAGGAATTGCTTGATTGTAAAAAAAAAAAACATGTCTAATGGGTCGAACTGGAGACCTTTCCCACAGTATTCTGGCCCCTGGGTCTTATATTTGACACCACTGGTTTAGACAAATATTCTTCCCAGAAATTTGTGGAAATTAAAGACAATTAATGATATTTTGTGTTTCTGGCATCTTTACAAAGTTATAGTTGTGTGATTGCTGCTTTGATTTATTACTGATTCATTGTTCCATATAGCTGCGTCCAGTTTGTGGTGCAATACTGCATCAACTATGTACAATTGTCTATTAACACAAAGTCAAGCAGCTAACATGGTGTCATTTTAGTGAAAATGAAAACAATGAAAACAACAATATTAAACTGATATAATTCTTCTTATGTCTGTCACATCATCCTTGAGCCGGCTTTTGTGTTGCCTCCCGCCCACATTCTGAGTTTATTTCAAAACATTTCCTCTTTTGATGTACTCGCCCATCAATGAAGTTAGCGCTCGAGTGACAGAGAGTGAAAGAGAGACTCTGACACGTACGTTAACAATCTTCGCCATTTGTAAGTCAACTGCTTGCACTCATGTGCGGCCATACAGATCTTTGTGAGCACTTGCGGGAGAGCAACAGTGCGACGACTCTTTGGGTTAATTACAGCGTCACCTGCGATACTCACGCACGCAGAGGGCATGTGGTAACGTAGTTTGCAGACGAGGAGAGATACATCTGTATCCGCACTGTGTGTGTGCTTTCAGATGTTTGACATAGTGTGTGCTCGCGTGTGCATGTGTTAATGTCAACAGAGAGTGCAGTGGGAGAGGCTCATTGTCTTTGAAGACGCCAGAAAGAGATGAAAGGGCTCTCTCTCACTGATGCTTCTCTTCCCTGTTATCCCTCTCAACATTTCTCTCCCTCCCTAATCCAATGACGTGCCTAGCTCTCTCCCCTTCCCCTCCCTTATCCACGCATATTGTTGTATTTACATGCATAGGCCACATCAACCTCTTCTTAAAGGAAAATAGATTTTGTGGAAGTGAGTCCTGAAGCACTTTTGCCACGTTGATTGCCCCAAGGGGTTGGCGAATGGATGGATCTTTCCTTTACACACATAAATACACACAGAGAGATACAAGTTAATATTTTTGTTCTCCATCAACATCCCTATATCCACAAGCATCCCAACAACTGCTGAACAACCCTTAAAAAATAGATTTTTTTTTACTGCTTTGCTTCCCCCACATGAAAAGGTACAACACATTCTCTCCCTGTACTTGTCACATACTGATGCATGGTCAGGACTCTTTCCTCTCACATTTTAACACACCGAGTACCTATTTAGTGTGATTATTCAACATGCAGTATACTGGTCCAGAATACCTTTTTTTGTGGCTGATAATGAATAACAACTGACAAAAAGTACACATAGGAAAGTAGGTGGTGTGACGGATGCAATAAATCACAGAACTTCTAACGCGAACACAGCAGTCCCACCCGGGACTTGTGCTTTTAGACTCTTCTTTTTTTGCTGCTGTTTTGTTTGGGCACCAAAAAGACTAGGCACTAAAAACTACTTGGTTAGGTTTAAAAAATGTAAGCTGTTCTGAACTCACATGTGGTGCTTTTTAGCTTTTTTCAGTTCAACAAAGCCCTTTACACACACAGTTGCACATTATTGACTGCCATGCAAAGTGCTCGCTTGCTCTCAGGAGCAATGCGAAATTCAGTATTTTGCCCATTTGGGTAACAAGTTTCTTCACCATTTCCTCCAGTGATGCATTCAGAGACACTGGCAGAGTTTACTTGCTGTGTGTTCTTAGCGTCTGTTTTTAGATGCTTAGGGATCTATCGAAATCAATTAAACTATCCTGCATGAAGACAAAATGATGCTACCAAAGGGATATTCGGTGCTTTAAAATGCAACACTTAAGGTTCCTGAGCAAGTGTCAGTATGGGACAAAGTGGAAGTGAAATCGGGCTGGTAAGGTTCGATGTGAAGAAAATAAGATTTAAAAAAACAAAATAGAAAGAAAAATAGAGATGCAGAGAGACATTTCAAGCAAACACCACTGTACTTTGGTACAGGATACAGGGTTGAACTACAAAAGTACAACATGGTGCAATGGGAATAGAAATGTCTTTTCTGGGGAGAGGTTTATAGTGGGGAAAATGTTGTAAAATTCAGGTGAATTGGTCAAAGTGGGTATTTTTTGGTCTTTGTTTTGTATTTAGGTGTGTCCAGCATGAATGTGCAGTGAATTTCAAAGGTGAGACGGATTATATAAATCTGTGAATTCAGCCTAGTAGGTCAAACCTAGTAGGTCGAATTAAGATGGATCCTGATATGTCACAATGTCAACAAATAATGTACAAAAACATGATAGAAAGAAATGAAAAAGATCAGATGGTGTCACTCAATGCACACTCAATGTGTGGGATGGTTAGCAGGTAGAGCTATTGTCTTTACAGTGAGCACATTACCTTTTTTTAGGGTGAATTAACACAAAATGCCCAGCCTGAATTGCCTCCATTTGTCCATTTGCTCTGTGTCTGAACAATCACTTAGACAAACTCAGTTCACAGTAACTGGATCACAGTCTATGTCCGACTGACAAGCTCAGTGTCTTATATTCATCAGGAGCAGCCTGAATGTCAGAGAGGAGAAGAGATTAGTACAGTGTCCGCCTTGACGAAGGTTAATGCAGGAGCAGGCAAACCATTTGCAATCCAAAAGTACATTAATTACTGTCAGAATCTGTGTGTGCCGGTTTCAACAGTGACTATTTCACCAGCTTCACTTTTTTTCTGTGTTTGTCTTTGATTCGTGGTTTTAAATCTCGTTTTAATAGGGATCATCTTTTGCTCTCCTTATTCTATTTTTCTCTTTGAATACTCATTCACTGTGCCATTAGAAAGGGCAGGGCATTTTATTTTAGTTTTTCATTCGTTTTTTGAGTAGACACACTGGAAGCCTCGGCCAAAACACACCCACTGCTGCACGTTCACTCTGCAAGGCCAAAATATTCTTTAATGTAAGTTCTGAATGTGAGAAACGTTTCCAGTCAGAGTCGGTTTTACTTTTATTCAGATACAGACAAACTGGCCTTTCAAAACGTACAATTCGGTTGATTGTAATTTTTGAAAGTTTAAAAAGTATCTTCTCCAAACCGACAAAGTATTTTTAACTGGTGATTAGTGGAAGACAGTGCCACAACTGCTCAACCAGTGTGCATGGCTAAAAGGATTCAGTAATTTGCATATGAATATCTTGGATTTCTTCCATTCACCATATTTTCCCTAGGTAGCTAGTTCATCTCTTAATGAGCAGGCATACTCACTCTTTCCTAGGGTGTTAAAGCATTTCACAAACCATCTTAACTCAATACAAAAGGGAACTAGAGGTAAGAGCAAAGTGCTGTGCAACATGAGGCCTTTACTAATTTAGCAAAATAATGCTGTGCGCTAATACAGGGCAAACTTTCAATACTAACTCAATATAGCATTCTGAAATGGATGTTTTGCATGAATAAAAATTAGAATAACTAATATCCATGAAGAATAGGATTTACAAAGTAAATTTTAGTCACAATTTAGGGAAAATAAGCACAAAAATGTTATGGTTAAAGAAGCACATGGCTAAAATTGATGAAAAAAGACCCTGGATGCTTTTTTATTTCTATTTTTACAGCGATGAATAAGAAGATTTCTATTTTTTTTTTTAAATGTCACGATTCAAGAATGTTGATTTCATTTGAAGGAAAACCAAGCTAACGACACAAAGCCTGAGAAAAAAGAGGTGTTGGGAGGCCAGAAGAGTCTGCTGCTAAAGCTGAAATACCTTATTTTACTTGTCACAGTTGCACACTTCCACAGTCGTGCCAGGAACACATCACTATGGTAAATTATGTGAAACGCACAGGTAGCATAGTGCTGTAGGTTTTCTAACAGTACCTCACATTTACAATGATGGTCTTAGGCACTAAAGAATGTTTTATATTAATATTTTGCATTGCATATAAAATAAACTCGCTGTAGATGAGGTTCTACGTCGATCCAAGAGGTCCGAACCTCTTCAAGGTCATTTAAAAGAGGAAGGATGACAATAGAAGACTTACACTCTGTAGAAGAAGAATATATTTATTTCATCTGCTGCTACTATTCAAAAGCAAACAATAAATCTCAGCTACATACTATGTAGCATGTCATCAATAGCCAATCAAGTGCAGGGGTGAATTGCAGCTCAGAAAAAACCTGGTGGTCCAACACACATTCTTAACATAGCACCTGCTACAGGTGCTATGTTAAGAATGCAAAGATCGGTAGTAAAGCAATTTGTACCAGGCTGCATGCTGACATTGTCTGTCTTGTTTTATTCAGCACAGGATCTCCACAACTGATCCAACTGCGACACAGCTGAGTCACGTCTCACTGTTGTGAAATAAAAGGTGGAAGATGGAGGAATCCACCCACTGAAAGGTTTGCACAGTCAACAACTAAGGGAGAAAAACCTCAACAAGGTCGAAACTGCCAATAAGTCCCTGTTGTGAGCCAGTCTGATGAGAAAAACAGCACTGCTAACTGACCACAGATGTGCCCACACCCAGCTGGAGTTTCTAACAGAGAAAATTGCACAGTAACCTCTTCTATCTTCCCTTTGTGTTACTTACCTACAAACTCTAGCTGTGGGACTCCAGGTTATCATGATATGATCCACCGTACATGCAGCAGGTAATTGGTTAAGCTACTGTGGCATCTATAATAAGCATCTCAGGTCTACAATCAGCAGTTTAATTCATATATCCATTGTGATTTTCTGGTATTACCATCAGTCAGCCTAAGCCAGGCGCATGTTCACAGAAAGTCTATTCTCATTTCAATTAGGGGTGTCAAGGTGGTTTAATCTGGAATCAGATATGGCAATGTTTGAGAGCTGCACGCAGTTGTAATTAAGGCCCAGTGGGAGCTGTGGCCCCAGAGAGAAGCAAAGGCTCTGAGGTCAGACTACAATCACTGCCTTCACATGTGGCCTGCCTGCCTTCCTCAGTACCACAAAGAAATCTGAACCTCAAGCCAGGTGACTTTATTATCAGCAGCCTAATTGGGAAAACATGCTTTTCATTGGCTGGGTAATGACTGTGAATAGTTTTATAGCTTGTCAAACAACAGGCTATTTTCAATTACCTGCAGACCCAAGTGTTCGAATGCCGTGAAATTGAGCAGTGGAGGAGCTTTTTTTTTTTTTTGTTAAGGCTGCTGATGTGCTTAAATCTCTCCATTTGGAAAATGGACCCCAAACACTGATGGCTCTAAAATCACTACTGAAATTGTGAAACCTGACAACACTCAGATAATAATAACAAGATCAGATATGTTTCCATCAGCTTGGTTTTGTGCACATTTTCAATTTGAGGAAACGAGGAAAAAGCTGAAACAGTGTCTGATAAATAATAATAAACAGAAGATGAAATACTGTAAAAAGGGTTTCTATTTAGGTGACAGAAAAGCAAAAACACTGAATGCAGAGAAGGCTGATAGAAACACATGTCACACTTACTTCCACTCCAACAGAAAGCCATGAAAATAAGGCATAAAAGGAAAAAGGGTAGTCTCTGTAAATTTTCCAATCTAACCACATGTTTTTGAACGTGTCACTCTAAAGGTGAATAAATGAATATGCTTTTTATTTAGCAAGATATTCCAATGTCTCCTTTAGCTTGTTTTGGAGACTGTCATTGTGAAAATACAAACATCAGGGGCCCAAAACAAAATGCTTAAAGTTACAGAATGACACTGGAGACTGGGGCTGGTCTGTCCTCACAAACAGGTCCCACCTGAATTCATTGTTTTTTCCTTTTTGCCTGCCAGCACACAACTGAAAATGGATTTAGAGTTCTCAAGTGTCCCCTCTCCCTCACTCTCGTTCTCTTGTTTTGTCCGTCCCCCCCGTATGACACGCTTTAACTCCACTTTATCTATGTCTCCTTTGTTTCTTCTGTGTAACATTGTGTAGCTTTTCTCCCTTTTTAAGCAAAGCTCAGCTATTCCTCTTCATTCCAGCTCTATGGTCCTTTTCACTGTCCTCACTTCATCAACTCTCAACTCTCTCATTTTTCACTTTGCTCTGGTCTCTTCAACCACTTCACTTTCACCCTTACACACCCACTGTTCCTTCTATTCCCATGCTACCCTGTTTACATCCTCCAGAGGCTGAATTCTCTATTAATAGCATAGCGGTATATAAGGAGAGAAAAGGAGACGGAGAAATAAAGAGAATTAAAGGAAATAATAGAAAGAGGGGAAGAAAAAGAAAGCTTGCACCACATGACTCCAATTCAGAGGGAAAAACAATGATGCCTGTTGCAGGGAAGGCAGCCATCCACAGTCTACACACCACAGATCCCACTATTACAAAGAGCTGAGCTTCCCACACCCTCAACCCCTAAAGGCAGTCTGTACCATAGCACTCCTATTTTAATGAAAGTGTGGGTTTAACAATGTGCACAATGGGGTTTAAAATCAAGGCATTTCCTCTGGACACTGTGATTCACTAACAGCAAAAGCTTGCATTGCTCTTACTTAAAATTCAAGCTTGGATTTGTCTGTTTTTCTGTTATATAATACTCACAAAAAGCATTAAGAGAATGAATATGAAGCATTTACACATCAACACTCTTCAAGAGGAAAACAGGCTTAATATTATAAACTAAGAACTCATTGGCACCAGCACGATGTATTATTATTACTAATTGGGTTTTTTTTTTACCTTTTGTGTGTTTACTTCTTTTCCCCTTCCTTTTACTTAACTAGGCTTCTCTCAGAAAGACTGACAAAGTATTACTTCCTAGGTTTAGAGATGAAGAGGCCATTTAAAGAGTAAAGAGCAGGTGAGAGAGTGGAGTAAAGAAGACACAAATATAAGAGTGTCTCGAGGTCAGCTCAGCTGGGTTCCAGACTCATTCAATCACTTGAGCACAGATAAAGAATCTGAGAACCTGTATTGCTTTCCTTAAAATTAATTCCTTTCCTTTTCTCAAACAACAACAGAGAAAATGCAAATGAGCGGCTGCCATGGAGCTTGAATGTAAGGGGCAAAAAAAGGGCAGAGGGTTCATTATTCTTCCACTTAGTGTCATAAGGGATGGGTGGCTGGAAGCGAACAATGATAAATCTGGGAAAAAAGGATATATCAGAGAGGAAAGAAAAAACAAAAACAAAAAAAACTGGACCAGCTGAGATTGCAAGCATTGAGTTGCAGAGCTACAGGCATTACTGAGTGGCATATTTATCATAAGATGGTGAGAAAATGATCTTGTGAACAGTCAAAGTCTGTGAGTGTAATACATAGCAGGCTCGCGTCGGTGCGTGTTCGTGTATCTGCATCAATGCCTTAAATCAGATGTGTGCTGCTGGCAACTTGTGTTTTTTAGTGAAACCATTGGCCACAAAACAATTTCAACTCTGCTGCCATTAATCATGTGCCATGGATAATTGTGAAAGTGTTATTAATGAATTTCATGATGACTGCAGTGTTTTCCTCCATCTGGTGCCTTCTGCTGATTGCCTGTCTGCTGCTGTCATAAGTGCTCATTGCTTGTTAATTGTTGTTTTAATCCTAATCTACAGAACCAGATCACAAAAGCTGATTCCTAATGGATCTGTTTTGTTTCCTGAAATGAAACTGCATGATGTTGCATGATGTAGTCTTTTGGTTTGTTTTGTGCAAGTTAACTACAAACATGTACAGTACTGTGCAAAAGTCTTGTGCTCAGACTCATTTTTTATATTTTATTTCCAATGAGCCAGACTGTGTTGTAATCTGTTAAAGTGCTCTAGAGCAATAGCTCTTTTTGATGTTTTTCTTTTGACCTTTGGCTGTTTTTTTCCACTCATTTCCACTCTAGCTTTCGTACCTAACCATTATTAGATGGTTTTCAGAGGAAAGGTTTTTGTTTTTGTTTTTTTTGAATGCCTAACACTGACATATGAATCATTCAAGATTTAAAAAGATTAAAGTTAAAGGATGCACCAGTGTTGTATCTGCACATAACTTAACAAATTGTATCAACTTTAAGCTCTTCGTTACTAGCTGCCGCAAAAAGATATAATTTACTCCAATTTCTTTAGTTGGCATGGCTCAACTTGGCATACCTCAGCATCGTGCGCAGTGTGCCAAAAAATCTGAAGAAACAAGCAAGTGGAGGATAAACAAGGGAGTGACAAGCCTAAAAAATTATCAACAGTAGACGAATAGCATGTGAAAGTCATGTCGTTAAGAATTAGGGGGAAAAAAATCACTCAAAGACCCAACACTGAACTGAGAGATGTATTTGGATTTTTGGCTGTTTGTTGAAGCTTCATCGCAAACAGTCTTAGTGAAAGGGGCGCTGGCAAGAAGCCATTGTTAACGAAGAGAAGCGAGAAGAAAAGGCTGACATATGCTATATTTACAAGATCAGACTAAAACCAGTGACATCATCAACATGCACAGACAAAATGAGGTGAGAAATAGTGTGTGTTGAGTGTCTACAACCATCAGTAAAACATAGCGGAGTCTCTGCCATCTTTTGGATCTGCAGTTCAGCCAGTGGAGTTGGCAGGTACTGTATACTGCATTTTCCAAAGATCACGTGTCCCATAGGACTTTATACAGATTTGCTTCCTCCCTTTGTGTTAGTTTCATTCTACTGACAGTTACTTAACAAGCCAGTGCATGTACAGTAATGAGAAGGCCCCTGACTCCCAAAGTGAATAGTGGACAGAGTAGTTTTTGGCAACCGACCAGCAAGTGTGACAAAAAAGATGAACGGAAACGAATCAGCTACTCACAAAAACAATGCAAAACACAAAGCTCCCAAGAGAGGCTACTATGCATCCATACAACCAGTGTGTCATGACTTATCAGAAAGAACACCTCCATTTGTCACCCTGGTACAACAGGTTGGTCGGTCACAAGCTTTGTTAAATGAAAGCAAGAGAATTGAAAATGAAGTACCATCAACAACACCACAAGTTTTCAGTAAAAAATCTAGGGGCTCCATGCAAGGAAAACCACTGAACACTTTACAAAAGACTGCAATATTCTAAGGTAATAATGGAAATGACAGACACTTTTTGAATGAGGCTTCAAAACTGAAGTATTCCTGACTGCATCTTGTTGAAGGGCTGCGTTCAAAGGCTCTGGTGGGTCTGCGCGGTGCAGACAATTTTTCAGAATATAACGTTTCTAAAGAAAATGGGAGGGGGGGGGAAGAGAGAATATGTAAAGACAGCACGTTGGATGCTGGGTCAAGTATAGCAGTGACAGTGAGCTTTTCTGTGCACCCAACCTGGCTGATTTCCTGTGATTGCAGGAAAATTACTGTGCAAAGGTTTTTCCATCACAAAACCTCTCGATAGTCCGAGCCCGTGTGTCATATTGTCTGATTCTGAAATGGATTGTGAATTATATGTTAGAATATTGAATATGTGGTTGGTGAGACACTTAGAACAGACAGTGTTAAAAGGTTGGAAATTGGGTGAGATAAAGCAAGAGGAATGAAAAAGAGCACGCTATAAGGAACGCTTTTGGTAATGGATGCAAATTACATCCCACCAGTCAGATAAAAATGCATTAAAATAAATTTACACATATAAAAAAGAGAGTGTCAATTTGTTTAAAACATGGGTTTTAACTGCCAGTGCGTCCTTGCATTTGTTACACCAGCAAACCCGCCATCATTTGCCCCAGGTATCATGTGTTCGCTCACTGGCGTGCTCTGACAAACACGTTTTTTTGCATGTTTATTTTTCCCTTATTCCTGCTGATATCATACACTTACATGGTTGCTGCAATTCTAGGTTTATTTTGTTGTTGTAGCGCCGCTGCCATTTCTTATTAATGTTAGTCATGATTGCTTTTCTTTCCTCTTGACAATCTTTGCCCTGATGTCCCACCACTCATAACAGCTCCCAACCTTACTCTGTTTATACTTCAAAACCTATTAGTTGGCCCCGAGTCACAAGAGGCCACGTTTTTCCCACAACAGACTGAATTTGCTATCATGAATTTGCTATCACAGGTTTATTTCACTTCTGTGCAGTCTCCTTCCTCTATAGCTCACAAGGGCACATCATCTAGATGCATGGGTTTGGATGTTACTATACATAAACAGAGATTCACATACAGCAGAACTCCATGAGGGGAAAGTATATGGAGCTGTAATGTATCACCCACACTGGTATGGCCTTTTCACACAAGCTGTTGTGGGTCTCTTATTGCCCACACTTCTTACGAGAGCCGTGGCAACATTTCTAAACTGAATGGCTTGGATGCTAACTATATATCAGCAGAAATTTTGTAGTCTCTGTAGGAGTGCCCTGGAGGACTGAGGGGTAAACAGGTTTAGGGTTTGCTCGGTAAAATCGCTTGTTGTTTCTTTGCTGTCATGTTGAAAAGGAAGGAGTGAATCAAGATGGGAGGAGAGGATGTAGAGAATAAAAGGCAGTGTTTGATGTGCATTCACACACAAGCAAGGAGTGATTAGACAACAGAAAAAGCACCACTCTTTAATTTCGTCTTTTAGCACATCTTCATTACGTACTCACCCAGTATCAGTAACGAACTGAAGTGCCACGCAGTCTGCAAATAACTAATTATAATATATTATTATATATTTAACGACACCAAAAATAAAATTGCTCTTAAAGAGCACTGCAGAGCGTGTTTACACCGCAATTCAGGTGGTCAGGCTTAAATCTGTTCCAATATATTTTAACGTAAATAGGTGACAGATATGCTTATGAGCTGCTGACTCGGTTCAGTTCAGTCTGATTAAACTTTGACAAGCAACATTGTGTCTCTGCAGCGTCTCTCCTACTTTAGATAGTCGATAGGCTGCCCTCTAATTCATGAAATACTGATTTTCTATATCCTTGCACACACTGTACAACTTCACAGCAAAATAATAGGCTACAAGCAGTGGGTGGGTGGGGTGGGGTTGGGGGGAGGTTGTTGTTGCTTGGTTCCATTAAATGCAAAGACCGTGACAGAAGATAATTACAGGAAAATGCTTTATGAAGACACTTTATAGAGAGATGTCACTGCCTTGCTAACTTTAACTCTGCCTGCTCTGCTTCCTGCTGTTTTAAATTTATTTTGCCTTGTAAGACTCTTTAAAAATACCTGCTTAAAGGTAATCAACTAATGCTCCTTAGAGAAAATAAGATCTACAGTTAGGCTCTTTTATCAGTTATTTTTAGTAAAAGTCAACATACTAGTAGCAACTGTTTTGGTAATTGTATTAAATTATAGCATATTAAAGCACTCCACTCCACTGCAGGTACTGTACAGTGGCTATATCCACCTCTTAGCTGCTGCATCCATCTTAACTTCTACACAGAAAATCTATAACTATGTCCCTTAAGGATATTCTTTAGTTGTACTATACATAGATATGACCGCTTACAATCTTTATGTCTGTTTTTATCTTGTTAAAATGACCCTGAGATTGTACTTAAAAGTAAAAAGAAAATTGACAAAGACAAAGAGACATTTTTTGTCTTGCTTGTCTCAGCTGCCTACCACTCTTCCTTTTAATAAATCCCTGTCTGTCTATTTAACACAGCTAGAAAGTTTCATATCCACAATGCCTGAATATGGACACTACCCTTTTTCTCCTTCCTGGTATCCTCCAAACATTACCTCCTGTGGCGTTACAGCCAGACAAAGACTAGGCCACCACATATGCCATCTGGTCCATCACATCCAACAGAGCGAATCACTCATCAGGGTCAACCATTAAACCATTTCAGCTGGCAGGAAAACATTTCAATTTTTCGTTGCAAACTTTTCAATATTTTTTTTTTCATTGTTGGCTACAGAAATTGTAAAATTAAAGCAGGATCAACAGACAAGTTCAGACCGTGAACAATGCAATTCAAATTAAACAGAGAGGAAGCAGACAACCACATCTCGAGTGGGGTTGCTGCTACAGTATGGTAAGATGTCTGTGAAGGTTCTCAGTCATCCAGGTCATCGTAGTCTAAGGAGCTTGGAAAGAAAAGCGTTTGGACTTCGTTGCTTGAAGACGTTTCACCTCTCATCCAAGAAGCTTCTTCAGTTCTAAGGTCAAATGGTGGAGAGTCCCAGATTTAAGCTCTGTGGGAGTAACCCACCGCAGGGCTCGCAAAATCGCTAGCCCGACGTCCTGGGGCTAGCGATTTTTCCAGTCGGGCTACCAAAATCTATCTCTCCCCTGCCCGTCGGGCTATCATAGGAAGGAAAAATATATGTCAATGCTTTTGCATTCTTTCGGAAATGTAGCTGGGTAATTATGTCATTGGCATCGGTGAGCCACTGTCAATATGTGACATATTGAAATCGCGTTTGAATTTGCGCTTGTTTTTTGCTTTCACTTTGCAATTGCGCGAACTGTGTATAGAGAGCGACAGCACTGATTGGTGAGTGATGATAATTTGCGCACCAATTCCTCTGACATCGTCTTATCAATCGTTAGCTTACTATGCAAACATGACAAGTGAAATCTCCCGCAGCAAGCTTAAACATGTGAGAGGTTGATCGCGCAGAGAATCGCTGACCGTTATGTGTGTGTGTGTAAAAGCAGCAGGATATATATTTTAGTTCTGCTGAGCCAAATAAGACAGGTCAGGGTGAAGAAGTGACAGCCAAAGAAAAGCTTACCACAAAACGGAAAAGTTATGACAAATCAGACTATAAGGCAAAAAGAAAGTGCAGCTTTATGGTTTCATGGACAAAAGAATTTCTGTGGCTGCAATATGACGAGCTATATAACCAGGGCTGCACATAAGTGGTCCACAGGTGCGCATTCGCTGTCAAAATAAAAAACACGCACAAGATAAGAAGTTGCAACGCGTTTGCGTACATAAGATTTTCTGGAGGAGGACAGACATTTGTTTAGAACTCTTAAAGATGTCGAAGAAGCTCGTTTAAGCAGTTACAGTACTTTGGTGTTCCTCCACCTCCAAAGAAATGTCAGAAGGAGTCCGAACCACAAAAGAAGCGCGTATTCACGGAAAAGTGGTTGCAGGAGGTGAACTGGCATCAAACAAATGATGAACGCACAGAGATGTGGTGCGGAATGTGCCGTGAAAATCCCACTCTAGCAGACAAAAACAGTGCTTTTTATATGGACGCAAACGCGCGTTGCAACTTCTTATCTGGTGCACGTTTTTTATTTTGACAGCGAATGCGCACATGCAGACCACTTATGTGCACCCGTGTAAATAGCATAATGTTCTGCCGGGTGTGTTGTTGGTTTTCCCTCGATTTCTGAGTCGACAAGCGCCTTTGTTACTGGGACCAGTAATTTTAAGAAAGGCCCCCATTAGAACCCATGAGAAATGCAAGAAATGCATTATTGCTCAGTCTGCAATATCTTTTCCAGAACAAACACCAATTGCAAATAACATACTAAAAATAAACCTGAAAAATCTGTTTAGAACAGCGTACTATGTTGCAAAGAGTGAACTACCACTGGCACAATTTAGCAGTCTTTGCAAACTTCAAAAAGCAAATGGCCTAGATCTTGGTTCCACTTGTCTCTTACCCGTGACTTCAGTGGAAATGTCAGATTCAGGATCTGACACAGACTGATTCATGTCCTACACAGTTCTTACGAGTTCATAGAAATTTCTGTTCAATGAGAACCAAGTATTTGAGTTGATGATTGTAATTTTTATACAATGTTGTAATTTGTGTTTCAACAATTTTTTGATTAATGTTTTGTTTCCTTTACAATATTATACTTTAATATTGTAAAGGAAACAAAACAGGAAACAAAACATCAATCAAAAAATTGCTCTCTTTTTTTATTCGGGCTACTTAAATTTATTTTGGGCTACCAAAAACTGAAGAGTCCCTGCCCGAATTGGTTTTAGATTAGGTAGAGGATCATCAGGGGGTCCATTGTCCCTCTTGGTGGGACACTCCCACAGAGCTTAAATCTGGGACTCTCCACCATTTGACCTTAAAACTGAAGAAGCTTCTCGGATGAGAGGTGAAACGTCTTCAAGCAACTTAAAGAAGTCCAGACGCTTTTCTTTCCAAGCTCCTTAGAGTATTGTAAGATCTCTTCAGCAGCTTTGGTAGAACAGACAGAAGGTCAAGTTCTTCCTCCACTGAAGAGGAAAACAACTCAACAACTCTGTTGGGTTTGTGTAGTGTGAACATTTTTCCTGAGTTACGAAATGTGTCTAAAACCTGATGTAGGGTGGGAAACAGAACCAGTAGGCTAACTTTATTATTCTGTAACTTAAGGTAAAAGAGTGTGCAACTTGCATTGTTGTGTAATGCGAATAATTCATTAATATGTGTTCAAGCTTTAGCTAAACACAAAACATAGCTCACAGAAGCTCTTTAGACACAGAGCAATAAAATAATCCACTTATATCATGAAATCAAATGTTTTTAGCAAGCTCCAGTTGTGTTCGAGTCCTCATTTGTTTATTTTGGGGTTGTCTGAGGTTGCCGTAGGAGACTTTGGGGAAATTATAATGCTCTAGCAACCTGATCGCATAACTTGCTGCCTTGTGTGAGTCAGATACACAATTTGAAGAGACAAAATTGTTAAGTTACTGTAGTTTACCTTGCACATATGCAACTGACAGCGCACTTGATGGTTGTTGTCATGGTAACACACCAGCATAAGAGTTTCGTCCTTTCTTCGTCAGACTTCCTTCTTGTTCCTGTGTAGTCCTCCAGTGTCATATTATCAGCTGTGAGGGGGCACTTGATCTCACATATATCACAGTAGAGACAACTGACCAGGCCATTTGAGGAGGCTGCAGCATCAGGCCACATTATTCTAGTGTCTCTCACACTCCATCCACAGTTTTGGGTGACACATCCCTGCTTCCTTCTCCATTTTGCGCCGCACAGCCCCCGAGTGTTACGTTGTGATTAGTTGGGTCAAACTCTAAATTCAGGGAGAACGTTAAGAACTATAATTAACCACTTTTGTCAAAGTAAAGCACAAAAATGCTGATTCAACTTTGACCGTTAGTGAGTCAGGGAAAAATATCTAATAGATTTATTCTTGTGCCAGTCAACTGTGCATTCCAGTCACAAAAGAGTCCCAACTCATCTCACAGAGCTAAAAGTTTTTAATATCCCTACCCAGTGCAAGACTGAAAATGACGGTTATGCTTGATTTCCCTCTCTGGAGAAATGTTACCTATCATCTGCTTTTGCAGCATCTCTCTTTTTATCTGTTTTGTGAAGAGGCACACTTTAAACACAGGAGGTTCTGCCAGATTCAAAAATAGATTCAAAGTGTTTTTGCACAGTGATAATATGATGGCACCTCTATGAATTCTTCCAACTACCTGCGAGTAACATAGACAGAGGATTTCTACAGGGAACGGGCAATGTAAAGTTCTCCGATGATACTGATAAAATGTGTTTGGCTTTGCTTATATTGCATTGTGGGAGCCACTTATACTCCAAAGGGACTCGCTTTTATACTGTGTCTAAATGTGGGTGAAAATAGTGCTTTGCTAAATTGTATTTGAAAACCCATTCAATCCCCTTTTAGAAATGCAGTGTTAAACAGTGTTATTCCAGGGCAAGAATAGGCCATAGTTATAGATATAGAATATATATATATATAAAACACCCAGCACGCCCCTGCGGGCGGTTTATCCTTCAAGCTCGGGTCCTCTACCAGAGGCCTGGGAGCTTGAGGGTCCTGCGCAGTATCTTAGCTGTTCCCAGGACTGCGCTCTTCTGGACAGAGATCTCCGATGTTATTCCCGGGATCTGCTGGAGCCACTCGCCTAGCTTGGGAGTCACCGCACCTAGTGCTCCGATTACCACGGGGACCACCATTACCTTCACCCTCCACATCCTCTCGAGCTCTTCTCTGAGCCCTTGGTATTTCTCCAGCTTCTCGTGTTCCTTCTTCCTGATATTGCTGTCATTCGGAACCGCTACATCGATCACTACGGCCATCTTCTTCTGTTTGTCTACCACCACTATGTCCGGTTGGTTAGCCACCACCATTTTGTCCGTCTGTATCTGGAAGTCCCACAGGATCTTAGCTCGGTCATTCTCCACCACCCTTGGGGGCATGTCCCATTTTGACCTCGGGACTTCCAGGTTATACTCGGCACAGATGTTCCTGTACACTATGCCGGCCACTTGGTTATGGCGTTCCATGTATGCCTTGCCTGCTAGCATCTTGCACCCTGCTGTTATGTGCTGGATTGTCTCTGGGGCATCTTTACACAGCCTGCACCTGGGGTCTTGCCTGGTGTGATAGACCCCAGCCTCTATGGATCTTGTACTCAGAGCTTGGAGATCTCTGTCCAGAAGAGCGCAGTCCTGGGAACAGCTAAGATACTGCGCAGGACCCTCAAGCTCCCAGGCCTCTGGTAGAGGACCCGAGCTTGAAGGATAAACCGCCCGCAGGGGCGTGCTGGGTGTGTATATATATATATATTCCAACCTTCCAACCTTGTAAGCCTGAAAAAAAAAGACACCATGACCAATGATCTGATTTTACTTAAACATGCCTTCTATCATCTGATATTTATGTACTATATAACAATATATTCAGTATTTTTAAAAAAAGACTCAGGCTGTTCCCGACATACATTACACATACCTCCTCTTCACTAATGTCAGTAGGTATAGTTCTCTAATGCTTCCTCAAGGCCTGATGAGTGAAGGGGTGGCTATATTTATAATAACAGTGAGTACATGTTTATTTGCCATGAATTCTACACAAGCTAAATAATTTATTCCACCTTAGTCCTTTTCTTTTAAACTTGTCCCCCATGACACATCAAAGAGTGTGAATTTAAACTGCCTATTGTGCTTACATTAAACTTGATTGTGTGACACGCACACAATAGAGTTGCTTTTGATTGATTTATTTTGTAGGGAAGGTTACACTTACTCGTGAATAAACAGCAAAAATGGGTGCAGCAACACTGCAGGCAGAAATCATAGAGTCCCCATTCATCTTTCTAAACAAGAACCCATTTGTAATTGAGCTTCAAACATGCAAAGATACAAATTATTGTTCATGTATTCACGATGAGACAAGGGACAAGCACACAAAACGGTAGCCAAAATACACACACTAAGCCGACCTATACACACAAAAACCTAGCATAGGAGGAAGAATGAAACTAAGTGCAATAAATTCAAATGTTACACAGAACCTTTTCGAACAGACATATGACATTTAGTCAGCTATCATAGCTGTCAAAACAAGAGTTTTCTCCACTCTGAAAAGTGCAGTGGATGATAGTGTGGGAGACAAAATAAAAAAAGAGGGGCGGTTGAGATGGTGGTAGGCAGAGAAGAGGGAGCTAACTTAAGACAGTGTAGATCAATGGAGAGAAGCTTGAATAATACCCATAAAAAAGAAAGATATCGTTTTTAAATGCTTTTACAGTGCAGAGTGATACAGAAAATTTTAAGCGCAAAAACCTGAGGGTTTCATATGTTGCCTTTCTATTCTGCACCACTTTTATACTATGTCCATCTGAAATTGCCTCCACTCCAACCACCACATAGTCTTCTCTGCACTGAAGCTGATCACAGACTGTCTCGGTGTGGACACATCCAGGCCTGGAGGCACGCTCTGGGGAGGAGAGACCACTGGATTTCATTGCAGAGCTCTGATTTCGCTGGTCCTCTGATGATTTATCTCGGTAGCTTCTGCTCCTCCCGGGGTGTGATTATGTGCGCAGAGGCTGAATGTATTCACAATAATATGCCTTTGGCAGCTAGCAAGAATAGATGCTATCTAATATCGCTATGAAAGACTACAGTAAATGCATGGCTGTGTCTGAGAAGCCTGTTGATTATCACTCAAAATAGTTAAGCCACAGGCAATTCCCACTACAAGAATGAAACGTTTCATGACATATCACAGCTAAAAACACCATCCTTTGTCTTACTTTATCACCCAGTCCCATGGTACTTCATTATAAGTAATACCACAGGTGCATACTACAAGGAGACTCAGTCTTTCAGTGGTCTTTTACAATCATTATCATTATGTTGCCTATTCCTTACTGTAGCAGCCCTAACAACCTGGAACCCTGTACTCATTTTCCAATCCTTCTGCTGGACAAACTCTGTTTCTCACTCATTACCATACATTGATTGGAAAAAAGGACTCCACCCTGAGGCACTCTGGGCTACATAGTCCCACAATATCTACCTACTGCCTCATTAAACCACTATTAATAATCCCCGCGGCCTTTAATGTTAACTTTATTCCCTCTTCGTTTTTGTAAAATATCTTTAATATTGAGCACTTGAGCAAGCATATGTGATTTATATTTTAAATTGGCACTACTTCTTTTAAGGCCGAAACCATGCTTATGACCTTTAGAGCGCTGAAAGCATGCATGCATACTGTGTACTGAAACATACTGAATCCATCCATACTCTTTTCTTAGAGAGCCTATCTTATCTCGGATGGATGGATGGAATTTAATCACATGGGTCAAGGTAATAGATTTGTTTACTAATTATTATCAATGCTATAAAGAATTAAAGTTACATTTGGCAATATAATTTTTAATTGGTAATTTTTAATTAACATTTCTTTTCAGTGAACTTTTAATTTTCACTTTTTTTTTATTCCTGAGTGCCATCTTTACTCCTTCATAAACCTCAGCCTGGGACAGTGGTCTACAAAAAAACAACAGAAAAACAAAAACAAAACGTGCTGGAGGAATAGTTGTTTTTGTTGTTTTTGTGCTTTCTTCAAAAAATGATATTTCTGATGTCAAAGAAATCTTACTTCCAAGGACCGAGGCAGGATTTGTATGAAGAAAACCGCATGAGATTGAAGATCAAGTGTCTGTTTGAAGAGGGTGCTAGTTCATGTCAGACTTACAGAATAGCACAATATAATCATTTTGGTGCGTTACAGAACTTTGCAATCTAATACTCATGGGCTTTCTGAGTATTTTAATTAAGCAATTAGTTTACTTTAGATGGTTGTCTCACACAGTATTACAAAGCTGTCTGTGTTTTATGTTGCTATTCTATGTTCTTCCCAGATACATCTTGAGCTCATTAAATGGTGAACATTCGTTACAGTGCAACATTTTCTGAGGAGTTGCATGCATGTACTCTGGGAGCAACACAGATGGTAAATGGACTGGTTCTTATATAGTGCTTTACTACTCTGAGCACTCAAAGCGCTTTATACAACTTGCCTCATTCACACAAGCACTTTATTTTCGGTGCTCTTTCTACATAAGTGCTTTCTATCTAACATTGAACCACCAACCTTCCGATTAGCAGGTAGCTCTACTACCTGAGCTACAGCCAGGAACTGAATGCAAGAAAGAAAAAAAAAAAGCTCCAAATTCAGTAACTCAACTAGCTAGGAATGTTTTCAGCAATAGAAAAGGCTCCTTTAGCCATCCATATCTAACTCTCTCCATATCTTCCTCTAACTTGCTCTCTAAGGATCCCTCTCATGTTTTCCACTGTCCTATTAGAGTGTACATCCAGGCTGTGCCACATTAAAATCCCTACAACCCAGTGCTTGTGGACTCAGATAAAGATCCCTCCTTTTTTACTGAATAGTTTGATCCATCTCAGACAGCACACACTACATTAATATTCTCCCACAGATCAGAGACAAAAGAGCCACAGACCCAAGTGCTGTACTGACTGGTGTGTCATCTGTGCATCGTCCAGAAAGAGAGAAGGAGAATGAGACAGAGGAAGAGGATGAGGCAGGGATACTCAAATATATGGTAACACTGCATGAATCTTTCATTTGCCAGCAGCTGTTTTCATAACCTTTTCACAGGGCAACTACTGTGGTTTTCCTCAGTGCCAGAGTCACTGGCACATCAAATCTGGCAGCAACTGTAATCTGAAGGAGCATAAAAAAACAGAAAGAAAAAGAGGCGGGGTCACTGGCTATGGTGACAGGTCAGCTGTGGGAGGAAGAACGGGTTGGTCTCTTGAGTCTTTGGTTAGGTTTGAGGAGACAACAGACATGTGTGCTGCTGTGAATGGACATCCCTGGCAGATTTCCCTCAGAGGGAATCAGGCAAGAGACAGCATGCTTATCCCTGGAGAAACTGTCCAACCCCCTGTGCCAATTTGGGTCCTACTGCTGGTGCATGATGGGAAAGAAAAATATCCCTCCCTCCTTTTCCGCTACCCTGTGAAAAGCACCCTGACCTGAATACAGATCCACATGAAAAACACTTGCCCCGTAGATGAGGGCTGACACGACTTTCGGAGTGTTCATCATCTAAAATTCCCCCCCTTCCCCCTTTGCCCTTGAAGGTGAGATTTGGGGTATAGAGACTGCATCATCACGCTCTGGCTCGTGAACCAAGCGAGAAAGCACGAGGAAAGACGGGGAAAGCACTGTGAGGAGAGAGAAAAACAAGCAAATGTGACTGCGCAGTTGAGAGCTGCAGCCCCAGATTCACAATCATACTGGGAATCACAACACCTTTTAATAATTCAGGATGAATAGAGGAGAAAAAAATTCTGCAGCAAGCAAGGAAGCCAAAGAAATGACAGGGAGAAACAGAATCCAACACTGTATAAAAACTAGCAGTCTGGGCAGTATGTCTAAATTACTGCTTTATGGTTACGCTATAGTACTATGTCAGAGTATAGAAATATCTTTTAGCTGTATATATGGTCTTGGCTCATTAATGTTTATATTTTTGCATTTTACAAATAAAAATAGATCAGTGTATAAATATGCATTTATTTTCTTTGTGGGTGATGGACTATGTTATGTTTGTGCCTAAGGACACATTTTGCCACCAAACTATAATTGAGAACTTTTACAATTAATGTGGTTTAATCTTTCAATTTGAACAAGAAATTTATCAGACAAGAATTTCCTTTAAGTACAAAGTCAAATTCCAAATGAAGTTTGTGTCGAATTAATTGGGGCATTTGATTTTTTTTTCTCTACTTCACTCGAACTTGGCCCAAACAACATCTCATTGCGTTCCGGTATTCTTAATTTCTTACCACTGGCAAGAAGGTAGAGAGTGGAAAAAACATTTGCCAATTAGTTAGAGCCCTTGTGATTTTGCCACTCTTGCTAACAATTCCAATTTACATTAATTATTCATTTTGAGGCGGCACACACAATCCCTGCCAGAAGGAAAGAGGAAATGCTGTGGTGAGATCCGATCATTTGTGTTGATGCTGTCCTGTTTCAAATACCACCACTTGGTATGTCTGCTGTCCTATCTTTTGATGGCTGGCTGTCTGGATAAGATTGTAATGGCGCGTTAAAGGCTATCTCTTTGTGTATCGGACAACAACAACTAGAATCAAAAGAAAGAAAGCAAATTTTTGGATGCTTTTTGTAATAATGTTTGTGTGGTTTGTGCGGTGGTGACAAAATACATTTCCGTGACCTCTGTTACGTGTTTAGTCTGTTCCTTTGTATCTGCATTCAGAATGAAAAAGTGCCAGCAATTCTTGCAGTCAGCAAGAGGTGATGGATGAGACAAAAAACACTTTTCCTCAAGGATCAGACAAGAAAAAAAAAAAGAAAAAGAAGAACACCTTGCCTGCCTCATTGTTAATACTTCTATCTTCTTTCAACAATACCTTTTTTATTGTTGTGACTGGAGATAAGCTGGATCTGTGAGTGTTTAAAGGGCTGCAGGGGCTGAGCGTGCTGAAATGTGGGGGTCACAGAACTGGTGCTGAGAGGTCATGGCCTTTATGTTCCGACAGACTCTTCAGGGAACAACACTTTCTTTGCCCAGCATAAGTCTAAAAACACAAATGCTAACACACAAGCACACTTCTTAGACGTGTCCTATTAATCATAAGCCAAAGAAGAGGGAGCGAATACACACAGCAGGACTGAGCTGGCTGCAGAACGAGGGAGCCGACCGAGCAATGAATCATCAGCAACCCAGACAGATGTTGCATACTTGTTGCTTCTCAAGACAGGAGACTAATTTGCACAAACAAGGATAGAACAAGTCCATTACTTACTTCTGTCTTAAGTTACAACAACTGCTGTACTCATAAAAAAGTCTAACATTCATTATGGAATGAAGTTTTCTGAAGTGTAAATTATGAAATCAGTTTGACAAAAATGTGCTATGATTTATGTCAGACACAGGGTTAAAAAAAACATTTAAACGACGCTAGAACAGGGTTTGTTATTTTCAGTTGGATAACTTGGGTTCTGTCTGTATTTCATCACAAGGTCTTAAAATATACCCCCCCCCCCCCCCCCCCCCAAAAAAAACAAACAAATAAGTAAAAAATCAAAGGAACCCTTTTAATCAGAGTATAGCATCCAGTCAAATAAACCTCTGGGACATTGATCTGGTCAGTTAAGTAGCAGAGAGTGTTGTTAATGCTTTGGTGTTAATAAAATAGTGTTGACAACAGCTGCACTACAGGGGCAAGGATGAGACTCTAAACAGGAATGGTTTTCCCTCCTGATCTTTTCTTACTACTTTCAAATTAATTTTGTATTTGGCTACGGTTAATGTCACTACTAGTAACATAAAGTGATACCTGGACCCTACCGAGGTTGCTCAGGAAATCCAACTCCTCCAGGATGACACAAGATCAAGAGCATGGAGGAGATTCCAGGAAACAGGCAGTTACTCTAGAAGAGCTGGAAAGGGCCGTAAAAGGTCCTTAACCCATCAACAGGGCAGGCATCTGCTCCTTTGTGCAAGGAGCAACAGGATGAGCACTGCCAGAGTTACAAAATGACCTCCAGCAGGCCACAGGTTTGAATGTTTCTGACAAAACAATAAGAAATAGACTTCATGCAGGTGGCCTGAGGGTCCAGTGTCTTGTAATGGGCCCTATGCTCACTGGCCTTCGCTGTGGTGCCCAATTGGCATTTGCCATAGAATACCAAAATTGGCAGGTCCATCACTGGCCCACTGTTCTTCTCACAGCTCAGAGCAGGGTCACCCTGAGCGCATCTGATGGACATGAAGAGTTCTGGAGAACGTTATGCTGCCTGTAACATCGTTCAGAATGACTGGTTTTTGGTGGTGGATCAATGATTGTCTGGGAAGGCATTACCACTGAGGGATGCACTGACCTCTTCTGGCTAGGGAACGGCACCCTGACTGCCATTAGGTATCTGGATTATTTGGTTTTCAATGCCTTTGACTTCTAGAATGTCTCTCATTTTTCTACCAAGTGAATTTCAGCTTATAATAATCAAGAATTCCATTATTAAGAGGTTTTCTGTATCTTTAATACCACAAACTAGAGTCACAAGGCAGAACGCTAAGGACAACTTGCCACAACAAAATGATCTCAGGTAACATATTTGCTTTTAAAGGATTATGTTCTAGTTGTATTGTCTACTAATTCTTTACTAAAACAGTCCACCCATCCCTATTCCAGCTGGCAAGAGACAGCTGTTTGCACCTATGGGCAATTTCTAATCAGCATTTAACCACTAAGTGCAAGTCTTTGGACGGTGGGAGGAAGCCAGAGTACCTGGAGGGAACTCCAAACACCACAAGAGAAAACCTCAGCCAGATAGTGGATTTAAACACAGGACCGTCTTGCTGTGAGGGAACAGGACTAACCACCATACCACCAACTGTACTTAAAGCACGCTTTTTTTTTTTCTTCTTTTTTTTTTTACAGCTCTTGGGTCTTCAGCAAAACAAAAACATGAACAAAAACAAAGAAGTTGTGCTGTTATACTTTCAATTGTGAATACTCACACACACACAAACTTGATAGTACAAACTGTTTGGTTTCCCACATGCGTGATAATATCACATCCTTCAGGATGGCTACGTGGTTCACGATAAGTAGATGAATAGTCCGTAGAGAGAAAAAAACTGGAGCTGTTTAGTTCTATAGAAGTGCTTGCACCTGCTAGGTGGGAGGCAGAGAGCTGAAGAGGGCTCATACATATACGGATGTAACAACAGCAGTGTGAAACTCCAACAGAGAGCACAAGACAGAGAGCGTACATATGCATGTGCGTGCATGTGCGTGTACACCTGCAGCCAGATCGCCCAACTTCTCCCACACAGTGCCAAGAGCTGTTCCGATCAACAGGATAATAGCGCCATCATCTCATGGTTTCATAAGCTGAGGCACCATGCACAGATGAGAAACCAACTAAATGTATGCATTCTTAGAGACAGATGCAAAGCAGTGCTGTGTGTGTGCATGTGTGTGGCAGGGCCTGTTGTGAGGGGCGCTGACAGATTGGGATGTGGGTGCGCTTTCTTCTCACTGCCACATCATGTTGCTAGTCCTGCGTGGAGACTTTGGGAAAAGGATGATATTAACATCATAAACAAGGTGTGAAATTTGGAAATAAACATAGGTCTGATGGAGTGCTCTCCTTCTAGAAAAGGGAGGGGTTACTGAAAGGTAATCTTTCTCCCTTTTCAGAGGCTTTTTTGTCACTATTTACTTCCCTACAAATTAAATGACTATTGTAAAGAGCACGTTGTTTCTGTGCTGTTTAATTAAGCAGAAAAAAGAAAAACAATAAAAAATAAGGAAAATCATTTTTCTTTTAATGGATGCCACTTTTACTAATAATTCTCTGCAAAGTTCTCTGCAGGGAATGAATCTGAATACCAAAGAAGCCAAACTGCAGAAAGAGCTGCACAATAAAGCTGCCTAAAAACACAGGGACACACTAGATGTGCCAGCTTATGTTGACTGCCATAAAAATCGGGTATGCCAACAAAAGCAATAATGAAAGAGCCCGCAAGAAGAGAGGCAACGACAGAACTGGGCTGAAGGTATGTAAAGCATTTTTAATCTTGTTAAGAGTAGTTGTTTTGGCTACGAACATTGTGTGTATAAATCCTTATGATAAGTCTCAAAATGAATCATAAAAAACAAAGAGCATTGTCATTGTTTTCTGGTCACATCCAGAGGATGGCAAAGGTGAGCATCTGGTTAATCAAAGAAACAAATTAGTAGAGTTCAGGTGCCATAACGTCCTTATTATTCTTATACAACGAAGCAAATAATCAACACTCACTTGGTTGAAATGAATCAATCCATCCAGTGCAGTTAAAAAAGTTTCAGTGGCTTTCTATATATTATTTATTTGCTCAAGTTATCACTTTAATATGAACTTATTTTCTTGTAAACGTGAAAGCAGCAAACTTACTTGTAGAAAAATAAAAATTGGAAAATGATTATTAAGATGATTGTGAAATTTTTTTTGTTCTTTGATCCCTAAGAAATCAAAATCTAATTTTCCAGTCGAATAACTAAGAGTTATTTTGCCTTTGTTTATGGGTATCACTCTTACAATGCTACCTGAGGTTTATGCATGATGGCAATGCATTTTGTAAGTCTCTTAATGCATCAAGCAAATCAAATTGTGGAGTATTAAAAATTTACTTTTTTACTCAAAATAACCAAAGCGAAATTAAATGAAACACCTTGCCTGACAGTAATATCCACAGCTTCTAAGCTTCCGTAGTAGGTGATGCTCCAACGGCTCTTTTTTTGCTTTAAATTGATTTGTATACTAATTCTTGACATGTGCTTAGTTTTCATAAAAGTGTAGAAAACTATATGCAAAACAGAAGATTTGATTAAAAAAACATTTAAAATAAACAAAAAGGTTGTCCTATAGTTTAATCATTTCACGCTAAAGAATAAAGCCAATAGTTGCCTTTGATCCCCTTTTATAGGGCTTGATCCGGTCTGACTTTGTGCTGGCAATAATTAATAATAGTTATAAATATTGAAGTTACTGCTGCTGTTGTAAATGCGCTGAACTCTCTCAACTTTGAACATACTCGTGCCTATTCTGCTGCTTTAGTGATACCATAAGAGCAGCATGTATTTGATAAACTCAGAGGAAAGACTACTACAAACACCTGAGCATCTGGCTGGGACACCTCCTTTCCACCTCCTGTGCAGGTAAGGTGTTTCTGGTTTCTGTGCTACCAGGTGGAGGCCCACAACATCCAAGAGAAATTATTCCCCAAACTGATTTTGGAACATCTAAAGGCTAGCTGAAAGATGGCGGCTGGGGAGAAGGTGGTCTGGGTATCCTTGCTTAGACTGCTGCCCCATGACTTGGACCTGGATAAGTGGCACAAAATGCATGGATGGATAGATGAATGGCAATAGAGCTTAGATAAATAAGTTTGAAGTGAAAATTTTTGACTGGAATTAAAAAAGGTATTCACACACCTCATCAAAATGCTCCATTATAACATATTCTACATATGACTTTAACACATGTATCTCAATGTCTTTGAGCAGTGTGCATTTTTTTAGTGCATGGGGTTGAATGTGTATTACCTGGTTGCATATGAGCATATGTTTGTAATAAACGTCTCCAGTAGAACAGTCTCACATGCCCTGGTCCATGGAAATGCGCATCAGTTTTAGGGGTCAGCTGTTTTTTCATTTCAATGATACCATCTTAGGCTCACAAAATCCCTTAGACATTTTAGCATCTATATCACCCCCCCCCCCCCCCTTTACTCCCTCCATCTACCCAATCTCCATCCCATCAGTTCTTTCTGCTGTTTTTGTTCTTTTTTTGACAATGTCATTGAATCTATGAACTTCTGTTTCTCCCACTGCAACACAACCTGTGAATGCATTTGGTTAGAGATCTGCTTTATTACCAGTGCATATAAGCACCTACCTTCGACTGCTTTGGTAAATTTTGAGGTCTCTTAAAGACAATGCATGACATTTCTCAGAAATGTTGAAACAATGCATGTTTTGCTGCATAACAGATGCCATGGGGGGCAAAGTGTCCTGGCTACAGTTTATTATCACAATGGGTTAAAACCTAAAGTGTCAGTTTGGCTGGCTTTAAGAGGGATTTATCTGTCATGTAGCTCCTGAGGATGTTGTGCACCGGGCTACCTAACTCATAGTGACTGTTAACCTCTCCATCCGTCATTGGAGAGTGCAGCTGTGACACAAAAAACCTGCTTCTTCCATTAGAGCCCTGACGGACCTTAATGCCTGTCTTTGCACTTTCTCTCCTTCTCTCTTTGGCCCTGGATCGCTCACTTACTATAATGAAGTTGTCTGCCTCTTTCTGCTCCTGTGAAGTGAGAAACTAAACAAGTCTTTAATAATAGTTTTTTTTTCTTACCTTCTCCTCACTACCTTTTTGTTTTCCCTTGATGCCCTCGTCTTTAAGGGACGAAGGGACCCACATTGGAAATGGTGTGAATTAGCAGATAGACACATAGGGATGAAAGACCAAATTATTATGGCCTAAACGCATGAGCAGACTTCTGGGAATAGAGATGTGTAAATGAGCTCCAAACACCAAGTGCTGTCTTTTCTGTGCTGTTGTTTTGCTCTTTTAAATAATTGACAAGGCTCTGCTTGTGAAGACAGGGACAAATCTGCTAAGTTAATGTCCCAGCCCGAGGAGTTTTAGTACCAAACGCTATCAATCCCCCCTACATAGAATTGTTACCGCAGTGGCGGTTCATAAATCATATGTAACCCCAGCTCAGCAACAGAAAAAGTCCGTTTTCCACCAGCGTGTTCTGTTTATTGTTTCATCGGAGAGCCGGCAGCAGATGACATCTGCTATATTTACTCTTTAGATTACGCTCTATTTCTAAACAATACGTTAATGTCAGGCGTGTCTGTGTATTCGGACTGGGGACATATTAGCATGATTGCTGAGGGCAAACTATAGGCTGTTCTTGGCCTTCAAGGGAATAAAGTGATTTGTAGTTTTAGCAAGAGCTGGAGCTGTCAGAAGTGCACACACAGCTTAGACAGCGATGTTATACTGGGGTGTTGGGGCACAGCAGTTGCAGTATTCACTGTCAGACTGTGGCATCTCTGTGTTCCCGGGTCTCCCATGCGAATTGAGCAGTGTGTGATTGAGGCCTTGACTGGAAGCAGCATCTACAAGACACAGCATACATGGTAGTGGCTTTCTATTAGCCTGACAGTTTTTTTTATTGCTTCTTCTCTTTTTTTTGACTGCGGGCAAAGCAGGATGCAGCCTTCTCTTCAAGGTCCCTTGCCAACCACAGCAGATGGGTGGAAACCTCATAAAAACAGCTCTGAGCTTTCCCCTTTTGCTTACCATTATAATCCCAACAGAAAATATGCTTCTGCGCTGCCCAGGCCAAAAAAAAAGAAAGAAAGAAAGAAAGAAAAATCCGTATCTGAAAGTGTTTTTATACAAATGGCCTTTGCTTTTAGAACGCAATGTTGTGATATTTGTCCCTTTGATGTGTCAAAATGATGGTCAGCAAAGAGATGTTTCAAGAGCAGCTTGTTTCAAATCAGTTTCATCTTAAACAGAAAGGCACCTGGATTTTATCCGGTGCCACGTGCAAAGGAAACTGCTTCATTAAAATGCACAACTGAATTCCAGCAGGATCAAGGTGATTGGAATGTAAAACAACCTGCTCCCAATTTCACAAGTCCTCCGTACTCTTTCAACTCCCCCATCCTGAAGTACAGTCTTCCCAGCCACACCTCTCCCCAAAAAAAGGCGCAGCAACAACAGTTAAGCAGGCTGGAGTTGCAATGCAGCACAATACTAACATGTTATAAGCATTCGCCGCATGCATTATGTGTCACAAACCACCTCAGCGTGTCGTTTAAATCTAGCTAGTCCTCTATACTCTTTACCAAATACTTGAATAATTAAAACGCTTATCTCTGCCACACAAAACGGCACCTTGCTCCTCTATTGTGAGTTTGCTGCCCAGTGTTTATGATGCAAGCACTTTTTGGCTTCAGTGATTTCTATGAGTGAGGGCCAATTCAGAAGAACAGTGTTTGTTAGGGAAGGAAAGCCGACAAATGTCAAGGACTCCAGTACATAAGGAGGGAGCATAAGAGAGGTCCTTTCTGCACCAGAAATAGATTTCAATTTGAGTAAGGTTGCTGCAAAAGCAGTAGGACATTTTTGACTCAGATTTAGCCAGATATGAAAAAAATGGAGGGTAAATTGAATCTGGTAATTCCAATCCTTTCTTATCCCCTTTCTATGAGTCTTAATAAGGTCAAAACATGGTTATGCTGCTGTAAATGACTGAATTTAAGACCATTCTAAGACAATTGTCAGGGATTTGCATATAAAAAGATGTGCGATTGTAGAAAAGACCTTGGCCTATATTCTGTAATTACTACAACTCCATCTGTCTCTCAGTCCTGCCTTTTAAATAATGCTCGCACATTTCCCTATTCAACTATTTTTTGGATTCTATAGTAAATCCTCTTGTCCCCCTCAAGCGATTATATGAGACAACATCTTGTACCAGGCTGTATCACATCAATTCACTCTTGAAATATTTAATAAAAGAAAATGGTGCTTTCAAATAAGAGTCAAATATATACCAATTTTTGAAAGTAGATGAATCAAAATAAAGGTTCAAGCTAAGTTTCTTTCAAGATTAGCCATAATTAGCCAAATTATCCTGTGACTGGATAGCGTGAGACTGTTCTTTAAGTGGTGCTGCAGTTGTAGGCCACAGTGTGAATTCACATTTCAGGCCTGAATTAGTTCGTTGCAGCAATTACCTGAACCCTGACTGTTCTTAAAAGTCATGACAGGCCTACGAGCATAGATAACATTAGCCAGAACACAGACATGGCAGATATTACAAGCACTAAGCTCAGATGTGTCTGTGACAGTAACCTGCCTCATTAATGCCAGCGATGAGCAGGCCACATCTACAGGAGATGGCTACTGGGCCAGAGACGGGAGGCAGGAGGAGAAAAATGAAAAGATGACGGTTGTTACTGTCCTCATCTCATTCCCTTTCGAGTGTTTTAATTTTCCCTAGTTGCCAGAAGTTTTATGTGGAAGCATCTTCAAACCTGCATACTCGGGAAACTGAATTAGCCATTGTATTTACGTCAAGCACCTTGAAACAAATGAGTTCTGACGGTGATATGGATGGAGTGTGAGAATAATCTGAGGCATAATAAGCGTGATAAATCAATGCCAGGAATTAGATTATTTTATGTAACACAAGAAGCTCTGCAACCGATTGGCGATCAGAAAGGACCTGCTCAAGGTAGCTTTATTGGCCTTTATTTGTATAGCGCTTTTACTAGTCCCTAAGGACCCCAAAGCGCTTTACACAACCAGTCATCCACCCATTCACACACACACTCACACACTGGTGATGGCAAACTACATTGTAGCCACAATGTAGCTACAGCCACCCTGGGACGCAGTGACAGAGGCGAGGCTGCCGGACACTGGCGCCACCCGGCCCTCTGACCACCACCAGTAGACAACAGGTGAATCGTCTTGCCCAAGCACACAACGACCGAGAGCCGGGGCTTGAACCGATTACAAGGCAAACTCCCAACTCTTGAGCCACGATCACCCCACAGGCTTATTATACTGAGCTCACCTACAAGCCAATGTTACAAACACTTAATGGACCATTTACAACGTATAGTTTCTAATCTCAACCACACAAAACACAAATATGTTCCCCTTCCGATAAGAAGAACGAACATGTGCGATAGACATCCCCCTCTCCCCTCTTGTTAACCTCTGCTGTGTCTTGATGATATGCCACTCCATTTTGAGAACTTGCTAACTCTCAATGGCAAAAGGGCAGATGCCCAGGTGCTGGTGTAACTGAATTGCTGTCCTCAGCACACAAAGGCAATGTCGCCTGGGGAGGATAGCTCAGGAAGGGGGAGAGCTGTCACAGTAACAGGAGAGCACCTGGGATTACTGTCAACAGTCTCTTGGACTGTCTCCCTCTGTCTCTCCCCCACCTCCCTCCTGTCTTCGAAGATCCATGGCATTCTCGACGACATTGACCTTTAAACTCCAATTAGCCACTTAATCACAAATTAATTATTAATATTAGAAAAACCAACAGGGCTTAGGTTGTTTGTCTCTTTCACCTCATTATCATCCGCTAATGACCAACCTTGCATCTCATTTCCACCACAAAGAGTGAGGAAATGGCGTTCACACAAGAATCAGGTGACTTTTTAAAGGGCAAACAGAGATGGACAGACTTTTTTTGCACACTCTGTAATTTTGACTCATATTCAAAATGTTGCGCGGAGTTAATCGTTCAGATGTCGCTTCAGACCGCATTAATAAGAGAGTTCTCAGCTGCGTAAGAGCACAGCATCCACTTCTGAACTCAGAGCCCTCATGACCTAATTCAATGTGAAATGGTTGACAGGGAAGTGTGAAATGGCTCCCAGAAAAAAAAAACAACAACAACAATTCATAGCAAAGAAGTGTCATGCACACCAGCGAGTGCTGTATTCTTTAACAGGCACAGCACCTACACACACACACATAAACACTTGTTAATTATTTGCCATCTTCTGTTAGATGTCACGTGCCAGACTCTTTTTTTGGAAGCACTCCTGAGTATTGGGCACTAAATAAATGGCTTTTGGGTTTGAGCAGTCTCCTTTGGCTAAATCAGATATTTGGAATGCAGAGGTGCACTGTGGCAGGATAATAAATGTGACTCAGTTATCCAATAATTGGTAATGTTCCTCTGTCAATTACCCTAGACTCTGTGTTTTCTAGAATAGGTCTTAAGACTACCAATGGGCCATTTTATTGATTTTTTTTCTTCGTTGCCTTCATAGCGTGCACCAAAGCTTATGCAAAACGGCACAAAAATAAGTTGCTCTCGGTTTATTTCATTTTCACGCATCTACTTCATGTTTTGATTACCCTGCGAGTTTAAACAGATGTGTAGAAGGTCTTAAAATTTACACCCTTAAACAACTGTCAGAGAGAACCAGAAATGTCGTCCTCCGCTCAGATTTGCTTTCTATTTTTCAGGCAGCTTAGAAAAGACTTAGAGGATCAGTTTGAGGTTTATATTTTTGCTCCTCTCTACATTATCCTCTTCACTTCTCTCAAACCTGCTCTCCTCCAAACCCTCAGACATCAGTCCGCACTGCCTCACACCCGCACAGAAACACAAGTCACGCTGAAAAGTACAACAATGCAGAGCTGACAAGGAGTGATAGCAAAAGGCTGACACTGTGAGCGGATTAGGAAGGTGATAATGTGAGCAAGGAATCTATTCTCAACTATCTTTGAGTCTTGAGGATGGTTGCATTTTTGCAGCAATGACGGATGGGCATTTCTGAGCAAACATTTCAAATCACTTGTGATGGATAAGGGCACAACCCATGTTTCTTATTCAGGAAAAGCCAAGAAGACATCTTTTTCCTTTAATGTTTTGCTTTATGATCAACAGCATAGCACTTGATGTCTATGAGTCATACCAGGCTCTGGTTAAAAAAATTCCTGCCAAAAGAAAAAAAAGAGTAGCCCCTTGACATCTGTGGTTATTTGATATTGTGGAGGGCATTATTGGAGCTGTGGCTAAAGAGCATTTCTGATTCCACTGACACAGGTCCACAAGATATAACCTGCATAAGTGAGCAGAGCTGGAAAGCTAAAGAGCGGAGGCCACAGGTGTTCCCCTTACACTATATTCATTGTGCTGCAATCATTAATAGCAAATCCTCCAGCCCAGCTAGGTAGAGCTGAAAATAACATGGGCCATGTGCTACTTTAAAGTCGGTGCTTGTAGTTGCAGCTGATTTTCCAAATATGATTACTAAATGCTACAGCATATCAAAAAAGCAATTATCCCTCTATATATTGTCAATCACTGTAGTTGGGAGATTAAAGAGGACACTGTGCTGTTGTTGTTTTCAATTATGAGTTTACCATGTTCAAATGTTCATTTAATTACTATTCATATAATTGCTGATGTGAATGCATGTCCTCACCAGCGTAAAGCCTCCATGCACTGTGGTGTTCTTCCAGTTCCCTTTGTTCTTTTTGAGCTAAATTCTATTTTTAAAAAAAAGAAGCTCATCATGTTAAATGAAGTCAGTGCAAATGCATTTCCTAAGTAGTCTTATCTTGAAAGCCTGACACAAAAAAGGAAACCTTACCATACTTTCAGTGTTTGCAAGTGTGTTTGTGCACACATGTAGAGTTGTTTTCGGGAGACAGTGAAAATCCTGTTTTAGATTTAGAACATGAATATATGGTCATGAATTATTAGCGTAAAGATAAGGTATCAGTGAGGTAAAACTTGTGCTGCTTATGCTATAGAATTTCCAAGGAAACACATAATCCATTCCTCATGCAGTTTGCTATTATGTGTGCTGGGCTAAACTATGCGAGAGACAGATGCAACAAAATGTAGTAGGTGAACAGCAGGAAAAGATCAGATGTGTTAAACCTGTCCAAACGACAAGCTGAACCAAGTACATGCTGACCCGAGTGTTTTGCTCTGAAAAACAACTCCTTGTGCAAATTACGAAGCTTTCGGGGAAGCAAACGTTGCTCTGGGAATATTTTAATGGGAAAAGGATGTCACTTTGTGGAAACTTGTGCAATACTAAATGGGAATAATGGTGGAAGCAATCTAATGGGAGGTGTCTGGAGGGGATTGGTGTTCTGTGTAAACACATAAGTAGGAGATTTTGAAGACATTTTTTCTGTGTTTTCTGTGTTTCTCTAATACGTTTTTGGTAAATGACTGCTGCCTCAGACTTATTACAGTGATCATATTTATCAGTGATTTTGCATGTTTTTCTTCTTCATTACAGCCAAAGCATAGCAGTTTTCAAAGCACGACAAAGTTTGTAGGTGGCTCTTTTCAGTACAGGATGAAGAGCTACTCCTAGAAACTATAAACAAGCTCTGTTTTAAGTTATATATGCTTATAATAATGAGGGATTGGATTTATATAGCACTTTTCAAGGCACCCAAAGCGCTTTACAATGCCACTATTCATTCACACACTGGTGGAGGCAAGCTACGGTTGTAGCCACAGCTGCCTTGGGGCAGACTGACAGAAGCGAGGCTACCATATCGCGCCATCGGCCCCTCTGGCCAACACCAGTAGGCGGTAGGGTAAAGTGTCTTGCCCAAGGACACAACGACCAGGACAGAGAACCCGGGAATCGAACCGGCGACCTTCCAGTTACAGATACGCTTCCCAACCCCCTGAGCCACGGTCGCCCCACTTATGTTTTGCATTATCAGTGCATGCTGAAAGTGAATGAGTCACCCTTTTCTTTTGCATTTAAAAGACTGCTTTCATTTTTTTCCATAATAAAATGGGAAGTATGTCAATATCTTATTTATCCATACATATTGCCTGCACTGATCTCTCCCTGTTCATATGCAGGCAGAGTTTTGCAGAATTCATGCTCTAAAGCATCAAACCTGTCATGTGATAATGCATTCTTTCAAGCACTGGGGATTAACAGAGCCTTTTTGTTTATGTTTCCTGGCCATAGATAACCAGTTTAAAAAAGAAAAAGAAAAAAACACATCCATCTAGTTCCCTGTGTGAAATAGCATGGCAGTGCAAAATTAACGTGCGTGATTAATTAATAAAGGTGATTTCATGTTGCCTGTGATATTCTCAACAATGTTCAAGCCATTGAAAATTGATTTTTATACTACTTCAAAATGATCAGAAACTTATGGCTGCTTACTGAAGTGAAATAATCTATGAAATGCAGGTCTGCATCATGAATGGGCTAAAGCAGCATAAACAAATCTATCTGTGTAATTATGAAAGGACAAGGGTATGTGCATCTTTATCTTTTACAGCGAGTAGATTTTTTTTTAAAATAATTCCACAAGTGAGTCAGCAAGTACATAAGTTGCATGCCTTTCTATGCCTGTCTGCATGGATCATTTGTTATATGCCCAAGTTCAAAAAGCCTAAGCTGAGCCTCTTCCAATAATCCTGAATAACATGTAGCAGCAATTACAGCATGCCGCGGCATGGTATATTCAGTGGACATCTTGTCCTTTCCATCTCAGAGCTGTTCTGACAGATCATCCCTTGTGTCCACTCTATGGCTGACTGGTTTTAAGAAAAAGAAAGACGGTGCAAGTGAGAAAGACAGAAGAGTCAAGACAGAGATGGAGTGACATGTATTGCATGGCTACGTAAAAGCAGACACGTACTGAACCCAGATACAGACTCAACCTCATAGCTGCTCTAAGTTGTTCGAAGTCACAGAAAAGACACAAAGCAGAATCATAAACAGCAGTCAAACAAAGATATGTGGACCGTGTTGTCTCAGTTGAATATACACTATAACACCTGCACATTTTCAGACATGTTTGTTGTTTGTATGGGCACAGCCAAACAAATATTACCTCACTGCAACAATAAACAACCTGTACAAAATCATTGCCTGAAGCTTATGAGATCAACATTGTAAATTCTAAGTGCCCATTCCATTAAGATGGTAATTAGCCACAGCAAACTACAATATGGAGTCATCCTGAGGTGTGCTCTCAACATGGGTCAGCTAAGATGTTTTCCTTCTATGTGTATGTGAATGGTGGGTGTCTAACAGTAAATGCTGTGCCCGGTGCATCAGACAGGCTCCCTGGAATGTGTTATTTTAGGTTAAAAAATTCAAATTCACCACAGAACTTCTGCAGTGTTCCTGCCAAAGCTGACGCATCTCTGCTTCACTATTGTAGACCCAGACATGTTGGCAAGTCATTTGTTTTGAATTAAGTGATTTTCTGTCCGCCACTGTGCAGTGGCTGGACAGCTGATTCACAAGTGACAATGTAGGATGAGTACCAAATCCTCAGAGGCCAATCACCTCTGTACAGTTCAGTTCTTAATTTAACCCTTGCTATATACACTGAAAGAGAAAAAAAATGAATGCGTGCTCTGGGGAATCTTCTCGTTGAGAATCTGCTCGTTATAATTACATGTTATCACTTCGGCACTTACCAGTGTGCTTGTTAGTTAGAACAGAGAGAGACATATTTGTGCATGTGTTAAACTCTCTTCTGGAAAAGAGCTTCTTGTAGAACCTACATCATGACTCACGCCAGTTCTCCCAGATATCCAGCTGTAACACTTCTCATAAAAGCTGTGAATGAACTGTCTATTTCGTGTGTAGCCACATCAGTTATGAGAAACTGTCAGGATACAAGCTTAGACATTAAACCTCTTCTCAGAGCTATAAGCAGCTATAAACACAGCGTGTTTCATCTCAACTGCTGGAACAGCAATAATCGATCTGATGACAGCTAAAAAAACATGTTGTTTTTCTCTGCCCTGGAGGAACATGACAGAAACAAACCCTCTAAACAGACAGTTTATCACAAGACAGAACAAATAGCTAAAAATACAACACAAGCCATTTGCTGTATGCCATGGCAAAGTCAGAGAAAAGTAAATCCTAATGCAGTGGCTGGAAAAGTGGAGACTAGAGGTCTCCAGGGGTCCCTAAAGGGTCTCCAGGGGCCACAGCAAAATGAGAAACAGTTTAATTTCACTATTCCACTCCCTCAATAAAAGCACAGTGGGAGCATAGTGCTCTAATCCATTCTCATTAGAGGTTTTAGTCTCCCTACTGTTACACATCTAGTGCAGACAGCTATACAGCTGACTGGTCAGTTGAAGCATTGAATGAAAGAAACCATTCCTTGGAGCAAAGATAGGGACAAAGCAAGAGAGCACGATAGCTATCTACCGGGGGGATCTCGATATTAAAAGTTTCAGGAGCTCTTCCTTTTTATATTAAGTGCCAAAGGTCTTGAGTGCTCATATAGTGTGTAGCCAGCGGAGAATAACCTTGTGAACTACGATTTGATCCATCACATCTAAATGTACTGACACAGAGCAAAATAATAATCCTTCAACCGAGGGAAGTGCTCGGAGAGATAGCCCTGTGACCCGGGTACAACTCATAAACTGCAGTGCGGCATCAGCTGTATTAATATCACACACTCGTCCCCGTGTATCCTTACACAGATGAATATTTCATTGCCAGAAACCTTCAGTGCGTGTTTTGCAAATTAAAGATGCGCTTAGAATGGCGCATCGGCTGTAATAATACATCTGCGGGGCAGTGTGGTGCATTATGATTGTGTCATATTTAAACATCTGTTTCATAACGCTAAAAAGTGCACGCTGTAGATCCACGTACCGTGGGGCATTACGACAAAGCAGACTTCGTCGTGGTTAAAATACGACTTAATTTTGGGGGGCAAAAGTTGAGACTTACTCACCCCTTTTGAACATTTTTGCAGGCCTAGGTGTTTTTCGTCTTATGTCCTCTGAGAATCATCTATTCTTATATTCCAGACTTGGAACTTGTGCCTTTTAGTTTTGAAGTTGATCCACAGCTTTCGTGGCTCGTCGTGCGAGTGTTAGCTGTCACTCCTCTGGATTTTCTTGCGATCCACTGTATTGAGTTGTAGTTGCAGGATGGCTGCCGCGGGATTGATAAATATTAACAAACAACAGTTTTCTTTTTCATAAAGTCTGGCAGATCTGGAAATGAGGCAGAAATCACCGGGAAAGCAGACCAACTAAAAGCGTCCCCCCTCTGTCCGAAATAATGTTAACTCCAATGTGAGTGATGACCGCAAACGCTCAGTACAGTCCGACACAGCCCCTTACAGCCAACTCCTTTCAAACCCGAATCACCGTGCAAGCTTCAAATCAGTTCTGGGGGGCAAGTCGACGGTGATCACAGGAAGACTCCGATTAAAAAAAAACCCACAGATATTTCAATTCAAGTGGCCAATCTCAAATTCTTCTCTCGGTGCTTCGGTGCCGTTCAAATCTCACCATATTTAAAATCTCTAATTAACATAAGTTATTTGGATTCACATTTCGCCTCTGATGTCGGATTAGCCTATAAACGTAGACTCTTCAAATCCTCCTTAATAGTGTAGACTTTGATGGCGTCGCTTTTCTTAAAATCCCCCACTTTTCCGCTCTCCCCTCGTAATTATTACATTTCTGTGATCTTGTCTGTGAATATCTCTCTCTCCCTCCCTCTCTCTCTCTGCTTTCTACCTATGGTTCAGGGCTTGCTGATGCGCTCAAGGAGGGAGAAGTATGTTACCGCCTCAGCCTCCCTCCACCGGGCAGCACACTGCTCCATCGCTCTCAGTGCCTCTGCCCCTGTCAGACACACTGCTCCCTGACACCAGCGGGCTTCGTAAAACATATGAAATGACACAAGGAGAGAAAAAAACCCAAAACAACAACAAAAACTTCAATCTCCGACAATAATCTTAATCAGCATACAAAATGTCAGGAAAACCAGGTGATGTGCTATAAAAGAAACTCATTTGCTAAAGAAATTCATCCACCCAACTGTATATATTATAGATAACAGCCCGATCCCCCCCCCCCCCCTCTCTCACTCTCACGCACACACATATACACACACGTGCACGAAGTACTCACAGATTATAGAATAGAATAGAATACTTTTATTTGTCAATTTCTTCAAATGTACTTGCCATACAAAGGAATTGAAATTACGTTTCACACTGTCCCATGCGTAGACATTGACAACAATAAGGTGCAGATGCACAACAAAAACAGCCCTAACAATAAGGTAATAAATAGTAATATAATAATATAAATAGTGCTAAAAGAAATACTAAAAATATATACATAGCAGCAGGTGTGTGCAATTGCAATGCAAGTCAGGAATGTTTTCAGTTCTTGGTTCAGATTATAGTCATATGCGTGGTTTTATTTAATTTTAAATGTCAGTTTAAAGCAGTTTGGAGCTGAGATATTGAAATAATTGTTTAAACGATTTTCTTTGAGTATTTTTTTGCGCCTTGTATTTATTTTCTATTTATTTATATTATATCTATATGATCTATTTATATTTTCTATTGTATATTTTCTTCTATTGTGTTATTATTATTATTATTATTATTATTATTATTATGAAATAGGTTATAGACCATAACATTAGTTCTATTTCATTAGATTTTATTCCCACTCCGAGTATTGGCTCTTGCTCTTTGCTATTGCTGTTTAACCTGCAGTATAGAAAAGTTTTATACACAAGTTTTCAGGTCAATTAAGTCTGGTCACCCTGTCTTCTTGTCCCGATCAGCTAAATCGGTTGCATCGGTGCTCCGCTTCTCCTCATTGTTCTCTGTAATCGATTGGTTTCGCCTTTCTGTTCCTCACACGTGTGTGTGTGTGTGTTTTGGAGGAAAAGAAAGATGGCTGCGCCCTCGAGTGAAGTGCAACTTGTTCCTGCCAAAAAGCCCCCAGGTAACATTAATTTCGTCTGTAAATTAATTCATATAGAAGAAATTCTGTTTCGTGTGAGTGTTTTGTAGACATGCGGTTTCCGCAACGAAAACAGATATGGCTATAGTACAAACAAGAAAGTGAGTAGCGCGTCCAGCTTGTATGACGTTAAGTAGATAAAAGAGGTGTTCATTATACATTTACGTGGTAAAGCATTTGTATATTAACACTAAGCATCCCATCCACGTTTACACTTGTCGATGTGACTTCCTGAGATCGCTGCTGAGTGTCTGCAGAGAAACATTTCAGATATAGAAATTTCTCTGATGCCTTGTAATGCGTTGGGTTACGGGGCGATCGTGGCTCAAGAGTTGGGAGTTCGCCTTGTAATCGGAAGGTTGCCGGTTCGAGCCCCGGTTTGGACAGTCTCGGTTGTTGTGTCCTTGGGCAAGACACTTCACCCGTTGCCTACTGGTGGTGGTCAGAGGGCCCGGTGGCGCCAGTGTCCGGCAGCCTCGCCTCTGTCAGTGCGCCCCAGGGTGGCTGTGGCTACAATGTAGCTTGCCATCACCAGTGTGTGAATGTGTGCGTGAATGGGTGGATGACTGGATATGTAAAGCGCTTTGGGGTCCTTAGGGACTAGTAAAGCGCTATATAAATACAGGCCATTTACCATTTTACCATTTATAGGTGCTGCACACGGTATCAGTCTGTGAAGGTTCTCAGTCATCCAGGTCATCGTAGTCTAAGGAGTTTGGAAAGAAAAGCGTCTGGACTTCTGACGTTTCACCTTCAGAACTGAAGAAGCTTCTCGGATGAGAGGTGAAACGTCTTCAAGCAACTTAAAGAAGTCCAGACGCTTTTCTTCCCAAGCTCCTTAGACCACATGGTATCAGATTTTACCCTTAGAAATAAATGTAGATAGTTAAATGTTCGGGTCAGCTGTCCGGATTTGTACTGGTCGCACACCGGCTCACTCCTTGGCGGCAGCTTATCGGGGCCTGGAGCCTGGGGCTCGCTCGGGCCACTTCGGAGGTGGGGTCTCGGTCACTCAGGCACGGCTGGCTGCCGGCGGAGCTCACGGGCGCGTCACTGCAACTCCCCCTGGCTTCTGCTCCGCGGCTGCTGAGTGAGCCCTCATCTGGGACTCTCCTCAGCTCTTACTGGAACAGTGGCGCGGCTGCCCCTCTGTTGGTCTTCCTTGGTCTCTTGTGTTCTGGGGGCCTCTGGATGTCTGGAGTTTTGATCTCCTCCATACCTGCTTCATACCCTGGAGGACGGGGCTGTGGCTCCCCACACTCCCTAGCAGATCGTTACATGGAGAAACCTTTGGCATGCTGATCCACACAGGTATGCACACAGGTGTACACACGGGTATTCACAGACGCGGACTACAGCTTTCTTGGCTGCTGCCTCAAAGCACATTGTGCGCTGTCTATCTTGCGTGCTGCACAATATCGTTTATTATTTAGTATCTACTGATATCTACTGCTAGCTAGTTTGTGATGGTGCCGTTTTTTTTATTATGTTGCTCTTTGTTGTTTGCTTTCTCTTCTGTTTTTTTTCTCCATACAGGTGATCCAGGTGTTTTTTTTTTTTGTTTGTTTTTTCTTTCTTTCTTCCCCCCCTTCTCACCGTCTCTTCTCCCCTTTGGTTTTCTTTCTATCCCTCTCTTTTTTTCATTCTTTCTCCCTGTCCTATCCCCCAGTCATGTCTGTCCCGTTTGTAGCAACTGAAAATAAAATAAATTCATAATTATAATAAAGGTCAATCAAATGGACCAATATGGCAAGGCCATGATGATCCACTTGGTAAAATAAATCCGCTTGGCATCTTTCTTGGCCTTAAGACAACAATTCTGATGGCTAAAGATCCAAATGGGACACAAAAAAAAAACAAAAAGCAAAAAAAAAACAACCCAGCGGTTTCCACCTTGTGTTTGTAGGCCTTGACAATGGTACGCCTACTTCTTTCAGAGTGTTCTTGATTTGGTTAGATGTTATCAAGTTGTGTTTCCTTAAAAGTTTTGTCACTCATCTTGCCAAGAAGAAATTGCCTCTTCTTGAAACGACAGATTTAAATGAAAAGTTGATGCATGACTGCACAAATTTTAGAGCTGTTTCATCCCAGCACTAAGGTGATCACTCAGAGTAGCTTTGTATTGATTTGCTGTGACCTTTATCTTCAAGAAGATAAGTTGGCCTATTGCATGTCAGGAAAATGTTCCTACAGAATGGAAAAAAAAGCTAATTCATCACTTTAAGGCAAAAGGTTTTTGCATTTTTTTTTTAAATATGCCACATTTCTAACTCAATGTCAAATCTATTGTTAAAAAATTTAGGAAAATAAAGTGTTCTTTAGTATAAGGACAAGTAATAGTCAGTGTCAAAGTTGAATAATTATATGGTAATGTTGTATGTCTTGAGCCAGTGATCATTTCTTTATGTTTTTGCTGTAAGGGAGCCATATTTTTTTGTAATTTTTTAAAGTGGACTTGAGCAATAGTTCTCCAGGTTTTTTTGAAGGTCTTTCAAAGTTTTTGTTTAGGACATTGTTCGCTTATTCATTGTCTCTGTCGATTTTCAGAGGAATGTTTTTTCTCTCTTTTGTTTAGCCACTTAACACAGACCTCTGAATCATTCAAGCATGAAAAGGTCACCAAACTCAAGAGATGAGCCAGTGTTGTGTCTATACATAACAGATATTTTAAATTCTGTTATTAGGGCCTTTGCTATTAGCTATTTATTAAAAAATGTTTGCACATTTTAAACAAATTGCTGCACCAATGTCACACTTTCCTAGAAACTATAAGAAGGCGAAGGGCAGCTCAAAACTTTCGAATGATACTGGACATTGTGACTGTAATTCTGGCTCTAAACTTCCCCAGTTTTCAGTGTTTCTGCAAGTTCAATGAGTAATAGAAAACTAAACTGAAAAAATTCCAAACATAAGAGAGCACATAATGCAACTTCTTTAACCTCCTAAGACCCAAACTCTCCCAAAGCATGCATTTTTAATTTCTCTTTGATATTTGGGCATATTGGCACCCGATGAATGTAAAAACAAAGAATTACCAGATTTTTTTTAACCTTATTTTTGTTTCTGAGAAAAATGAGAGCCCTATATAAGGATATTTGTTTAAAATTTCGATAGAACAGTGGCAGTAAAATGTCCTCGTAAGTGGAGTAAGGCCCTTGTAGTGTAAAATTGAGTATTTTGATCTAAATAACCCAAAATGTGATGTCCACATATGTGGACGCCAGGTCCTAGGAGGTTAAAGCACTGTTTAAAATTAAAATAAATTCTAAATGCAGTTATTTGAAAATAATTAAAATACTCCATGTAATAGAAAACAGGACAAAGATATGATATCAGATTTAAGATATGCACATTTTAATTACTGTCAGCAACGCTTTTAATAAAGTTTTTGAGAAGGGCATGTTTCCTGCTGTGTTGAATTGCTTTTATTAAAAATACTCTGTAGAGACGGACTCCTGTAGTTTCTTTTTAAGGCAAAAACTGGCGTATTGCTTCACTTAAAGTCTAGTTTTGTGATAACTTTAGTGAACTTTCTATACAGACCTAGGTACATTATATATGCTTCAGACTGTGTTCACCGCATTGCTAACAGGTCGATAATTTAACTTTCTCTTTTTAGCTCGAGGACCACGGCGGGTAGCCAATCAAATTCCAGATGAAATCCTCCAAGACCCTGAGTTACAGGAGGCAATCAAAGCCCTGCCTGCGAATTACAACTTTGAGATCCACAAGACAGTTTGGCGAGTGAGACAAGCAAAATCTAAGAGAGGTGAGTTTCTGTTACATCCTATTTGTTTTTTTTTTAATGTTTTTTTGCATAAGCTTTTAATGGAAACAGAATCTGTAGTTGAATTCCACAATGTTACAATTCTCACATTCAGTCTGAGTACAGCTGTGCCCTCACCCAGATTCACAAATGCCTAAATTGCTTGTGCTATAAGCTTTTAAAATGCATGGCAGGCTTCTGATTTAACTGCTGAATTGGGTCAGAGTTTGGATGAAGTTATTTGGACGTAAAGGATCTGTAGCTGTCTTTTACACAGCCTGGGATTTCATAAGAGAAACGGTTCTAATATGTAGCCCAAATTATTGGCCAGCGTGAGCAGAAATGATGCTTTTCTTGAACAATATCTGTTCCATATCCTGACACGAGCAACTGTGCATTGCGCCCTCCTTTATTTTAACTGAAAAATATTTGTTTTATGTCTGTTTCATTTCATTGTCAGCTTAACATACGACTAATATTACCTAAAGGTTTATGAAACAATTCCACAAAGAAGAATTTTCTTTTGCTTTACTGCTGTTTTGAAAGCTTTTAGAACGTGTGGGAAGCAGAGCATTGAACATTTATATACAGAAATACCATGCATGCATGCTTTCATTCAAAATGTCGTCCCTGGGTGCATCTGTGCTTTGACCTAGTTTGAAGACTTTATTGTTCAGTTGTTAACGTGTAAGATTTATACAGGTTTATCCAGTTTGGGACAAGCGAAAAAGGTTCCCTTCATCATCCACAGTTACTGTCATTAAAATCAGCATCAGTGTAGGGAACTGAAGAAAATACATCAACACAAGGTCCGCATGCCTTCAGATGTAATATACATGCTGCTGCATTTAGCTTCTCATGTGTGGGCAGCAGATTCAGGCTGTATTGGTATAAATTATAAAAATTAAGTTGGAACAGCATCCAGCCTATGATCCTAAGTTGGACTGTCTCATTGAGTCTTTTATGGGTGGATGCAATAGCCTCAAAATGACATCAGATATTTGAAGGAAATTCGCAGCAGGAATATTTCTGATGATATAGGAAAAAAATACTGAACAGTGTTATTTTTTTATCGGTCAGCTAGAGCTGGGCGATAGAACGATAACGATATGTATCGCGATATAACTTTTACTCGATAGAGAAATTAAGCTATCGCGATAGACCTCGCCGCTCTTGTCCTCTTAAAAAAAAAAAAAAAAAAAAAAAAAAGGTCAGCCGATCCAAATTCAGTAGCGCAGAGCCGAACCAATCACAGCCGCAGCGTCACGTCGCGTGACTTGTTAGGTACAGCACAAGTGCCAAGCCGCACGTGTGTTTGTTTGGGAAGCAGCCAGCGGGTAATGGAGCCAGCGCGTAATGGAGGAAATGAGTGTGCCGACTAGAAAAATCAACCGAGCGTGACCGAAGAGAAAACAGATGATGGTTCCAATGCCGGAGAGATTGTCGAACGGAAGAGCCATAGAAGTTCCGTAGTGTGAAGGTATTTCGGCTATTTCAAGTCTGACAAAAAACAGAGTAGCGTGCACTGTAAATTGTGCCGAAAGCAAGTCTGGAAATACAATAAACTGGTGCATGCGTCACACTGTGCGCCACGTTATTGTTTCGGTGAAATGAATTTCTACAATACTGTTACTGTTAATTGTACTCTCTGCAGTGTTTAAATGCTTACATATACACACAGTTACTGTCCCTCCACACATACGACTTGGTTCTGCTTCTATGCCCCAGCTTTGTTTACTTTTTCCCACCGAGGCTTCTAGACTTCTGATTGGCCAACATTTCTGCACGGTTAGGAATCTAGCGCCACCTGCTGCTTTGGCATGTTCATAGCAGCGTTTTCCTTCATTTCTGCCTTTATGTGTGGACGGGATTATTTTTTAAAACGAAAACGGAAAATCTCCGTTTTCAAAAATACCCGTGTACGTGTGGACGTAGCCTCAGTCTCTGACTGGAAGCGCTAATTCGTCATTCGGCTTTTGTCAGACTAAAGTAACTGTTAAAACTGTTTGAAAAGCTCAGCTATACAACAAGGAGAGATTGAGAATTTCCTTTTAGTTCTCAGTTTATTTGATATTGACAAAAGTTAGTCAGTTTTGTCTGTTCTTCTGTAACACAAACTAAGATTTATTTTTAGAATTAATACTTTATTTCTAAGTGGAATTGACAATTTAGTCTGTTTCATTTGTTCTATTTTGAAACTTAAACGCTTTAGCGGCTGCCTTTTGTGTAGTTTGCAATATTTGCCTTTATTTATCTGGAAAAAGTCTCATGTTCCTTAAGTACATCTACCCTGTTGAACTTATTATGGGAAATAAATATTTAAAAACAAGCTGCTGATAATTTCACATTTTACTTGTGAGCAACGGCACATTTAAATCTTACAAATATAGTTATTTGGCTTATATCGTGATAGATATCGTTATCGCCTGAAATGAAAAAAACATATCGTGATATGAAAAAATCTCATATCGCCCAGCTCTACGGTCAGCGCAACCTCATTTCACAGTCACTTGTATTTATACCTGCTAATAAGGCGCAGGAAGCTGCTACGGTATTCTCTTGAACGCTAGGTGTCACCACTCGGATAATATCGCAACATAAGTGCTGATAGAAGTAATCAAAACTAGAAACCAAGACTTTGAGTGTTTTTTGCAAAGTTTTCAAACTGTTCCATTATCTCCCTTTGGCTGTCTGTATGTTTCTGATATCAATAAAATGGTAGTAAAAACATGATCGTACACTCGTGTCTTCCACCTTGCTGTGGCAGCCATAGTGCAAGGTTACAAAAATCGAAAGCTGCATAATGGCCCCATTACATGACAGTGGTGATGCAGCATAGTCAAATATGAGAACAAAAGTAGCCTAGGTCATGTTTTCCCTGGAAATTTTAAGTAAATGTATAACTGCTTAACACTTCCACAATGACTAAAGTAATTAACTTGTTAGGAGAATGCACAATATTGTCACATCATAAAACTGAGAAATATTTTCTGCCTATGATTTTGTAGCTTTGGTTGAACTTTTTAACCAGTTGCTTAAAGCCCTGCTTTTCCATCATGTAACCAAATCTGTAATCTCCATCCACATTTGCTCTTCCTGTCATATGGAGTAATTTGCAAAGCGCTGTGCTCTGTTGGAGGCTGATGAAGTAGTTCCCTTTTTACTAAGTTTTTATTGGAGGCTGAAACACAGCTCTCGCTCTTAGATGTGTCTTGGTTAGTGTTATTGTCGTGTACTATGGAACATGACACATGGCATTGCTATATCATTGATATCACCTTTATATCATGTAAATATGTATATTACACCTCTGATTTTACTTCTTACTGACCATCTTTACCCTTGATTCTGTTATAAAAGTGTAATGTTGTAAGTCCATGCTAATAAAAGATCTATGCTGTGTGAAAAGTGTTGCTGGGATCAAATATAGGGATTTAAGTTTCTATTAAGAATATGGTTTAAACAACTTGCAAAAAATTACATTGTAGTTTGTTTGCATTTCACCGGGTGTCTGAACTTCTCATAAACAGCAGTTGCAGATACATTCAGTTCTATCAGTGCTTAGTAGGTTAGCAACAAATCTAATGGTAAGGTTTTTAATTTTTGTTTTCCTGAAAATGCAAATTGTGCTTTGTGTGCATTGTACTCTATTCAAATTTAAATGAGTTGTTGCACACAGACAATTTAGAGATTAAGATTGCCAGTCAAAAATGTCAATACTTTTTTCTCTTACATGCTTTCACATACAGACTTGTGGTTTTACCATCATGCATTGCTGCATGTATCGTCTGACTTTTCCCGATGCCAGTTTTTCTAGTGCAGCGGTATAGGAATAATGTGTCAGTATTTGCTTCCAGCCTAAAAAAAAAGATCCTTCACTAATATACATGTCAAAATGTGTATTTTTTCTACTCCTTCATGCTTTGGGTAGTAGTATGCAGATGGCATGCCAAGAGGATATAATTTTTTTTTGTCCCCGTGGGAAGTGTTTGTTTTATTGCAGCCTGCTTTCTTTGCTTTTTCTGTTAAGTGACTTCTTTTTATCAGAGCTTCTGTCTCTGAACTGTGAAAAGGGCATAACTCACCTCATCACCCCCGTCTCTCTTTGTTCCTCTTTGTGTCCATCTGTTTCTTTGTCCTCCTTTGAACTCTGCAGTGGTCTCATAGTGTTCTTTTAAAACTGAGAACTGAGCATCATACCATAAAATTTTATTTTGGTTCCCCAGCCTCTTTTTTTTTTTTTTTATAAATCTAATCTGTTATGCAATTTTCAGAACATTTTTGTTCTTCAGCAACTTTGGCTGTTGGCTGTCTTCTATCATAATTACATCATACATTAAATGAAAACAAAGGCAAGTGAACAATTTAGTTTTTCAGCAACTTTAACTTCTGCTGTTGCGATTGCATCATCCGTTCACTTAAAATAAAGACCCAAAAAGTAATAACAGGTCATATTAACTTGGTGACTTGAGGCAACTATGTCTTTGGTGTTGAGTTTCAAGTATTATATTTATAAAATTAAATAGATAAGAATAGTTCATTTTCTAACTTTGGTTAGGAAATGGATTGAAGCAGATGATTTATTGCTCAGTATAAATTAACTCCTGTATGTGGATCCTGGTAATTATTTTTGCATTGTGTTAAATGTGATTTTTTTTTTTTTTTGATGGGGGTAAAATACTAGTTTCCATGTAAATAAACATGTAAAAAAGCCAGATATAATTAAATGAGTACATTTGACATTTTCTTTTTGATGTTTGCGTGAGCTACAAGAATTAAGTGAAGCATTTAACACCATCTTTTAGTTTCTACAGTAATCTTCCATGTTGCAGTTAGAGGCACGCTCAAGCAAAATAGGATAATATCTTAAAACTAACAATCCTGGTTTCATTGCAGTCATTAATTTTCTAAACTTTAAAATTAGGTTATGAATTAATTTTGAATTATAATCACAAACAATGTTAGCTTCACATTCGGGCTTATGTGGAATTCATGGTACTGTGTTTATGTCTATTTGTATTTACCTACACAGATACAAGGATTATATGCATGTAAACTAGTCCTTCAGAAAGACAACAGCACTTAACCCAACAGGAATTATGCGATGGGCAGCGTAGCAGGTTGAAAACTGGGCCTGGGCAGCAAAAGGAGCATAGGTCACCACCTAAAGAGAGAAATGTAAAAAACCTGATATCCAAGAACGGCGTGAGAAGCTTAGAGACTCCAGCAGACATTTTGCATTGTTTTAACTTGAGCTCTTTGTATGTTTTGCCTGTTGTCTTTTCCGTGGCTGGCTGAAGGACCAACAATTGCAAAAGCGAGATGAGGCCTAAATTCAAAAATCCTTTAAAATTCTTTTTGTACATCTCTGTCCACCTTTTTCTACATTCTCCATGAAAGTTGTTGGGTAGTAGTGATTGAAGTCAATAGTGAGCATTTGTATTTCTTTATCTATGAAGATGGGCAACTATAAAACACATTATTAGGTGTCAATGATCAGAAACTCCTTAAAGCACCAGTATACAGTCCGCATTGGTCGCTTTGTGCACTGTTGCAACATCATAACGCAGTCACTTATATTAATGTCTGCTGTTCAGGCACAGGAAGCTGCAGTATTGAACTAAGGAGTTTTTTGAGGTCTTTAGACACATCTCTCACTAGTTTTCCTACCAGGCTTCTTCTATACTAAGTGGCTCTCTTTGAAGATTATACTTCTCACTCCAGTTCTTGACACTCGGATATGCTGTGATAACTTTGTATGTCCATTGCTTGCTTTGTGAACAATTCTTTTTCTCAAGTCTAAACTAATTTCTTCTTTTTTGGCATAATGCTTTCTCAAGTGAAAGCTCAAACCCTTTATCTTCCAATTTACACAAAGTATAATCTTCAGTTTTAACTTGATTTTCCAAGCTTGTGTATTGCGAAATTAAATCACATCATTATACAGCAGTGATCTGTGCTACGGCTCAATAAAAAGGTTATGTTTTTTTTATTGTTTGCAAATAAAAACACTTAATACTTTATGGAAAAAAACCCCCACTTTTGAACAAAAGTTTGCAAACAAACTACATTAACTGAGCTGCAATAGTGATGTGAGAATGTATTGAGAGTGAAACAGCGGAAAATTGAGGCTTGGAGGTCTCTTTGCAGCCTTGAGGGTATAAACATAAAGGTACAGGACAATTCAGGGCCATCTTAACCACGCTTAGGCAAAAGATTAATCAAAAAGAGGATTTTTAACTTGATGATTTGGTATTTGCTTTCCAAACCTAAACTGGACCTGGTTCAACAGGAGTGGGGCCTGATAGCTGAAGCAGTCACCTCTTATTGTACTACTGAAAACTCCAATGCAATAATATGGATCAATGAAGACTTTCTGGCCTGGTTTTTTTTTTTAAAGAAGAAGCAAAGAAACTAGAAACAAATAGCAGAAATATGATTCATCTTTCTATGTAGTTTCTTTTAGTACTCCAGCTGCAGCATTTTTGGATTAATTAGAGGCCACTCAAATAGCTTTTGGTCATCATTAGAACAAGGAATTACAGTAGTTCAGACTAGAAAAGAAGAATAATTTCACAAGATGCTCCCAGAATTCACAATGTTGCAGGAATAAAAAGTCTAAAGAGTAACCCTTTGGGTCACAGCAACTTATTTTGTCATTTTTGGCTGTAAAATTGCACAAAAATTCTCATCTTTTAGGAGTATAAATTTTCTCTCGAGCCAAGAGTCTGTCATCTGACAAGGGATTTAAAAAGAGTTATTTGAAATAAATCATTTCAGTGTAAGGAAGTCATCTAAAAGTGGTGTACATTTCAAATAACTGACAATTTGTCCAGGGCGTTTTGATGAGAGGAAAAGTCTCAGAAACATCCAAAATTTAATCAGTGGATCTGCAGGTATGCTTGGAACCGTTGTTGTCACAGTGGATGAGCCCATAATCATAAAGAGATTTTGCCTGTTAAATTCAAGGCATACCGGGAAATAGAAAAGCTGCTGGACATTTATATAAAACACCAGCATGAATCCATTTGTGCTGGAAGTGACTTTGGAGGATAAAGATATTCTTTTTTACTTGATCGGTTGATATCATTGTTGAATTAATGACTAAATCAGATATTTATATTTGTTACTGTTTGGTCCAGATATTTTGAAGTAGACAACAATATCAAGGTGATATACTTATTTTTTGTGACTGTAGGCAAGTTCATTTCTAGAGAATTATTTTGCAATTAAATTTTTGTTTAAAAGTTTTTTTTAATTCCTTCCCCAATTAAAAATGTTTTTTTTTAAATACTAAATACAAAATAAATGCCAACTTAAAAAGTACAAGATGTCCATTCCTCTTGTCTGAACAGTTTTTGCCTTTATTGAAGGGATGACACAGAGTTCTCACACAGAGGAATTGTGCTCATTGTGTTCAAATTCAATGTTTCTTTCTGTCTTCCATTTACTCTTCACACACTTAGACAATTCACACACCTATTACACTGTAGGTATAAATGAATCTGGGGAATTCCCAGCAAAATAAACCATTCTGCTACTACAACTCCAGTGGTGTCTCACTACAATAAAGCAGCAGTAAAATATAAGCAGTCTTAAGAGTTGCACTTTAAATACAGTTTACATAAATTTAATGACTTTACAGCTCTCAATAGTACAAGAAATTACAGCTTTAATAAATCTGAAACCATATCATTTGCTGAGGACCATGCCATTGTGCCCAAGGTTCTGGTTAACAGTACTCCGTCTTACAATGTAGCTGCTTGGGTTGTCATGGTAAACTGGTAATATCTGCTAAATTAACACTGCTTAGCTAGTCAAAGTGAAAACCAAGATGCTCTCTGTGGGCTGGGGTTGTAGCACAAACTTAAATTAATTGTTTATTGTGAAGAATAGCTGCTCAAATTATGACAAACCTTATACCCACATACACCCACATAGTTAGTCATTCCCTCATCATCAATCATCAATGGAAGACACTCTTAGTACTGCTGACCACTGCGTTAATGGCAGTGCCAATAGAGGGCAGATCACACAAATCAGTCACCAGATTAATCACTTGCTATGTATATACTATTAGTCAACAATATTTTTTTTATGCTTAATCTAAGCTTTACATACCTCAGCTTAATCTAAGATATGTAAAACTGTACCAGTAAAAGTGCTATTTCAATATGAAGTGGGCAAGTCAGATGTGTTATAAAAACTCATGAAAAAACTTTATTTTGTTTCCTATTTTTAATACTACTCATCTTGGAATTTAACATTATACTGTACAGATAGAAACACAGGGACATCTCATATAATCACATGTATACAACATGGTTTTTTTTTTTATGGGATAAACCCAGTCTATGGTGTGTTTTTATCCTTCTGGTCAGGTCTGTTGTTGTGAAAACTTCATGTAATCTTTGGCTTTGTTCATTCTCTCTGCCATCCACTGATAAATTGGTCTTTCCAGCACTTTCGCAGTTTGCCTCCTACTTTTGATTGTTAACATAATCCCACGTGTAGCTTTTTAGTTACCTGTGCAGCCATTAGTGTTGCAACAATAGGTATACAAAATTAGATGATTGTTGATTGACATTTCACTCATAAAGGGGATGTTTACTTTCTTTCCTATTGAGAAAGTTAAGAAAGGGGCATGTATATATGAACTGCATTTTTATTTAGCCTTGTAATATACTTATTTGATCGCTTATATTGGCCACATGGTTGGGTTGTTACTCTTATTTGGTCAAGAATGTCCAAACGAGAGCAAGAGGGAAGTGGCAGGATCTTTATGTAACACAACAACATGCATTCACACAGCCTAACACACCTCTTCTATCTGACTCACCTTTCATTTGATGGAGTAGATGGAGAAAGCTCTTCGTTTCTGTCAGCTGTGGCAGAGGTGTGGTCTGAAACCTTTCTCTGTTAATAAACTTGGCCTTTCCTGGGTAATGACCTGCCTCTCACAGCCTGCATGACACTTGGTGATCCCTTAACCTTTCATCAGCAAGAACTTCTCTGACTCTTTCTCCTTAGAACTGCTCTATCTATCACTCCATCTCATGACTATTCACTTTCAGCCTGCTCAGTCTTTTATTTGTCCCAGCTTTTATTGTTTAATGCCGTCACTGGCGCCGAAGTCTTGAAATGGTTTCAGGGCTAGTCATCTGAAAACATTTCTACACTGAATTCAAGGTCTTCGAGTTGTAATTCTCCACTGAGACATTGATGGATTTATTGAACTAAGGTGTGACAGAGTTTGACGGGAAGAAAATGTCACGGTTGATTGAAATAACGCCTTTGTTCCCAGATACTCGCTCAGTGTGTCAGACTTGGTGGCAGAGACTTCACACTGAACTGTTGAAGTCTTGTGCCTGCATGTCTGCAATATTAACTTCCACAAAAGGTATAAATAAAAAAGAAAACAACTGACAGGAGATATTGCTAGTATACAAACAGTGTAGACTAATATAATCCCAAACAGCAAACTACTGTAGCCAACACCTGTGTTTCAGAATTTTCAGACAGACATATACACACACAAAAAAAATCCTTTGTTACCATCACAGGTACACATTTTTCCTGATTTTTAGAATATCTATACGCAAGTCAAGTCTTTCAGCATCACAGTCAGCCTTTGCTGTAATATAAATAGAAAATTGGTTTCCAAGCATCTTAATAACAGATTAAATGTTTGCATCCTTTATCCAGACAAACTGTCGGCTTCTCAACTCATTTTTTTTTTTAAATCACTGAAAATCGTTTCTCTTTGAGTTTGCTTCTGCTGATGTCAGCATGTTAGCTTTTTTTGCTTTGTGAGGAAATGATAGGATTAATGTAACTGGAACATCATTGGATTCTTAGTGAATTATGTAGGAAACGTACTGCAAAAACACCACAGCCTGTTTGTCAAGAAATCCCAGTTTCAATTTGTAGTTACTTTGTTTTCCAAGTAAATCCAAGTATATTTGCCCTGTAACCAGTAATCACAGTCCACAACTGTTTCTAATATAGCTGGCAAGTGGCTGGGATATATTTTGAATATAAATGTTGTGTTGTTGAAAACAAAATGATAAGAATTTGTATATTGGTGTCATTGTTTTTAACATTAAAAAAATGTCACAAAAACAGATACAATTGACATTTTATTGATTTTTATGCTTTTGCTTCTTAGGTTTGGTATATTTCTAGTTTAAAAGCTTACAAAATGTTCATTTAAGCTAATTTATTTCAGTCCCCTTTGGACTTGTGTCTAGTATGATGTCCAGTCATCATTATTGAGAAAACAAAAAAACACTTCAAATTTCCTTGTCTATGACAGAGTACATTTAATAAAAGTGTCTGCTTTCTAGTGGCTAAGAATCTCTCATATAACACTGATTTGTCTTATTTATTTTTTAAAAAATGAATATGCATGAACGTGTTTCATTTCACTGATTGCAGCCAGAGAGCAGTTTAAGAAGAGGGGAGAAAAAAAAAGCCCAGAGATTGAAATGAGACACTAGGCACTTTGGTAAATGTTGCCCTATCATCTCAGGTGGTGTAGCATATCAGTAGAGGTATCGGTGCAAATTAACTGATTCGTTTTATCTTCAGTGCTCGCAAGTGCAAGTGTTTTGCTCGCATTTGGGAATAAATTTAATGTGTGCAAACAAATACTCGACTTAAAAGTATTAAAAAAAAATTAAACTCCACCAGTCTTTCTCTCTCTCTTTTTAAAAAAAAGAAATGGTTAAAAACACAAAAACAATTTGCCGATCATTTGTGTCATAAGTTTCCCCTTTATATATGTCAGCCTTCAAACTCATACACATATTTGCAGACAGCAAATACACAGGATTGTGGCATAGACAGTGAATCCAAGTAAGGAATGCAGGTGAACATAAAGATATTGTTTTGCTGGGGTAAAAAAACAACCTCAGGCTGTGTAAAAATGAGAGCCTTTGTAAGTAAAAAAGCCTTAAAAAGAGTTATTTATCACAACACCTGTTCAAGCATCAACCTGTAGAAAAGTGATTTTTCTTTTCTTCAACCAGTCATATCCACCCACCTTGTGGGGGAAAAAAAAAGAAAAGATCTAGTAGCAGGCCTTGAGCTGCAGAGACAGACCTGGGGTTATTGGTTTGGACTATATTTCCAACAACCTGTCACCCACAAAAATAAACCAAGAGCACTACTGTGGAGAGAGGACAAATCCTATGAAATGTCACTGTTTGCTGTCAGTGGAGCACTCTGAACCAGAAGCAGCAGCTATGTATAGCTGTACAGTTGAGAAAGTATCAAATAACATCTTGTCATCCCTCTAATGCAAGCATGTAACTTTTCTATTTGTTTTCTTTCTCCGGTCTCTCTCCAGTTGCTTTGCAGCTTCCAGAGGGCCTGCAAATGTTTGCCTGCATCATCAGTGACATCATTGAACGGTAAGCCACATTTAAAAAAAAAATTTAAAAAAATGATTTCATACTTGCTTGAAAGATAATTTCAATCTCAGACTTCCCACCCATGTGTTGTGTTGTGGTTTTAAAAGCCATTCTAACTTTGCACTGTTATAATTTGCACTTGTTTGCCCCATGCAACTAATTTCTGTGTTCACCTTTCTGTCAGATTTGAGAACAAATTTAGATGGATTTGTTTGGAAAGCTGCAGTTAGCTTATTTAAAGCCTAAAGTTAGCTCATAGGTTTTGGGGAATAAATACCTAAATTGTGCTTCGATAAACCATCACAGTGGACTTGAAATGAATAATCAAGATGGTGGAATTTCAGTTAGCCATTGCTTTTTTTTTTTGTCTATAATTTGTCCTATTTCGTAGATGGTAGACCATATAAACATGACTATAATTGTAGTTTATGTGGTGGAGAAAGGTCAAAGTCTCCACTTCAGTCATATCGTGTTTGATCCAGAGGCAAAACAACAAGTGTCGTTGTCAAAGTACTTATGCACCAGTGTGTAGATGTTCACACTCTGTTTTGTGTGATTCCTCTACATCAAAGTTTTAGAATGCAAAGTTAGCACAGCATCGAGGTCCACTGTAACCACTTCATAAGAAAATATCCATACATTCTCTTCCACTTACAGCTGGTGTAGAAACCAGCATCATGTCCACTTGGTATTGGAGAGCAACAGCCTTATCATAATTCCCCACCTTTGACTCAATCAGAGATTCTAAGGCATTACTCAGGTTTAGGACAGAGCAGATAACAGCCTCCCTTGCTCATAGCCCACAGCGGAGGAGGGAAGCGATATTATTCTTGTTAATTACAGTGCGTTTCAGCCTGCATATTCCCTATTACACACCAGCACTCAATCACACAGACACCACAACTTTTTTTCCCCCCTCCATCCCACAGTGAGCAGTGCTTAAGCAATAATGTCCACTAGACCTAATAGTTTGTCTTTGAAGCTACCCTGTGGTTTACCCTGCTCTCTGCTAAATAAAATTGGTTATTCAATGTTTAGGAAAACACAAATCATAAAGCACACTCAAGTGAGAGCACTGCTTTGGAATTTGTTAGTATAAGTGTCTTCTTTAAGAAAATGACTGTTATGATTAAACACTCGGAGTGGATTCCTTTCATATGTGTTTAGCCAGTGGCAGCTTCATTATGTTATGGGCAAGATAAAGAAGAGTTGTAGGATTTACCATAAATTTTTCAGGCAGGGTGCACCATTATTATGGTTTTCACAATTAGACATACTTTATATTATTATTGCAAAAAACTCTTTGCTAAAATGTGTTTCTGCTTTACGTCGTTTCCATTTTCTGTTCTGACACCATCATTTTTGTTCATCATTTCTCCTGCTGTATCATTCTCCCTCTATCCAGACTCCGGCTTTATCTTTCTGTCATTCTCTTTACAGACATTTCTTACTTTTTTATCACAAGAAAGATGATAGTGAAGTTTTGATGATAGGATCTGATCTTATCAGTCGTATTGCTATCAGACTGAGAGCTGCTACTGTGTGCTTCATGAAATTTAAACCACACAGCTATATAGTCCAGTTATATGTTCAAGTTATGACTGTTCATCATAAATCTACCAAATCGGCCACATCTCTTCTAATCAGAGCAATTAGAAGACACTAATTGCTTTTCTCGCTGTCTTCTACCTCGTTCTCTATCTCTTGTGTCTGTGTATTTTTCACCCCCTCCTCACCATCCACATTTGTCTTCCAGGCTGCAGAGTACAACATGGTTCTCACGGTTTTCCTTCATTAGGTTCTGCGCTATAGTTTCCCTGCCTCCAGAGACTTTTTCTTCTATCTCTGCTGTCTTAGTAGGAATTTCAGCTCCATACTTTCCAGATTTAACAGATGGGTTCTTTGATTACTGGATGAACATCAGAGCCTGTTCAAAGTACTGAGTATCTGCCATCTTTCCAACAGATTGACAAGTTGACAAGTATCATTTGAGTGCATCGACTTATTTTGACATAGTCTTCTCTGCAAAATCTTAAAAAAAAAAAACGCTCTCAACGATGCTCATCCATGTTGGTCACAAGGAGCCCAAAAATGCGATTTTGTCTTAGGTTTCAACGTTATTGCAGTTTGACTACTATTTTTTTTGGCCATTATTTGTAGTGGTCAGGTACTACAAGTCTACAAATTCCTCTGGTGCACATGCCGGACATGCCGTTAATGTCACATTGCAATGAGTTTACATTTACATTTCACATTTCTTCTTCTGTTAGGTAGAGTAAATATGATGGATATCTTCATATTTACAAAACTCGGGTTAAATGTTCGCTTATGTTGAGAATGATGACCAGAATTCATAAAAAGTTGTGAAGAATAGGTACTGTTTTGTTTTGTTTTTTTAACTCTGACTTTTTTAATATCTCATCTCACCCTGAGAGGCAGGGCTTAGCTGTGGCTGACTCATAAGTACAGAGTCACCATGAATCTGTCAGTTTTTCTATGTCTAAATAGGAAACTGGTGATTCCCAGAAGTCATTTAATAGCACACAAGAAGTCCACTTCCCTATATAGCGATATCCTGATCTGGCTGACTGAGAATCTTCTTAGACATACTTTGTTTTAATTATGTGATAGCCACAAGGCTTTTTGGATCAAACAATTAATCTAGGAACCGTCATCTGGGGGCTCCTTAGGGTATAATCTTTGATCCTGGTGTGTCGATACTCTGTATAGTAATTGGAGCATTTGTAAGGTGGCCATGGTTTAACTCTTTTTTACTGCTGCAACAACCTTGTGCCCAGCAATTACGTACAGTCACGATAAAGGTCTTAAAATTGCAATATAACCTGAAATCCCTCTATAGCAATTACAATTCGGGACAAATGTTTTATTGATCGGAATTCTGCAAATCACCATAAGCATCCTAAGATGAATCTAGGACAAAATTAGATGAATGACAAGAACCTTTAGAAGTTTGCACAGCTTGCAGCTGACCTCATGTCACACAGCTTATGCTAAAGGCTACCAGAGGTCTCACAGGGCAGCTTTGCCATCACCATCACTATCACCCCTGTACTCGTGAGACAGGGCTGAGGTCCATATGAAAATGGGGATGAAAGGCCTAAGCTGCCCTCAGAGTAAGAAGCTTCAGCTGGATGGACTGCTAAGTCTTAATGAGGACAAGCTGCTCTGAATTATGGCCATTCCCATGGCACAGTTAATAGACTTCGGCCAAAACTGTATTAATGCATACTTTTAGCTTGCCCCACTGTGACTGTAAAAGAGTAGCATGACAATTCATAGATGGATGGATGGATGGATGGATAGATAGACACAGCACCACAGACTACAGTGTCTAAAACACCTTAAAAATATTGCTATATTACATGTTTCTGAATGGTTCAAAAGAATTAAAGCCCAACAGTCAACAAATCAGAGACAATAGTGAATGAATAGAACTTAGATGAGATCTGTACCTAGAAATGTTAATGAATGAATGACTCACTGCTCTCTGATAGAGTTAACAGATCAGCCAGTCTCATATGTACCATGAACAGTGGTGTAATTTCCACTGGGGATTGGTGGGCATATCCGTCTTAATGTTCAGAATGGTATTTTTGTCCCTCCTCCAACGTTTAGAGTTTCCGTTTGGCTCTAGTATTAAAATCTATTTAAACATTATCCTCTTACTGTCCAGCTGCCAAAATGATACTCTGAGTGGTTAATGTAACTCATGCAAGTCACCTTCATTGTTATTATGCACTCGAGGAAATTAACCTTTCCTTGAGTACCAAGTCATTTGTGAACTTTAACTGCCCTAGGTTTCACCTAAGGCATTATACAAGGTGAGATAGACTATATATTGGCACATTGTCTTTGGCGTAGGATCTTGGAGTTGTAATCAACCTAAGAGGAAACCAGCTTGTACTATTCAGGGCTGAAAACTGTTGTTCCCTCATGTGCATTTTGTAATGTAATTTATTCAGAACATCTTAAAAGGTGGTGTTAGAAAATTAAAAGGTCTTTGTACATATACAGATATTATTTATATTAGTTATTTGCTAATATATTGATATTGACATGTATGATGACCAATAAATGAAAATATTAAAAATAAAGAAGAGATCTTAGAAACACCCTTCAGCTATGTTACAAGTACTGATATTGCATAGTTTGTTCACTATAGGGCAGTCTGCATACCTGTTGGCAGCGTGTATTTGGAACGTCACCAACACAACAACCAGTGGAGCAGAGCATAAACGAGTAATTAACAACTCATTGTGACCTTAAAACACATAACTTTTAAACCACATTGGAATATTATCTCAGTAAGGACTCATAAATGACTTCACATGACAAATATTAGGGAAGTCTGTTTTAAAGTTTTGTGTGTCTGAAAGAAAAGAAAATATGAGCTTATATATTAGATTTTTAAATCATTATATACAGGGAGTGCAGAATTATTAGGCAAATGAGTATTTTGTCCACATCATCCTCTTCATGCATGTTGTCTTACTCCAAGCTGTATAGCCTACTAAAGCCTACTACCAATTAAGCATATTAGGTGATGTGCATCTCTGTAATGAGAAGGGGTGTGGTCTAATGACATCAACACCCTATATCAGGTGTGCATAATTATTAGGCAACGTCCTTTCCTTTGGCAAAATGGGTCAAAAGAAGGACTTGACAGGCTCAGAAAAGTCAAAAATAGTGAGATATCTTGCAGAGGGATGCAGCAGTCTCAAAATTGCAAAGCTTCTGAAGCGTGATCATCGAACAATCAAGCGTTTCATTCAAAATAGTCAACAGGGTCGCAAGAAGTGTGTGGAAAAACCAAGGCGCCAAATAACTGCCCATGAACTGAGAAAAGTCAAGCGTGCAGCTGCCAAGATGCCACTTGCCACCAGTTTGGCCATATTTCAGAGCTGCAACATCACTGGAGTGCCCAAAAGCACAAGGTGTGCAATACTCAGAGACATGGCCAAGGTAAGAAAGGCTGAAAGACGACCACCACTGAACAAGACAAACAAGCTGAAACGTCAAGACTGGGCCAAGAAATATCTCAAGACTGGTTTTTCTAAGGTTTTATGGACTGATGAAATGAGAGTGAGTCTTGATGGGCCAGATGGATGGGCCCGTGGCTGGGTTGGTAAAGGGCAGAGAGCTCCAGCCCGACTCAGACGCCAGCAAGGTGGAGGTGGAGTACTGGTTTGGGCTGGTATCATCAAAGATGAGCTTGTGGGGCCTTTTTCGGGTTGAGGATGGAGTCAAGCTCAACTCCCAGTCCTACTGCCAGTTTCTGGAAGACACCTTCTTCAAGCAGTGGTACAGGAAGAAGTCTGCATCCTTCAAGAAAAACATGATTTTCATGTAGGACAATGCTCCATCACACGCATCCAAGTACTCCACAGCGTGGCTGGCAAGAAAGGGTATAAAAGAAGAAAAACTAATGACATGGCCACCTTGTTCACCTGATCTGAACCCCATTGAGAACCTGTGGTCCATCATCAAATGTGAGATTTACAAGGAGGGAAAACAGTACACCTCTCTGAACAGTGTGTGGGAGGCTGTGGTTGCTGCTGCACGCAATATTGATGGTGAACAGATCAAAACACTGACAGGATCCATGGATGGCAGGCTTTTGAGTGTCCTTGCAAAGAAAGGTGGCTATATTGGTCGCTGATTTGTTTTTGTTTTGTTTTTTAATGTCAGAAATGTATATTTGTGAATGTGGAGATGTTATATTGGTTTCACTGGTAAAAATAAATAATTGAAATGGGTATATATTTGTTTTTTGTTAAGTTGCCTAATAATTATGCACAGTAATAGTCACCTGCACACACAGATATCCCCCTAAAATAGCTCAAACTTAAAACAAACTAAAAACTACTTCCAAAAACATTCAGCTTTGATATTAATGAGTTTTTTGGGTTCATTGAGAACATGGTTGTTGTTCAATAATAAAATTATTCCTCAAAAATACAACTTGCCTAATAATTCTGCACTCCCTGTATTGTCATTAATTTTAAAAAAAAAACCCTCTCTGTATAAATTCTGTATCAGTTAGGTTTTATTATCAGAATGCAACATTTTTTGGCCACGCTAATCCCAATCATATGTTGACTTTGTTGTATCTGTAGAAAATAGAGCTCTTTAATAGTGGCCCGTTGTAGTTTCCTACAACACTCTGCAAATGTTGACATAGCTATGTGAATTCACAGATGCGAAGTGAGCAAAGAAAAGCTTTCAAAGCAAAAGAGAGACTTGTTTAGAGGCAGCAGTGAAGTATGTCCTGTCACAGTTCAATGCGTTTTTTTTGCCTTTGACGGTATGCCAGCTGTCTCGTTCTAGGTTTTAAACATACTTTCATGAACTTAAAACACTATTTACTTCAGCTGCTTTTCTGACAGTGTATGACTATAAAGAGACAAGGAAAAAGCATGTGTATCTCCTATACATGGAATTTACACACAGCTTCTATTGTTAACAGCTGAAATGAAAAATGAAACATTCAGTTTTTTGTGTCTGAACACAAGGTTCTTATACTATATATTAATCGCAAAATATAAAATAGAACAATTCAAACACATCCATTATATAATTTTGTTTGTGCCTAATTTGTAAAAAGGTCTTCCGATAAAGCAGTATTTAAGTGTGTGCTTCAATCTGATGAAATAATGAACAATTCTATTATTTTTTGTATCCAACAAACATTTGATTTTTATTAATATTCATTCAATTCATTGATATTAATTGAATTAAACTAGGGGTGGGTTTTGATAATCGATTTATCGATTAAAATCGATTCTGGCTTGAATAATGTGATATCGATTCATTAAAATCCTGAATCGATTTTTTAATATTAATTTATTTTGCCCGAAACACCAGAATCTCAGGTTAAACCTCACAAAATTTCAACAACCACCAAACAGCTAAAACAGTAAATGAGAGCAGGTACACAGATTCTGCACAAAGATGTAAACACAAAGCGCGACCCGCCGATGGATCAGAATCAGTGAGATGTCGCCTTTCTCACCTGACGGCATGGACATGGTCGGGGCTGAAAGCAGACAGCTCGCTGATTCTGATGTTTCGGTGGGTCCGAGCTTTGTGTTTACGCCTTTTTTGCGCTGGTTCTAAAGCTGTTAGTTTTATCTCTCTCCAAACATTATTGACCGAACCAGCTGCGAAAGAAGATCCAAACTACGCTTCACAAAAACATCGTCATGAATTCACTCTGACTTTTGCTGTTTTGTTTCCACCACACTTCATGCACAGGTATCTCTCTCTCTCTTTTGCCACTCTACAATAGTAGGAGTGGCAAAATCTACAGTTTGGTACATCATGAGAAAGAAAGAGAGTGGTGGTGAACTCAGCAATCCAAAAAGACCTGGATGCCTAAGAAGACAACAGTGGTGGGTTATTGCAGAATCGTTTTCATGGTGAAGAGAAACCCATTGACAACAGCCAAGCAAGTGAAAAACACTCTGCAGGAGGGAGGTGTATTGAAATCCAAGTCTACCACAAAGAGAAGATCGCACGAAAATAAAAAGGGTTCACTGCAAGGTGCAAGCCTCTCATGAGCCTCAAGAATAGAAAGACTAAGTGATAGGTTTGTAGCTTGAACCTATTCCCTGGAACGTTAAAGGCAATATAATTACACAGCAAGCAAGACACGAAGTAGGCAAAGTTCTTCTTGTTACTCATGCATGAGGGAGACCTGCCTGGAGCCAAGTGTCGTTCCACCACTTGACCTCCGTCAGACTCTCAGCCAGGTTCCCCATAGCACTCCTTTTATTGTGGTTACATGAATATGCATAGGGTCATTAACATATGACGTCTACATACAAACAAAGAGTACTGTGTGTGTGTGTGTGTGTGTGTGTGTGTGTGTGTGTGTGTGTGTGTGTGTGTGTGTGTGTGTGTGTGTGTGGTCCTGCTGATCAAATATATATAACATATAACATGAAAGCACAAAAGGGTACATCCTTGGTCAGGAAGAGGGTAGTCTCCCCCTCACCCTAGATGGTTCACCCTAGATAACACGGTGAGGAAGTCCAGCAGTTCATCTAAACAAAAAGCACTTAGACTAGAACAGACGTAGCTACGTTAATCCTACCATAAAACAATAAATGGCCTGTAATGGTAAATGGCCTGTATTTATATCTCTAAGCATTCTTTCTTGAGCTCTCAGCGAAGGCGGTCGCACTTTCTCCTCTCCTCCTCACCCTTATCTTCCCTGCTTCGCCTCTATGTCCTTGTCTTGTCTTGTGTGAATTTACTTTCCCTGGAACAGTCTCTCACTTTCGTTCTCTAAACCTAAAAGAGAATTATGGATTTGATCAACTGGTCTCTGAGTGCTATTGACACCCTTAACGAGAAGTCGGGGCTCGGGAGAGCCTGAGTGCCCTGGAGGGACTTTCCCTGCCGGTTACACGATGGACGGGTGGAGAACTGGAGGACCGTGTGCCTGGCGGGACTGTCGATCGAGGACGCTGAAGATATCTACCTATTCGGAACCATGATAACAGGGTTCATGCTGATCGGCGTTGGCTTAGCCCTGGTTTATCAGAGAAATAAGAAAGCGGAACCGGCTGTTCAAACCCCCACAAGGCTGCCCGCTGGATTCGAAGCGACGGGACGAGGTGCGACCTCTCACAACGAACGTAATATGGTCAACACCTTGGAGACGCTTACAGCTGCTGTGAAGGCTCAAAACAACACCATTGAGCGTATGAGGGGAAACATCAGAGAGAGGCCTGCTCAAAATGAGACCCTTGAGCGACAGTTGGAAAACATCGCGGAACGGATCACTGCAGTTGTGAGGTCTCAGAATCAAAAGACTGACAACACCACGGAACAGAAGTTTGATACCATCATGGGGAGGCTCGCAGCTCTTCAACGGGAGATCGAGAGACCAGCCTCGGAGTGCTAGAATTCGAGCTGCTCACAAAGGAGAAATCAACAATATTCAACATTTGGACACCACGGCCCCAGCTGCAGGCCCAAGGCTGGAGCCCACCAAAACAACTCCCTGATAACGACTGTGTGATGACTATTCTTCCCGCCCCATGAAGGACACCTGGATTGGCTGGAGGACTGTTTACTTAGCCTGATAGGCCGAAGGACACTGTCTCAGCTAAACTATGGACACGCACACACACACACTTACACTGATAAGCACTCACTCATCCCCCTCCCTTTCCAACGCCTTCGATGCTTGTGCCCTACCGGGGATGATAGCAGTCAACTGGACCAGCACAGATGCTGCAGGACCGGATGCGCTGTCTACGCCGGCTCTCTCTTACCCTTTACCCGCCCCTGTTGCTTGTCTCGTGTTTCTATGGTGTATTGATAGTCATGTGCTTTTGTGCTGAGGTGTTTTTTCTTTTATCAAACTGTTCTCCCACTAGGAGCTCAGTCTGAGTGGAGTTTTTTTTTTCTCCTCCTCTTACCTCATGTAGTGTATTTTCGTTGTTTTTTTCCTATCAGCCTACCTTCTGACATGTCTGCCCAATGTGACGTTTGTGTAAAGTTGGTCAGAAGGTTCCTTTGTGAGTGCGCATGCGCCATTAGCGTGCTGCCTGCTGTAACCCCTAATTTCCCTCGGGATGAATAAAGTATTCTGATTCTGATTTATATAGCGCTTTTACTAGTCCCTAAGGACCCCAAAGCGCTTTACATATCCAGTCATCCACCCATTCACACACACATTCACACACTGGTGATGGCAAGCTACATTGTAGCCACAGCCACCCTGGGGCGCACTGACAGAGGCAAGGTACGACCTCTCTCATGCTCCTAGAGTGCTCTCTAATGCACACAAAGTTTGCAGACTATTAAGGATCAAACCTCTATCAATCTAAAACTACTTATAAAACTCTAAGCATACATAAGTAAATATTTCTAAGCATAAATGACAATCAACAATACAAAACCTAACACTAAGACTTTGTCAAAAAACATTTTAAAAAAGCCAGCACCGTTCTGGAAAAACATCCTTTTGACAGATACAACCAAGATTAACCTCTACCAGAATGATGGCAAGAAAAAAGTATGGAGAAGGTGAGGAACGGCTCATGATCCAAAGCATTCCACATGTAAAACACAGTGGAGGCAGTGTGATGGCTTGGGCATGCATGGCTGCCAGCAGGACTGGGACACTAGTGTTTATTGATGATGTGACACAGGACAGAAGAATCCAAATGAATACTTTGGTGTTAAGAGACACTGTCTGCTCAAATCCAGCTAATTGCAGTCAAATTGTTTGGGCAGCGTTCCATAATACAGATAGACAATGATCCAGAACATACAGCCAAAGCAACCCAGGACTTTATTCAAGCAAAGAAGTGGGATATTTTTGAATGGCCAAGCCAGTCACTTGATCCTAACTCAATTGAGCAAGACTAAACTTCAGACAGAAAGGCCTACAAACAAACAACAACAACTGAAAGTTGCTGCAGAGCATTAAAAAGGAGGAAACCCATCATCTGGTGATGTCCATGAGTTCAAGACTTCAGTCTGTCATTGCCAGTAGAAGGTTTTCAACCAAGTATTAGAAATTAACATTTTAGTTTCAGTTATTTCATTTGTCCAACTTTGAGTCCCTGAAATGAAGGGATTGTGCACTTCAACTGTATCTGAGTTCTTTCATTTAAAATTCAATACAGTACAATACATTTTGGTTCAATATAGAACCCAAATGAGAAAAAAGTTGTCTCTGTCCAAATATTTAGGAGTCTAACTGTATTTATTCTAGTGCTGCATTTGAAAATCTGGTTTTGGCATAGGAAGTTCTAATCCAAATTATGCATACTAGTCTTTAACCAGTGTGATTCTGCAGTGCGTCATGTAAAAAAGCCTAGAATTGCGTTATTTACATTTAGTAGAGCAGTAGAGCAGGGCGATATGACCAAAAATATTTATCATGATATACATTTGAAAATTTGCGACAACGATATAACTGACGATATAATTGACACTAGACAAAACACTTTACAACTCCACAACTTTATTAGTTCAAAAAAACAAAAAAACCCCAATGTATTTTCACTTAAACAAGCAGCTGTTTTTTTATGTGCATTAAAGTTATATAAAAATGTAACAGTGCAAATGCAAATTCCTCGCTGACAGTTTAACCAAAAGGCATTTCCAGTGGAAATTGGCCAACATATCCTCAGCATAACCATGTATAATATCCACAAAACTTAAAAAGAGGTTATACACACACAATACGGTAATATTATGTTGAAGCACAGTACGTATCACTCCGCGAGGCTCCTGCCTACGATAGCCGTAATGCTCCGACAATCCATCAAGCGGTGCGGGTTTGTAGTTTAGCAAATTCGTACTAAAACATTTGACAGATTTTCGAGCGCCATGTACCACATAACCAGAATTCATACATAAGGCACACGGGATTATAAGGAGCACTGTCGATTTTCAGAAAAATCAAAGGATTAATTTTAAGCGTGCCTTATTTTCCAAAAAACACGGTAATAACAACGGCCCGCTAGCATGCGTTACCAAAAATAGTGCTTTGTTGTGTATCTGACGGACGAAAGCTAAACCAGTTCCACACCACTGAAGTTGCAGCATTTTTACAAACCAATTCTGGTTCATCCGTTTCATTCAACGATCCGCTTTCGCCCTTCTCATTCTCCGTTGCCACCATGCTTTTTTCTGCCATGTGTGTATGAAAACAAAGGCACTGCGCATGCGCGTTTTACCCATATTCTATTGTGATATTTCATTTTCTTATCGTTGGCCAACATTATACCGGTATTACTGTGAACGGTATGATATGGCCCAGCCCTAATTTGAAGTTAAATGTAGTGGACAATATCAGGATTTGCACTCTACTGATCACATGACATCATCTCCCCCTTCCCCCCATGCTGTAAAGAATGACATATAGCACAACATCTGTTAAAAACAATTGAGTGCATAATGCTTAAGGAGAAGAAAAACAGACAGGCAAAAATTAGGTCAAGGAATCAGTAAAGATAAGTGTCGTCTTACAGAAAATCTTGGCAGTAACCAAAATGTTCATTTCCAGTGGACCTGGCAGTTGCCTTAAAATGATTACCTCAGGTTCAGGTTTTTATGCAGATTGACAGAAAAAATGTTCCAGGTTTTTATAGTGCCTTTTAATGAGGTCCATATTTATAGAAACATGAGTATGAAGGAAGCGTTCCCAAAAGTGGCAAAAGAAATAAAGATAGAACGGTGACTGAGCCTACGCATTGACAAAAATGGCCAACCACGGCATTTAGTTTACAGTGATGAGTCAGGGATTTGCAGTTTGTAACAACAGTGCACCGTAATAAATGGTGTCTAACTCATAAAAAAAAGAAGAAGAAGAAGAAAGTGATGTCACAGAAAATGACTAATGCAGTGTGAATGCTAGCATGCCAATGTAAGTATTTAGCTCACAGTGACACACACACACACACATCCTTCAGTTTCCTTATGTGTTTGAACATGTCAAATTTCTAAAAAGACATTGACTTAATTTATTTTTTATAAACGGTATATAGATGGAATATATTTTCACATCTTAACATGGATAGATTTTTCCAGATGCGTGTGTTTAAAACTTTTTTTTCAGAAAAGGTAAAGAAGTCAAAAGACAAATGTCAGGAAAAAGTGTGCACTAACAGTACTGTCTGAGCAAGAATAGGATTCAGTCAGGTCTGACCAGTTAGGGGAGCTGATGTGGTGACAGTTGGTTCTGGGATGCTCATTGTAGAGCTGTCTGCAGAAGTTGCATAAACCCATGAGATGGAAGGCACTTATCTCGTGATTCGAATGTTTTCTGTCTTTCTCCATCATGTACTAACGTAGATAACTGACAACATAGGTGTTAGATGGCTCGGGTAAGAGTTGTGACAGATGTGGTCTGTTGGTAAATCAAGGTACAGTAGGCACACAGAGCCCTGAGACATCTCTAGCTCCTTCACCATAGCTATCTTCATCCATCAGAATAGATTGCTCTACATGCTGCACAACAAGTTGAATCATTTCTGTGGGAGCAGCAGCCACAGCCCACAGCCTCCCAGGGTAAATGTCAAATCCACCATTAGGAAGGAGCCTGGTAGGAGCCTCCAACGCCTTTTTGCCCTCACATCGTCACAGTCTTCACAGCTCCCACAGCACAGCTGAGCTGTAGCATCAGATCTGGGCATAGATGAGTGAGTGAATGTGTATATGTGCCAGAACTTTTTATTTTTTTATCTGCATATTTGTCTGGTTTTGTGCATACACACACCCTGGTTGTGTTTCTGTGTGATTCAAGCTTCTGCCTGTTATTCAGCTTTATAAGATATTCAAACAGGACATTCTCATAAATTAGCTGGCAGCTCCCCCCATAAAGACATGTGCTGTCTAATTAGCTCTCTTGCTATCTATACCTTTACTACCCGAAACATATGCTTTAACAATATCTCAGTATCCACTACCTTTCTGTACTTGTGACATCTCTGCAAAGAAAGACTTGGAATTTATAATCCTGGCGGCAAAATCTAAACCTCCCGCCCTGTACCCCTTCTTACTTTTGTATGTGAAAACAGGCGTTTGGTTTGAATATTTTATGTTGTATTTGAAGAAAGCAAGCTGCAACATTACTTATCTCAAGTTTAACCCCTGGTGTATGGGGTAAGGTAAACTAGAAGACCCACACTGATGTCCATGTGATCCTTAGAGGCAAAGACACACACACACACACGCACACGAAAGCCTAAAAAAACTACTGGTTCTGTCTTTTCTAACCATAATCACATCTCATCTGGTTTTGGTGCGGTGTAGGTGGCATCATGTCCTAGAGTGGAAATCCTGATAGGTGCTCACACTTACACTGTGTAATATGAGATCTTCGAAGATAGCACCTTGGAAATTGCCTTAGCTGTCATGAAAGTACAATTGATTCCATCTGCAGATAGAGCAAGAAAAGAAGTAGCCATTTTGGACTTAGACAAGACTTGATAAGCCAGATGGATGTTGGAGTGTTTATTTTTAAAATCTAACCTTTGACTGTTGAATGAAATGTGAAGATAGTAATGGGTGAGGACAGTGATGAGACCACTGGGATTATCTTAGCATGGATACTTTATACTTATAAAGTAATTATATTAGCACATTTCCCCAGTGTGTCAAAGAGATAAGCAATGCCTAGTGCTGAAGGTTACAGTCCCGCTGTTCTTTCCCCAACATAACCACTCAGACTGGCCATAATCATTCTCATTTCATATGGCGCAGTCCCAGGCAGTGCCATGTAATTGTACTCACAAAGAGCCGTGTAATATTATGCACACCCTAGAAAGAATGTATCAGAAGAATATTACACATGCTTTTAAAATGTCCTTTTACAGTAATGAAACTGACATTGCTGTGGCAGTTGAAGGGCACACAGTGGGGTTGCATAATCTGCAAACTGGGAGGAATAAAAAAATGTATAAAGATATATTTTAAAGTTTTGTGGGATCAACTTAGTATTTCAAATCCCCATTAAATGAACATAGACTGGTCAGGTGGACACAATGTCTGGCATATTTTTCTATTTGCTATAGAAAAGTAGTAGCTCAATTCCATCCATCCATCCATCCATCTTCATCCGCTTATCCGAGGTCGGGTCGCGGGGGTAGCAGCCTAAGCAAAGAGGTCCAGACCTCCCTCTCCCCAGCCACCTCCTCCAGCTTGTCCGGGGGAATACCAAGGCGTTCCCAGGCCAGCCGAGAGATATAATCTCTCCAGCGTGTCCTGGGTCTGCCCCGGGGCCTCCTCCCGGTGGGACATGCCTGGAACACCTCGCCCAGGAGGCGCCCAGGGGGCATCCTTGCCAGATGCCCGAACCACCTCAGCTGGCTCCTTTCGATGTGGAGCAGCAGCTGCTCTACTCTAAGCCCCTCCCGGATGGCCGAACTTCTCACCCTATCTCTAAGGGAGAGGCCAGCCACCCTTCGGAGGAAGCTCATTTCCGCCGCTTGTATCCGCGATCTCGTTCTTTCGGTCACTACCCACAGCTCGTGGCCATAGGTGAGGGTAGGGACGTAGATCGACCGGTAAATTGAGAGCTTCGCTTTTACACTCAGCTCCCTCTTCACCACGACTGACCGGTGCAGCGTCCGCATTACTCCTCCTTGAATCGCTACCTTATCGTGGTGGAGGGGTTTGTGTGTCCCAGGGATCCCAGGGGCTATGTTGTCTGGGGGCTTTTGCCCCCTGGTAGGGTCTCCCATGGCAAACTGGTCCTGGGTGAGGGACCAGACAAAGAGCGATTCAGAAGACCCCCATGAAAAGAATATCGAGGGAACAGTTTACCCTGCCCGGGATAGGGTTACCGGGGCCCCGCCCTGGAGCCAGGCCCGGGGAGGGTGCCCGAGGGCGAGCGTCTGGTGGCCGGGCCTTAGTCCATGGGGCCCGGCCGGGCACAGCCCGAAGAGGAGACATGGGCCCATCCTCCCGCAGGCCCACCACCCGCAGGAGGCGCCATAGGGGTCGGGTGCATTGTGAGCCGGGTGGCGGCCAGGAGCGGAGGCCCTGGCGGACCGACCCCCGGCTGCCAAGACTGGCAATAGGGACATGGAATGTCACCTCTCTGGTGGGGAAGGAGCCTGAGTTGGTGCGTGAGGTTGAGAGGTACCGGCTAGATATAGTTGGGCTCACCTCTACGCATTGTCTGGGCTCTGGAACCAGTCTCCTGGAGAGGGGCTGGACTCTGTCTCAGTCTGGAGTTGCCCCTGGTGAGAGGCGGCGGGCTGGGGTGGGTATTCTTATATCCCCTCGGCTTGCTGCCGGTACGTTGGGGTTTTTCCCGGTGGACGAGAGGGTTTGTTCCCTGCGCCTTAGGGTCGGGGAACGGGTCCTGACTGTCATCTGCGCTTATGCGCCGAGTGGCAGTTCGGAGTACCCAGCCTTCTTAGAGTCCCTGGGGGGGGTGCTGGAAGGTGCTCCACCTGGAGACTCTGTTGTCCTGCTGGGAGACTTCAATGCTCACGTGGGTAACGACAGCGAGACCTGGAGGGGCGTGATTGGGAGGAACGGCCTCCCTGATCTGAACCCGAGCGGTGCTTTGTTATTGGACTTCTGTGCTAATCACAGTTTGGCCATAACGAACACCCTGTTCGAACATAAGAGTGTCCATAAGTGCACGTGGCACCAGGATGCTCTAGGCCGTAGGTCGATGATCGATTTTGTAATCGTATCACCAGACCTGCGACCATATGTTCTGGACACTCGGGTAAAGAGAGGGGCTGAGCTGTCAACTGATCACCACCTGGTGGTGAGTTGGATCGGGTGGCGGGGGAGGACGCTGGACAGACCTGGTGCACCTAAACGCGTAGTGAGGGTGTGCTGGGAACGTCTAGCAGAGGCCCCAGTCCGCGAGATCTTCAACGCACACCTCCGGCAGAGCTTCAACAGCATTCCGAGGGAGACTGGGGACATTGAGTCCGAATGGACCATGTTCAGCGTCTCCATTGCCGAAGCTGCTGCATTGAGCTGCGGCCGCAAGGTGGTTGGTGCCTGCCGTGGTGGTAATCCCCGAACCAAATGGTGGACACCAGAGGTGAAGGGAGCCACCAGGCTGAAGAAGGAGGCCTATCGGGCTTGGTTAGCCTGTGGGACTCCGGAGGCAGCCGACAGGTATCGACAGGCCAAGCGGAATGCGGCTCGGGCAGTGGCTGAAGCAAAAACTCGGGTGTGGGAGGAGTTCGGAGAGGCCATGGAAAAAGACTTTCGGACTGCCTCGAAGAGATTCTGGCAAACCGTCAGGCGTCTCAGGAGGGGAAAGCGGTGCTCTACCTGCACTGTGTATAGTGCTGGCGGAGCGCTGTTGACGTCGACTGAGAAAATTGTCGGGCGGTGGAAGGAATACTTCGAGGACCTCCTTAATCCCACTGACACGTCTTCCGGGGAGGAAGCAGAGTCTGGGGATGAGGGGTGTGACCCACCAATTTCCGGGGGCGAGGTCACTGAGGCAGTTAAACAACTCCTTGGTGGCAGAGCCCCTGGTGTCGATGAGGTCCGCCCCGAGTTCCTGAAGGCTCTGGACGTTGTAGGGCTGTCTTGGTTGACACGTCTCTGCAATGTTGCGTGGAGATCAGGGGCAGTACCTGTGGACTGGCAGACCGGGGTGGTGGTCCCCATCTTCAAGAAGGGGGACCGGAGGGTGTGTTCCAACTACAGGGGGATCACACTCCTCAGCCTCCCCGGGAAAGTCTATGCCAGGGTGCTGGAGAGGAGGGTTCGTCCGCTAGTCGAACCTCGGATACAGGAGGAACAATGCGGTTTTCGTCCTGGTCGCGGAACACTGGACCAGCTCTTTGTCCTCTCGAGGATACTTGAGGGTGCATGGGAGTTTGCCCAACCAGTCTACATGTGTTTTGTGGACCTGGAGAAGGCATTCGACCGTGTCCCTCGGGGCATCCTGTGGGAGGTGTTGCGCGAGTATGGGGTGTCTGGCCCATTGCTACGGGCCATTCAATCCCTATACAACCGTTGCAAGAGCTTGGTTCGCATTGCCGGCAATAAGTCGGACTCGTTCCCGGTGGGTGATGGGCTCCGCCAGGGCTGCCCTTTGTCTCCGGTTCTGTTCATAATTTTTATGGACAGGATTTCTAGGCGCAGCCAAGTGGCGGAGGGCTTTCGCTTTGGTGGCCTCAGAATCTCATCTCTGATTTTTGCGGATGATGTGGTTCTGTTGGCTTCATCGGGTGAGGGCCTCCAGCTCGCACTGGAGCGGTTCGCAGCCGAGTGTAACGCAGCGGGAATGAGGATCAGCACCTCCAAATCTGAGGCCATGGTTCTCAGCCGGAAAAGGGTGGAGTGCCCACTCCGGGTCGGGGATGAGTTCCTGCCCCAAGTGGAGGAGTTCAAGTATCTCGGGGTCTTGTTCGCGAGTGATGGGAGAAGGGAGCTGGAGATCGACAGACGGATTGGGGTAGCTCAATTTTGTTTCCTATTTTCAAATTAAAAAATTGACATGCATTCCATCCATCGCCCACTTATCTAAAGTGAGGTTGTGATTAGGGGTGGGTTTTTATAATCGATTTATCGATTAAAATAGATTCTGGCTTGGATAACGTAAAATCGATTCATTAAAATCCTGAATCGATTTTTTAATATTAATTTATTTTGCCCGAAATGCCAGAATCTCAGGTGAAAGATCACAAAATTTCAACAACCACCAAACAGCTAAGTCAGTAAATGAGAGCAGGTACATGGCTTCTGCACAAAGACGTAAACACACAGCGCGGACCCGTGGATCAGAATCAGTGAGATGTCGCCTTTCTCAGCTGACGGTCGGGGCTGAAAGCCGACAGCTCGCTGATTCTGATCCGCGGGTCCGCGCTGTGTGTTTACGCCCTTTTTGCGCTGATCATATGGCTGTTAGTTTTATCTCTCTCCAAACAATATTGACTGAACCAGCAGCAAAAGAAGATCCAAACTACGCTTCACATAAACATCGTCATGAATTCCCTCTGACTTTTGCTGACTTTTCAGGATAAAAATCACACTTCATGCACAGCTCTCTCTCTCTCTCTCTCTCTCTCTCTCTCTCTCTCTCTCTCTCTCTTTTCTGCATTATTCGCTTGCTTGTTACGCACAAGTCTACCGTTGTTTACAGCGCTGTCGGCCGACGTTTTTTTTTCCCTTTTACTTACTTCCGAAAAGTAAACCTAATTTCTGCCGTTCAATTTTGAACAAATTTAAACTTTTTAAAATTAAGCAAAATGCAAAATGCTTAGCCGTGTCTCTAATAAAACCGCTGTAACTTCAGAGGTAATGTTCATGTGTTGATTAATGGGTTTCTTTCGTTTTTGCTGTACTGCAGATTATTTTTATAAAATCCCAGGCCAGGAAAATCACCTTCATGTTTTTCTGTGTTTTATCTTCAGCTACTTTGACACAAAGGCCTCTGGTGTGATGCTCACACCTTTGATAAAGTCTTGCATGTGTCAGCTTCCTTTTAATAGATACAAAAATATGTAAATGTACTGATCTGAATTATAATATTTCCGACTGTCAAAATTTCCCAGATTCAAATCGAATCGAATCGAATTAAATCGAATCATGGATCGAATCGATTCGGGACCTTGTGAATCGGAATTGAATCGATTCTAGAAATCAGTGACGATACCCAGCCCTAGTTGTGATGGCACTAGGCTAACCTGGATATTTTAGACATCCCCTTTCCCAGTCAGGCTTTCCAGTTCCTCCTGGGGAATCCTGAGGCCTTCTCAGGCCAGTTGAGATATCTGAACATAATCTCTCCAGTAGGTTCTGGGTTATACCCTGGGCTCTTTCCCAAGTTTAGCATGGCTGGAAAACCTCTAAAACGGGCCGGCAACCTTTCTGATAACGAGTGCCATCTAAAATTTCCTCAGAAGTCAGTGTGCCATATGATTACATTAACAATAAATTTAATAACGCTCTATATGAACAGTTACACACTATATAGAACAACTTTATAGAATTATATATATAGAATTATATCTGCTCACACAGATATGTAGAGCCAAATACTGTCAATAAGGCCTGTGCAATATTCTGAAGGCAGTTAAACTTGTGAGGTAGTGATGTCCAGCAGGTGAAAAGGCAAGCTCCATGAACACGCACAGCTAGTATCAAGATGGCGCCGGTGAGGTCGGCTGCCGTCACAACTGCTCCGACCACTTTTTCTTTGTTTTTTAAGTTAGTTTTCAGCGTTTCTAAATCGGCAAAATCATCACCATTGGGTACATTAGGTATGACAGTGACACTCTTGTTTCTATTGGTGTACAATGTACTCACAATTCGAAGTTTTTAACTCCGGATCCGAGCTGGCCGAGTGAGAACTTGAGGGAGAACAAAGGGAAGCAGCGGCGGCCTAGAGGGAAGCGAGCCGGCGTCAGGAACAGGCTGAGAGCTCGTGCACACCGCACACCTCTGCCTAGCATCCTGCTTGCCAACGTCCAGTCACTGGAGAACAAGCTTGATGACCTCAGGGCCAGGATAAAGTTCCAGAGAGACATTCGGGACTGCAATCTCCTCTGCTTCACCGAGACATGGCTGAACCCAGCGGTCCACGCCATCCAGCCGGCCGAGTTCTTCTCGGTTCACCGCATGGACAGGACACGAGACTCGGGGAAGTCAAGGGGAGGCGGCGTGTGTTTAATGGTGAACAACAACTGGTGCAACAGTGCGAACGTTGTTCCTCTCACACGCTCCTGCACACCAAATCTGGAACTACTGTCCATCATGTGTCGTCCTTTTTATCTACCTTGGGAATTTACATCGGTCATTATAAGTGCCGTTTATATTCCACCACAAGCGGACACGGTCACCGCCTTATGCGAGCTGCATGAGGCACTCACACAGCACCAGACACAACACCGGGATGCTGTGCTTATTGTGACGGGGGACTTTAATAGTGCCAACCTCAAACGCGCAGCGCTGAACTTTTATCAACACATACCTGCCCCACCAGAGGTGAAAGGACGCTGGACCACTGCTACACTACGGTCAAGGACGGCTACAAGGCACAATCTCGCCCTCCGTTTGGCAAATCTGATCACGCCGCCATCTTCCTCATGCCAAAATACAAACAAAGGCTGAAACAGGAAGTTCCGGTTCAGAGAAAGGTCGCGCGCTGGACGGATCAATCGGTGGCCGCGTTACAGGACGCACTCGATGACGCAGACTGGGACATGTTCAGAAACAGCTCAGACGATGATGTCAACGTGTTTACGGAAGCGGTTGTGGGATTCATCGGGAAACTAGCGGATGATACCGTGGAGACAAAGACTATCACAACGTTTCCCAACCAGAAGCCGTGGGTGGATAAAACCATCCGTGACACTCTGAGATCCCGCACCGCTGCCTACAACACGGGACTCACGACGGGGGACATGGACCCGTACAAAGCCGCGTCATATAACGTGCGGAGGGCGGTGAAAGAGGCGAAGCAGCGCTACGGGAGGAAACTAGAGTCACAACTCCAACAGAGTGACTCTAGGAGCCTGTGGCGGGGACTAAGGACAATAACGGACTATAAAGCACCAACAACCGGTATGACGAACGCGGCCGTGACTCTGGCAGACGAGCTGAACACTTTCTATGCTCGCTTCGAGGCTGCAGCTAAGGACTCCAACGATGCTAGTGCTAGCGGCGCTAACAGCTGCAGACAGGAAGATACTGCCAGCACCGGAAACGTTCTCGTCATCTCCGAGCATGAAGTAAGGAGAGCCTTCAAGAGAGTGAACACCAGGAAAGCAGCAGGACCAGACGGCATCCCAGTTCGTATCCTCAGAGACTGCGCATACCAGCTAGCTCCTGTGTTCACTGAGATATTCAACATCTCTTTATCTCAGTTGGTGATCCCCACATGCTTCAAAGAGTCCATCATTGTTCCTGTCCCGAAGAAACCCGACCCTGCTTCTCTCAATGACTATCGCCCTGTAGCCCTCACCTCAGTAGTGATGAAGTGCTTTGAACGCCTGGTCAGAGACTTCATCATTTCTTCACTACCAGACACACTGGACCCACTACAGTTCGCTTACCGTCCAAATTGTTCCACAGACGATGCCATCTCTCATCTCCTCCACACATCACTCACTCACTTGGACACTAGAAGGGGGAATTATGTTAAAATGCTCTTCATAGACTTCAGCTCTGCATTTAATACCATAATTCCCTCCACACTCACCACCAAGCTGGAGCATCTGGGACTCAGCTCATCTATGTGTCAGTGGATCTCCAACTTCCTAACTGGCAGACCACAGGCAGTAAGGATGGGCGGACATGTCTCAGCCTCCACCACTCTCAGCACTGGAGCCCCCTAGGGGTGTGTTCTGAGCCCCTTGCTGTACTCTTTGTACACATATGACTGTGTGGCCACTACCAGCTCCACCACCATCATCAAGTTTGCTGACGACATTGTCGTGGTGGGCCTGATCTCTGATAACAACGAGACGGCCTACCTGAAGGAGATTAGGAATCTGGAGAACTGGTGCCAGAGGAACAACCTCCTTCTAAACGTCAGTAAGACAAAGGAGCTGATAGTGGACTTCAGCACTAAGCAGGAGAGGAACTACCAGACCCCCGTCATCAACGAGTGCCCAGTGGAGAGAGTGGACAGCTTCAAATACCTTGGAGTTCACATCACGCAGGACCTGTCATGGTCCTCTCACATCAACACCGTGGTGAAAAAGGCCCGTCAGCGTCTCTACCACCTCAGACACTTGAGAGACTTCCAACTGCCCTCCAAGGTGCTCAGGAACTTTTACTCGTGCACCATAGAGAGCATCCTGACGGGAAACATCTTAACCTGGTTCGGGAACAGCACCATGCAGGACAGACGAGCTCTACAGAGGGTTGTGCGATCAGCTGAGCGCACCATCCGCTCCGAGCTCCCTGACCTGCACTCAATCTACAGCAGGCGGTGCTGGACCAAGGCCAGGAAGATCGTGAAGGACCTCAGCCATCCCAACAACAGACTGTTCTCTCTGTTGAGGTCAGGAAAGCGATTCCGCTCCCTGAAGACCAACACAGAGAGACTGAGGAGGAGCTTCTTCCCGCAGGCGATACGGTCTCTCAATCACACCACCACACAGTACTGACCCACACATATGGTTCTTACACACACACTGGACATTCTGGACATTGTTTTCACTTCATCACTTAAATCACTTTAAGCATATTTGCACTGCACAAGACATAATGTGGATTGCACAACACTGGTCACTATATTCTTAATTTCCAGTTAATACTTGTACAGCTGTTGTTATTGTGTATATATTTATTTATTTATTTATATTTTTTCATACGTTCTTATATAGTTCTATACTGTGTATTGTGTATTTTGTTGTACAGTTATTTTATTTTCAACTTTAATTTATATATTTTATCTTATTCTTTCCCAGTTAAATTTACCCTTTTTAATTTTTCATATTTATTTCCTATCTTATTCATAGCCTTTTCCCCTTTTTTTCTTTTTTTTTTCTTCTTTAGGTCACGAGCAGTTGTCTAAGCATTTCACTGCATATCGTACTGTGTATGACTGTGTACGTGACAAATAAAATTTGAATTTGAAATAGAATTTAGCTATGGATTCCAGCTGCATTCGTAGTTCTGCAAACTTTGAGTCAAGCTTTTCAGTTCAATCAGCTGTATTTCGATGTCCTCTGTGTCTAGCCAGTTAATGTGAGGTAAATCCAGCTGCTTATTAAAGCTTTCTGGTTTGATCAGGAAAGAAAATATTGGTCCACACCTGAAAGTCCCGAAAACACATTGTGAATTCTGTCTCGAGTCTACGGATGTATCCGTGTGTTTCCGCGGTGCTAATGCGGCACTGAGCCGACAGCTCCTGAAGCTTTTGAAGTGTTGTAATGTGGAAATTTCAACATCACTTGAAAAAACTGCCAGCTAGCAACATCCCTCTCACCTGTAGGCTAAGTTGTTTTTAGCCAATTACAAGTTGAATCTGGTAGTTGGGGTTGTTAGTTAAGGTACTGTCATTAAGAAGCGGCACAACTATGCGAGCTAATTTGTGATGTGCACCGCTGGCCCGGCCATTTATTTTTTTTAATGCACCCTCTCAGATTAATTCACTGCGTGTCATGCCCAGGGCTGGACTGGGACAAAAAAATCGTCCGGGCATTTTGACTAGAGACCGGTCAACCAGGTATTATAGGAAATGCCATAAAGCCTTGATGTACACTGTCTTGTTGGCATATGTAGGATTTCTATACATTTTACATCAGATGAAAACTTTGGTTGTAAGATTCAGATAATTATTTATTAAAAGCTAGATATTTTAAATGAGAATAAAAAAGTATTTCTTTGTGCCCCCCTTTCCTTGATAATGCCCTACCTGGCCCCCCTGGCAAAACTTTGCTAGACCCGCCCCTGCACAGTTACCAGCTGTCAGCTACATAGAAAAGGATCCTGGTGTTATTTGTCTCTCAGAAACAGTTCATAACTTCCCTTCAACTCATTCATGTCACCTAAAAGGTAAACCTGTTTCTCCGTCACCTGTTCAGCTCTGATGATTCAGTAAGGACATCTCCTGGTTTCATCTTCATGTTTCCCTCTCACCAGATAACCAGCTGACATCATGGCCAGCAGCTTTTACAGTTGTGGCTTAAATAAATTCTAACAACAGCTTATCAAGCTTAAAGGTGCTGCTGTTGTTTAATGCGACCTCCGCTGGTTTCTTCTTTCTGGCACAACGTGGGCGATAAATAAGCTACACCTAAACTTGGTTTATATCTGACCCAGATAGACTGCAGCTCATAATTTCTTACCTGTTATGAAGTTCAGTTCACCTGACAATCGGAACGGTGGCCGGCTTGGGTCTCTCCTCCTGCCTCCCCTTTCCCTCATCCACCTGCTGGCCTCTGTGGAAGCTCCGCCATAACCACCACCAAACAACTGAGTTATTTTTACACATCGGCCACCATCTGGCCAATCCACCACCTTTCATTGTTTATATTGTTAGCCCCCCTCAAAAAAACACCAAACAAACAAAAAAAAAAAAACCCTGTCGGATCATAAGAACGAAAAATCACCATCAGCCCACGGACAAATGCCCGGTATGCCCGATGGCCAGTCCAGCTATGGTTGTGACATAAGTTAACCCTTTGCATGCCAGCTGTGCCAGCTCTATTAAGGGAAATTTTGTATTCATTAAATGTTTTAGTGGCAGGGATAGCTCAGTAGGTAGAGTGGTCGCCCCATGATTGGAAGGTCAGGGGTTCGAATCCACTGAACGGCTACCCTGAGGTACTCCTGAGCAAGGTACCGTCCCTAAACACTGCTCCCCGGGTGCCTGCCCCGGGCCCACTGCTTCACTGAGTGAATGGGTCAAATGCAGAGAAAGTAATTTCCCCACGGGGATCTATAAAGTATACATTATTATTATTATTGTTATGTTTTATATTATTATATCAACATATTAACAAAATTAAACATAAACTTCTCCACAAGAGAGGGCTAACTCTTGCTCTGTTGTCCATTTCTTACTCAGCTGAGCTTCCCGTTCACCATGCAATGAATGAAACAGAATTTACACTTGTCTGCACAGGCAGAGAAGATGTTCTCTGACTGTTTGATCACTTTTTGCTGTTATATCACAACCAGTTTTGACTGGAACAAATTCAACAGTTTCAGACACATTTGCTGGTGAGTTTGTGTTGTCTTCTAAATGTTGGAATCTTGAAGTTTTGTTCTTGCACTAGAAAACCTTGTGGAAATTACCTCGAATGTTACTCATGTGGTTCAGCCTTGGTTTCACGATGTTTATAGTTTATTTGCTTGTGATGTGATTTATTAAATATTGAATTAGATTAGCAAAGGTGTTGAGTGAACATCCCTGTGTTGTCATACACAGTGTTCACCCTACTGGACTTGCTCAGTGGACTGTAACCAAAATCAACTATGAACAGCACAGCGAGAGTGCTCTGTAATCAACAATTTCTGGGTAAAAAAACCAAAGATATTTAAGAATCCAGTTTTGATAAATTGAGGATTTCTTCCATTTTTTTCTTAGAATTGTAACCTTCTAACATGTTTTTGCATGTTTTTCAGAAATGGTTCATTTAAAAAAAATTTTTTGATTTAGTCCCCACATTTTTTTTTACATGTGGGCTTCCCATGAATGCCTTTGGTGGGATTAATTACATTAGGTCGAAGAAGAGATGAATGCATAGTTCCAGGCAGTAATCTGTGTCTTCAAGGAAGCTTTGGTGTTCCTGTGATAGTGCAGTGGAATTTAATACCCTATTATCTGTCCTCCTTAGTACTTACACTGATTCCTGTCTTTATGCCCTGCAGATCTGATAAACATTGTATCAAACTCAATTTAGTTGTCTGTATTATTTCTTTTGAGATCCCTAGAGATTAGATGCATTCCTGGTTATAGGCCTGGCCCTGAGATTTTTTTCCTTTCCTCCTTAAGCAATACCAGCCCAACAGCACTCACTTACAATAGCTGTTGCCATTTTTTTTCTTTTTATGAAATTGGATTGCAGCTCTTTAATTGTGCAATGCTATGCTATATAGATTGGGGGCTCTATCTTGATAAAGCTGTAGGCTTTTCCATAATGACCCATGGCTCAGGCTTTTGAATAAATGCCATGACAAATAGATGAGATACACTCACAGAAATAGTGGTAATGATGCTGTTTTTTGCAGGGAGTTAAAGGATTATCTAATAGCATTACTGAAAACATCTGTCTAAGCATCATCCCATATTTGCTGTGTTGCCCTTCTCTCTATTTACTCATTCCTGGCAGATGTTCAATGACTCTGGTTAGACTGTCATATTTTACTGGGGGTTTTTCTCTCCTATTTTTTTTTCTGTGGAAGACAGGCAGCCCAGGATTCCTGTGTCAATATGACATTGAAATGAAGTGAAATATGTAAGGGGAGAGGCATCAACTGCAAGCAAAAGGAGTGGAAATCATTTAATCCTCTTGCTCAGAGCCCCATGCCAAATTTATTTTGGAAGGGAATAGTTTGTTAGGATATCTATGTTATATGTGCAGAAAGCAGATTATAGATATCAGATTTGCTAATATTACGAGCCCAGCAGAAAACAGCTCATCTGTCTTACATAGGCTGTCATCTCCTCTTTGTCAGTATCATCATTTTCATCTTTTGTGACCTGCGCTCTCTTGGTGCTCTGTGGCAAGAACTCCTGTTCTCTCGTTCTGCCTTTCAACACACGTGTTTGTCATCATTTGCCTAAAATGAACTAAGAAATAATGGAGGTTCATCTCTAGTTAGCCCCCCTGCTGCCTTTGGGGAAAAGCTTCTTTTCCTGGGCCAGTCTGTTTTTCCCCTTGCCAAAGCTTACTCACACAGTAACAATGGGCTAATGGGGGCAGATATCTGAAATGTAATGTAATTAAAAGATGCACTTTTTCCAGACATAGGAAATAATGCACGTGTTTTCTGTGTATAGGAAAGTCAAGTTTGTGTCCTAATACACATATTAGCTTGTGTGTGTTTTGTCTTGGGATGCAAACGCACCACATATTCTCATTTGTGCTGTCTGCCCTCAGTGGCAACTGTGTAAGAGCAGTGTTACTGCACCTGTACCCACCTTGCCAACCTGCTTGTCACTTTGTTTCCTATGAGGCCATTGTGCTGCCTTTGCTATTATTAGATTTCAGATGTTAAAATGTCGATGGTAACACAGTCATAAGGACAGCCCTATGGACACTTACTGTGTTGTATTCTGCAGCTGCACTGTAGTGTTTCCAAGGGTAGACTATAACAATACAGACTATCCTGTCTGGAGCAAGTTCTGTGTTTATGCTTTAGCCAAACCCTATTTAATTAATGCATGTTATGTTACACCGACCTCTTTGATGCATTTACTTGGAATGCACAGGTTTGTCAAGAACCGATAAAATACCACTTTGCCCTTTTCAACCCTCAGCTCTTTTATTTTCTTCATGCTACATAATGATTAATTCTGCTGTATCGCTCAGATGTGTTAACACAAACACGTGTAAGGGTAGCTATGCCTTTGTGCTATGGATTATACTATAATACTTTAAAGCTTATGTTAAAACTTTGTGATTAATACTTTAAAATGCTTTAAAAAATGTTTTATTATCTGTACTTAAATATTCCAACTCTTGCTTGATTCAGGTTTTGAGCTCTTTTGGGGGAATTATGAAGATCAGTGATGTGCATTTTCAAATTCTTGATAGTCAAACAATTGATCTTCCTCTTGTCTTTCTAGATTTCACCAGAATCTCTGAGTGTTTTATTTTTTATTATTTACCAAAACTTATGAAGTCCACAATCTGAGAAATTCAGAAAAACAGAAATAACAAAATCCATTCTGGAAAGTAATTGAAACTAAACTGAATTACAAAATAGAATCTAAGTAGAAAATACAAAGCTATAATAACTCTGGCAGGTAAGCCTTGAACCATTTAAGAAGGATTTATTAGTATGTGTAAGAGTGTCTTGCGTGTCTTGCATAAAATTTAGTAAAATGCAGCCACTCATTGCTTTCATTTTTAACCAGCAATATAGTTCAAACACAATTTATTGAGGCATTTCTTTTATTATGAGTTGAGCCAGCTAATTCAGAGTAGCCTTCTGACCCTACTGTTTATATGGAAAATAGCAGATGAAGGTATAAGCTAAGTGCCTCTGCACACCTTGCATAGATCATGGGCCAGATTTACTAATGAGGCCACATTAGCTTTAGGATACAGTTTTTAGAATTGGGTTGATGGGAGAGGAAAGATCTGTGGGTGGTTCACTGACAAAGACACAGGCAGTTTATTTCAGCCATGACTGACACATTCAAATAAAAGCAGTTCAAATTAGCAGGACAACAACAAGGAGATATAATGAGGGAGAATGTTAATCTACTATCAGAAATAATAGAGTGTAAGTGCTGATTTTAAGCATATGTTTCCCTTCGGTAACAGCATGACAGTTCAGATCCAGGAGAGGCAAGTAAATCAGAATCACTTTGTTTGACTGAAACATAGAAACACTACAAGATCATCTCTCACTGTAAAATGTAACTTAATGTAATGTAATGGGCATGTCAGACATCTAAGTTAAAACATGTATGAATTTTGTATTGGAATTACCCACTTCCCTCTGTTGTTAACTTCAGTTAAGTTCTGCTTCATCAAAATACTAGTATTGTAGAAAACCATATAGGGGTTTTGGCTATACTCAGGGTCAGGACTTCAAAGCTTTGAGCCATCCACCCATTCATTTATCTGCTTATTCTCAAAACTTCTTCCTCTGGCTTTCAAAGAAATTACACCTGTAGTGGAAGCTGTTACAGCCTTTTTTTTTCTTAGCATTATGCATAATTTGTGGAAAGTTGTCTGGTGCAGACATTAGTAAATTATGTTTTTATAATTTATTTTAATCATATTTTCACCATATTGTGTGCTTTGAAAGGGAAATGTTTACAGATATGTATGCCAAGGCCTGCTGGAAAAATCCCATTTCCACACATCAGTTGCAAAATTGACACTCAGCCGCTTTAGTAAATACAGACAGGCAGGGTTTTATGCTGGTCTTCATACCATAAGGTGAACCTGACAAAAAAACTGTTGTAAAATTCAATTCAATTCACCTTTCCTAATTCAGTGCCGGTAGTCTCAGAGTGCTTCATATTGCAAGAGTAAGTACCCAAGAATTTGGGAGGAAAAATCCGACAATTAGAGAGTTCATTGTGAACAAGCACTTGGCGATAGTGAAAAGAAAGAACTCTGTTTTAACTAGGAGACACTTCCAGAATAACCAAGATCAGAGAGGGGCAGCGATCTGGAGCAATCGGTTGAGGTGTGATGGAAAGGGAAAGACAAGTACAATAAATAAATAATAAATAAATACAAGGCAAGGCAAGTTTATTTGTATAGCACAATTCAACAACAAGGTGATTCAAAGTGCTTTACAGAGATATTAGAAACAAAAACAAATAAAAAGCATGGACAAGGACAAAATGCAAACTGTAGGGAAAACTTGACATGCAGTAGCGACATGTAAATGCATTAGGAATGGAAAGGAATGGCTAAGTGCATCTTGGGAAGTAACCCCATGTAACCTGAGCATATGCCAGCATAATTAATAAATGGCTCAGGGTCACCGATCTAGCTGTAAGTACATACGTCATCAAAAGGAAAGTTTTTCAGTCCTGATCTTTATAAACTAGAGAGTGTGTCCGTCTCCTTAATCCAAACTGGGACCTGGTTCCATAGGATGAGCAGCCTGATAGCTGATAGGCCTTCCTACTGTTCTACTCTAGGAACCACATGTGCTCTATTGGGATAATAACCAATGTAAGGACAAGACTTCGGTTGGATGCACATTATAATTCATTGTGATAAGCTAAAAAAATGTTCTCACCTTCAGTTTTTGCTGCAACAGCTTTTTCATTACCATGGGCATTACAATATGTTTAGTGACACTGTATAAGAAAACACAACAGAGAAGCAGTTGGGTGTTTTGATCAATTAGACACTTATTGATATTGGTTGATAAGTTATTATACTATTAATATTGAAATATGCATGCATAGTTATACTGCTGAGAAATAGCCACCGCTATCCCTTAGAGATAATGGATATCAATTCTCGAAATCTCAAAAATGAACACGTTTCAGTTTATAAGGTTATAAATTAGGATTACCATTTTGATGCAAAATGAAAAGCACTGCCATTAAGCCTTACCTGCCCTTTATATTTCTTTAAGATCAATCAGTAATCTTGTTTAATATCCATCTGTATCAGTAACCGCCTAACTGTTTATTTTCAATAACAATTAAGTATTTGTTGTACTGTTAATGCTCAGTACGTGCATGCCAAAGAAAACAAAGTTGCCAGACGCTGCTGATTAGTTTCAGTGTGGCAAAGATATTACTCTCCAAGATATTCCTCTATAGTGCTTTTCTGAAAATGGTACAGCTTGCAGTGTATTGTAATGCATCCTAATATAGAAAACCACAAGACTCGTATATTGGTCACCTTGACAAAAGAACATATAGTAATACTTGGTTTTCTGAAAACCACAGTCTAGAGGATCCCATTGAGTCCACCGCAGCATACACCGAGTGAAAGGCAGTGAGACAGTCTGGACAGATATCCAATACATCAGGGTCAACATATTCACAGTTCCGCTTGGCAATTTAGAGTCAAAATCTATTTGCATTTCTCTGGAGTAAAAGAAATTCAGCGACCCTGGAGGAAACCCACACACCCACCAGGAGAGAATGCACACCTATTATAGCAAGGGCTTTGGCTGAAGATTAAAAATAGAACTCTATTTTGCAAAAGGACCTTGCTAACTATTAAACTCTCCTGCCAAAGTAACAGGTTTTGGGTTGCTGATGTTCACTGTCATAATACCATTTAAATTAAATCAATAAGCTGTATTTAAAAAATAAAATAAAATAATGAAAGAAACCTTTCTGTAGCATAAAAACTGTTGTTTACTGATGTTTTACTACAAAATATGTAACATTTAAAACCTTGCAATTTTGGACAAACTTTCATTATGTTCTTACTCATTTTGCTCTTCTTGTAAAGCTACTGCTGAACAAATTCATTTACATCAGCAGGGAAATAAGGAGGCATGCAAATTTGTAAATTGGATTAGCCCACCTGATGATCATGGATGACTGTGATAAATTCAGCGGTTAACCACCCTCAGCCCACTCCACTCTACTGCACCCCACCCACATACACACAATACGGACATTATCACCCTTAAAAACAAAAAGATCTGACAGTCTAGTTGACAGTTCCCACACTTGCTGAGTAATTCATGGAATACATGTTATTCTAGTGAAACAGGCTTGGTAAGTTGGAAAATGTGGGTTTGGCAGATAAGCATTTTAATTACCCCTGGGTCAAATTTCAAAATTTTTTTTGTATATTTTACCTTTAAATTTACTGGTTTCTCAAAACAGAAAAGTAATGATGTTAGTTAGCGATACAGTTAGGGCACATAGATAATATATAGGATAACAATACAATACAATCACAATACAATACATTAAAAAAAAAGAATATAATAGAAAACGCTATAATTTTGTAGTTAGACTCCCCAGCTGCTTTATTAGGTACATGTTGATGTTAGCGTGTTAGACCCTGTTTTGACTTCTGAATTGCTTTAGTTTTTATTGGCATAAATTCAACAAGGTAGAAATTTTCCTCAAAGACTTGAGTCCATATTGAACAGGATGGCACAGTTACTCTACATCCATGAGGAAACTCTCCCATTTCTCCCATTTTGTGGTATGATGTGTTACTCTGTTGAAAACAGACATCAGAAAATGGGTTATAAATATGGTTATATATGGACATAGTTGTCACCAATATTCAGGTAGGTTATTGCTTTTAGATTATTCTAAATTGATACTAAGGGGCCCAAGGTGTCCCTAGAAAAGATTAACTAGCACGAATTGGGACTCCTCTGTCTGAAATCTTGCGGGAAGCACTTCCAGATTTATGGTCCTGACAGTGATCACTGTCTTAAATTCTTCCATAACTATTGCCATCATTATGTTTTTCAACAGTGAGGTCTTGAGAGAGATCATTGGTTTTACCCACAATAAGATGTTTCTTGTCTGATACCTTGGTAACGAGGCACTTCTTTAAAGGCATCAGTTGGGACTGACCCAGCTGATATTAATTTGCACTATGCGACAGGATTGCTTTTTATTTGTGTTCCTGTTTCTCTTTAAACTTTATCCGGTCGTTAAGTCTGACACTAGCCGTGTCTGGGCCTAAACTCCGCTGCAGGTCCATATATCAAACGATCACTATGGCATTACTGAGAGTTGAAAAACGGTCTAAAGTCTTTCATCTTTAATAAAATGATCAGCGTTCTGTTCTACCAGGTGTAACAATTGAGTTTAACATCCAGGCATCCATGAAAACGGAATTTATGACATTTAACGGAGTTAGAAGTTAGCAGGAAGTTAGCTCGCTAGCTTCTATCTAAATACAATATAGCATGTCCTGACTGCGGGGTTTTGGAAACAAATTAAAACGTACAGCTCTGTTATCACTTCCAACATAAATGAAGACAGAAAACTAAACAGCAGTGACGTTTGTAGGGTTACTGAAGTTGGGCTAGCTGATATATAATGATGTGCTACGTGACCGCTAGCGACACAGCTATGTTAGCATAATATAAACAAGATAACTTTCTTTCCACTCGATAAAAGTTAACGTGAGTGTTCTCGGTGGTCAGGAACAAATGTAATCGCATGGCAGGATGCTGTAAAAGGACCAAACTTCAGCCAGGAGAACAACTGAGATAATCCATCCATAATACGAGGTTAGTCATTCATATACTGTTGCATGGGCTGGGCTGTAGTTACATCCTAAGGTTTTAAAAACTGAGCTTAAACAAATGATTAGCAGTAATAAAAGCCGAGGGAGGTCAACAGTGATGACTGACTGTTTTAGGAGCTTTTTGAGATTAAATAGAAGAAAATACATAACGTTAACAACACAAAAGCCATATTAAACGCAGACTACTTTAGGCCCGGAAGTAGGATTCATCACGTCATCACTTAACGACCGGATTCTTCTACCTTATTCTAGTTTCTTTGCCACTACTCCCTCAGTTTTCATCCGATTTTCACCATTCAAATTTTAAGCTGTTCTGCTCATTCTGCTAATGTCAGCTATATGTTGTGGTGCTGATAACTTTTATACTTTTTGAAAATTAAGCTTTTTATGCCATTTTTGGGCCCATTTTAATGACTGGAACCACATTATCAGTGTGATTACCAGTTTAGCTTGCCAGGCTGAGCCGTGTTTTAGCTCAGTGAGATGAGCAGCCGTTTTCAGAGCAGGAGGCCGGAGTTCGAATCCTACTTATGGCAACATTTTTTTCAGTAAACACTTTAACTTTTTTTTAACACTTTTCAGAATAAATTTCAGCTTCTACACCCCTTTTCAGCAGAAATTTCAGCTCTTTCACCTCTTTTCAGCATGATTCAGCTTCTAATGGACCCTTCACATTTTTCTCTCACCATATCTGTCTTTGGGACAAGAACTAGTTTGGCTCAGTGAGATGAGCAGCTGCCGTGAGACCTGGTGGTGCAGGTTTGAATCCTACCTGTGGCGGTTGTCATACTTCTTCTCTGCTTGCACTCAGTGTGCTTTATTGACATTGTTCAGTGTACCCTTTCATATACAACAGTTTTCAGCAAAGACTTCAGTTTCTACAAAGTGTTTTCAGCAGATAGTTCTCCTGCTGTTTTCAGATTCCACTACACGGCATTCACACTGCATTTTTGCAGGAAATTCAACTTTGCCTAGTTACTGATAGATTTCAGCTGGTGCTGTGACTTCCCATGCCTTTTTAAACCTCCCTTTATTCAGGTATTCAAAAGTTTTTTTCCCTTTTGTCATTTCTCATCATTACACATAACTGAATGTATGGACATCAATGGTTTGATTTCTTTACATATGTGGATTGAATGGTTTGTTGCCAACATCTGGTGAAAATTTCATATTGATAGCACCTTTTAGAATTATATTTACACTGAAAATTGGTGATGGGTTCAACACTTTATCTGCTGCACAGACACAAATAGAAATTAACACGCGCTACCAGAGCAAGCAGTGTTAATACTATAAAATGTATAATGTAATCATAGTTTTCAGCTTGCTCAGAGTTTAAATATGTCATTGACATATTAGCTGTGGTACAATGGAGTTTTATAATGGAAAGTTGTTTATATATCATTTTTTAAACAGTCGTTTGTTTTTTCTCTCAGGCTAATGGGCCCAATAGTAAAACTGTCAATGAAATATATCTGCAACTTAACACATCGCAAAATACTCAGAACCTTAAATCAAATGTTATCTAGACAGATGGTGGAAGCCTGTTAGTTTAATTTAGTCTGGTAATTTTCATGAACAGATAAGTGTCATCTGTGACAGAATGGCTTTGTGTGGCGCAATCGAATTGTTCAGAGACAAGAGAAGTTTTGCATTCTCTTTGTCTGCTGCAACATCTTTGAGGTGTAATGCACTGGTACCGACAAGTTCTCTGCTTTATTGTGACATCAGAAGAAATTCCTGTCAAAGTCAGGAAAAGGAAATTGGCATCAGAGCACAGACCAGAAAGATGCATTTACTTTTATGCTTACTCAACTGCATTAGGACAATGATGCAGTGAAGAAAAATGCCATTTATGTAAAAACACATCAGTTGTTTAAACTATTGATAAGTGGTGATACAATCAGCTGGCAATACTTTTACACCGTGTGCGCGTGTGTGCACATGTGTACTTGGATGCATGTATTCCATTCTTGCTGCAGACTCAAGCTTGTTTTTGTAGCACACACCAGCACAGTGGTTTTTGTAACGGAGATTCAAATCAGTTGGCAATTTCTCACACATATTGAGCTGTATGCTAAAGAGCTAATTAACAAGGGCTGTTATAGAGTTCACAAGCTCCTCTGACATCTTAATTAGATCTTAATGACATTTCAGTTGGAATGGCTGAACTGAGTACCACAAGATGAGGCAAAACCACTGCTGATATGCAGAGAGAAATCGGAACTGTGCAAGACACGGGACACCAGTATGCGAAGCAATAGAGGAGAGGAGTGATAGTTGAGGATGTGAAAGTGGAAAAAATCTAAATAGGGATGGATCGAAGGACATTTTGGCTTTATGTCTGTACAGTAGTGTCCTGTGTTGAGATAATATGATTGTGATTTACACTGATACACATTTCAAGTTGTTGTCCTCTCTCTGTTTTTTCTCATCATGCGTCTTCGTTCTGTTTCGCTCTCCCATTGGGATATGGGACTATATGTTTCCCAGTAATTACTCTGTCCATGTCCCAGTAGCATTACACATCTCATATCAGCCTCTTAAACAGATTCTTAGCATTTATTACCATAAAATTTCAATGTACTTACCCTGGAAATAACTAGATACAGCTTGCACTGCCAGTGTAGTAATGATATTTCTGGCAGATAGATGGCTGATTAGATACAATAATCTTCTGTAGTGCTGTGTTTTGCATTGTAGATGGTTTTGCGTGGTCTGCAGTGAATTGCAGGGGAAATCTTTTTTTTTCTTTTTCTGGTGGACAGTATTTTTAGCTGAAAGGTTGTTGCACGTTTATGAAAAATAATCTTTCCAGTGAGTGAGAAACCTTAAATGATCCCTGTTATTGTATCATTTTTAGTGATCCTTAATTACCTTCCTGCTATTGGCTAGACATCCAATGGTGCACAAACAGATGGATGCAGACAAAATCAAAACCCAGAGAAAGAGAGAGAGCCACTGATTCAAACCTTTGAATGCAAATATTTATTTATCAGATGAGTTGCTCTGTCTGTGTTTTCCTGGGCTCAGCTGGCCTGTACTCCTTTCACTTGAGAGCTGCTATTATAGGAGAAGGGACAGGGACATTTGGAGAGGAACTACGTAGAAATCCAGGGGACAATGATGAGGGGCCTAGAGAGAGCACAAACTAGAGATTACATGAGAGAAATTGAGAGAGGAAAGGCTAAATAGAAACTTTGTGTGAAGCCCCTGGCGAGGTGCAGAGCGAGGAATAAACAGAGTAGATGTTGGTTGAAAGATTGGGCAGCAGGAGACGTATTACTAAGAATCTGTGGGTTTCTACAGATGTTGTATTGTGTGCAGCCATTTCTGTTTATCACTTTCCTCTCCTTTCCCCAAGTCCTCCTTCTCGTCTCAGTTCTACCTCTTCTGTCTAGCCTAAATCTGTCAGAATACAGCCACGAATACCTGGCAACAACTTCATTTTACAAACACCCCCTTGTCTACCCATCTTCCCTCCCTTACAATGCCTGAAGCTTCTGTTCATTAGCTCTTTTTTGCTGTTACTACCCGCTTTTATTCATTTTACTTAGTCTTTATGGGTTTACTTAGCATTTTATTTGCCCATAAAGGGTGATATGTGTAGGCACTTGTTTTTCAGTAGCACAATCTGCAATTATTTTTAACAGTACTGAGTCCACAGATGCCTGTGTAATTTGTTAGTGTTCCTTTCAAGAAGGCCATGATTATTTTCTCCTTTTACATCTGCAAAGTGGAACATTAGGGCCCACATGGTCTGTGTATTTCACAGCCTTCACAGCAAATCTGGGAAATAGATTGTTAAAGACCTCTGCAAACTCTAATCTATTTGTATCAGTCATACATTTCCTTTTGTGCTTCTCCTCTTCGTCTAGCGTTCTGTCTGTGGCCAGGCTAACTGATGACCCATTAACCCTCGTCTGGCAGGGCTTTAACTATCAGACAGCTTGTACTGTACTTTGGCCGCTGGCTCCCAGTTATAAGGAGCAAAAGAATAGCAGTGTGTCACCCTGATGTACTGTGAGTCAGTCATTGACTGGTAGCTTTGTCAGATGCTATATAGTCTACTCAATCTGCAGCAAGTGGATAGGAGTTGATCTTACTCAGCTCGCTTATAATCACACCATGCCTTGGATGCTATGTGTGTTATTCGCTATGGTAACAAGCAACAGCATATATGGTCTGTAACAACAGTGATTAGAGCCTCTGCCCAAATTCCAGGTTCACAGATGCAGATACATTTGTGATGGGGGATGTGACGTACGGCGCCTGCTGTGTGGATGACTTCACTGCTCGAGCCCTGGGAGCAGATTTCATGGTGCACTATGGCCACAGTTGCCTAAGTGAGTCTCTGTTTTTTTTTTCTCTCTTCATGACTCTTCGTGTAGAGAATGTCAAGTGATCTAGCATCGAAGACACCCACTTACTAAGAGTGGGTTGCATTAAAAAAAAAAGAAGCTTCAGAACATAGACATACCAACAACGACAGACTCACAGACAAAGCCATCGATCAATGGAAAATGTTACTAGTTGGTGCATTCTTCCCAACTCTAGTTTGGAAAGCATATCAGATGTTTGGAGCCTGGGCATCACATTTACTCAGCAGATCAATGGAGGACATGCATTAGAGCCGTTCTTTGAAAACCTCAAGCAGTTCTCGAGGACCTTCACCCTCGCCCCCACTGTCTGCCTTTCGCAGAACATGGGAGGAAATGTTAAATCAATAGTTTTGATATATCTCTGCCAGAACGACCTCACCTATCCCAAATACCAGAAATGACCAACAGAATTTTAATACTACTGAAAAACTCTCTCTTTCGCTCTTTGGCTTTATTGTGTTCATTGTGTTAGTCTTTGTGTATGTGCTGTTGGCATATTTATAATTTGATTATCATAGAGCAATTATGTATGCAGGCATGTATGTTTACAAAAGATAAGATATGTACCTGTTTCTGCTGAGAGTAGCCCAGCAAATGCAAGGATAAAGGCGTTAAAGTCTTTGCGGGTTGGGATGGAGATCAGATATTAATTGATGGAAGAGATTAAAAAAAACAAACAAACCCAAATGGACTGCAGATCCTGAGAGAATGCAAATGTAATGGTGGTGTCGTGCATCCGTTCCTGACCTTCATCTCTCAGTCGTGAGGACATCACTGCACTGTTTCCCCAAGATGTCAGCCACCTGTGGGAGATGAAAGACACGGTGTTTTGTCTGACTTACAGAGGAACTCTCTCTCCCGCATTCATTCATTTCCCTTTCATTTCCTCTGCAGTATCTGCTTTTGAGAGTAGTGGTGTCCTCTCATATTTCCTCATCATAAAGCACCTCCAGTTTGAGCCGGACAATATGGGCAACATCATAAAACCGTGTTTTAAAGTTCTAACATTGTTTGCAGATATGAGTTTGGGGACTTTTTTGTTGATGTTTAACCTGAATACCATAGTAGTTGGAACAGAACAGCCTGAGATAAACTGGGGAACATACTGGAATCAAAATATAGAATCCAAAATTGAACTCCAGGAAGGAAAACTGTCAGGAGATAGAAGCTCTCCTCCGATAATGGCAGGAAAGTTTTACTGGTCTTCCTTAAACATCATGAGTAGATCCTCACTATTAAAGTCATTTCAGAGCATGGCCATGGCACTGATTTTAGAGTAGCTAGTCGTATTTGTGTGGTACTGGATAACAGTTTTGTCATTTTTATAACAGCCCAGGTAACAGTTCCCATCTGTAGACACTTGCTGTGGGATTGTTATTGTATACGACTGTATTGATTGTTTTGAGCAGTTGAAATGTTGTCAGCAGTATCAGATTATGACATTAACTTTAAGTGAGAACCCTCTCATGTCCTGCTGTTAATGTTTGAATTCATTGTGAATCAATACACTGTTTGGATTGCTCCATCAGGTAATAGAGAAGTCTTCAGATGATTGTGGCTATGGTGAATAGCTTTAGATAATAAATTTAATAAACATATAACCTTGACTGCCCTCTACAACGCCACAGTACCATATTGTATTACATTTCTATTTTTATATATTGCCCTCTTCACTCACATCCGTTTTCTTGTTAAATTGAGCTCGTTTGTGTATTTTGTGCCATTCTCAGTTCTTTATTTTATCAAGCTAGGTTGCTTTAACAATGTAATTCACCAACTTTTGGGTCAAATAAATGTCATATCTTATTAAACCATAATAGCATAGCAAGCGTCTCTTATTTCATTATATAAATGCTAAATCCATTCTCCAATCCAAGTTAAATGCTATCACGTTTCCCCACATAGATAATCCAGATTATTTCAGGACCACATTTTCAATATGCCAAACGATTGGCTTATTGTTCATGAATTATACAGAGGTACAATATCAGAATAGATTTTGTTTTTACATATTGATTTTTAACAGACCATTTGTAACCAAGCCAGTATAGCACTATGTCCACCCTTTTGTTCAATTTGAGTGTGCATTTGTGTTTGTTTTCATGGGCATTAATAAGCAGCTGTGCTAAGTGAGCTTATTGCCATGAAAAGGATAAAAACCAGTGATGGTGCAAGTGAGTCGTGTCTGTCTCATTGACTGTGTCTCTGATTGCAGCACCTAAGTGCTCTCAGGCTACCATGCTAATGTGAACACAGATCGATGTCACTTTCCTCTGCCCTTTTATGTTTTGGGAGTGTCTATAAACAAGCAACAGACGGTTGTTGGTCTCAGTCTAGATTTTTACCTATCTCCCCCTCATGATGTATTTAACTCCTTGGTTTCTCACTCAGCGTGTGGCCTGCAGCAAACCCCACTGTTTTAAATATCTATCCATCTGTTCTCCTTTACTCGGTGCTGAAATGTGAGCCCATTCATCACCTCTGTTCCCAGTTAATTGACAACCTACCCTTCACACTCAAACTAAATACCCATAACACACACGCTCGGTATCCTGTTACTTTTTCCACTCCTGCCTCCCATTCCAAAGCATTTGCTCTTTATACAGTTTATTATAAAATCATCTGCCCACACCCCCAAATTAAATTTCTCTATTTTCCAGCCTACTTTCATGGGAATGTTTCATTATTCTCCCATTTCCATCACAGCTGCCTTCAGTCCTTTGTTAAGACGGCTCTTATGTTTTCCCACTATCCCCTCTTTATTCACTCCCTATTATCTGCACATTGTTGAGCCTTGCTCCCATATCGCTCTCTCTCTCAGTGTTGCTTTAATCTAGGCCATCAAGTGAGCTGCACTTGTTCATAAAGCATTTCAACCATAATGGGCCATTTGCTTAATTGTAACAAAAAAGTCCCCTCGCTTCTGATCTGCAAATTAACTGTAGCACGAGAGGAAGACCGATTATAATGATCAACACAAACAATAATTCTTCGTTCTTATCTAGACCCTTTCCCCCCTTGTTTCTTGGACTCTCCCCTGCTTTATTCAGCATCTAACTCAGCATGTCTGTCGCTACGTCTCACAGGCCCGGGCGCGTAGTAAATGGTCTGTGAAATTAATGGCATTAATAGTAATCGCGTGTGTCCTTCTCCTTCCCTAAATAATTGAGGTCTTTGCATCAGTTCCTGCACGTGCTAGACTCTCACTCATGTTTCAGTTATGTCACATAGGTGCGTACCGTAGGATCTTTATATTTGCAGTATGCTCACATACGGTTTATTTGTGTAGCTGTATTGCTGTGTATATATGTTTATGTTTTGATGTTGCATATACAGCAGTCTAAAGAAGCAGGACTGAAGTATTCATCTGTCTTTCTTTTGTCTTTGTCTTGCTGCAGTCCCCATAGACTCGACTGCAGGTATCAAGATGCTGTATGTGTTTGTGGATATCCAGATGGACAATGCACACTTCCTGGACACAATCAAGTTCAACTTCTCTCCTGGACAGTCTCTTGCACTCGTCAGCACTATTCAGTTTGTGGCGGCGCTGCAGGTGATTAAGCGCCGGTTCTGTCAGACTTTGTGTGCATTTGTGTGTGATTCTCGCGTCGGAGAGAGCTGACGCACACAGTTATTGTCACTTGTATTTTCCATATTACATAAAGAGTATATTTTTCTGTACAGTACAGGAATACACACACACACACACACACATCTCTGCATTTGTACAGTATACTTTTTTTTGCAGTTCCTGGCTTTTATGAACAAGCTCACACGCCGCTCTTAAAGCTCAGTTCAAGTGTGGGTTTGACAAATCCGGCAGCAGTTATTTTGGATTTGAAAGGTGCAATGAACTCGGAAGGCCGCTCGGTTCAGCATCGTGCTCAGTAGTGCTCTTTATATAAGCAGTGGCAGCAGCTATAGTATTAAGCTCGAGCAGCCTTCTTTCAGGCTGGCTGCCTCCCTTTTCTATAATGCATTTTGCTGCTTTCATATGCTGTGTTGAACCAGCACCACTTTGGACGTTTACTAATGCAACCACTGCTATTTTTAAATCAAGCTCTACCGTAACAGGTCACATTATATGATGGGATGTTTGAGTCCGCCTATGTGTATATGTCTGCATAAGTCTCTATGTTTTGTATGCATGCTTGCTCTCACTCGTGTCTTATGTGTGTAGGCTTGTTGGGGTCACACAGTACGGGCAGGAGAAGTTCACCCGTATTCCTTGTGGACTGCCTTAAATTAGCCTTAAATCGTTTGTTTATCCTCAGAACACACACACTTTTTCCCTTTTTTTTTTCTTCTTATAATAATTGTTCACTCGTTTTCTCTTTTCATCTAAATGAGTACACATGAACTAGTTCATTTTTCTAAAAATTAAAGCACTCTTTTTTGGTGCTTTGCAGAAGCATGAGGATTTAAACACCAGTTGTGTGTTAAGAGTTACACTTCTGGCAGAAAATCATTCATGACCCTTTCAGTATCACTTGAAGTTGACATTTTCAGTCTTTTAAAAATATTATATTATTATAATATTCTATATATTTGCACCAGTGGTAATAGTGGGTAATCCCCTATCTTCTGACTTTTAATTCTGTTTTTCCCTTTTGCATACATTGAATCGAGACCACAGACAGTTGCACGTTTTTATTCCTCTGGTTCATATCTTTAGCATGCTCAATTTAAAATAAAACAATGGACACTACATTAAAGTGCAGGTCTCTGCATTAATATCACTTGATTTACATCAAATGTAAAATTGCAATGCAAACCTCGAAACCCATTAAAAGGCAGACTTGGCTTTAATGTAATATCTATTGTTTTGTTTTACTTAAATGTCCTACAGCACAGAGTCTGATGGAAGATGAAGAAAAATGTTTGGTCTGTATGTTTTCTGTAGGTTCAGACTCAGCCACATTCATATTCAATGCATCTCTTGTTATCTTTCCATTATTAAAAATGTAAAAATGAACCATCAAAAGTGAAGAACCTGATTAAATACGTGCACAGAGAATATAATCTCTTCTCCTTCCTCCATATTCTAGGCTGTGAGTGCAGCCCTCAAGACAGAGTATGATGTGCATGTCCCACAGTGTCGCCCTCTGTCACCAGGAGAAATTTTAGGCTGCACCTCCCCTCGCTTGGAGCGCCATGTCAATGCCATTGTGTAAGAAATCTTATTCCTCCTGTCTCCCACCTTACAGTGTCTGCCCAGTTCCTTTTTTTTAGTTAGCACAGATTAGATAGCTGCAGAGATCCAGCATTGGCTCATCCAGCCATTGTCTTCTCTCTCCTTTCCTTCCATAGTAAAGCCTGCTATTGCCATGCCCACCCATGTGGCATGAGTAATAATCTGTATGCCATAATGCCTGTCACACCAGACAGAGCTGGCTGTGATAACCAGCCATATCTGTGAGCTATAAGGAGCCAGAAACGGCCACCTTGAATAGCTTGAATTGTATGTATTCAGACACCTTTGGCTTGTTTCAAGCCAGAGTCAACATATTCACATGTTTTATAGTTTAGATTTAAGGAAACGCTTTAGCAAAATATAACACCTACTATACGTTGCCATAGTAAGGATTGACAGGTTTCCTTGATATATTAGTTTCAGCTTGTCTGATTGCCCGTTTTAATTTCTTATTTTCCCCATTTATTTAATCTTAATCAGAAAAAAAAAGATGATGCATCCAGTCAGGAGCTGCATGTACCCTAAAAGACTACTTCCTGTGTATTTTCACAAAAACACCGTTCATGTGCGATGTGTCAAAGTGATGCTTATTTTGCCTGTGCTGCAGGGAGGAAAACGCTTGGCAAAGTAACAGGTCCAACTAACAAACAACACCTCCGCAGCTACTGTGTGTCTATACATCTGGTGCTGGTCTGCAGTAGATAAATCTTATGCTTTGTAGTGCACAGTGAGATGATGTTCCCTTGATATAATTATGCCGAGGTGCACAGCCCCATATGTCTGATCTGCACACATCTAATGTTTGTCCATGCGATTAAAATCTCCCAGTGCGTAACAGCTGCACAAGGACGGGCTTTGCTATATGCATAAGTGGATACAAAAGTGATGTGTACTGTGTGTCTGTTTCAGTGTGTCTCTTTGTATGCGTGAAAGCTGTGGAAGGGTCAGAGTGTGTTTCACCTTCTAATCCAATGTGCGTTGTCTTTGATGTGTCAGCTGGCTTGTGCAGAGGTGTGCTGGGAGAGAAAATCGATTAGCCTACCTGAGGGATGTATGTTGCTCTCTTTCTCATTTAATCCACACGTGTTACATTGAACACATGAGCAATGATGAGGACTTTAACCTCACTGGTAGCACCATCCCCTAGTGTTAAATTTCAGTCTAAAAATATATAGCTGAAACATTTTATTTTGATGTGAAAGCTATATCAGAAGTGCAGCTACAGCGAAATGGTTTCCCTCTGCTGATCAGTCTCTTTTTACTTTAACGAATTATTCGGGTAATAGCGCTTTGATTGTTCACTGTCACTAACGAAAGCAGAGCAGATCTGCTCTTAATATGATTTCTTTTTTACAGTGCATGGTTTTGTTCAGCACCTGTATTATAGCAATAAATGAATATTTAATATCAAGTCATCCTATATGAATTCGAAATGAGCAAGTTCCCGCAAAAAGTGGTGTGTGCTCAAGCTGTAATTGCATTTTATCAAAGTTTTGACCCGCTTGAGCAATATGAAGAATGAATAGTGATGCATTAGTCTTTAAGGGTGATTTTGAAGCTCTAAAAGGTCTTAGTCTCTGTCATTTCCATAATGAAAAGTATTTTTAAAGTGTATTGAAATGGCCATTCGCCCATTTCGATCTGCCACCTCTAGCTCTCACTCATAATAGAACAATATGAAGATGTGAATGTGAAAATAGGCAGTTGCGTAACGCACAGGCACACAGCATTCTGCCATTCTAGTGAGAGCACTTTTGAAAAATAAAGAATATAGATAGAAGGACTGTGGTCATAGGGAGCGTTAAAGCACACCAACCTTTTTTAGCCGCAGAGTGCTGAGGACAACCGTGACTGAAATGCAGCAGGCTTATTGTTGGGAACATAATTATACGAGGGCCTTGGATGTTTCTAAGCAAAGAGAGGCAGTGCAACAGAGGCTCTCCTTGAGTTCATTTTGTGTTCAGTGTTATTACACAGATGCAAACAGAGACAAACGTGCTTACACACAACCATGCACTTGCTAACAAATAGAGCCTCAGCTAGTCGTGTCTCTTGGTAGCCTGTATGGCAAACCACCCACAGCCTGCTTTGAGCCACTCTAAACACTGACCAGTTAGTGGGTTTAATTGCACGTCCTGGCACAGTAGGCCTTTTGAGACACCTGCTAAGTAATAAGTAGGGGTACTGACCTGAGTCCCCCTCAAACTAACAACAGGATTGTTCTCAGCCTGACCCCAAGGGGCATTTATGTAAGAGACCTTGCATTTTTAGACACCTCCATGTCACTCAGTGTTTGCGGTTTGTGAACTCCATGTCTGCTTGCGCTCTGGCGAATCCCCAGCACCAGACCCCGGGTTAATTGGGAAAGCTTGTATTCTCTGTAAACAGCGTGCTCCGCTCGTTGAGGTCACATTCCCAAACAGCAGAAGTGGGCAGACCCTCCACCCAAGCCGTAAGGCTTCTGCCCGAAAACACTTTGGTCTTCTGTTAAGAGGCTGCAGACATAAATTAAAAGACAATGTTAAAAAAAAAAAAACAGAGAGAAAACGCTGATGGAGAGAATAAGAGAATAGGTCAGCATTTCTTATGGCTGCACAATGAATTTTAATCATCTTCAGGGAATTTTCTTTGCACACTTTATTTTTCCTCTCGTTTCATTCACCTCAAACATTGAATTGATTGGTATCTTTCTACAGTTATCTTGGAGATGGAAGATTTCACCTGGAATCAATCATGATTGCAAACCCAGACATTCCTGCCTACAGGTATTGTCACATATTTCATGTATATCTCTCTTTATATGATACAAAATAGTGTTTATTATAGAACTAGTGTTAGTTTGATCATTTGGGGGCAAATGATGTCAAATAAACTTTTTGTAATAATTGCAATGAAAAAAGTAAAACATTTTTTTAAGTACGGAAGCGATCAACATTCATAATCACCTTTTTGGATCCTCAATTTATGTTCTAGGCTCAGAATCTTATGATGCTTTTTAGTGCTGTTTAAATTTAAAAACTGCTTGCAGTCCTGATTATTCACCTTATCGCAGTGGCATGATAACATTATGTGAAGCTCAAGTTCTGTTTTGATAAGGCTTGCTTGCATGCAAAGTGAAATTGTGTTGTTATAGACATATGCACTGCTGCACAGATCACAGGTCTCTCTCATAAACAAGATTCTAATCTCAAGTGTACCCCTTGTACCAGAGAAAAGGAGATTAGATGCTCAAAAATACATCTATTTTTCCCTCAGATACACTAACTCCTGTTGTATTTGATGACTTTTTGTGATTGGATTTTTCACCTTTTTTCTTTTCTTTTTTTTTTTTTTTTGGTGCATTTATGTCCTTGAGATTGATGCCAGAACAATGGATTGTAATATGTGTAATCAGGTTCATTCTTTCAAAAGTATCGACACGTCCTGTTCACATCTGTGATTTTCAGCCTTTTTCTGCCTGGCTATGCTTGTAGATACGACCCCTACAGTAAGGTGTTCTCCAGGGAATACTACGACCACGAGGCCATGCGCGCTATAAGGCTCCAGGCTATTGACAAGGCTCGACTGGCCCAGAGATGGGGACTGATCTTGGGCACGCTTGGCCGACAGGGCAGCCCTAAAGTCCTGGAGGTGAGTTTGCATCCTCATTTCAACACTCTACATGTCCCGAGGCCACTTGTGCAACGGCTTGTAATATTTCTTAGCGCGAGTTTTTTTGACAAGTGATTTGGTGACATGAAGTAGTAATAAGACAAGAAGTCGTCACACTGGGAGCTTGTTATTTCAAATTTAGGATGATGCAGCCAAACAGCCATGGAAATCTTATCCTTGATCTCGCTGCTGGCTTCAAGCATGACTGTGTTGGAGTGTTACTAGTGATGTATGATTTTGAGCGTTTTCTGTTATTGCTTCCACAATACAAACATTAAATAAACAACTACAAATAAACATCTCAAAGCATAAAGAACAGTCTATACTTTTCCTTGGTGAAAGCTTTTGCAGCACAGTCCCATCACATTATTTGCATAAATTAACTCTGGAAAATTCAGCCACTTAGAAATGCAGCTCACGTTCTTGTTCAGCAAGCATTTCTAAGCAGTATTCAACTGGTTAATTGTAATAATTCAGTGAAATGTGGGGTATTTTTATACATAAATGATTTTAAATTATCTATCGGTACCTGTTTAATGCTCTCATCACACTTTGTAGGTAAGAACTATTGGCATGAGAATTCATAAATAGTATAGTAAATGCACACAGTCAAAGGCTGGTATATTTGGTGCAGACTCATAAGTGAGAAGCTCAGTCTCTGCAAGTACAAAATATTATGTATTAGCATGCGTGAAGGTCTCTAGTCACTCTTAACTTGCAGCTGGTCCTCCTGCTTTGCCCTCTCTTCAATTGCCAGTTTGTTTTTCTCCTGTTTGTTCCTTTTTCTTTGTTTTGTTTCCCCTTCTTTTCCCTACTGTTTTGAATTTTACTTATTACTAATTAAATCATAATTTAATCAGTAATAATTCAGTGCTGTATGGATTGCTGTATGAAAAACTGGAGCCTCCATCTAAATGCTAGATGTAAATGGTTTAATACTTCCTCAGCGAGTGTACATGCATAGACTTGACTTGTTCGCAAATATCCAGACTCAAGAGATTATGTTAGCACTGATGTATAAATGTCAACTAGAGTGAAAAGTTTAATCTTTGTGTTGCATTCGGGGGTGGATTTAAAAAAGGGATTTGAATACAAACTCACCAGAGATCTTTTAAGATTAGGAAGTGTAGTGTCAGATAACCTCTCAAGTAAGGGGGCAGAACTATCTGATAAGAGCACAGTGATCTAAATGTTGCAAGATACTCCCAAGGACAGCGGATAACAGTCACATTTTACCTATATCTCATCAAAGAAGGATTTATGGGATATCTTCTGGTTTGTCTGCCTTTTGGATTCCCAAGTAACGCCTCAGTCCGCTACCCACAACTAAAAAGACAGAGTGAGAAAAAGAACCAAGTTCCTTGATTTGGCTAAACAGTTTAATTTAATGACATGTTTTATAAGGTCTGGTGACTGGGCTTGTGCCCATCAGGCCTTATTCACCGACCCTGAGGAATGATAGCCACATGTGACACCGCTACTCGCCAGTCACACTGTCTTTGTCTCGCTTGTCTGTCAGTTTTCTGTTGTGAAAAATGTCTTTATAATGGTATAATGTTTTATAACTTCTGGCTAGACTGCCCTTTTCCAGAACTGCCAAAGTGAATTTTACCAGATGGGTGTGGGGGACACTGATGATTCAGTAGCTAACTGTGTTGGAAACTTTCCATGCAGAAAAAGCTCAAAACTATTGTGTACAATACCTCACCAAGTAAAGTGTGTTCCTAGTTGTAGCTGGGCTGATTTATTTATTTGTTTTAAACCTTTGTTCTGTCAAATCTATGGACAGAATCTTCAGGTGGACTTAAAGAGTGGAGAGAAACCAGGCACATTAGAACTGCAGCTTTGCTGGTGATGTAATTGTGTAGGTTTCATCAGACTGTTCAGCACCCGATCTAACAGTTTACTGCCAAGCCTGAAGTGATTGCGAGATTCAACACTTCCATGTCTGACGATGTAAGACTCTGCCTGAAAACACTGGTTTTGGGGATGGTAATTAATTTTATTACTAATCAAAGGAGTGGGATCATATGGTCTTCTTATATTAGATTGACAGATGAGTTAGTTAATCCACCACAGGAATGCATACACTGTAAAAAACATTTAAATGAGCCAATCTGAGGCACAAATGCTCAATCTAAATTCCTGCCCTCTCCTACAGCTTTAAGCTCTAGGTGGAGACTGCGAGAATGGGATTTCAGTTGTAAGTGCCCAATAAAGAATTATCTTTACAGTGTGCCTGGTCACATGGCAAAAGGATGAAGAGATTGATTGTCTGTATAGAGGCTGGAATAGTACACTAGGCACTTAGCGCTGAACATAGTTTGGGGGTCTAATCTGTAAGCTTCCCTGTTGAGGTGTTGAGGCCAGAGCTAATTGGAAAGAGATTGAAGGGAAGAATCACATTATACTGGTGGGAGTGTAAGATGTTGTTTCCAATGTGTAAATGTGCATTAGCAGAAAAAATAAATAGGCGGAGATGCAATAGTTCAAAGCTTGATGTTCAGATGAAAAAGTCTAGTCAAGCTGAAACTGTGAAAGCACAAAACCTCTGGAGTGATTATCAGCACATGTTAATGCCATAAATCATGTGACCTATACCTTATTATATGTGGCTGAGTTTCACAGCCTATTTTATGTCTAGAAGGCAAAATGTTTTCATCTCTTTTTCTTCCAGCACCTGGAGTCAAAGCTCCAGTCCTTGGGCAAGTCCTTCACTCGAGTGCTTCTCTCGGAGATCTTTCCCAGCAAACTGGCTCTGATACCAGATGTAGATGCGTGAGTATTATAATGCATACACACAGTTTTTTTTTTTCAAAATGTTATTCATTTGATGGTTTGTTTGACACTGTCACATTTTAAAAGAAATATATATATATATATTTTTTGCCCAGACATATTAAAGACATATATATGGTCAAGGGAATGCATACCACTCTAGAAACACAGTATGAGTATGTATGAAACAGCCATTAATTTCTCACTGTGGTGTTGTGGGTAAACTTCTCAAATTAAATCTGAAACTCTGCCCTTTAAACCCAAATTCCTGAATATGCGTTGCAACAAATATAAATATGGACTTATTTACACATGCGCTAACGCGTGCCCTAATTAAAGCGTTCTTTTATTTAGTTAGAAATGCTGAGCCAAAGCAGATGAAGCAAAATGATTTCTCATATTCTCTTGCACTGTTTTTCATTCTGTTTTGTGCTCTGTTTTTCCTTGTTCGTGTGCTATGCCATACAGCAACATTAAATCCAAAAATTAATTAACCTACACACATCCCTAAAACTCCTCCTTTGGCTCTTTGTGTTCTTCATTTGCCAATTCTTTATCACTGCTGTGTCTCTCTGATATAAAGGCTGGGTAATTTATCTTTCACATCAAGGACCCTGCCAGAAATCTAGTGTTCAGCAGCTAGTAGTCACCTAAAATTTGCAATCAACAGCATTTGAAATGTATTCTGTAAGCATCACTGCACACTTAATTGGGTAGTCAGCATAATTTGCAAGTGGGTGCTATAACAGGGAGCTGACAAACAGAGTTTATAGCTTTATACACAAAATTGGCATTCAAGTCCTGGGAAGAGTCCATGATTTTGCATATGGCATAAAAGCAAACAGTCCAATGTAATGAACTTGAACGAGTCATAAAATTTAAGCTTTGGCACAAAGTGAATTGAAAAGGGATCTTTATATACAAATCATACATTGAAGTGCATACTTTTAGTCTGTTTTGCAGTAAAGTTAAAGTAGAAAGTACATCAACCTTGCCCTTGATGAAGATTCAGGGTTTTTTCTTTAGGTTTTACTTCTGTTTATGTAAGAATTTTACTTCTGAAGCAAGAAACCTGAAGCAACTTGATAAAGACATTCTCATTCTCTCATACACTAAGATCTTGACTTTTACATCTTGATATTTGTAGTGGTAGGTCCTGAAATATTTTCTGCTGTGTAGCACTGTAACCCAGTTCAGCAACTTACAGGTGTCTTTTAGACATGGACTCCTCACGTTTTATTCAATGAAATATCAAGTACTCTGGCTCCAAGGTTCAGTTTGTCTGATTTATCTGACTTCCAACCAGAAGAGCAGAGTTGAAGATGGATAAGGGGTTAGTGAAACACTGATGTGCAGCAGCGCCAATCACATTCGCACAGGCACAGCACTCACACTCCCTCAGATTGGCCTCTCACTGTGGAGTAATGAGAGGTGTGATGTGTGAGGGAGGAGTGGGTGAGAAAGGGACAGAAGGTCTGAGAGAGAGTTGGGGAGAGAGAGAGATGCAGAGGTAGTTGAGGGGGCTGTGTTTGGAAAGCGAGCGATCACAGTAAAAATATTATTTTTTTATTTGTTTTTTTGGCTCTTGTCTTCAGACTGACGTATGAGTACAACTCAAACATTATGTAATTCAGGCACGATTCACTGAACCAAAACAAACCCTCATTACAGACAAAAAGGTTTCCAGCAAGATCTGTTTCACTAACATTAAAACTAAAGTCCAATCTGCACATGTATCTCGGGTAGGAATTTATTGTATGGTTTTACACCAATTTTTTATCCCATCAGTAAACCCTAGATTTTATTTTCCTTTAATTATATTAAAAAAAAAAACTGCTTTAAATAGATGACAAATTCATGTTATTACCCAAAGTGACCATGAAGTTGAATTAGCGCCATACTACAGCAGGTCTGGAACTAGAGACAAAACCAGAATATTATTAACCTACAGGGTGATGATTTATTGCTATGCTGTTTTATTGGTTTGTAATAGTTTTATCTAGGTGCACCTAATAAGCTGTCCATGGAGTGTATATACATCAGAAAATAGTGCTGGAGTAGTCTGCCTTTGTACTATTGAAGACTAGGGCTGTTTATCATTTCCGAGTGCTGGAGCCAACACAAAACCTGAGTTTCTGTGCTGGTCATAAAAGGTATCCGAGAATCTTGTCTAGAAAAAAAGTTCATGTTTGGTTAAATAGTTCCAGTTACTATTGGGCCGGTGGTTATGGGCTATTCCTTCCCTGTACACCCTGTCACATCAGCATGGTTTGCTGACATTTATTCACCAATAATAAGTCAGACTCATTTCTGATAGAAGCTGGAGTTCACCCGGTTGGTAGTCGTGGAGGATTTTAGGCTTGATGGTTTCCCTGGGCCGGGGATTGGAACGCTGTACTAGGAGGCTTTTTATGGACACTTGTTGCTGCAGATGCATTTCAGCAAGTGCAAAAGAACAAAAACAGGACTGATGCATGATTGTAGGCTATTTAGAGCCATTTCCTTCATTTTTAATAATGTGGCTTTGTCTGTAATCATAAAATTGTTCCTTAACAAGCCTAAAAAATAGAATAGAATAGAATAGAATTCAACTTTATTGTCATTGCACATGCACAGGTACAGGGCAACGAAATGCAGTTTGCATCCATCCAGAAGTGCTTTAGTGATATAGATATATTACAATATATATTAGCAATAATATAGATATGTGAGTATATTACAGAAATGGGTCTATTATGGTATGTTATAATGTACACGGTATGAAGTATGTTGTGAATATTCTATAACTATAAGTATGTACAGGCTGTAGTGAGTACAAGCTATGTACAGGATATGAACAGGATATAAATATGAAAAACTATACAGAATATGAAATAAATAACTTTACAGAATCTGGGATATACAGCTATACAGAAATGGGAACTATGCAAGTTGTAAACAGTTGTAGGATTAAAGATTATCGAATGTACAGAATGATTATTTACAGTGACATTTGAAGATGACTTGCTACCAACATTGTCCATATTACTGGTGATAAATATTTATTGGGGGTGACGACTTTAAGTAGAATTCTTCTGATGATAAATTTGACATTTATTTATTTATCAAACCATTAGTTTGTTCACCTCTAGTATTTTTTCACTTTGCTCCTCCAAATAGTTTGTGAGACAATTATAGACAATACAATTCACCAAGTGTTTGAAGCTGTGTCAAATCTGCTTGTGTTAAAAGAGGAATTAAAGAGAGAGACAAAGCGAGGGAGATTGAAAGATAGATGGTGAGTCGGTAAAAGACTCACTCCTGCTCAGCACTAACCAACATAGCACACTGTACAGATCCCACCCTCAGGCTTTCTTTGTCATTAGACACACACATACTCACTCATATAAAGTGAGAGGCACCATTAACATATGCTCTTAAGAGTGTAATTAGGCTGTCCCCAAGCAGGTTCTAAACTGTTGTGCAGACATCTGCACAGCACACACACTTATCTCAGCCAGACAGCAAATGCCATCCGCTACATTTCAGCCTTTTATCTCTGTTCGAATATTTTTGGGGTCTGGGAGGGGGGCTCCACAAAAAAAAGAAATTGTTTATTTTAATTCAATTAGCTAGTTTGCAATCAAAGGTGAAGAAATTGTTCTCTCCTTGGAGTTCTGAAAGGTTAATTGTTCTTGCTCTTGGCAGGTCAAGTTTGTGAGTGTAATTGAAGCAGAGCCACACAGGTGGAGGGAGGCTGCGGTGTAATGGGCCACAGTGGGTAATGCAATGAACTCAGGCTGGAGCTCACATAGCATATCCAGATTTAAATGTCAGGCAGTTTTACCTTTATACATCACTTGTATGCTGCTCCTCTAAACTTTATATGTTGTGTTGTAATGAAAGCATCATGTTTTTTAGAGCACACAGATCATTTTGAGAGAGGCTGACTAAACAACTGTCCACAAAAGTCTGTGTGGTATGAAAGACTCAAAGCACTTTCCTCCTGGAAAGTAATTTCCTGGTGACTTTTAGGCACCAACAACTGGGTGTGTTCCTCTTCGGTGAGGGTGTCACGACTAACTCGATAAAGCCTATGCTTAATCAATACAAAATGCGGGTAGGTCAGCGCTGCTTCAGGGTTCCCCATGTAATCATCAGTTTTTATCACATGGTCAAAGACATTACACTCTGCTAAAGGCCTTAAACGCATCCTCACACGCTATGCCAAAAGGTTATTAAACCCCGGGTCAACCTGTCCCCAGAATTAATTAATTTGAAGTGGCTCTATGGGATATTTGTGCATGTCCCCATGCAAACACCTAACCTCCACCCACTTTGCCTCCAGCAAAGCCCCGGGCCAAACTAGGGTTTGGTTGACCAGGTTCTGTATGTAGCCTGAGTCCACCATAGCCTGGCCGAGGGAGTGTGTTGGAGGGCTGGCGACACGGAACACTTCCAGCAGTCCTGCCCTGATCCTCATGCAGCTCCCGGTGAGTGAGGTGTGCCGTCTTTAGCCGGTGGGACCTGCAAAGAGACAGACAGGTGTGAAGGGTAGATGATGCTGGTGGCGGGCCTCGATGGTGATGCATTCCACAGCTGCCTCCATGGAGCCGGGACCAGCCAACTACTCACTGCTGGTTTCAGCTGCCCCACCAATCCTCTCAGCTGCCCAGACAGGTGGTCCTCCACATGCGTCACCGCACCAGGCCGACTGGTCGGTGGTAGCGGACCCACTCTGCTGTGTCCACTGGGGGCCTCTTCGTGAAATGCTAGAGCATGATCATATCCAGCAGCGATGCCTCTCCTTTGGTTGGGCCAGGCTGCAGCCACCTGGCGAGGGCAGATCTGCTAGCCTCATCAGGTCTCCCTGGAAATGGCAGCAATGGTCTTCCGGTGCGAGCTCCAGCCAATCCAGTATCGCCTGGCGAACACACTGGAAGCTGACCTTCACCGTTGTGGGGAGGCTCAGCGCTGCCACAAGTACCTTGCTGGCCACTGTGGTACCAGATCCTCCAACACTCTGGTCCAGTGCTCGGCCAGGTGCTGCAACTGGTCAAACTGTTTCCAGTGCACCGTCGCCTGCTCCATATGCATGGCAGCTAGCTCCACCACCATATGGGCCAGCCCCTCCAATGGCTGTGCCAGACGCCGGTCCATCATCCTTCACCGGACTGGGTTTTGGCCCCATTGTGGTATGAAGTACCCAAGGCACACAACATGGGTGCTTTTATTTGCCATACTTCCTTTTCTTGCGCAACTTTCGCACTGCCTTGTCCCCTTACAGCACACAGCTCTCTTGTCAGGTCCCTGCATCCTACTAAAATAGGGAAGGCATGACCAGGTGATGGAAAACAGCGTTGTAGGTCAGCCTCCCCTGACACCACACCCTAAACCCACTGCTCCACCCCTCCCGTGCAGCTGAGCTACAAACCACACCCCGCCCACAGTCTGTTCCACTGTTTGTTTGGGGGATTTTTCTTGGTTTGCGAGAAAATTGTGAAACAAGGGTCAAATGAGACAAAAGCCCACCTCTTTCAGTGTCTGTGTAACTCTCCTGTTTTTTAAAGTCTTTGTGTTTTACTGTACGTCATAGGTGTCAAACTCTGGCCCGCGGGCCAAATTTGGCCCGCAGCCTAATTACATTTGGCCCGCGAAGCCATACCAAATTATTATTACAGCTGGCCTACCGGTATTATACAGCTAATATATATATTGTTTAGTATTAAGCTTTGCTTGTTCCATGTTCAGTTTTTCAGCAAAACTTGTTTGAGTCCATAAGAAGAGATTCATTCTTAAATCTGGAGGAAGATCTTTTTTTCAATAAATATTAATGTTAGCCCGCGACCTTGTTCCAGTTTTAAATTTTGGCCCACTGTGTATTTGAGTTTGACACCCCTGCTGTACGTCATGATGATACCAGTTCTCTTCCACACTTGCTAAAATGATTTCAAAGATAGCGGCTACAAATACTGTTTCCACTGCTTTTAAGGAACAATACAGTGGTACTATGCACCTTATCACACTGCAACATTCAGAAAGTCTCATTGCTAACACTTTTAAGTCCCGCCTCAGTTCATGTGCCAATCAGCTATCTTCTCCCTATGAAGGACGAATCCTTTCTTCCTTCCCTTTTCATGCTTTTTGTCTTGCTTCCCTCTCTACACTGAGTTAGCCCTGAGGATTTACTCTTTGCTTATTAATCACCCTCCCTCTTTTTTTTATCACTTCCAGTGTTCTTTTTTAATCTTGCACTGCAAATTTGCATATTCAAAAACATGTTGCATATAAAAACACACATATACAAACTGTTGGTTTTTCTCCTATATTTAGCCCTTTCCCCCACTGTTTTCCTGCACTAAGGCCGCTTTGATGCACGTGCAGTGTTTGTCTGTTTAAAGGCTCAGGTTATGAATAGCGGCTGATAGACCTAAAGGTCACATTTCAGATTCCAATCTCCATCTAAACTTGGCCAACTTAGGACTGAGGAGATTGGTGCTTGGTTGAAATGTCTCTGACTCAGCTGGCTCTCAAATTAGGAGGATGAATCAGAATTCACTCTTTGGGGGGAGCCTTTTTTTCCTTCTTTTTTTTTTTAAGTGTTAGTTGAAAATGAGAAAATGCCATGCATTTGCCCAGAGGGGGTGGAATATTTCTGTGACAGAAAGCAGAGTGGAGTGAGCGTCAGCGGTGCAATCAATTCTGCAGCCGAGAAACTGTGTGAAAGTTGGAAAATGAGGGAAAGACAGAAAGGAAATTTGACGCAGTACCATATATTTGAAAGTAGTCAAGCACTCACAAACTAAATCTCAAACTGGTGTGTCCTTATTGACGTTTACCTATCATTAGTCTTTATATACACTGCAGTTCATTTTGTATTTATCAATCATCCTGATGGATCTTCATCATAAGGATTAGGGACAGGGAATGTTATGCTTCCTCAGTAGAGACGGAGCTGTGAATAGCATTGATCTGTGAAAGCTAACCCCCCGTAGCCCCAGCCACTTTCCGTCTCCATTTTCCCATTGTTCAGTTTTCCCTGCAGCTGTTTACTTCCACACACCCTCCTCATCCTACTCCTATGCATTTTCCAGAGTAAACACGTTCCTCCCTGCCTGTCTTCTTCCTCTCTTCTGCCTCACTTCTGTCTTCTCTTCTTGCCTGCGCCTCTTCAACCCCCCCTCCGGTTTTTCATCTTCATTGCTCATTCTCCCTATCTCTCTGTATCTGTGTCCTTCTCTCTCTTTTTTTTCCCACCCCCCTCCCCATCTCTTTAATACACAGCCGCTTCACCACTAAACCTACGCCCACCCCACCCCATCCCTCCGCCACCCTGTCTGCGAGCAATGTAGGCTACCTCCGTGGAGACCGGCTGGTGCGGCTTTTTTATTCACACTCACCTAACCTCTTCCTCTTTTCTTTCACAGCATTTCTTTGTACCCCTGTTTGCATCTTTTGCAGTATTTTATTTTCCTCTCTGTTTCTGCCTCTTGCAACCAGTCGGCACCACTAGACCACTTGAAACCTTCATCCCTGTCTTTTCAGCCTCCCTCTGACTATGCATTCAGATGGTGTAGCATGGCTGTCTTTAGAACTGTTGCAAATCAGGACAGATCTCTCCAACAGATGCTGGAGGTCAGGTGGAGGGAGTCTCCTCGCACTAACCCACTGCATCACGTACCCACATGCAGTGTGGAGTTGTAGATGTGCTCTGCCTGTCTAATAGGATCTTAGTCTCTCAACGTTATTGCTTAACTGTTACACTCGCATTTGCACTGATTCTGAGGTGTACGTTTGAGCTAAAATTTGCACCTATTCCTTACAGGTGGGTTCAGATCGCTTGTCCACGCCTTTCTATCGACTGGGGCACTGCCTTCTCCAAACCCCTTCTCTCTCCATATGAGGTAAGCATCAACCTTACAGCCTCTCAACAAGCCGCTAATCGCTTTTCATACAAGTGTCACACATTTCACACACACAGACCTTCCTGTCTGCACATAACCTGACTGATGTCGTGTTGAAGCCTTCATCAAAGTGCAGAAGGAGAAAGTTACATTGTTAAGTGATTTTTCACGTTGTATAAGACTCATCAAGGCCTTGCTTGTGCTGTAGATGAAGAATTATGTCTAGTTCTTCCTCCCTCTTCCTCTCCCTGCCATAAAGCACACCAGCACACGCATATAAAACACCATCAGTAGCAGACTAGCCCCCCCTGCTGGCTGCAGAACCATATAGACACTCCCCACCCCTTTCAGCTTGTTTTTCTAAAGGGAGAGAAATGGATCGGACAGCATCCCATAAAGATCCATTTCAAAACATGTGTTTGTTTGTCTGCAGCTGTTGTCGCAAAAAAAAAAAAAGCAGGCTTGTTTTGTGATGAGCTTGGCAGTTATGTCACATTATGCTTTTATGTGACCTCACTGGTTAGCACTTGAAGTCAACTATTAATTCGTTCAACGGGGTTTTTTTTTTTCCTCAGACGTATGCCACTGATTTGAATACTGAAATGGCTGCAAGGGGAATTGCTGTCTTGAATATTGGATTGTGATTTGAAATGGTTGCTGTTATATTCAGACTACACATCTTTGTGCGCCGCACACAACGTGAAAGCACTTACATTTCAGAAAGGGGCCATTAAGAATAATGATAGCATTCACCTTAGAAGAAGAAGTAATGGTTATTTTGCATTGTTTTTGACTGAGGTCTATAACGGCGCGTGCTGTAATGAGGAAAGCAGCAATCTGTTTTCTTAAGCCCTTTGTGCTACAGTTTGCTTTGCTCTCCCCGCCAGCTATTTGGGAACGATGTTTGTGCATTTAAATAATTTGGTGCTGCTCTTGTGTCTGTATATGTGCGCTTGTGATAAGTCTTAATTCACCCGCATCTCATACCTATGAGTGTTACACGTCTCGGTGCGCTATGCTTTTCACTGTGGCATTTAGGAGGAAGATGAAGAGGAACGAGATGGGAGGGTGAAGTGAGCAATGAGATTTATTTTCAGTGCGTCTCATGTTATATTTATAGTCAATAAGACACACTTGGCTCTCCTGTCAGAGCAGGGATTAGCAAGAGAAGCTAGCTTCCACAGAGAGAGGCAGTTGGTGTGAGAGGGGAACGAGAGCAGTGGGGAAAAGAGAGAGAAGTGATTGAATAAGGGGTAGACGAGAGGAGGAGACTCTGGTAGAAGGCTGCCTGGAGAAAGGAAGGGATGGTTACTCTGTAGTGTTTTTATTTTCTGATAGATTGTGTTTTAAAATCTGGATATGAAGAAAGTTATTTTGCCTGAAAAACATATATTTAGGAGATTTATTTTTTTTTACAACAGGTTAACATAACTGGGATGCAATTATATCTTAAAAGAGAAAGAAGCTTTATTAAGTTTCCAGTACTTTCTTTTAAAGAAAAACAGTGTTTTTACTTCTGGTTTTATTCAGGAAACTTCAGCCTTTGCGTAAGAGAACAGAACACTGTCTTGTCGGTTTGGGTGCGTGCTATACTAACGAACGACAGTCACAAGCTGCGCAAGTGATGAATTATGTCGCACTAGAAGAAAGATTTCATCACTTTGAAGCTGAATTTTTCATGTCTCCTTTGAACTAAATTCTCTAACGGGTGTATTTGGAGTTTTATAAAATTTCTATGACTTGTTTTCTCATCATAATTCCATACATCATCGGAATTATTCCAAATAGTTCAAAGCTGAAGTTAGGTCTTGGCATCTAAACAGCTTGAAAGATGAACGAGTACTCGGATAAATGAATAAATGAACAGTCAAATGATTTGTTCTTTCATTCAGAACGCTTGTTATGTATGCTTTTTCTTTCGTTCGGAATCAGTATTCACAGGCATTTCTCTTCCATATGGAGCAGTCTTCACTTAAGTCACAGCTCTGTCATGCCACTGTTGTTGTTCCTCTCTAACAGCTGTTGTAGCGTTCAGTGCAGCTGCATAGGGATAACATGACAACTCTGCCTGTTATCCAAGCTTATTATTATGACACCTGTCTTGTCGGTATAGTCAGTCTGTTGTGTCTTCTCATCACTCTTTGGTTTCCTGCTGCTTGTTTGTCCAAAACGCTGAAAACTGCAGATACAGTACTAGGTGACAGTGAACATCAGCGGAATCATGTACCATAACACCTTGAAGGGTGCCATTATTGCACCTTTTGCTCATCGTTTCTTGTCCTTTTTTGATTTGGTTCTGATTTGTCACTGTCTCGCCATCTGTATTTCTTGGTATCTTTCAGGCAGCTGTTGCTTTACAAGAGGTGGGCTGGAAGGAAGTCTACCCCATGGACTTCTACTCCAATCAGAGCCTGGGTCCGTGGGCACCTAACCACCCTGACAACCAACCTGTGAGGCCTGCTCGTAGACAGACCCAGGTGAATAGAGCTGGGAGATAAAAAAAGAATGAGTGACGGGTGGGGAACGCTGATAAAAAGTGATTACACTCTGTTCAACTCATGCTTGATGGTCTTTATCAGAATGTCACCACACTGACACCCAGTGGCACAGTGACAACAGGACATGTATCTCAACATCTCTTTGTAAGGCGTGGCTATGACCTTGACCTTGATGTTCCTTTTAATTATTAAAAAGGAAGAAAGGTGCATAGATATTGATTGAGTTACTGCTCTGCGGATACATCATACAGTAGCTGCATTTCCAAGTATTATCATTTGTATTCCTGAGGTAGGTACTGTCACTGCTCCAAGTGTTAATGCTATCCCTCTGCCTGCCTGCAGAAAAAAGGCTCGGAGCCAGCCATTCCTGCCAAGCACTGTGAGCAGAACCAGTGCGCCCCCTGTGGCTGCCAAGGGGAATGACACGCTAACAAGCAGAGAGAAGTCAGACCAGAAGAGGAACAATTGGAATTTGAGTCAGTCTAACTTCAGAGGAGTTTTCAGCCTCTTTTTCAAATAGATTTTCTGCCGATATGATGAGCAGTTGAGATGCGACCTGACCCTGTTTTGCTTTCTTCTTTTTGTGGTGAAATTGTGAAAACAGTAAATCAGAAATGAAACCTTTCTTGTTGTGAGCAGGTTTTTTTCTCCCTAAATGCAGTGCTGTTCTGAAGCTATGAGCCTGTTTTTAAAGCTGAGTGGTATGAGTTCCTAGATGCGTGCAGAGCTAGTCACGACTGCTCTCCGTTCTCATTATTTATTGATGGTGGAGTCTGTCAATAAATAAATAAATAATCCTCCTATTGCTGTTTGGCCGTTACAGTAAAAACTGATTGACAGGAGCCTACCGTGGCCTCAGCTGATCCCAAGAACCCTCCCCAGGTGGCAGCACAGTGTGACAGGTGATTTTTGGAGAGTTTTAATTCTAAACAACTACCCAGCTTCTCCAATCACATCCTCCCTCTGCTTTCCACCTTTGTATCACTTCAGCAGCAAATGGCAGTGAGAGAGAGCGATACTGCCAGACATATCCGGGATGCATCACGTGTCCCGCTAGCAGCTACATTTTTTTAAGAGCTCAGTATTTGCCACAGTACTGTGTGTGATGCATAGCAGTCGGGAATAAATTATTGGCCAGCAGAGCTCTCTTTCAGCTGATGTTCGATTTATATTCTAGTTTGTTCTTTCACAGGCAAAAAGGAAGAATGTTAATAATCTGCCCTTTCCTCTTCTCATAACTCTTCAGGTTTGTTATCCCAGTCTAAAGATTTGTCATGATTTAAATCAGAAATGATTTACTGATTACAACATAAATAAAAGGGCTTTTTTGGATTGTTTAAAATACAGATCATATACATTGAACTTTATGGTTTTAAATTTAACCATAATAGAAACAAGAGCTAGAAAAACTGTATATTTTAATATTTAATATCCAGCCATTTACGTTCTGCTGCTTATCTGATTTAGGATCACAAAGGTGATGTGGCCACTCACAGCTAAGGCGAGAGGCGGTGTACCGCCTTGACAGGTTGTCAGTCTGTCTACTGCATGATAACACAGACAACAGCTCAGCATTCACACACACGGCAGGTTTCGAATTGCTGATTAGCCTAACATGCATGTATCTGGACTGTGAAGGGGTATCAAGAGAGAAGCCCGGTATGGGGACAACATGCAAACTGCACATTGAAAGGACCCAGGTGCTTCTTGTTGTGGGGCAAGAGTGCTAACCATTCCACCACCACCACGCCTCCCTTATATTTAAATACAAAATTGTTAAATTACATCATGATTACTTTCTTAATCAAGTAAACTTAAAAAATTATGAGGACATCAAATACTGACTGCTGAAATCTCCACACAGTGAGTCCTTCAGGTTCCAAGTGTGACATGACAATAATCAGACTTGTGATCTAAACTTCATGATGATGGCAGTTAGTGAAACAGGACAAAAATCTCCAGGTTCACAGGTTTTGTAATGTTTTGTAATGCCGCCTCACCTCCCTGCTTATAGACCCCTTAAAAAAAGGTATGTGAAGAATCTGTTGGAATTTAGAGTAAGAAATGAAATATTTTTATATTTGCAATCCACTGTATTTATTAGCCATTTACAAGTTTTATAAAACACCAGTTTCCACACAGGGAATAGTTATCTAGATAAAGTTCATATATAGCTAACAAAATCATTTTTAATCAGCGAGTGAAGGTTATTGTTTGATTATTTAACTGTAACAAACAAACTAAATCATCAATAATAACTTTTTTTCTGATGCATTTAAATCTTCACTGAGTAACAAATTACATTTACAGCTTCTACATGAAATACGCTGTATCAATACTATGGTAATGATAATAATATCACCTTTATGCCCATCACTGTATATTTACATAAGAACTTAACATACTAAATATATCATTTGAAATTTGACACTTTCTAGTTTGATTTTTAAGCACCTTATACTTCATTTTGCTTTTGCTTCCTTTTCCCTCATGAAGACTTACGATTTATTTTTTTTTAATGTTCAAAGCTGATGCTCAGTTTTATATGTAAAAGGTCCAAATAACTAGGAGAAATTAAATTCTCTCTATAAACTAACCAGTCTGAAAAGAGAAGCTGAAATGATGAAAAACACAAACCTGTTACGACCCCAATATGTGAAAATGTGTAAAATGTAAATAAAAACAGAATGTAATGATTAGCACATCTCATAAATCCATATTTTATTCACAATAGAACATGGCAAAAAAAGTTAACTGACACAAATTCAAAGAATCCGGAGAAATCTCTGTGCGCAAAGGTCAAGCCAGAAAATCAGCACTTGAATGGCTGTGATTTGGAGGGCAATGAAGTTGAAGTTAAAACCCTGTATTGTGTTTTGGAAATCACTGCATGGGCTGTGAATGGGGAATGGTACAGCAGATAGTAGTGATGATACTGTAATGTTACGGTGTGGATGGTATAGCACACTCTGTGAACAGAATTTGGCACACAATCCACAAATATGAAGATGATCTAGAAATACTGCCATCTTCTGTGGACCAAGGCTAATTTTAAATGGACTGAAACAAAGTGGAAAACGGTTCTATGGTCAGACACATTATTTTGAAATCAGACCGATCAAATTTCAAATTGAAATGTGAACCTCTTGTTATCAGCTCTCAGTCTCAGCAGCTGGAATCCTATATTACAAGAACAGAACAGCATTCCCTGTCCAAAAGCCTGCAGCTGGTTTCTTCAGTTTACAGGCTTTTACAGACTGTTGTTAAAAGATGAGGCAAAGCTACACTGTGGTAAAAACACAGGCCTGTGCCAGCTGTTTTGAAAAGTGTCAAAAACGATTTAATACTTTTCTTAAAGTTCTACATTTTCTCAGTATAAATATTTTACATGTTTTATGTGTTTTTTGTGGATAAAATGTGGGTTTATGAGATTCCCAATCATTGCATTCTGGTTTTATTTATGTTTTAAACATCATGCCAACATTTTCAGAGTTGGGATTGTATTATTCTAGTTGGCTGTAACTGTTTCAAAACATATTGTGATAGCTTAATTTGTGCACATAGCTGCAAGGCTGTGGGGGAGGTAGACCTGAAAGTCAATGAGCTTCTCATCCACAGCTCTGCCAGCCTCTCCCAGTCTGACCTGTTACCTCAAGTACTTTCTCTTCCATGCCAAAAGCTGAGTGACCACACAGAGGCGCTGTTTGCACAGCTTATTTGCATTCTTTTAAGCCATTCAAGTCACTTTTCACTTTTCATTCTAGAAACTTTACACTGCATGATCACACGTGATTACGTGTACTTGGTTGAGTGCAAGTACCCAGTGTGCCTTTGGTTGCTGGTGTGTGCAATTATTTTCCAGACGTGGTGGGAATTTGACTCCACGCTCCTTCATCCTGCTTGGCATCCCTTCTGCCCTGAGTGTGCTTGCCATCGCACTTTGTTTTGTGTCAACATCGAGTGTCTGGTCCCACGGAGAATTTATGATGTATTTATTATGGGTCTTATGACTACACAGGCCACACGATTTAGTTATCCTGGACAACAGGTGCTCAGGTCACGTACCATGCGCAGTGATACTGATGTAACCTGACTGGATGGTTAGCTGGTTGCCATTGGTGCCCAGCATTTGTTTGTGTAGCCCGCAGTGATGTGACTCAAAAGTCATCGGCTAATGCATTCTCGACAACCACTCATCATTCAGAAGCCGAAGACTGATTGAAAACACATTTTTAGTAACTCTGAACTGTCTACCTGGGTTAATGTTTTGGGGATTTTTTTTCTCTCTATGTGAAAGCAGAGAAAAACATGTCAGCACCTGTGATGTATTTAGTCATTGTTTCTCTTATCTAGGGAAAGGCTGAGTCACAGATGGCTCATCCGACCTTTATTTTCACCAGCCCCAACACCTTAATGCGTTTTAGGTAACTCACAGAGTAAACTCATCTTTCGTGTTTTTCATATCGCTTATTTGTTTCTTCTTATTTCTGTCCAAAAAGGAAATCAGGTGTAAGTGGGGGAGGGGGGTAGAGGCTTATGGTGTATGGTACCACAACAAAAATAAAAATGAAGAGGAGTAGATTTGCTTTGCAAGTTTGATTTTGTGTGTTCTTTTTTATATATATATATATACCAGTTTGTCTTTGATGTACAGTTTAACACATACTGCATGTTATTAGAGGGTGGGCAGGGGGAGGTGGGGCAGTAGAGGGCATGTATATAAAATCCAGATGGATGTTTGTGTTCCAGTGTTTGCTCCTGTGTCTCTGTTGGTTTTTTCCTGTTTCTCTCTCACACTTTTCTCCCTCTACCATTTATTGGATTACATTAGAACAGAAAATAAATGATTTTGTTTACATTGCCTGTATTTACTTCTGTCAGGACACCGTAGGTGGGCAAAAAACTGTTTATAAAGGCATGAAGGTGAAAAAACTGTTTGGAAGATTGAGACTGCTGATTTCTCGTTGTTTGCTGTGTAATAATATGCGTGTGGTGAGATGATGCACGTGCGATTTCGATTTCAGAAGAATGGCCCTCGGAAGAAGAGCTGCATGCTGTCACTGTGCAAGATGTTTCTGCATAATCTGGACATTTCCAGGATCATTTTCCTTACAGCGTGTGTAAACCAAAACGCAGCAAGGCTTGTCGTTTCCCATTTCTGGATTTTGCTAAGAAGCATCAAATCTGTAATACAATGAGGAAAGCAAATCCTTCAGAACAAAGGTTACTGCTCTATTGAGGACAGAATTATAAAAGCGAACAGCTAAATTTGTCAAAACAGCTTATTATGTAAAGTTTCAAATGCTGTAATTCTGAGTATTTCTTTGAATTAGTTTGATTAAAATGGTTTCAAAAAAAGATTGAGCTCTTCTTCAATCTATTTAATCACATCTTGATTAAATCACCCTTCAGCATCCCTGGGGAAATTTGAACAATAAAGCTGACTCGTTGTGTGTGGGGGAGACAAGAAGGCTGTGCAGCAATGTGAAGAAAGGTTGCTAGAAGGTTGAATAAGAGTCTTTTGTGGGAGAAAAAAAAAAGTGGTGTAAAGTGATGACTAATTCTGCGTGGGAGGTCAGCCTGTCCATGATCATCTGGCCAAGCACCACCCATGCACAGGGCTGTCACAAAGTCACCTTCTTCCTCAACACGTCCACGTCCTGCACTCTATTCTGAGTGTTTTCTTGTCCTCATTTCGTTCAGTCCTTTCTTATTCATTTTAGTGGGGGAAACCTGTTGAACGAATGAGGTACCAATTGTTACAGTTTTCTTCTTTCTTTTGTTGATTTTTTTTTCCAGGTCTTTTATAGCCATGCTGTGAGGACAAACGAGTCCTATTAAAAACCTTCAAACACTTTTTGGCTTTTCGTGAAAACATTATTTCATAATGGTTTATCAAGATTTTGATCATCCAGGAGCAGCAACACCCAATTTATCTACAGTTCAGTCTAAATACATGTTAATCCAGTAGCTCGCCCCAAACATACGTCATGTAATTTTATCAGTATCTGTTAGTTAATAATATAACATATGGATGTGAATATTAATAAAACGCCCTGAACATTATTGAGTCTTTTTTATACACTTCAGCCATCTGCCTTGTGCCATTCATGAGCTAATGATGCTTTCTTAGCGAAAGCTGTGATTGTTATAATTATTGGTGGGATGGCATTTGCATCTGATTATAAGTTAATCAACGGAAAATCCATTAAGGCAGTGGTAAGCATGCAGATTCAGAACCAAAAGCAGACTGAGTGCAGCTGGTTCATCTCGGAAAATCACTACCACAGTGTCTAGGAGTCGACTCTTAAGAACTTTTTTTGGTTTTGATAGCATGCCGTAGTTATTAAGTTTTTCTCACATGTTTCTTTCTTTGTAGCTGTGGTAGCTACTGAAAATAAGAATATTTCATATTTGAATGAACACTTGAAATCTAAACATACAAAGAAGCATTTGTAACTCTTGTCATGACAAAAGTTCTTATCTTGGCATTTTCAGTAGAGCCAGTGAATGTATAAATAAATAATTTAACATCACTGTTATTTTTCTGCTAATCTATTATGAATTTACATAAATGATTTGTTAGTAGTTTTGACAAATTTAAGATAACACTGCATATAAGTATATAAGTGCTTTATTAAGATTTTCTTTTATAAAAATGTCTAAGTCACTTATTAGTTTCTCATTAACAGTGATTTGGAGAACAGCTAATGGATGCAATAGAATTCTATTTAAAATATTTTTTTAATGACTTTTACCTTTAAAATACGAGCATATCAGTAAGATTGATGTCTGGACTGACTGCATCATTGCAACACCTTGATTCTTTTTGTTTTCAGTCATTATATTTCTGATTTCCTGCTGTGCTCGGAGTCATTGTCCTCTTGCATGACTCATTTCCAACTCAGCTGTAGCTATTGGACAGATGCCCTCACATTTGTTTCTTTGGTATACAGAGGACTTTGCGGTCGGCTCAATGCCTGCAAGGTGCCCAGGTCCTGTGGCTGCAAAACAAATCCAAATCATCACCTAACAGCAGATGCTGCCTCCTATGTAGCGACCCTTTTAAATAAGTCATAATTGTTCTGTTCTTATTGTATTGTCAAGATCTTTAGCTGTTTAACATGCTAACTGACACCTGTAGATTCTTAAATTCAACTCAGTCGTTTTCCTTGGACACACACTTTTGGCAAGATTAAGAATGTTAACACACACCCACACAGTTTCAACCTGTCTTTGTTTGCGCTGTACCTCTTAGTCATCGATGCAGATGTGAGATCGAAAAGTCTCTGAATAGTTACTAAGACTGGCAAAGCCATGAATGACTAATAACTGACAAATGAAAAATGGAGCATAGTCTGCAAGCTAGTTCAGGAAGGCGTCTCGAGCAGCAATGCGACATAACTCACTCACTTCATGTCACGCCATAAGTTACCAAACACATCCTCCCAGTCTGGTAGTATATTTAAACTGTAAAATGTCCTTTCTTTAACCCTGACATGTCACTGCTGCCTGGTGTTTTAACCACTCTAGCATCCACCTGCAGACTCCATATGGATCTTTACTCATCACTGGCAGTTTCTCTGTATTATATTTGCACAGCATTCTGATTTGAAGCCCACACGGCAAAATCAAACTGCATTCTGATACTTTAAGTGATCCTTTTGAATGTGATTTCTCTGGGTGGAATAAATTAATAGTTACTGTTTATCTAATTTTGCACTTTTTTGTGCCCTTATATAAAGTTAGTAAAGGTCCGAAATATATCACTATAAGCTACAAATAACAAGGCCAGTGGAAATTCACTTCATTTCAAAGACTATAACATTTTATTTTCCAAGACTGTAAGAGAGTTGTGTTTGTTTAAAAAAAAGAAAAAGAGAGACAGAAGCTAGCTGAGCCATATTTATGATATTTTCTGAATGTGGAGATATCTTTTCAACTGTATACCTTTTTTATCCTTTCTAGCTGTCAGATTCAGAAAATATCATGCATATTGTTCAGCCAGTTTCCTGAACACGTTCTGTTACTTGGAATCCTAGCTCTAAAAGAAACATGTTTTACCTTGAGACTACCTTGTGGAACAGAAGATTACCATGAAATTATGAGGCCACTTGAGCGCAATTCACCGAATGACGCTTATTTATGGAGTCCTACATCACATCATTCACTTTATTCATTTCCTCTCATTTGTTTTGGCACCAAGGACACAGCATGATTTAGAGTCTTCTTTTGAACCCTTTACAATCACCCTCTTCTAATTTTAAATTGCCAAAAATGCTGCAAAGCATGAAAGAAATATTCAGATCTTTACCAAGACTCGGATCAGGAAATTAGCCCAGTAAAGGTAATCAATCAGATTTTAATATCTCCACATTACTACATCTGCAGATATTAAAATCTGATTGATTACTATTACTGTGCTAATTTCCTGATCTGAGTCTTGGTCTCTGAACAGTAAATTTTTGTGATGATGAAAAAAAAACCCCAGCATTTGTTGATCTACAGCGCAGAGACAAAAGACAAAAATCACCTTTTAAATAAAAAAACAGTTGATGGTGATTGCATTCTCTTATCTGATTGATTTGACTAAATTTTTAAACTGATTTATCCAGCCTGTGTCCTTCCCCAAAGCACCAAATTTATGTTAAACCAAAAGTCACCCCTGTGTGGTTAAATTTGAGCTCTGACTTGATTATTTAAAAGCAGCTCCAATCATTAAAAACACAAAGTGGCGTGTGCTCATGTTTAAATAATTTATTAATAAGAAGCCATACAGTGGTAAGATTCAAACATGCAGCTCAAGAGTATCTATCTATCTATCTATCTATCTATCTATCTATCTATCTATCTATCTATCTATCTATCTATCTATCTTCTTATTACTGTGATTAATAAGTTCCTTGTTGTTTCTTAGATGTATGATGTGTCTAATGTGTCTTTCATAAACTTCCTCATGTGAACCACTCTGGTTCAGATGTATGTTTTGCCCCCTAGCGACCATGGCTGTAGACTGTTACCACTGGTGCTGTTACTACAGTAACAATCTAATGCCACGGTCACCATGGAGACAGCAGGAGAAATATGATTGGCTGTGGTAACCACTGACGTCCTCTGTGGTTTTATGATGTTGGTGATGCAGCCTTCAGTAGTGCTGGGCTCCGACAGGAAACTTCATACAGTACGGCAGCATCTTCCCACTCAGCTTAATTCTTACAGTCACAAAGGTGAAATTTGTCACTCAGTGCAGAGGCTTGCCAGACGTCAGTAGCCATGACTGTAGACTGTTACTGTACTTTGGAGGAGTTTTAGCAGTAAGCAGTCTAGAGCCAAGGTATTGATGCACTGACTGATAAAACAGAGCACTAGCATATTATTCAATCTGGCTGCAGTGAGTAAAGTACTCGCATACCAGCCCATAACAGCATGCAGAAGGAGAGGTGGGGATGCAGAGTAAGGGATATAGCATGCTGTTGCCCTTTGCTGAACAATGTAATGTCAGCCATAATTGCATTACATAAACAAGTCAAGGTGCGATGTGCAAAGGAAAATGAGCTCGTTGCAGTTTCTAGAATATTGCTTTGGCACGTAGTATGAAATTAGCCAAATTAGATCATGCACTGTGACACATTACTCTAGGACACAAACAACATGGCCTTTCCTGCCAGAGGCCCTAGGCAATGCAAGGCCAGACTGGCGGTTTCATAGCTCTCTTGTGTTTGTGGTATTGATTTCCATGCCGATTATCTATGAGTCAGCCACAAGATAGAGATGGACGGAAGAATGGGGTGAATTGGCGGCTTATGCAAGCCCAGCTGAGTAACTCTCAGACTTACGTCAGCAGTCAGGAAATTTATGTACACTCAAGCGCTCATCGGATATTTGTGTATTGGCTCTTTGGCCTCTTTCAGACAGGGTAAAGTGGTTGGTGATGGTGATTTGTGTATTTTCACATAAACAGTTTCTCTTCTGGAGGAATCTAGAAATGTGTGGAGAAAAAAAAGGGAAAAGCACTGTGAGTGAGGATAGTGCAAAAGTTGGTGTTGAAGCCCAATCAGAGGTTACCACTGACTTCAGCTTGTTCCTGCATCATATTTATTTTTCTGTTTATCTCCAATGGTGTCACTGTCAGTACCTTACATTAGTTCTCACATTAATAACATTTATCAAAGTGTTAACTTTTACTCATATAGAGCAACAAATGTAACAAATGTAAGAATATTTTGTGGGTTTCATTCATTCAAATGAGACCAATTAGTTTGAACAGAGTAGCTGGATTCTGTCACTGTCCATGGTCCTGAAGATCATCCAGTGACAGAGAAACACTGCTGGCCGAGTTTCTGCAGCTACGTCAGCCGTAAATATCCCCAGAGATGCGCGACTCTATTTTTAAGAGCCGCACACACGGTAGGCAGAGGTCAGAGAGTTTAAAAAGTAATTGGTGTTAAACTATGACGCAAAGCAGAACGAACACGGAGGACTGGGTAAAGGTTTTCCCAGGTCACGCTGAGAAAAATCTAAAACATCTGTTAATTGACTTTATTATTATTATTATTATTTTTACATTAATAATTTTCTGGAGGATGAGAGACTCTACGGACACAAACCATCGGCGCTTTGCTCTTAGTACTGTACTGTCATATTCATCAGTGTCATTTACATGCCGTCAAATGCGGGTCAATTTTCAAACCATCTACAGGACAATGGACAGCGACACTAAACTAGTGCACTTGCCAAATCCTTTATAGCCCATATGGATACCTGGCGCAATTGAACATTAAAGCCAAAAACCTGTGGGAGATGTTATTGGACCATGCACATTTTAATTCTTGTCATGCCCCCTTCCAGGAGTTACCTTGGGGAGTTTTCATCAGACCCCCCAGGCCTTCCCACCCCCTCACCTTTCTCCTAGTATGGAGACACATCGCAATGCAGGTGGCAGACGTATATAGGCGGCTCGCTCTGTGTCTTTAAAACCCTCCGTTGTGTGATTGGAAGTCGTCTGCATGTGCGCAGGAATGACGCAAAATTGACTTCATCTCAAGAATACGTCACGATGTCATTTTACCATGAGGGGGGAAAAAGGGAAAACTGGCGAACTATAGAGAGGATCTCCGCCTGAATAATAGGTCACTGTATTTAAAGTACGTCAGGTATGCATACAACGTTAAGCTCACCGACTGGCACCTTAAGATATACGCTATGATGCTCGTTATAAATAAGATCATCTTGAATCTAATAGTCATGCCTTCACGTTGCTCTGTGTCGCCCTGATTACACAGACTGGTCTTTGGTGTTAATAACTACGAAAAAAAAAAAACAGGCGGTTCTGATACGTCCCACAAAGAATGATTCCCTACAGGGGAAAAGGAGAAAAAGGGGAACAAAGAAAAAAAAAAAGGATTCAGTCTCTTGTCGAGATTCGCTTACTATCTGCGGGGATCCAACCTGGTTAACATGCAATCAACGTAGCCTACACCCTACAAGACATTCTCCTCTTTTTTTCCACAGTTGTCACTGCCCATGTGCGCCAAAGTGACTCACACTGCAGTAACTTTCAGCCTCTGTAGTCTACCGTATATTCACAAAAAGACACGCAGAGGAAAATTATGTGAAATGCTACATAGAGTGATGTTACACTAATTTAACGAGCTCGTCACTATTTCGAATTTCTTGCTACATGTGGTTCGAGACAACTAAAACTGACATAATGACAAGAGAGAGGAAAAAACTTACCTTTAGACTTCACTGGCGCAGCTGGTGTTTCTTTAGTTCAAGACTTGATCAAACTGTAAAGAAAACACAAGTTTTGCCATTCCCACCTCGTAAAATTATAACGTGATGGCGGCAAACGTGTTCGTACATAAGTCATATCCTAACCTCATCCTCGGCACTACTGCGTAATTTTCGGAAAACTAAATTAAATGTATTTTTTTCAATGTCTCTCAGCATCTCGCTCTTCCACCTCAGTATCGCATGAAATTCAGCGGGCTGTCCCGGCGATCTGCTCTTATAGACATCCCGTAGTACTAGTAATGGAGATGGGAGGGGATACTCATTCATTCAGAAGCATCACCTACATGGCCGTCGTACGTGGACTCTTACGTCATCGAGAAAATTTAGTCAACAGGAGGACGCTCAGGGTTCCGCGAGGGGAGGAAGGAAGGAAGGGCGGTGGGGGGGGGAGGAAAGCATGATTAGGGGTAAAACACTTTAGCTTTTCTGGTGGGTACAGTAATACCACCCTCTGATGCAGCTTGTACTTTTGTTTTAGGTATGTTTTAGACCAGCGTTGTAATTGTCCTCCAGGAAATTGTTCTGGAAGTGCACAAGCCTGTTTGCGACAGAGAGGTGTGAGCAAGACATCTCGCAGGAGAGGTGGAAAAGTTGCTTCCTATAAAACTATCTTAATCTGTTTGACTCTTATGTACCATCTTTGTGTGTGCCAAGTAGATGGTCCTTAACATAATTCATCCTTTGAACCAGTTTTATAAAAAGCACCCTCCTCTCCTCATTAGAGAATAATTATAAAGATCCAAGTGATCTTTGCCATTTGTGAATCATCTCAAGGAGGCACAATGGAGCTACTGTACTTTAGATCAAGGCAGAGCTTGAGTGGAGATTGTGGTATGAACCTGTTTGATGTGTCATTTTTTAATGTCATATAATTACAATTACAAGGTGGCTCCATTCTAGGTTGGAGTAACAGAGAGGTATTTAGTGGATTATTGTCAGCACACCTATAGTTAATATCTCTAAATAACCTACAGATGTGTCTGTAGTTTTGAGACACACATGATTAAGTCAGAATGCACAAATTTAGCAGTTCTGTAGTGTTTCAAGTATATGAACAACATTAGATACTTAGAACATCTGGTTTAGTTTATAATACGGTTCCCTTAACAGAAAGATTGTAATCTTAATATTAAGCTATTTTACTTATTATCACCTCCATCTCTTCTAAAATGCTTCCTCTTCTTTTGGCACTCCTCTCAGCTGATTCCAGATGTGTTTTTTTTTCTGATATCGAACTTTATCAACAAGAGCAAAGAGGCAGAAAAAAACTGATTTTACTGTGTGTTTTAAAAGACATGAGCACAAAGTTGTGTTGCGTAAATATTTCCAAATCTATTGAGCAAAGTTGTGGCAGTAGTTGGACTTTTACATTAACATTATCTTATAATGACTTAAAGGACAGACATGCTGCAGATGTGTGTAGGAGGTGTACAGGAGCTACTGACGGCTAGACAGCAAGCCTTCGCCATGCTAAAAACGACATTCTAATGAGGCAAAAAGGTGTCGTGATCCTTGTAAATATGTTTCTATCTTTGCAATGGCGTCCCTTTTTTCTTTCCTTCTTCTCTCACATTCATCTCTCCCTCTCATAGGTGGTATTCTTTCACTGGCTGCTGATGGCTGATTTTCAATGTGTGAGTGTACAAGCAAGAAGACTGCAGTTAACAGAAGAGGGAGGGAGTGACAGTGATGATTCACTAGTTTAGTGTGTGAAAGAAAGAGCTGGGGGGGGGGGGGGGCACAAATATAGGGATTAAAGGATGAGAGTTAGTGCTGGTGAACAAAGGTGTTATGGAGACATGTGATATCACAGGTTAGGACAGTATATGAGTGACAGCAGACCTGTGAGTTCATCACACAGAGCGCACCAACTTGCAGATAATCAAGTAAACAATGAGTTAAATGTATTTTTTCGTTGTTGTTTGCTTGTGTGCGTGTGTGTATGTGTGTGTGTTTGTAATAAATCAGCAGGAAATCTTTACAGATGAAAAACCCGAGTCAACAGTATAAAAAAACTATAATAAGCGACTCAATTCTTCACTGATACTGTGTAAGCATTATGAGAGATATTTTTCATATCAGTCTTATTTGTGCTGCCTCACTGCGGTTTTATTAATACCTAACATCGATCCCATATACTTTCTTTTTAAAAACTGCAGAGAAAAAAAACCTGGAAAATATGAGACTTTATTTTTTGTCGTTTTGCCTCTTTACACTACCACAGTGGATTTTATATAAAGGTATTGAGATGTGATTGAAGTGGAGACTTTAAATCAAAGGGGATACCAAAGTACTGCATCTTTATACCACTATTTAGGAATGACCACCATTTTAATGCACAGTTCCTCATTTTACGCCCAAAAGTAATTGACTAACCAATTTCATTGCCAGATTAGGTCAATTTTTTCTTTTTTTATGACAATTTAAGGCATTAAAAGATCTGAATTGATTCAAAGTCTTGAACTTGGATCTTTTTTGCTGAAACTCTCAATATCAGGTCTAAAGAGGTGTCGTTGCAAGTGAAGGAGGCCAGAATTAGACTGAAAAATCTTAAAAGTTAAAACATAATAAGATGCAAAATAAGCAGTCTTGTACATTCTTGGAGGTCAGTTTCACGGTCATTTTAATTGTCAAAGTCCACTATCAACCCTTTGCATTTCCATTTAATGAAAATGGAAATACAGAGAGCTGAGTTAAATGCTGTAAAACCAAACAGATGGCACATTTCTCAAGAAATTGGATATTCTTAATGCCCAGTTGGTCACCTGATCTCAGCCCAATACAGCATGCTTTTCAGTTAATAAATATAAAACTGAATTCAGAAAGACCCACAAACAAGCAGCAACTGAAGGTAGCTGCAATAAAGCCTTAGCAGAGCTGCGCAATAGATGAAACACAGGGTGTAGTAATGTCCACAAGTTCTAATCTTCAGGCAATCATTGATTGCTAAGGATTTTCTCCCAAGAATTTCAGATTGTCCAATTTCAGCATCTGAAATTGTTTTTAAAATGTGTTTAAACGGCTTTAATTCTAGACAGTCAATGCAAAGCATTCTCTAAAACTCCTTGAATTAAAGCTGAAAGTCTGCATTTCAGTCGCATCTTGATTGTGTAAAGTAAATTCCAGTGTGACAGTGTACAGAGGCAAAATGACAAAAAACAGAGGAGTTGACTCTGATATCTGTGGACACTTTTATTTATTCTATGACTTTAACAAAGAAACTGTATTTAATCAGGTCAGTGTCTGAATCATTGCTGATATAGCTGCCAACTAAGTCAGGTGATATGAAGCAGTTAAAAAGCAGTTTGAAAATCCCATCTATCCATCCATCCATCCATCCATCCATCCATCTTCTTCCGCTTTATCCGGGGCCAGGCCGCGGGGCCGAGCCTAAGCAAAGAAGCCCAGAGACCTGAAGATATGATGAGTTATACAAACTAATGAGCCAAACATGAATAAGTCATGCACTATCAAAGGTAACTTTGATCAGTCCTCTTACTCACACAAATGCCAGAACCAGCCATCAATGTTTTCACTAGGGTTTCATGAATTAAGAATGAAAAAGTAATACGTCACAGGGAGCAAAAATCTCAGTGCACCTTATCTTCTTTCGCTTACTTCACCCCTCAACATACCCACCCCCCCCCCCCCCCATTTTTTGCCCTCAGGCTATATTTCACAACTCTGCTTCAGATTTGCTGTTTTTCTCATGTTGTACTGGAGTATCATCCCAAGCTCCCCTGTCTCAACCCTCAACCCAGTTGCTTTTTACTTTTACCTCAGGAAAAAAAAACAGCCTTGCTCTCCAATGCAGCAGTTGCTTTTATCAGAGAAAGGAGAGAGCACATGGAGATAGCTGGATAAAAAGCAAGTTGGAGGTACTGTGAAGGTGCCACTTTGATGTCCAGGGAATCTTTGTGTTCCCCCTATTTGATTCTTTATGCCATTTTTCTTTCTGCAAGTGCAAATGATTCTCCCTGCTATTATGCTGCTCTTCACACTCCTTCTCCGTCTATCATGCAGTCCCTTTCCATCTGGTCACTATCTGGTCATTTCTCTACGTGGTGGTTACAGGGAGATCATAAGCAGATGGAAAGAGAGGGAGAAAGACCCCATGGGATTCAGTGTTCACCTGCAGACTACTTCTCCTACCTCACTTCCCCCCTGACACCACCCCACCCTCTCACAAACCACTAATCAGTATTCTGCTTTACCACTCTTCCTCTTCCTACTCATTCACCTCTCTTTTTTTCCTTCCTCTTTCCTTCCTACCCAGTCACGCTCTCTCCTTCTTCCCTTGTCTCTGTCCCTCATTCTACCACAGCTACATAGTTTTACATGCACTGAGGCACAACAATAATTCAGCCTGGTTTCTAGTCTGCAGCTTGTTAGATCTGTGGGCCTGGAGCTATGTAAAAAAAATATTAAAATCTGGAATTACCCTGTGCTGAGTACAACAATGAAAGAAAGCAATGTGGGGATTTCTCACCTTTTCTTTGCCTTTTATCATATTCAGTCCCCTAAATAATGTTACATATGTACTGTGGTGTATTTGGTTGTCATGTATTCTTATTTGGGGCTCCCTTGGTAAAAGCATCTCTTTCACTTAGGCTGACATAAAAGCTCCGTCTTCATCCTAACATCTCCACGGCTCATGAATCTTTTATCATCACCCCCCAGCTCTCTATCACTCCCTCCTTGTTGAAAAGCCAGTGTTAGTGGGAGCAAACTAATTAAACTGTATCACCTGAAGCTAGTTGGATACCACAAAACACAACTGTTCATTCACTGGTACAGGTGCAGGCTCTGTAAAAGAGAGACAAATTGTGTTTGTAGCTCATCCAAATGTGCTGCCCATCCAGGATGATCAGCCCGGTGTTCACTCATTTCTTTTATAGTACATGACTCCTGTAATGTAGATACCTTCATACCTTCTGCGCATGTGTACAGTACATTCGTCACAGGCTTGTTTTAAGGCAAGAAGCTGTGTAATCAATGTATAGAGTCTTTCACTGACTCATTCAGGATAAATCAGATAAATTTGGACAAATTCGTCAGCCTGACTCAGCTGATCACGATTCTCCCAACCAAAGAGATACTAAGACAGCACAACACTGATCGCTTACTTTTATACCTGTTACTTTGTCAGTACGTTAAATATCTCACGTTTTCTCTATATGCTGTGTGAAATGGTGGCAGCACATATATATTCTAGTGTAGCTACAGAGACACTGAGGAATCCTTGCTGTGACTCTGTTCTTTGCTGGGTGGGAGAAAAAAAGAGAAGGGAATGAGAAAATAAAGGATTTCTAGGAGGATTTCTGAATCAAATGTTAAAACTCTGCGAGATGAGTCTTAATAAAATGCAAACATAAAAATTATGAGTGCCTAAATTACAGCCACGAAGATTAACTTCTCCCCTCCCCAACTTTCATATAGTCTATGGACTCTTTCCTTCACAGTACAATATAGCTCTCTTTGAGATGTTGCCTTTTCTGCATATTTAGGGCCCCCCTGCTGGCCGTGAGCACTTACTGCAGGCATGAGCTCACTCATATGAATGTTATTAAACTGCATTCGTCATCCCGTCTCTCAGGAATACATGAAAAATGTATCAGGCAGAGCATACAGTAGCAGCAGCGGCTCTCACACGTACAGTTTGCTCACTTATTCTGATGGAACAGAGTCAGACAGTAAAACATATGTTCTTCAACGTCGGTTCAGTTCAGTCAAACCGAGCACCGTGACACCTTAGCTATTCCGCCCTGGCCTCCACACCCCAGCCTTCCTCTCCATATCCATCCTTCCCCGAGCTGTCCACACACACTGCACATGACTCATCCAGATGACTCACACACACCCCTCCCCCTCCCCCACATGCTCACACATCTTTGTATTATCTCCGCCGCCTAACCTTGACAGAGGAACGCAGAAAGGTGCTGGTATTGTAAGACGTAGTTGGAAATCTGCAGCCTTACACCACCTCCATGTTTTTTTATATAAGTGCACCATGAACCAGGCCTTAAAAATATTAGCATTATTTTTTTTTTTCGTGAGTATCATTCTTTTAAAAATGGCGTAAGTTGAAAGTTTTTAGATTCGTTTGTGATTAACGGCTGATATAGTGTGATTCGTTTTATAAAATCAATCGTGGAAGAATGTGTTTTGTTCTTTTTTTCACACTAAAGCATGACAAAATTATGTTCGCGCGTGTGTGGTGTAATTGATCAAGTACACTTTTGCCATCAAATGGGTTTTAAATGAATAAATGTGGTGTGTCTAGACACAAGATGTGACATAAAGAATTTGGTTTTGGAGATCAAAAAGCTGAAATCTTTTACATTTACAAAGCAATATAGATTCTGTTTGTTTTAAATAATCCTAGGGATGAATATAAAACGTGACTGGAGTCTGTCTGTAGCAAATAGAAGGGACTGAACATTGTTTCCATAGATGCTATGTGTATAGGGTCTTAGAATTAATACTGCATGTCAGGACTAAAACCGAGCCAAGAACATTCTGTAAGGAGCCAATAAATCTCTAGGTGGAAGCAAGGCAAAGATCAGGGGAAGGGTAACTTTTGAGTGCCAAAAATATGAGATCAGTGGTGTGCCTCTTGTTTTTCTTATGTTTCATTAAATTGTTAACAGAAAGTTACAATTACAAATTTAAATGTTTAGAAATTTTAGTACATACAAAAACCAGAAAAACGTGTGCTTTGGCAGGTTTTAAATGACTTCATACTGTAAAAATATTTTCTTGTGATGATGACATTAGCGTTTGCGTAAGAGATGTAAAAGATCAGACCACCAACAGATGTCAGTGTTGATCTGATAAAGTTTTACTGATAACTCCTGTACATGTATACTTTGGTACAGTTCTGTAAAAACAAGTCAAACCCCCAAGAAAGACATATATCTCATATATTGAATTATTCATTTTCTCACACTCAAATCCGTCTGATACCATAGCTATAAAAGCCTTCCTCAGTTTTTCTCCTCACCCTCCTTGGAGATAAAGATTCAAAACACAGAGGCCATCTTTTCTAAACAATGCTTCTGGTGACTCAAGCTTATGCATGCTCGTTACTTATTATCTTAGTTTAATACCACACATGCAGGTGCTTGTATGTCATTATTAGCACTGTAAGATGTGCTTCGAGCTCCTATTTGGAGGAGCTGAACACTGACTCTTTATTTGTGTAAACTGTATAATTTTTCTAACTTGTTGAAACTTTGTGTCATTGAGCATTCCTGTAGTGACTTGCGGGTTAAGATTGCAGCTCCTAACTGCCATGGGAAGAGCAAATATGGATGTGATATGAAAATGATTTAGTGTTACAATCGAAACCACTGCTGGCTTGCTGCGGCACAGGTCACCACACACTCTGGGCGTGTAATCTATCTCTGGTCAACCTCACACAGGATATGCCAACACACACTTGAAACCCACTGAATGCCTTCCTTTTCAAAATCTGTTTTTGACTTTGCGATCTGAGTCACGAGGGAGGACTGCGGTGATTTGTGCTTGCGCGATTGTGTCAAGAATTTATTACAATGTCTGAGTGTCAGGCTGAACAGGACATGGGAACCTTCCTTTTATTATTACAGCATGTGGCACTTGACTGTGTGACAGGTATGAAAAGGCCACTGGAATTCTCCATGTCCATACTTCATAGATTTGTAGGCTAGTTTATGCTCATGGAGAACATCATTTGGCCAGAGTCAACGTAGAGGATTTGCACATAATGAAAGGGGGCCAACATTTTCTTAATACTAGGTCTTTTTCTCAACCAAAGAATGGAGTTATGGAGATCAAAATTTAGGATTTATGAAGTGAAAAGTGGTTTAAAATCTCCCGGCAACAAAATAAGACAGGGATAAAGTTTAATTTCTTTAATTTTTTCTATATTTTTAAAGCTTTTTTTTCTGTTATTTCAGTTTTGCCACATTTATATGATAGGACATTTTTAAGTTTAATGGTATTATTACTCTGACCATCTGCCAATCGGTCCATTAACAGGAAACCACCTGTGGGATGTAAATTATGTCAACTTTGTGCACGATTCTTTCATCAGAGCACGCTACAAGAAAAACTGGGAACCTGTCTGTGTGTATCAGGCACTTTGCTCCTTAATGAAGGCTATGGTCAAATTAATAGGGTCAAAGTAATTATTAGCAAGCTGGGGTAGCTAAACAAAGTCTAATTTTGAGATGAGCTGAGTTTTGAGATTAAAGGTCAGCCTCCGTTGCTAAAACTGGGTTTAGATAAACAGGATTAGTTTTATCAGTTTCGACACATATTCCATGCACAAACACATGCTCCAAATATCTATCTTTTTTGTAATTTGATAGTTACAATACTTTATCATTTGAATTGAAGAAACTTTGCCTTTTATGTAGTCAGAAAAATGCATGTAATCGCTTTTTTTCTATTTACTTTGGCCTTTTCGCCAACTATTTGACAGGATCAGCATCAGTAGTGAGTCAGTCCAGAATGTCAATAAAGTCTGAGAAACAAGCTGCATGCAGAAGCTGACTCACAGGTCATGCCACAAACATAAAAAGAAAAAAAAAATATTAGTGCTAAAAATAATGTGAGTCAGAAAATCCAAAAGGCAATTTCAAAAATATTAAAAGAGAACACTGGAAATCTGCTTTGCTACGTAGATTTTTATTCTAATGTACAGCAGATTTAGCAAAGCCCAAGCATGTGAGAAAGTTACCATTTGTTTAATGAGGTCAACAGATAAAAGTGAAAAAGCCAGAAAGTAAAAACTTAAAATTTTATTTTAGATTGCGACATAAGAATAAATAAAGTTGCTAAATCTAGCGCTTCAGAAACTAAATGACTTAATAATTCCTCATTAATTAAACAAATCTCTACAATTATTTGTGTTACTTAATGGAACTACAGTGAGTCAACATTTCTACCAGTCTATGTGCATGTATATGTACGCATACAGTATATTGTGTGAATGTGTATGTGTTATGATGCTTAGTGCACGCCGCCTGTGGTCTGGCTGCAGCAGCTGCGTGGCCAGAGTCACGTCCTTCATTGCAATGCTTGTGGGAATGTGGTGAGTTCGGTTGAGACCAGCTCATAAAACATTGCACCCTGGCACTGTCCTGCTTCCCCTGCAGACAAGGAAGCAGCGACCAATGGGGAAGCCACACAGGCAGCCAGCGCTGTGAGCTTCTCTCAACTGCTGCTTTTTCTGTCCCACACATGCTGCTGCTCAGCTGACCCGAGGGTCAGGACCTTTAGCTCTCGGCTGCTGTGGTGTTCTGTCTCTGTGACCAGTTTCACTTCACCTGAACACAGAAGAATGAAGTTATTATTGAAGCTGGTTTTGTTCTTGTGACTTTTAGCTACAACCAGATTATGTGCTGATGTGGTCTGATAGTAATGGTATTTATGACATTTTGAACTCACCACTTGTTGCAACGGCAAAGTGTTCAAGTGAAACGGTTAATACCAGATGCAGAATGTGTAGAAAAGCCATAAAAGTACCCAGTGACAACCCAACAGGCCTGAAACAGTACACTAAAACTCAAAGAAGAGCTTACTGAAGCACCGAGTGAATTATTCTGTGCTATAAATGCACATCATTTACAGAAGCTGCTGCTCTTCTTGAGTTTCCTTCCTGGTCAATGCAAATGCTACATATTGTAGAAGTTTCGCAAAGAACATATATGTTGCAAATTCATAAATGAATCAATTAAAGAAGAGAAATTAAAAATATTTTGCACAAGAGCTGCATTTAAAGGGAACTGGACATGACTGAAAGTTGGCTAAGAATGATATTTGACCTTTTGTTCCAGGAGAGGTAGCAGAAGTTACTTTGCGGTTTTCTTGTCAACTTGCACAGCACAAGTGAGGGTGGAAGTGCTTCTGCCCCATCAGTGCACTCTGTGGGTCCTGCTCTCACACTTTCACACTTTCACACACACACACACACACACACACACACACACACACACACACACACACACACACACACACACACACACACACACACACACGCATACACAGTATGGGCCAAGCAATAATTAAAAGCAAAAGTAAATCAGTGGTTGTTGGATGTTTTATGCATCATTACAGTCCATGGAACACTGCACCACAAGTGTAGATCATCGTTGACAGGTCTCATTTTCTGTAAAGTGAAGAAGCTAAATGGAGACCTCCATCCCTATATTTTGCACATATTAAAATGAGCTTCAGCGAGTGCGAATGCCTGTGTTTGCATGTATGCTCATAATGCATATGAAATAAATAGGTCTGTTTCATGATGTGTTTGCTTTTTGTTTCTATGTAAGTACAACAAAGACCCTAAGACAGTCACCTCAGGTTGGTTGCACATCTGTGTGAATGGTAATGTAGCATTTGTGAAAGTGTCAGGGGAGAAACCTAAGCCGCCGCTGGCTCCACAGGGCTTTACCAATTCCCAGAGGTCCCAAACCCAGTGAGCTCCAGCGTTGTCCTGGCCTCATTTAAAATCTCCATCTCTGTGCGTCTGCCATGCCCTCAAACCCTTGGAAGGCCTTCTTCCTGCCATAAATGTCATAACCCTTTCTCAAAAGATAAATGATGCTGCAGCCATGAGCCAAATGAGATAATCTAAAATCAGCAGCAGCATCTTGTTGTACCTTCTATCGCTCTGTGGTATTTTTTCCCCCCCACAGGATGTAGTCAGAGCTGTTGAATCTGTGCAAGCGTGTCAAAAGAAATACTCACCTGTTTGTTTATGCATTTTGAAAATGGGCACCAAAGGCTTTTGCTTAATTGCTTAAAACAATTTCATATTTCATAAAATAATGATGGGGCTTTTTTCCCAAATTTTGGAGAATAATTGTGCTTCTTTCAGTTCCTGTTTGACACAGAAAACCACCGTGTGCATTTTCGAAGTCTCCAAAAACTAAATGCACTTTACGTAACGTAACAACAAATCTTGACATGCATCAAAGTCTTCTTCATGTAAATTTTAATGTGTGTGCGTGTGTGTCAGTGTTGATATTAGGAAGATGTTCAATACCTACAACAAGGCCTCCTCTTTCATGTTCATAATTTTAATTATTTTCAGATAAGGATGTTATGTTTTAAATATTCTAAAAATAAAACTACAGCTTATTTTCACACAGGCAAATGTCAAGTGGTTAATAATGATGATTTAATGATTACTTCCCACCACTGAGAAAAGTATAAAAGTCATGTCAGAATTTATCAACATGTGTCAAATATTTCATACAAATTCAAAGTGATAATTTTGTAGATTTGTAGCTTATATATACAGTGATTAATAATACAGTCACTGCTGCTCCAAAGTTCATTAAATAAATGCCTCTTATAATCAATAAAAATGAGACTTTGCATTCTTGATAACAGCATGAATACATCAAAATAAATTGTATCAGAGGTGGCATCATGTTTAATACCAAAATTACCTCAATTTATGCTCAAGAAATGTGTTAACTTCTCTTATAATTAAGTCACCCTGTAATGTAGAGTACATTGTGACATTTCAGAATGATAAAACAAGCAGAAGAGGTTTTCTTATCTACAGTTATCTTTGAGTTAAAGGAAGAAGTGCAACTTTTTGGCATATCTATCTGATTCTATGTTAACGTATTTTTGGTAGCAGTTCGTGACCTGTTTCTGCCTCGTGGTGGCTTAAATTTGATTCTGTACTGTGCTCACACTTTGTGGCAGCAGGCCACACACACATACGCAGACGCAAGCATATACTCGTGACCTAGACTTTCATTTATATCCCTGTACCCCTCCAATAAAAATATACTCGTCTCTAAGAAACCTTTCGATATCAATGAAACACATGTGCCTCAGCCAAGGTGCATACTTCTCATTCACTCTTCTCGCAGTTCCAGAAAAGTGATTGAATTGTGAATGGATGTGATTATGATCTGCTGTCAGAGTCTGGGGCCAGATCAGACAGATGAAGGTGTGCGGATGCCAAGCCAGCTGTTGTTGGCCATGAATGGGTCTTGGCTAAGTGACTAGCCTTTCAAACAGACCTTATCTCCTCTGCATATCGGATGCTGGAAGCCCCTGGATCATAGTGTTGGCTCTTTACAGTGTAGCAATTTTCCACCTGTACACATGGATCACAGACACACATGGCCAGCTGGAACACAGAGGAAAACTCCCCCAAAAGATCTGCGGAGAAATGATTAAAAAACTCTTCTTAAGATTGTGAGAATATGCAATCACACATTTTTTATACTTGTTCTATGTGTCAAAACTCACTATAGTGTCAGTTCACTGCATGTGCATGTCAGGCCCGGGTTTCGCTGTGATGTTTAAACCAGCACGGTTTTTCCACTGGTATCACAACATCTTCTGTAGTAAACGTCACACTTGATGTGGCCTATTTTCACAGCAGTTATGACCATAAGTTGGCCTGCGTGGGAGTGGAAACAAAGGTGTGCATTTCCCGACACCTACCACTTTTCACCTAATGAGAAATGGTAGATAGAAAGCCACACTAAAAGAAGTGATGCCTTAGAAAAAAAAATACATTCTTCTGTAAAGCTGTTATGAAAAAAAACAACATTTAAAGTTAAAGAACTTTTTTCTTTTTTTTCAGTTGTGTGTGGTTTTTTTTGTGAAAACTCGTGAAAGAGTGTGGGAGAGTCGATAATTATTTCAAACTGTAGCACAAGCACAAGCTCACACTAGCACAAAACATATCCTTGGTGTGCTGCAGAGGAGAAGTGTGAGGGGTTGCACAGGAAGCTGATGATCACTATCATGACTCACTCCAGCAAAGAGAGAGAGATAGAGAGAGGCTGAGCAAGTGATAGGTATCAGTGGGCAGGGAAAACAGATAGCAGCACCTTGGCAGCTGTTGCCAGGGTTACCGCCTCTCGTCAGCACACGCAGGAGCGTTGCTCTTACAAAGGCAAGGCCAGAGCACTTCTTAAAATGTGCTGGGTGGACAGCAGAAAACCCTTGAACAATTGTTCGTAAACTCTCTGTGTTGTGTTGTGTTAATCGCTATATTGTTCGTGTACAAGCATGTGCGTATGGTAGGGAGTCTTCCTTGGCAATTCTGCCCCTTACAGGGCAGAACTGTGAGATCCTTATACTGATTTTAGCTGTTTTGGACTTTGCATCACCTTAAAAGAGGTCAGTGTATGTGTGTATGTCACAATCATATCAGAGTTTCTATTTCCCCAAAAGTAACGATGGAGAGGGTAATGGCTACAATATGCTTGTTTTAATGTGATAAGTGGTCTTTCTCTGCTTTCCCTGTATGAAAGCAAATTCTTATGATTTGTACCATGTTTTTTTCTCTTCTTTTTTCTTTTTTTTTCTTCTGGTTGTCACCATGTTAAAAACCACTTGTCTAGTGAAACTCCGCTTGAGCTTTACGCCTTTGTAGTGCAGACACTGTGGGAAAACAAGGTTTACTTTTTACATAAGTTTAGGTTTATCTCTGTGGTAAAGAAGGCTGAGGTCAGTTTTGAACTGACAGAAAAAAAAATCAACCTGTGTTCCTCCTGTGAAGTCTTGCTACATAAGATCCTTCAAAGAGAAGCGCTGAAAGGAAAAGCCTGGAAATATTTGTTCTTAGTGTCAACAGGTCAAATTCAATGAAAAGACTCGAATACATGAGTGACTGGATTAATGTATGCTACATGTGTGTAAGGCCACAGTAATGATTCGGGACTGGATTGACTTGGACCTGATTGGACAGACTGACTAAAAAATATATAATTTTGATATTTTCTGCAGCCCTACCCTGCAACCTACGTTAACCAGAATGGCCTTGAGAAGTGAAAAATGCCCCCACTCGCTCTATTTTAAACACATGATTTTATGTATGTGTGCCCACTCGAGCTACGTGTGCATATCATATACTCCTAAGGACAGTGCTTAACCTAACAGAGGGATTACCAGCTGTCTGCAGGATAAACACCTTGGCCACTTGTGCTGACACTAAAGTGCCAGACCTGCACGAGTGCATCTGTATACACACCCACAAGTGAGTGTGTATAATCTATAGAAACACTCTTATAGCGTGTTGATACTGAGGGTGATTTATGGGCGGCTCAACAGAGACTACTGTATAAACTATTGTTTTAATCCTGCCTGCTCTGGGTCATTACCTTGTTAATGTCTGTCTATATAACTCTGCATATTAAGACAGCCATTAGCGTTTGACTAATGGCTGATTCTCGGTGCCCTGGGCTGCGTTAAAACAGATCCCTGTCTCTTGACGCAGCTTTGACTCAGACACATAAAGGTGCAGTGCTACCAGTGTCTTGCTGATCTTTTAATCAAATGAGAGATTACCCTGTTTAACAGGCTGTTCTTTTAAGGTTTGTTTTTCCTACTTCCACTGATGGGTTTTCTGTATTTCATTAACCACCATGTTTAGAAAGACAAGAATTATAGGTTAATTTTGTACTGTTTCCCAACTACAAAAATATTAAATATTTTGGATCTTAAATATCAGTTTATCTTAGGGAAAGTTTTTATCTATCAACGAAAAGTTTTTACTGTTATTGAAGCTGTATTTTAGTTTTTTTTATACATGCTTGCAAAAGAGATTGTGTAAAGTGACCACAGGTATTATACAGCACTTTCACCACACAACTCTTCCCGCCCAAAGGTAACAATAACAAATTATCAACTGGAAAAATAATTCTCAAATTTGAGTCTTACCAAGCTACCAAGCTCTTTTAACAATTTTTTCTTGTTCCAGCTTTGTAGCGCTAAAGCAACAAACGTTCACTCCTAGACGACTTTCACGATCCTCTTAATAGGCCAGCTCAGTAACGTGGCATTTCTTTGTCACCTTAGTCGTTTATATGTGATTTGTCTTTTCTTTTCAAAGCAACTAAAACAACAGCAAACCGGCAGAAAATATTAACACGTATTTTTATGTTATGTGTTTAAATTACCACCAATTTTGTCATGATCACAGCTTCACTTGACCTTGTGAAAATAAAAAAAAGAGTGTGCATGTTGCATTGTGAAACAAGAGTCTGAGAGAGTTTGAGCTCAGAGATACAAAACCTTCCTGTGTTTGCAGCTACTTAAGTCGTGCAAGTGGGCTCTCTGATCTCACATCCAAAATCAGCCTGAACGGAGTAGTTTAAGTTTACGTGTGCAGTTAAAAATGCCATCAGCAGAGGGCAGGCTCCTCCTTCCACAGACAGATGGAGCATTTCTGGTTATGTTTGCTGCACATATTACCTTGCTGCATAAACACCGTGCCACTGATTGACACATTGACTCCGACACTCAGTGTCATGTTCACTCAACCACATTTTTCCTTTGTGCTTTCTCTCTTTTGCTCTTTTGCTTTTGCTTCAGTCAATGTGACTGCTGGTGTCTTTTTCTGTTTTCTGTACTTCTTCCCCTCTTCTCTCTCTCAGATATGCATGTGTGTGTGTATGTGTGTGTGTGTGTGTGTGTGTGTGTGTGTGTGTGTGTGTGTGTGTGTGTGTGTGTGTGTGTGTGTGTGTGTTGTCTGGTCTCAGTGACAGTGTCTGCAAGTTAACCAATCGCAAGATGAGAACAGGGTCCAGAGAGGGCTCAAAGGCCATGAGAAAGACTCGGCCACCCCTCCGACACCAGCAGCCGCTCCCCCTTAAGGAGCGCTGGTCTCACCCCTGCCGACGTTCTGACACACACACACACGCACTTGCCCCATGTGCTAAACACAAACACGAGCACACACACTCACATGCATCACACTGGTGTAAAACTGACTAATCTTTAGAAAGAAAAAAAGACAGGAACTCTACTACTACTTTTTGTCGATTTATTTCTGTAGCCAGAGGTCATAAAGTCACAGATAAGCACTGCTGGTTGATTAATAAATAGTTTGTTAGTGCGACCATGCAAATGAAGCAAAACACGGCTCCTGCTCATTTCCCAGGGTCAAGTTCCCCATCTCACTTTAGCGCTTTATCGTCACCACAAACACATTTTCTCATGTGCTAATTTCCCCTGTAGCAATGATGGCAAGTCTTAGCATTTTCACCAGCTTTGCTTCCCAAACTTTGATTCTGACAGATTTGTGTTCTCCTGCTGTATAATGAGCAACATGCACAAACTGGCACAGTGGCACATTCCTCTACTGGTCTTCATGTGTGTGTTTTTGGTGTGTGGCTCTTATTATTCCTTTGTACGTGCATCTCTTGGTGCCCCAGAGGCCTTCCCAGCATTGATAGCTGTTTACCCAGCTATTCTAGTGTCAGCTATCTTCTCATCAGCAGCTTAAAAACACCTTAAGGTGGAAATGTGTAAGTAAGTGGAAAAAACTAGCAAGTGCAAAACAGGAAGATATTATGCCTCACTTCGTAGTTGTTGTTTTTGATGTTGTTTTACTACCATGTAACATGTATCATATAACATCCATCTCTTTAACTTCAACTAATATCCATTAGTTGAAGTAAAAGTAATGTGTTTTTTGCCACTCCTATATGTGTGCCATAACCTGTACATGAACCCTAACCTTGGTGTTTCAAGAGTGCTGCCACACCAGGCAGAAGTGAAAGTTGTGGGTGTGTGGCTTTGTGTCAACCTGCTGTGTGTGTATTTCTAATCATGTGCCTATATGTGTGTCTTTTCATACCCACATTTGTACAGACGGCATTTTGCTGCACCTCTGACGCCTGCCTCTCTTTTTGTTCTCCAAATTCTCTCTCATTTTCTCCCTTTGTGGTGGGCATGCTCACTTCACTGTGGTCACACATACGCGCACTTTTGCAGTCACACAGAGGCTAAAAGTCATATGCAGACACTTTCATATACACACTGTGGCAGGTCGGCACGTACTCTGCCGGATTTGTGCACGTATCGTCGTTTGCCCCCTTCTTGTAGCCGTCACTTTTGCATGGGAAGGCACATGTGTTCAATTTCACATACTCGCTGATACGTTTTCTTTGAGTGGATGCGATTGCGAAAGCAAGTTCACTCTTATTCCTTACATGCTGCATGATTTGTCTTTTATGTCCGCAGAAAGATAACAATTGTCATGTGTCTTTGTGGTTTGCAGGGAGAAACACGAGATGTCCACTGGCCTCTATCAGCATGAGAGCAAAGACTGTTAAACAGAGAATGTTGAGTGCAACTGTTTGGCAGTTTTTTCACACATTGTGAAGATCGAAAGAGAGGAATTTCTCATTATGAAACTCTAATACCATGTTAACGTGCAATACACAATGACAGTTGACTGAAACCCTGGTATGGTTGTTTGCTGCCAGTATTTGTCTTGGAAACTGCATCAAATGTGAGATGATGATTAGTTTTGATAGTCATTTGCTCAATAAACGTCAACCAAATTTCCCTTAAAATAATAATACATTAACATGCTGTAGGGCAACCTGTCAAGCTATTTCCTCTAAAGAATACAAAGATGGCAAAGTGCTGAAAAAGTGTACAAAAAGAAAAAGAAAACATCACCTGTTATAAATAATGGACATGAGATTTAGACTTTAAGCTCATAATACAAATTCGTCACAACACATATTTGGTGTACCTGTGCGATTTTTAAAAAAGAATAAAAACTAGAAGTTTTTGATGGTTTTTCTGGGGGATTACAAATTCATGATGATTTATTCATTGTGAAATTCACTATCTAGAGTTGGACAATATCTTTTACCACAAAGAAGCCTTAAAGTGTTGCAATGTGCAATCTTCCCTTGTGCCATATATGGTCACTGACATGAAGATACTGTATAAAGACATCAAAATTGGAGAAAAAGACAAATACTCAGGGGCTAAAAGTGCATGACCAGCCTTTTACTTCTCAGTAAAGCACAGCTGAGACTGATTCAGCCATTGATGGAGTTTCCAGCAAAGGCCTTCTCAATTTTCTGCTGCCCTGCCAATAACCACCAACCCCTCTCTCTTTCCTGGCTTTAGCCCTTACCCAGGGGCAACCAAAATTAGGCCCAGGGGGCTACAAGGGGGTCAAAGGAATCAACAGGAATTGGTGTGTGGGTGGCAGTGCCAGGGGATGGTCGAAGAGGGGAAAGGAAGAAGAAGATGGTGGGAGGGCATTCCTGAGGCCTGCAGAGAGGGAGGACTTACCAGCAAATCGAGTGAAACATTGTGCGACTCAGGCCCCAGTTGGGGTGAGTGGGTGTGCAAGAGGGCAAAGGGATGGAGAGAAAAAGAGGGAGGAGGAAAGGCAAGCATGAGTGCAGGGAGTGCTAGTGGACACAGTCCAGGCTCGCAGCACAGGAAGTCATTCATATTGGAAAGCGCTTGTTGCCGGCTCCTACTGTCCACTCTGCAGCAGAGTCAGAGTGTACAGTTACTCAACTTCTGATCCTGTGTCAAACCAGCTCCTACTCAAAGCACGAAACTAGTAAATGGCTCTTAAATAGAACATAATGTAGTATGACACACTGTATTTCTGATTAGGTCATGTTGTATTTTTTTTTTCATTCTGTCTTATGTAGGCTTGGACCTCTCTAGACTTTAAGTAACTTAATTTGTAGCGCATGCAATGGCTTTTAGGTGAACTAGATCAGAACTGGATTCGATGCCAGTACTGATATTTGGAAGCTTTAAAGAAATTAGATAATGTTATACTTTTGATTATGAGCAAGACAGCTAGTAAAATAAACAAGACCGTTTTGTGCAGTGGTCTGTTTCCAAATAACCTTAACCATGCTGTATATTTAATGTTCCTGTATTGCAAATGTAGCGTTACTTATTGGAAACCAAATATACTGACATCCATACAAGGCCCATTAGCTGGAGTATGAGCATGTCAAAATATACCTATATTGTATAGTATACCGTTTAGTCTGATATGTTGGGAATAGGTAGTTTTTCCATGTCTAGAGAGAATTATTATCCCCAATATACTGGATTTTAATTATCCCACAAGGCAACAAGTTAAGCAACTATGCCATGTTTTGCACAAATGTGCAAGAAGATGTATATTGCATTCAGATTAAATACATAGATTGAGTCAAAGGTGAAAGATTTAATTGTCACTATTTTTCAAGTCTTCCAAGCTTAATGTAAAAGCCATGTGGGTGTGTCAAGAGGACCCATCAGTTTACTAGCAGTTGGTTGCTGAGGTCCTGTGCGGGTGTGTGTGTCACAGAGTGATGAGAATGGATGGGGATGAACAGTAATTTTTTTTTTTTGGGGGGGGGGGGAGACAGATTGCACTTTGGCAAGGAAATGCTGCTCTGTGCCAGAGAGGTCTGCTCATCTCATTGCCCACTCGCACACACAGACACACATTATATCCTAACTCCCTCACTTAAGCCCATTTCCTTTGCACAGGGCATGGGAACTCCTCTGCTCTCTCTCCTCCCACTCTCCCCTCTTCCTCCATATCATCTCTGTCCTCTTCTTTGCCCTCTCTCTTGTTGTCCTCTCTACCCCTCTTCTTTACTTCTCTCCATCGCATCCTCACCTTGTCTTGCCCTCGCTCGGTTGCTTTCTCTGGTGCCCCTTCTTTCCCCGCGGTCCTCCTGTCCTCCTCTCGGGCTTTTTTCTTCGAGTGTCTTCTCCTCACTTGTTTTATTTCCTGCCTCCATCTGCGCCCAATTTATCTCAAGCAGTGCCTGTGTTTTTTCCCGATAATTTGTTTTTGATTCCCCAGAATTAGAAAAGCATTGTGTGCACTCTCAGTAAAGCGAGCACATATACAAACGCATGCATACACATGCGCTAGCACACACGTACGCACACATTTTTATTGTATTATTCTATAAAAGTTCCTATAAATCACTGGTTATTAATCGGCCCCAGACGGCCGTCCCCCTTTTGCTCCCCCTCTCCCTCTCCGCACAAACACAGACCAGATGCATAGGAAATGGGATGGCAAAAAGGGCACCCAAGAGACAGGCTGCACTTTTTTTCATTTTTCCCTCCTTCTCCTTCTTTTCTCCCCCTTCCCTGATTTCTGAGAAGGTTCATTTATGTAGCAATGCCCAGACCCCAGACTCACAGAGGAAATAAAGTTTAAATTAAAGTTTAGAAGAAATAAATTACATAATAAATACAGATTGTTATCTACTGCCAAACAGCCCGGTGTGTGGGACAGAGGTGAAACGTCCATCCTCTTGAAAGCAAAGTGTTCAGCTCCAGCTGTTTGAATTAGACCCAGTTTATCTCAAATATGCTTGCGTGTACGACCACACATTTACCAAGCTTATGTCTGTATTCCATTAAGCTCTAGGGAGCTTAACCGTCTTTTTGTAATGGGTATACCACTTCCTAGGTGTGACTAGTACTGTAACTCACACCTGTGCAACTGGATTGATCTGAAAGTCAGTTTTGAACTGTCTGAGACATCTGTGTGCTCCTAAGTTGACCCTCGTTTATGAGTGCCTACTAGACAACCGGTTTCCTTTCTATTAGCTCAGAAACTTTCATATTACCAGCTTTCACCTAATATCTCACACACCTGTGCTCAGCGCACTGAGACAGAGCAAAAAGGGCAAGTAACCGCCAGAGAAAGAGAGAAAGACATTTGCACTTTGAGTAAACTGACTTTAGTGAGAGACACTGAAGGCAGAGAAGGAGAGACAGGGAGGATATGGATGTAATGTAAGTCAGAGGACGTATCTGTCCCGCCCTGTCCTGCAGTGCCTGGGAGCCTGGATGATGTGAAGCGGCTGAAGTGAACTGTTCACAGAGAGCAGGCAGAAAATGTGAGAAATGTGCACGTTGGCTGCAGGGATGAGGGGGAGAACGCTGGTTTTTCAGGCACGCAGGGACAGCCTGCAGAGTTCTGCCAAGAGAAACATGGTGCTGTGTTCCTTGCAAGAGCTATGAAGGAGACATAAGAGGGAAGGGGCATTAGGAAAAGAGAGGAAAGAAGGTGGGTGGGTGAGTAGAGGGGACGTGAAAAGGACAGAGGGTTCCCCAGGGCACCGCCAACTAATGCATAAGATATTTAAACAGATGACATATCTTTGTGTGTTGATCGTGAAACAAAATCTTTGTTGTAAAATTTGTTACAGCTCAGTAATCACGTATTAAAACCACCGTGTATTGCTTCAGAGCATATTGCAGATGATAACCGTATATTACTTCTGGTTCTACATGTGTAAGTTCTTTCGAAGTTTGCACTAAAGATAAAATCTTGAGCTGTCCAAAGAGCTCTATGAGGCTGTCAAATGCATAATGTTTTGTCTGTAAGAGATAGGCTGATAAGGGTAAGCAACTGAGCCACAGCCAAGGCCCAGATGTCCACTTTCAGCTGTCCTGGCTGACCACTGTCTCGCCTGCCAACACTCGGCTGAATATCCCCACATCACTGCAAATATGTAAATATGTTGACTTGGAAGGATGTCCTCTTCTCTTCCGACCTTGTAGCACTTTTGGAGAGAAGCAAGACAGAGGAGAGGAGAGAAAACAGGTCCAGTATTCCATATAAGGGCCTGCTTTGGGCTCAAACACCAGCTTCTCATCACTTTCTACTCCGCTGGGCCATTACACAACTTGGGGAACACATACAGGAACCCTAACCTTCAACACTTAGTGTACACACTTACACGCACATATACACACTATGTGGTGAGATGTGGAGCTCTGGGTGTAAGATTCAAATGGACACCTTGGGTAGTGTACACTCTGTTCCACGCTAAAGTGAACTGATGCTTTTGCCACAAGCAGAGTTCAAACTGTTCTTATTATAAACAGATTTGAAACCAAGTAACGAAGTAGGATAAAGTTACTCAGCGTCAAAGGAACAATTTTAAAGGATTTGTAGCTAACATATTTCCCATTTACTTCATCACAAGTCAAACTTTTTACTCCACTGTATTTATATGAAAAGATGAACCGCAACCGCTATCAAATAGTATCCATATAAGTTACAACCTTTTGCATTTTAAGTACATTAAACATGGTAACCTTTGAATTTCTCTTTTATAATCTTGAAAAGAGAATACATTTTTGTACAATAGGAATTAATGCTATTACATTTTGCAAATTGTGTGTACTTGTACTTGTGTACTTGAAGATTGCATTGGCTGACAACTAATACACTTTGTCCTCCACTTTGTCTCTCCAACTTTCTTCTGCAAGTACTTTGCACAACATATGTTTCACTGAGTAGGTTGCAATCAATAATGTTGCTTTTTACACATCGAGAACCTAACTATTTTTTAAGTGGTCATTTTACAAGCTGAGGACTTAAGTTATTAGTGCTTTTTTATTACTGTTCATTTCTTCACATATTTTACTTTGGGGTAGTGCTACATCTCTTAAAACCAATATCAGCCCAATTTAAATATTTCTGACTTTGGTGTCCCCTTGTGGTTGTGAGTGGTGTTCAATCAAAAAAAAAAAAACTTGGCATGATCCCTCATCATAAATGAATTAACTTAAGAGCTCTGATATTAACAGGCTCAGAACAACAACGATAATGCTTTTTCTTCTAGTGCTTGAACCTGTAGTGCAAGTGCGCACTTACTGAAAGTATGTCTGTATATTTCTTGATTGAGCAAACACATGCACATGCTCTGTGACAGACAAATACTGGAGAAGCCACCACCTCTGTTTCCCATGCTAGGCAGTCGAGTACTGTATGTAGTAAGTCTATTGCTCATCTCTGTAGCAGCACCTCCCCGCCTACAAGCCTCCTTGTCCCCACTGAACTCTGTGTGCCCTTTCAGGCCCGGATGATTAAAAAGGGGGAAGAAAAGACAGAGAAAGACAGAAACCTCACTCATTCTCATTTTCCATAACTCTACCTCTTTGCTTGGTATGTGTGGTTGGTTGACTGTGTCTATGTGAGAGGTGTGTGCATGCATGTGTGTGTATGTGTGTGTAGTGGTGGGTATATTCATCCAGGCCTCACTGGCTTGTGGGTATTGGCTTGTGGTTTGGGTCTTGGTGGGGAGCAAGGGTAAGGGTGGCGGAACACCATGGCTGCCACACTGCCACAGACATACTGGCACCACCGAGCCAGTACAAGTTCCTCTTTCCAAAATACGGAACCACCACTGAGTCTGAGCGTGTGCTTGTGTGTGCGTGTTAACATCGTGAGATTTAGCGATCGCCTCTGTGACTTTCGCTATCGCTGTCTTGAACTGATGAGTTTTCTCACAGATATAATTACATGTGCATGTGCGAGTGAAAAAAAAAGATCTTGTACTGCCTTGTGTAGTGTGTTTTTCTTGTGCTAAATTTCACACGTGACTTTGACAAATACAAGTTTCATTCAGAATTACAAACACAGGCATCCTTTAGTTGCTAAGGGGGTGGGTTGGTTGGGGGTGAAATGATGTACAGTGAACCCTAATTTCATTGTAAACAATAGCATTTGAAGAGGTTAACCAGAGCAAAGAGGTAACTTTCAAGACTTTGCCCTGAAGTTACGTTATTTTACAGATGGTAGCACTCCTGGCAGGCTTCTCCTCCTGCCAACCCTCTTCTTTATCGTTTCTTCCTTTCTCCGTTATTTTGCATTAGAGTGTGTTTGTGTCTCCTCTCCCCATCCCTCCCTGGGGCTGGCAGCAGTGTCTGGGCACTCATTTCAATGTTGGCCCTGAACCCAGCAGGATGTGGAGATCAGTGTGTGTGTGTGTGTGTGTGTGTGTGTGTGTGTGTGTGTGTGTGTGTGTGTGTGTGTGTGTGTGTGTGTGTGTGTGTGCATGAGCACGGGCATGTGCTCCTGTTCTTTTTTTTCCTCCTTTTTCTGATTTTGTGTCTTGGCTGACTTTTTTACCTCTCGAAGAATTTGGATAGGCTGTGAGATTTTTTTTTTCTTCTGCATGACTTTCAGCAGCGCTCCCTCTCTCACTCTGTTTTTCTCTTGCTCTCTCACTCCCTCTCACCCTGTGTCTGCTGTGGCTCCCAGCTAATAGATTTCATATGTTTCTGCAGTTGACATCAGTCTTAAACTATTTTACATGTGATCTGCGATATTTCCTCAGGAAATCTGTCAGATATTTATTAAAGGATAATAAAATAAACCTCCCTTGTTGTCCTTTTACCTTCCTATCTGTTGTCCTTTCTTTATTTCCCTTCTCCGTGCCCCTGTATTGTGTCCCGCACACTGTTGTCCTGCTCTCAGTAGCTGACTTGGTTCTATTAATAATACTCATGTGTTTTGCTTTTTTTGATCAGGAGACAATTTCCTTCCATTCATAAGAAATGCTGTGGGTCAGACAGCAAACAGGTTGGGTCTGTGTGGGCTGCTGGGGGTCTTCCCCTTCCTCTGTCTCCTTATCCCATTGACTTTTTATTGTGCTCTTCCTTCTTTTTTTCTATCATCTGACATCCAGTTTTCTTCCTTTCACTTCCCATTAGTGCATTTTCAGGTTTGGAAAAAATTACCTTTTTCCACTCTCTTTGACAGTATCACATATATTCTGTGTTGGCTTGTTCCAGCTCATCATTGAAGCGCTACAATGTTTATATAGAGCCATCATTTAGCCTGCAATATTTGGTAACCTTGGAAACTTGGTGGGATCCCCACTACAGCCTAAATGAAGGTTATATGGGTTGAACAACATTTGGCTACATAGCAGGAGTCTGTAATGACTGAACTACTGGTGGAACATCGGAGTTTAAAAGGGTTTAAAAGTTTAAACTTTTGCCTACATGTACTTCTTCCTCTCTTCCTCAAAACTTTTCCTTTTCCTTCTTTTCTTTTCCTCAGTCCTTCCTTCCATTCGATTGAATGACTTCTGTCTCTCGATTCGCATGCCTGTAAGGGACTGATGGGAAGCCGTCTTCACTCTCCACTGCTGTTTCCTTCACCTCTTCCTCCGCTCTCCAATTTGTCCCATACGTTACCTTACAGCAGCAGGGCTAGACAATCCAGCATGCCTGGAGCTGTCTCTGCACGTAATAGGAGCAATGCACTACCTTATAAAGACAGGTATTCACACTTAGAATAAAGCACCACTGCACAATGTAAGAGTTGACAGACACCACTGAAATGATACAGTAAACGTCACGGGGTTGAACAGACGCCATGCCGCGAATATGTGTGCACTCTGGTCAAGTCGCAGTGATGGTTAATGTAACCAACACCACCTTTTTGTTCACGCTCATCCCAGCACAGTCAGTTGTGTTGCTGAGCTCGATGAGTCCAGTGCGAAGACACACCTACACGCACAGGCTTATGCTGTTCATGCATGCACTCGGGTGTCTGTATCTTTTTTTCTGCAAGCAAAATTAATGAATCGGGTTTTGAAGTTGGTTTGTTGCTTCCAAGATTCCGTGTGAAGATTTGATATGAAGAGATAACCAAGGTTGGCGATAAGACTTTCTCATTGTAGAATTATTGCTTTGAGAATTGAGTTGAAAGTCTGTATGTAATATATCAGTGTTGCCGTTTGTTTTCTCTCTCTGTCATTGCCCGGAACAGCAGTGATGGAAAACAAACACATCAGCACTTGGCATTCTGAACCCTTAAATTGCCCTCCCTCCATCCCTCCCTATTTTCTTTTTCCCTTTCATCCTTCTCCCAACAGTACACTCATTCGGTTCTTTCTGGGGTCCCCTGGCTGTAGTACCCATAACTCACCCTGAGACACCAACACCCACACCATGCTCTCACTAACCTTTATAGAGGAGCCAAGACACAGCCAGAGAGAGGGAGAGACAGGGCAAATACTTTCTCTGCCTCTCTCACTGGGCCTCAGGCAAGAAAACAAGAGGAAGAAGATGGACTGAAGGAGTGGGACCTGGTCCGCTCTGGGCACTGGGGATGGAAACCAAAGAACCGCGTGATAGATGATTTGAGGCACAAAAGGGAAGTGCGACATGCAATGTCATGAAAGTGAGGGTTAAGGTTGCAAGATGGTGCGATAGAGGCAGAGAGAGAGAGCAGATGGGGAGAGATAGCAATGGCAAAGGGTGCCTGTCTGTCTCCGCAATCATCTATGTGTCTGTCTATGGCGGATTTATGTGTTTGTTTGTGTCTTCGTCCTCAACTCTGTCACTTCCGTAATGCATTCCATATTTTTTGCCATCACCAGCAAGAGTTTACTGGCTTGATATAGCATTTCACAGTGTCTTTTCACTCTCCTCTCTCCAAATCCTTGTCAATACACACAGCCTACTGTAACCCTTAATTCTATTGACTTCTATAGAGGCAACATTTTCTTTAAAACACATAGTAATTACACAAGTATGTGATGCTTTAACTGCACACTCAGTCACACTGGGATCTTTTGGTTTAGGGTTACGGCTACAGTTGAGGTTGTTGCTGGAATTTGGATGAGATATGTGGCCCTGTGTTCATATTCAGGTATACTTTGTGCTGTGCAATTATGTGGTTTTATTTGTTTTGGTGTAAACTAAATTGTATCACTTGTGGACTGGCCGGCTGGCTACTGGCATCCGACTAGAAAACAGGATTCATTTTTAGCTTAGCTTGGCCTACACAAGGCTGGCATTTCACCCCAGCAGGCATCTGGGGCAACCCCATTACAACAAGGACCGCCTGTCTCAACTGACATAATAATGTGGATATTTTTATTAATTTTGTGCTTAAGTAATGTATAAAATGAGATTGTTTAGCTTTACATAAATGATGGTGGAATGAAGAAGTGGGAACAGAGGTTGCTGACTTGCATGACTGCAAATGTGAAAGCTTCGTTAGTGCAGATTTGCAATTTCACACCCACATATGAAGCAGCAGTGATGCCCTGTCCAGAATTGCACTTTTAGTTGCTGAAGCTTTGCATTGTCCCAAATGGGAGCTTGCAGTAAACAGGGTATGAAGTGCTCAAAAGAAGAATAAGTGGAGAAGCACAGGGACCAATGGCAAACTGTTGCCCAAGAAAATCCTAACAGATGAATCCTCTAGCTGCTCTACTGTACACGATCAAACAAAAAAATTCACACAATCAGCACTTTTTACTTGTGAGATCAAGACTGTGGCTTCAGACACAACACATTGCAACAGAACACTGCCAAAAAAAAACCCCACTGATGAGAATGTGTGAGTACAAGTTCACTCCCTTTGGTACCCGTGATCTCACTTCATCAAGGAGGATGACTGTGGCCACTTACTGTAGATTCCATCAAGACTTGGTGTGTATGGGCATGGCTTTATCAGAATTACTGAGTGCTGCATAACAAAGGGAGTGTTTAGAGAATGGGTATGCTGTGTGTTGTTGTAAGTGAGTGTGACTGAGAGGTTAGATACCATATGGCAATGAAGTCATCTGGCCGGGCCCTGCTCTGGAAGCCACACCCGAGCCCCAGCGAGAGACACAGGGCGCTGAGACTAAAGCGAAAACAATTTTTAATCGATTATGATAACCACCATCTAAATCAAGTCCTCTAAACACTCTTTAACTCCCCTGTTGTACTCCTTCTCCACTCCCTCACCTCTCCCAGTCTCATTTATTCCACCCCACCCCAGGGTATTCTGCTTTCTTGGCAGTACACCGCAGCAAGCCACCTGCAAAACCTCCCCCCACTTAATCACACATATTCACATGCACATGAATGTGCAACAGCAGCACACAAATGCAACTTTCTCAATCAGTCCGACACACTCATTGCAACATGCATTATGTGTGCGTGTACAGTGTTCACTGTTTCCTCTTGAGATCCTTAACTCTATTCCAAGATGTGAAGTTGTACACGTGTATATGTTGTTTTTTTTTTTTATCAGTGCATCCGCGCCAGGCCACATGCTACTTTTTTCCTCTTAAATAATTCTCTCCATTCGAGCTGATAACCTGTCTGACACGCATTTCAGGCAAACAGAAACAAGAGCTACCCCATGATGATCACATAAAAAGCTCATCGGAATTTACATTTCAGTACATCAGAAGATTAACCTATGAGGCAAAATGTGATTTTCCATCATAAATTTCCCCTTTATTTTGCAGTGCCCATGCGCTTTTCTTTTTGCACATTCCTCTTCCTTATCTCCCTCTTTTCTATCCCATTAACTTTGTTTATCTCTTCAAGTCCTTTTCATGTTCACTCTCTGCTTTCTCTAGTTATTGCCCTTCTCATAGGCACTGATGGATGTCTGGATATTTAAACAAGACCCTAAACTGTTGAGTAAGGTCAGTTTTATCATTTGCAGCCTGTGGGGAATGAAACTTGATCATACTAATATCTGTGCTTGCAGGATTTTGAGACAGAAAATTTAATATGCAAACAAGATAGCTGTTTAGAGTCTTAACAAAAAAAATAAAATCAAACGTTTACATTATAGGCATCGGGAGACATAATACAGAGCTGCCTCTCATGATCCAATAATAACCCAAAGTGTGATAAGCACCATGCCACAGCTCCATTAGTTGTTCTCTACTGTTCCTTTGATGAATGTGCCAAAGCCCATCTGGCTCAAACTCTGAGAAAAATGAATATTACACTTTCCATGGTTTGAAATGTTTAAATTCCACACTGTCACTTGCAGGACCTGTATCTCTGCCTGATGTACCAGAGAGGCTGCACTGACACCCTCGTAAATGGGTCACGTTGATTTGCCACGGGTCATGAGAATGAATTGACTCAGTTTAGTGAAAAGCAAGGCTGCATGTCAGAGCTCAGTGGGCTTTCGCTGGGCCGCCAACTCTGTGTAGTGTGCAAAGCACAGTGTCGCACAGTGCAGGGCTGACACGCCTGTGTTTGACTGATTATAAACCAGCAGTCACTGGGTAGTCTCACTACTCTCTTTACTGCTTGGGACAGACACATGGGCTTGTGGATGGGCTTGTTCAGTGGAGTTATAGCTCATCCTGGCTGTCTGCCCTGTCTGAATGGGCGCCCAGGTCAGAGAACGGGTTTACAAAAGACAGCGATGCACCTTTATTGTGTTTACTCTTGGTTCCTCTGAAGTCTGTGTCCGTACACACATAGGTATGACAGATAACTCATCAAGTGAACAGTTTATAGCTAATACTCGATTGGTGAGCAGGTGGTTTCAGAGAACAACTGACACTATGCTATCAGCTCAGTACCAGAGAGCAGAGGGTGAACAATGGCTACCTAATAAACATAGTAGAGTATCTGTGTGTGTTTTTCAAAAGTTTGTTTACACTTAAAGAAGACCACCCCCTCCACACTAAGGTAAAAAAAAAATACTAGTAGACTAATATAAAGAAAAATAAACTCAGCTGGTTTTTCAAAATATTTATCATGAACATAACCCTACGGCCTTCAAATGTTCCAACTTAACTGGAATTTTTTATTATTACACTAACTGTTTTCCATGTAAGGCGTGATCAGGAATTTCCACCTGCAGGTGATTCCACCTGTGGTCAAGGTCATCTTTTTATCTTGCCAGCTTTCCTTTTATATGTTTGCATTTTATAGGCTGACTCACCAAATTATTGGATTGCACTATGCACAGCCTTAAAAGGTTACTTTAGGTTATTTAACATATGAGAGATATTTACTTCATCCATAGGCCTGTACCTCCCATGCTCTGTGAGGTATTGCTGTTGCTATTAAAAGACTCCTCTGGTTTCAAAGGGAGGCTAATAGAAGTTACTGACCACAGTGTTAAGAGACACATCTAAATATAGCTTATTTACTGGGCAAAACATTAAGATTTGGTCTCTGATAAATCTGACAAATAACTTAAGAATTATCAAGTCATAAAATTATCACGTAGAAATGAACAGAATCCAAATAGGTTATTGTAGCTGAGTTCTGCAGAACAAAGCTGTAGCTGCCCCCAACTTCCAAATACTATTTCATGTCTGAATGAAAATATCTTCCATTACCTCAGCTGTTTTTTTAAATAGAGCAAGACACCAAACATTATGTGCAGAAGACTTCTGCATTGCTAGTTGTCTTCCTTCCTGAACCACAATGTCAAAGAACAGTTTCATTACTGCCTGCTTACTGCGCTAACTGACTTAACGTGTTGGCCTGGATGCTTATATAGCTTGGGGTGAAGGTAAGGACTTAGGGGAAGGGAACAGATTTCAACATTGTGCTCTTTAGGTTTATGTCCCACAGGGCAGAGGGTTATGTAATGAAATGGCTGCCACTCTCTTCACCATGGATGAGAGTCAGGGGACAAGTGAGTATCACACTAACTGCAGCATTCCTACTAAGGGATCTGTTAAGGTCATTCAGACTGGGGCGATGTCTGAACCCAAGGCTTGTGAGTGGCTCATTGCTTAATTCAGGAAAATCTGGCACAAATTTCTCATGCTGAAATGCCAGAGCAATGATTATCTATTTTAGGTATTTTTGTTCTGAGTGGTAGATATGTAGTCTGTACTAGAGTTGCTTTTCTAATGTGTTACAGCCTGTAAGTATGTGTGGATGGATCTGTAATCATTAGAGCTGTTTTAGAAGTGTAGTGTTCACTCTGTGAACTGGAGCAGTTGCAACCACAGAAAAACCACATGAGACCAGAAGTAGTGACGCAAGACAAACGCCGGAGTAAAGCCTGGGAAACTGTGTCACTGAAAGTGCAGCAGTGCATCTTACATCCTCCATGAGTCTGTTAGTACCATGTAATGAAACACTTGGATGCCTATTTTCAATAGTCTCAGCAAGTTACAGAGTTTTTTGTTATAAGACAGCAATTCCTTCATTTAAACAGGTCACATCGACAACTAGTACTTTCACTGTACATTATAAAGTACATTATTCTTTATATTATGTACAGGCTAGATTCAGAAATCACTGTGAATCCAATGTGAAACATGCGAGGTTAGATCTAGGAAAACTGGAACATCTGTATGTAAGTGAGCAATGATTATTTGTTTGTCCAAATAAATCCTCTATCTTGCCGACAGAATTATGCAATACTGGACTTTTTATTAAAAGCAGCAGGATGTGAAGGGTAAATGTTAAGATGATGATGAAGTTTTTAGTAAAGTGAAAAGCTTTGATTAAATGACTAGCTGCTTCATAAACACCTTTACAATTTGTGTATACTTACTACAATGAAACACAGAGTTTACTGACATGAGCTAATGGGTAGAATCCAAGAAAGACTCTGTGACAGTTCCCAGAGCAGAGCTATGAGGTGTTTTCTTTGGAAGGCACAAATATCTATGAGTAAACACTGATACTGGCAGAATCTGGAAATACCACAAAAACTAGAAAACAGTGTGTTATCATTTTTGTCATGCATCTGCCAGTCGCAGGGAGTTTTGGGTGTTTCACAGTTTGGAGGGCACACTTCTTCAAATCCACTTCTTCCCTATAACCTTCCTTGTTTTAGTTTTGTGTTTGAAATTTTGTTGGACAATAAAGTACAAGTTCACAAAGCCTAATGTGTAAGTAAGAAATTTTGCTACCTGAAGGCAGTCACCAGTATTAGCTTCCTCTCCAGTGAGTCTCTTGCCACACATCTCCTGGATAATCCTCCTGGAACTGAATAATACTGAGAACCATCACAACAGTGAGCTGGCTAGCATGCTGGTAGGGAAAAGCAGCAATATGCTGAATAGCTAGCCCCCGGGGATAATGCTTGCCAGTTAGCAGTGATTGTGAATAATTTCAAGATTTTGAATTAAATGCTTACATGTAATACCTTTAGGACATGTGGAGTTTGATGTTGACACTACATATCATGCAAATAGAATAAGTTAGCATTAAAAATGTATGATACAGCCACACCACGAAGATGGTTAGAAAACATGCTATGAGTCAAGAGGGTAAAGGTTTAGGTCAAAAGGTTAAACTTTGATTAATTGGTTTTGTGAAAGTTAACAGCTTCCATTTAGTTGTTCTCAGCAATATATTCATAACATTTCTAGTGCTGGCTGCCATGTCTGCAATGCACAGGCACTCTCTGAGAACTAAACAGTTGAATTCAGATATCAACCAAAAGTTAAATGAGAGAAATAGTTAAGGGTTGGCTAAGCAGTGTCATGAAGCATGGTACTGTTTTGTCAAGATGAACTAATGCCTAATATGTAACCAGTAAATAATGAATCATTGATTGAGTGATTGAAATAATTGATAGGAAAGATCCCATTTATGTTTGAGGCAAAGTGAGCAATAAGTGCAGACTCAAGGGTTACAATGACTGAAACCTTGAATGTTTGTGGCTTGCTGTGATACTCTAGGTATGACACACTGACTAAGCAGGGTCAAATAAGGTTAATGCTACAATCCACAAAATTCACAATTTTTTTTAAAAAATTTACAAAAATGGAAATTGAATCTGTTGCACTGTTTTGTTTTGGGGTTTGTTTGTTTTTGCATGTCATTCTAGTTTTGTACTTTTGTCATTTTAGTACTGTAAACTGTAAGGGTAGTTTTTGTGTCATTGCACAATCTAATAGCTGTATTTCTTAAGTGTAAGCATTAGGAAAATCAAGTGACCAACAAAAGAACCGTGTGTGTGAGGTTTGGTATGAGAGTGTTGTCGTATGCATATCAGCGTGTGAGGGCATGGGTGTGTGTTTGAGAGGCTCAGCGAGTGGGAGAGTCAGGCTCTGCTGGGACTCACAGCTGTTTCATGGTGCTGTTCCAGGAAGCACGGCTGGACTTGTTGGTGTTTACTGGCAGCCAGTTTGTGTGTGTCTGTGTGTGTGTATCTTTGCATCATTTTTTTTCAGACTGGGTGTTGGTCCACTCTTGTTTGGCCACTCATCCTCTCTTTCCCAGCTGCCCTCACACGACTCATCTTCTTTTGAATTTCATTACATTAAACAGCGGCTCAGAGCCATGTTTGTCCAATAGCAACTATCCCAGCAGAATGATGCATTTACTCTGTTGCAGATATTGTCATTGTAGTTTCAGAGTCACATTCTCAATCAAAACCTTATAAATAATTTAAGTTTATAAACTTAATAGTTTCAGAATGAATTTTCAGTGCTTTGATCAAGTATCCATTAACACTGAGGGGTATGAACAAAAGTTTGTATCACAGCATTTTTTAAGATTCTGCCCTGTTTATCAGTCTTATGATTACTGCTACATGAGTGCATTTTCATATCTTTATAGTGGCTTATACTACTATCAGGGCAACTGAAATAATATGGACAGAGAAATGCTATGTAGTTAGCCTGTTTAGAAGTACCTAGTCATTAGGGAAACATAATGAGCCTCAAGTAACATGTTATCTTCTCATCACCTCAGTGGCCAAACTGCTCGGCGCCATTCTGATCTGAAACTAAGAGATGATATGATAAAAATCGGACAACAGCTCATAGCAAAATATGTCTTACCTACATGAATTACCGCATCTCCTGTCTCTCTTTTTAAGCCTCCACATTTTTTCTTTGTTTTTGACTGTTCTGTAGTGAAGATGCCTCAGTGTACCTGTTTTACAGACTGTTATGTTCTCTTTCTAAAAAATATTCAACAATGCTATTTATAGGGATGGGAACTGAGAACCGGTTTTTGTAGCAAACCGGTTCAATTCCTTGGAGTTGTTAGTCTGCCAGTCTATTGATCTTGGTTATCAGTCCCACTTTGTTTTGGTGTGTGGGGACTGTGGCTTAGAAGTTTATATTGTTAACTGGTAATTATGAGACAGTTGGGTTCAGATCATTTCTGTGGAGAAATGTGAAAATAATGTAATATAGTGAATTACTTTCTCCTGAGAGTAATTAAGTGATGTGATGCATTACTTTATGAAATATGTTCTATGTAATATGTGTGATACATTATGGCTTTTTGAGAAATGACCCCAGCACTGATCACAACAAAGAGGGGAAATAGCTCCAACATGCACAAAGTTTTGACCACACAGTATGTAATTATTCTGCGTGAATTTAAAGTCTATGATATGCTGCTCAGAGATGGTGGAGACTCTCAAAGCAGAGCAAATGAGAATTGATAAGGAATCAAGTGATAAGTCATATTGGTAATGGAAACCGAATATCATGTGTTGCAGGCAGGATGTAGGACTGAAATGCAGGACTTGGAGACTGAATGATAAACTAAAGGCGGCAGCTTTATTGCTGGAAAAAAAAATCTTAACATGAAATACAGGAAAGCAAAACTAGAAACGCAAACATGAAACTCAAACTAAAAACTGGGAAACTTGAACATTACCACAAACTTAAAATACCACAAACACAGCACAGTGAGGGTGTGAACAAATGTCAACAACATGGGCAAGGAAAACAGAGGGCTTAGATACACACTCTAGTAATCAGGGAACGGGAGACAGGAGGGAAACACAGCTGGGAGAAATCAGACTTAAGAGACACGGACTTTCAAAGTAACACAGGAAACATGCCAGGCAGAGACCTGACACTGAACTTAACCTACACTAAACACAAGGATAATAATAATAATCAGAACAGCACAACTAAGGAATCAGAACCTAAACCATAATACAGAATAATACAAAAACAGAAGAAATAGAAAATGCTGGGTCAAAATGACCCAGAATCGTTACACAGAATCACTAAATTCTTATCAATTCCCATCCCTAGCTATTTAGTAGAGTAATTTAGTGAGTAAAATTATAGTGTTAAAACTTCTAAAACAGTTATAGGAAGATAGGAATATTAAGATGTGTCTTTAGCTTTTTTTTGTATCAGGTACACATTTAACTAAATGGGCAAAGAGGTACCACTGTACTCCATCGTATTTCACAATTATGCAAAATGAGCCACATAAAAAAGTTGTTTTGCTATCCTCTGAGTGCTCAAAGTATTTGCCCTCTTTCTGATTTCTTATTTTTTGCATATTTGCCAAACTTATACGTTTCAGATCAGCAAACAAATTTTAACCAGAGTAAATGCAAAATGCAGTTTTTAAATGATTATTTCAATTATTAGGGGGGAAAAGCTATGCAAGTGTATTTGGCTTCATGTGCACAAAATAACACAATCAGTTTCACCAGTATTAAAATATGTCCAGTGATCTGAAACATGCAAGTATGACAAATATGCAAAAACTAAGAAATCAGGAAGTGGGCCAAGACTTTTTCACACCACTGTAGGCGAGTATAGATGAATCTGATTAGATTTAGTATCTGAGATGCCGGATGTCAAAGGACTTTACATTTTTCCATGCAATTAAATCGCATATTAAAAAGTATCACATGCATGTGTTTTGTTTTGTTTTTACAATTTCCACTATATATTGATTAAAGAGTAAAAAAAAGGCTCATTTATATCAGTTTCCTTTTTGTTTCTTTGTTTTTTTTTTTAAATTTGGTTTAAAGTAGCCTCGCTATGACATCTATTAGGAAAAACAGTCTTTATTAAAATTTAAAGTTCTGTGTGCTTTGAGTGCACAGATAGCTGTGATACTGGTCTACTCCCTGCTGTATATGCCGCAGGTGATATATTGAAGACATAAAATCAAAAAACTTGTAACTACAAACTTGTTCTCTTTCCAAGCCTAATTCTACCTACACTATTTCACAGTGACAGAGACTGAGTAAATATTCCACTAAATATATGTCTACACGAAAAGAGCTGTGTATCTATCATGACACTGTAAGTCCCCTCAGTTACGACTCAGCCCCTTCATGGATCTTGTCACACTCTGAAAGGCCAGAAGAACAGACTAAACATGGTGACATGGTGAGACTGGCCTTTCTCCTCACTAAGCTCAGAGGTGTCTGGGCCAGGTGCAGATGGACTGTGTGTCTGTGCTCTCCTCCAGGTGATGTGGAGGGGAATGTGATAGCTAACAGGACATGATGTCAGTTGGAAATCAGAGTTTCAGTGTGACGGAGGGGTTTACCGTTATGTTGGTTCTCATGGAATGTTGAATGTTTCTCTTCACTTACTGTCCTTATTTTCACTGGGTTTCATGTTAAAAAAGGAATTTCCCCTGAAAACCCTCTGCGTAACACAGCAACCACAAGACTTGAGTGCGTGTGTTTAAGCGCGTGCCTGTGTGTGTGTGTAACTGTTAGCAGTCTTTTATAGGTGGGAATGTTTTCGCATTTCTTTTCTTTAGAGGACCAAATTTCTTTTGGTCGGAAAAATGAGGAACCTCTTTCACAATGAGGAAATTCTTGTGTTCATCGTGTAGTAAGCTCAGACCCAACTGGAAAGGTTTATTGGAAAGGAAAGAAAGGATTCCAATTGACCTAAATGAAGAACATAAAGGATAGGTTTTATCATCCATGATCATTTTATATAACTTGGGCACAAATGATTGCTTCGGGCACAAAGCATCATTTGATTACTTAACCTTCAACATAACCACGAGATTTTGGATGAAAACGTAAAGAAAAAACATTAAAATTTCCTTTTGTAAACATATGTCATCATCGATGTCAGCTGATGCTGTCACTGTTTCTCATATTGCTTTCTTATTCATTACTGTGGTGAGTAGGAACCACAATAGTTCCATATACACTGAAGGCTGAAGCTGTCAATGTCAGGTTGATAATTACGAACAATTATATGCCGCAGGTGTTACACTGTAGCATATTTTTAATTAAATTTGAAATATTATCACTCTCATGTTTGTCTCTTCAGACACAGGTCGTCCAATGTAACAATTATTACATGAGTGCATTTAAGATAATCCGTGTGAATATTTTGGGCATTAAAAATAATTTTTGGAGTCACCCGTTCACACTGACTGAAATTTTGCTGGACAACTTTACGGCACTTATTTTTTCGAACCAAGCTTAAGTTCTACCATTTTTTGGATCCAAATGAACAGATCTGACCAATCAGACCATTGCATTTGGCAAAAACTGCACTTATAGCTCCAAAGGCACACTGGTACTGAATATACAATGATATGGAAAAATGGTAAAATAATACCTGTTGTACCTTGGACACACAGCTATATGGAAGCCCATTTCCCCCACTAAAAACAAAAAACAAAGCGTCCTTTCTCATAATTTTTAGTTATTTTCTCAAAATTTCGAGAAAAGTAACTCGAAATTTTGACTTATTAACTCAAAATTTTGAGAACCGTAACTAGAAATTTCGAGTTAGTGCTGCCAATCAGTTATCTACGTGAATGATATCATTTCCTTGTTACTCGCAAGCTGAAGCCCTCAGCTACAGCTAAGCTAACAGTATTACAGCCAGTCATGAATGCACAAATTGCTGAGTATTTTCAGTGTGACTTCACAAATGATGAAATCCTTGTGTTATTAGCTGAATCACATGGCGTTACTATCAGCAAACGTACTCCCGAAAGCTCCAATTTGTTGCAATCCGGTTGTGAGTGCGCATTCCTCTGCACCACGTCCTTCCGGGTGACAAGAAAATGACGTTATTCGTGTAGATTACTGATTGGCAGAGCTAACTCGAAATTTCGAGTTATGGATACTTTTTTTTTTTTTGTGGTGGAAACGGGCTTCTATACAGTTAAACGCTGCTCCAGGTCTGAAGTTATTTCTCTACCTCCTCAGATGTTGTCCCAACTCTGCCAACGTCTCCATTCTCCTTGCTGCTGCCTTCTCTTTACAACTGGATGAACCCAGAATCAACAGCAACATCTTCTTTCATCTTGCTATTTACAAAGCTGAAAGAAGAAACTGCAGATCTCACCTTTTTATGTAGTTAACGTACTTTCAACTCTAAAACAGCAGCAGTTTTTGGATTAATGAAACGGAACAACGGAACAGATCTTGATCATCCTGCTACATAGTGTGAACGCTCCCGTAACAGGAGCCCTGAAAGTAAAATCAGTTTCTGATTTGACTGCACTGTGGACTGTACACACTAAAAATCAGAAACAGGCATACGGCACAACATGAATGTCAAAGCAAAGTCATGTTTATGTGACAGAGCAATAAAAAAAAACATTTTCAAATAATGCAAATAATCATGATCTAAATATTTATCAAAATATTCATGTTAATCATTTCGGCCAGAATCAAGCAGCCCTACCCAAGAGACGTTTTTCTGGCCAAGTCACGTCTAATCACCACAGGAATCTCTTAGGAATCTCAAGACTCACAGAATTCCTGTAAAATGTATTACACAGAAAGAAAAACAGATACTGAAAGAGATACCTACACCTATAGAAAGGTTGCTGTAGAGACTATTGAAAATTAACCAAATATTAAATAGAAATAGAAACAACTTTATGGTGAAAACCTCAGAAGAGCTGACAGGATTTAAATGTCCACCCGATAACTTTCTGTGTTTGTCACTGCAACGGAGCCTTTTGCATAACATATATCCATTTGATATATTGTTCACATTAAATTGTTGATAGGTCCTGCTGTTCTGTTTAAAATACAATTGTGTGTGTTTATGTATGTGTACATATGAGGGGGTGGGTAAGGGGGTCTATGAGATAGAGATTACATCAAGATAAGAGCAGTCAAAATGGCCTCGGGACTACTGCATGGACATCAGCGAGAGGAGCAAGAGGAAATGGGTCCAGAGGCCAGCTTCAGCTGTGTATATATTTTGCAGGGATTTGAAAGTGGCCGTGTACCCATCCTCCCCTGCCTCCCACCACCCGCTCCTTCATTCCCTCCCTCCCTCCTCCGCTTTGTTGGCCAGCGCCACTCCATGCGTCTCAGGGCAGATTTCTCCCACAGTTGGGAGTGCTGGGTTGTGTGGCGGCCTGTTTATACTGGAGCGTGGACTTCCTAGTGGCAGCCTGCACCTATCTAAACATCCCCCCGGCCACTGCTCCGTGTTCCCGGCCTCGCACAGCCTCCGCCCCACCTCCTCCTCCACCACCCGCTCATCCCCACCCGGCTCACTCTGCTCTCTCTCACACCCTCTTTCCTCCTTCTTTATCACTCCTTCACTGTGGGTCCTCTCATTATCCCATCTTGCTGTACCTCTTTAGATTTTTCTCTCTAATCACGTCTTTCCCTTTCTCATGTTCTTTTAGCTTACGTCTGTCTTCTTCTGACCGGATTTCTTCTTCTTCTTGTTCCTTATTTTTTTCTTTTTTTAATGGTTTGGTTTGGTCTTATAGTTCATGCTGTTAAAGAGCTGTAGAGGAGAAAAAAGTATGCGAAACTGGATCGAGAAAGAATTCTCGAAAGTACGCTTACTTCAAAATTAGAAGACTATTATTTTAAAACTTTAAAAATGTATTTACTTGTTGTATATGTTGCTAACTATCCATGATTCATGCTTTTTTTCAACAGTTTTTATTTTTATTTATCTCTTGATATGTCTTTTTTTTATCTTGATTGCACAAAACTGATTAGGCATCCTCAGAGTGGTGACATGCACATGATGCATCTTACATTAATATGTTAGAGAAAGATAAGATCCGTCACTTTGATAAAAAGCCTTAGAAACAAACTACAGCTGAGACTAAATGTCGATACATTTTGATTTCCATAATAAGCCAAAATTGAATATACTGAAACATGGTTACAGTGCCATGTGGAAGTAATCCCTGAAGTTACACCCACAGTTGTTCAGTCTCTTTGTTTAGCATAGTTTCAGAAATCACCTGTTATAATAACATTTCTATTAAAGCATAGCAAGAGGACATTCTGGACATGCATGTACCTGTGTGAACAGGAAGCAAAGCAGTGATGGAGCTCTTAAACACCGGAATGCTAGGTATTAAAGGTTAAACATTTTAAAGTCTCTCCTTTACAAAACAAGACCCTTTTCGGGGCTCTTGAAATCTGTTTGATTTAACTACCCTTGACCTGCACTCACTTATGTATACATACACATGTACAATTCCTTTTTCAACTGCTCCCTTTAGAGGTCGTGTCATGGTCCTGGGCCATGTGGGCCCAGTATTCTTAGTTCCTTGTATTTTTGTATTTCGTTCCTTATTTAGGCCATGTTTTCTGAGTTGCCCTGTTGTGTTGTTCCCTAAGTGTTTTCCCTTCATGGCTTTTACCCCCTGTGTGCCCCTCTGTGTATCTGTGAGCCCTCGTCTCTCCTTATGTTTTATTCCATGTTTCCCCTGCCCATTATGTCTAAGTTCTCCCCGTGCTCTCTCTCCCCCCTGTGTGCCCTCTATGTATTTATGAGCCCTCGTCTCCCTTTGTGGTTGTTTCATGTTTCCCCAGCCCGTTATGTCTGTGTTTTCCCCGTGCTCTCTCTCCTCCTGTCTGAACCTCTGTGCCTGTACATGTCATGTTCAGTTCACCCCGCCCTGTCTCGTTATGATTATCAGTGTCACCTGTGTTCCCCGTGTGTGCCCACTTTCCTCGTTTACCCTCTGTGTATTTCTGTCTGAGTCTCCCTCTGTTCGGCGTCGCGTTCTCCCTCATGTTGTGTGTAATTCTCCCCGTGGTTCGGTTCCTTGTACAGCTCATGCTTTAGTTTTCCCAGTTTTAGGTTATTTTGTATTACTTCTCGTGGCCAGCAATAAAGCTGTGTTTTTTGAGTTTATCCCCGTGTCTGTGAGTCTGCATCTTGGGTCCTTCTCCTGCCTGCCACACAGCAAACCATGACAGAAGAACGCGACCCCGAACTGGACCCAGCAGCTCACAACCCCTCCGCGGACCTCCAGGACGACTTGGTCTACACGGTGGAATACCACTGTGAGGAATGGGCGACGCTACCTCGAGGCGAATACCGGGAGACCGTAGCCGTCCGTCTTCAGCGGATGGTGTCCGGGCTCCCGTGGCTATTCGGCGCGCTGCGCCCCCACATCCGGGACTTTCTTGTGTCCGCCGTGGGCATCCGTCCGGGGCAGCTGTCCCAGAAAGAACCAGAAACGGTCAGGATCGGGACCATGGGGCTCACCACCGTTACGCCGCCTGTTCGCTTCTCATCGGCTTCTACATCTCCGCCACCGCCTGTCTACACTACGTGGCGCACGGAGATGCCAGAGGCCAGCGACTTCGGTGAAGAGGAGCGGCAGCAGGTGTTACGGGCGTATCGGGAGGACGAGCTCCGTTGGAAGCCCTGGCTTATCACCGAGGAGGAGCTCTCGTCAGCTGTCCCACCACAGACCGACCACCCCCCCTCGCCGCCGCGATCGGGCTACTCGTCTCCTGCTTCCTGCCTGGCACGGATGTGGTCTGAGGGCGAGGAGCCGGTCGCCACGGAAGGCCAGGCTGAGCCCACGGCCGCCCCTAAGAGGAAACGGCGTTCCCGCCGCTGTCGCGCACCGCCACGGCCCGTTCTGCCCTCCACTGAGCAACACGAGGTGGCTGTGGGGGGCGCGGATTCCGACCTCGAGGAGCGGCAGCACGCCGTATGCGCGCAACCGGAGGAAGAGCTACGAGAGGAGCCATGGCTCGCTCCCCCCTACGATGAGGTTTTCCGCGGGACACGGCTAGCCCTTGGGGGCCCCCGGAGTTGCCTGGGACTTCCGCCTGCCACTCCGCTAACTACCGCCTCCTCAGCCGCTGCGACGCCTCAGGAGCCTCCATCTCCCACGTCTACGGGGCCCACGGCCAAAAGAAAACGGCGTTCGCGTCGCCACCGCATCGCCCGACGCTCGGAGGTGAGTGAAACTGTCCAGTCGCTCCAAGTTACCTCTGAGCAGAAGGCATGTGAGGAGGCTACGGACTTAGCCGGTGAGGTGGCTAGCAATGAGCTGTTCACCGAGCCGCAGGCCAGAGACAGTTCCGCTCCCGCTTCACTCAACCCGGCAGGGACCACAGACTCGATTCACAGACTGACAAGGTTTCCCACCGCCTTTGGTTTTAATAGCAGTAGGGAGGTGTTTCCTTTGGTGTCTCTTTCCGTGTCTGCAGTTCCAACTAAATCTGAGTTGCCTGTGGTTTCTCTCTTCCCTCCTGAGCCGGCCCTGCTCCTCCATCAGTCACTGAATGAAGGCAACGAAAGCATAGCTAGTGCTCCGGTGTGCCCAGCTACACTTGCTTTTCACGAACCAGAGACTGTGAACACTGGTCATGAACCCCTAGCATGTTACCAAGATGCACACATAACAGCAGATCATGGTGACCAGGACACTGTAATGTCGCAACACGTCTCCTGTCTCCCCATAGATAACAAACCAGGTGGTTCTGAACTGTTTTGCTCCAGCACCATAACCACCACTCAGGAGATGGAAGCTGGGGTCAGGATTTATGTGACACCATTTTCTCCTGCCTCTATGAACTCGTCACTAGATAGGGTTTTGGCCCCGAACAATGTCATAACCACCCTCTCTCAGCCTGAAGCGTCACCTGCTTCAGTTAATGGTTCACGTACCGTTTCACCTGTATCTGTCTCTCCACCCAATAGGGTTAACACTCTGCAGCCACAGATCACTGCGGGTACGGGTTCCAACAAACACGTCCATCCAACACACCACAGTCATGCTACCACGGTGCCAATGGTTAGGTCCATATCTGTGTATTTACTGTTTTTCCAGGAGTCAGCTCCTGGTGATCTAAGCTTTGTTTTTGTGGATCGAGTGGCGGTCCTTGTTTTCCGTATGGTCGAACCAGCTCCTCTGAGCCGCACACTACCACCGGTTGAGTCCAACCAGCTTATGTTGACCTCTCCTAGGACTACACAGACTGGGCTAGTAACCTCTGAGCCCCTTCGGACTGATGTAGACTCTGGGAACCTAATGATTGCTGGCTCAGAACTGGTGGTCCCTACCACTGTCCACTTCATGGTTTCTTGTGTTAAGCTGTTAAGCCCTATGGACTGTTTTTTACCTGCTCTCTCTCTCTCTGGGTTTGTGCCTCAGCAGCCTGTGTTTCCTCAGCTCCTAGTCCAGCCAGGGGCCTTCATAACTGTTTGTCCTGCGTCTGCTGTTGGACTCCCAGGTGTGCCTATCTGGCACCCTGCGGCGACGCCACCGCTTCGCGTCGCGTCAGCTGGAGGGCCCGAGGAGCCCACCCAGCCACCTTCTGCTTCTGCTCCTCCTGGTCCAGCTCCAGCCTGTGCTTCGTCAGCTGCAGCTCCAGCCTGTGCTTCGTCAGCTGCAGCTCCAGCCTCCGAGTCTTCGTCTGCTGCAGCTCCAGCCTCCGAGTCTTCGTCTGCTGCAGCTCCAGCCTCAGCCTGTGCTTCGCCTGGTCCAGCTTCATCCGCGTCGTTATCCTCGCCGGGTCCGGCCCCAGCCTCTGCAGCGACGCTTGGTCCGGCCCCCGCATCGCCACCGTCTGGTCCTGCCTCGTCTGGTCCTGTGCCCACCAGGCCACGGCCAGCACGCCTGAGACTGGAGAGCCGCCGCTGCCTTCGGCGCGGTCGGCCCCCTGAACTGCTCCGTCGTCTCCTTCGCCGCCGCCGCTGCCTTCCGCACAGCCGGCCTCCGGACCAGCTCTGTCACCTGTGCCACCCGCCTGGTCGGCCCCCCGACCGTGTGACCCGTGAACTCTTGTGCCTGTGGGCTCTGGGTCGGCCCCCTGAACTTTATTTGGACTATGGTCATGTGCTCCTGTGTTTTCTGTTGTTTGTTTTGTTTCCCGTTCCGGTCCCTCCGTCCTGGTCCCCCGCCTCCCGCCCTGGGTGGGTTGTTTTCTGTTTTTGTTTTGTTTTTCGGGTTTGGGCTGTCGGGAGCCAGCCCTTTAGGGGGGGGTGATGTCATGGTCCTGGGCCATGTGGGCCCAGTATTCTTAGTTCCTTGTATTTTTGTATTTCGTTCCTTATTTAGGCCATGTTTTCTGAGTTGCCCTGTTGTGTTGTTCCCTAAGTGTTTTCCCTTCATGGCTTTTACCCCCTGTGTGCCCCTCTGTGTATCTGTGAGCCCTCGTCTCTCCTTATGTTTTATTCCATGTTTCCCCTGCCCATTATGTCTAAGTTCTCCCCGTGCTCTCTCTCCCCCCTGTGTCCCCTCTATGTATTTATGAGCCCTCGTCTCCCTTTGTGGTTGTTTCATGTTTCCCCAGCCCGTTATGTCTGTGTTTTCCCCGTGCTCTCTCTCCTCCTGTCTGAACCTCTGTGCCTGTACATGTCATGTTCAGTTCACCCCGCCCTGTCTCGTTATGATTATCAGTGTCACCTGTGTTCCCCGTGTGTGCCCACTTTCCTCGTTTACCCTCTGTGTATTTCTGTCTGAGTCTCCCTCTGTTCGGCGTCGCGTTCTCCCTCATGTTGTGTGTAATTCTCCCCGTGGTTCGGTTCCTTGTACAGCTCATGCTTTAGTTTTCCCAGTTTTAGGTTATTTTGTATTACTTCTCGTGGCCAGCAATAAAGCTGTGTTTTTTGAGTTTATCCCCGTGTCTGTGAGTCTGCATCTTGGGTCCTTCTCCTGCCTGCCACACAGCAAACCATGACAGGTCGCCACAGAGATGGAAACTTGGGCCTTCACCTCACCCTGTCCCTTACATCTTCTTCTGTCACACCAACTCTCTGCATGTTCTCCTTCATTACATCTATTAATCTACTCTGTGGTCTTCCTCTTTTTTTCCTGCCTGGCAGCCCCGTTTTCAACATTTGACTTTCACGCCAAACCGTTCAACCTACTATAACCATTTCTAATCCTGTTCCTCCTCATGATTCCTAGTGAAAATCTCAACAACTTCAACTCTGTGACCTCAGATTCCGCCTTCCTTCTTTTTGTTAGTGTCATTGCCACCAGGTATATATACACACAATGATAAGTGACCAAAAAGATGAAAATCACAGAATGGGCTCCTGTCAGTGCTTGTAGGTCAGGTGCGCAGTGGTCTGTATAATTAGGCATCCTGAATAATTGATGTAATGTAGCTTGTTTAATTATATTGATAAGATAAAAAAAATTATATTGAGCCATCCTTTGGACCGATGACAGTTGGCTGACTGCAACACTGTTGACCACTGGACAATTGCCCGGTATGCCAGATTGCCAGTCCAGCCTTGTCTGGAGCCAATCCCAGCTGCTTGGACTAGAGCAGGGGTGTCAAACTCAAATACACAGTTGGCCAAAATTCAAAACTGGAACAAAGTCGTGGGCTAACATTAATATTTATTGAAATATATTTATTCCTCCAGATATAAGAATGAATCTTTTCTTATGGACTCAAACACGTTTTGCTGAAAAACTGAATATGGAACAAGCAAAGCTTAATACTAAACAATATATATATTAGCTGTATAATACCAGCAGGCCAGCTCTAATAGTAATTTGGTATGGCTTCGCGGGCCAAATGTAATTAGGCTGGGGGCCCGTGAGTTTGACACCTATGGACTAGAGGATGGGTACACCCTGGAAAGGTCTGTTGCAGAGTGAAGGTAGTTGAGTCATACTCTGACGGTTCACCTGAGCACAGTGGTCTCAATAATCATGAAATTTGAAGACATTGTGACCTTTTTAGAACTGACTTTGCAGCTAAACTGCATAAGTGATCAAGCAGTGATAAAATAAGTAACAAAGAACCTAGTGGTAACTCTAATACAGTTTCAAGAATCTTCTGCAGAGATGGTACCGTTCATCACCCAGTTAATGCAGTTTATGGTAAAACATGGTGGTCATTGCACTGTGGCATATGAAAAAACAACCAATGCAGTCAAATACAGAAATCCTTGAAAGAACAAAATCATCCAATACTAGCACCAGTTTCAGTCACAAAACATATAGAGAGATCAGTGGTGATGTGACGGTACAAACTTTTGACTGCCCGTAACCCACTCAAATCAAAGCCCATGTAACATCTGTGAACAAACCTTAGGATGGCCATTTATGGGCCCTTCAGATCCATTTTGAGTTTGAAATGTTCTACAAGGAAGAATAGGTGACCTATAAATCTAAGTTTGCATACAAAGACTCACCCAAGAATACTGTAATCTCTGCAAAAGCTAAAATTTTATTAATGTAAAATCCAAATAACAAGCAAGAAGGTGTGCAAAATATGAAGGGGACTCAATAGTTTTGTAGTCCACTGATTAAATGAAACAGTGTGTTCAAAACTGAAAAGTCAGGTTAACACAGACATCACACAGATCCAGGTCTGCCATTTGTTTTGTTTTGTCTTTTTGTTTTTGGCCAAAACATGTTGATATTCAAAGACGACACTGTTGCCAGCACCAGTGCAAAGCAAAAAAAAACAACCCTCCTCTCACACAGAGAGGGGAGGGAGCTGTGCAAATATATAAAAAATTAAACTAAAAAGAATAGCAGTCCTTTGGAAATTCTGCCGTGTAAAGTTGTTGTGGGTTTTTTAGCCCATGTTGGTGGGCCTGTACAGATCAATGTGCATCAGTGTGGATCATCCAGTTACTGGCAACTGCAATAGAACAAAAGTTCGAATGTACTCATTGAGCTAGGGTTGCACAAAATTCATGCATGTCAAGAAAACACACACAGCTCTGATAAAAGTGTGTCCTCTTTTACAGCTTGTAATTTTTGTGCATTGATTACAACAGTTTTTACAGAATCACTTACCCTTTCACATGCAGACACATCCACGCATGTCAGACATATAGCACACCTCCCTTTGTTTGTTTATTTGTATGATTTTCAGCTCCTGTCCAAAAGAGCACCAGCAGGATATCTGGTGTAACACAATAGCAGGGTCTGTTCCCCAGGGAGCGCTCTGTGCTCTGTGCTGTAAGGCCACTGGTACATCAAGTTTAGCATTGTCGCTTTTGTCCAGGGAACAGCACACTCTTTGCAACACAAGCCTTCAGGCAAGTTGAGAATGCTACATCATAACGTGTTTAGGTCTGTAGAAAACTGGTTTCTTTCCCACCTTCTGCACTGGCCAGCCCTTATCTCAGTCATGGTTTTACACTGCTGAAGAATGAGCTCTCTCATGGGATCCCTTCAGCTCAGTTTGGGCTGCTTGGTTGATGTGAGCGGTGGTGATTGAATGATTTGTTCTGGTGTAGTCACTCCGAGATGAAGTATGTTGGACAAGCAATGCTGTGAAGTCTCGCGGGAAATGCATGAATGTTCATGCTCACCCTGGGTGAAGAATGTGTGTTTAAAGTGTGGGTGAAGTTGGGAGTGTGAAGTATGAAGGTCCAGTGAGAGTATGGCCAGAGAAAGCTCCAGTGAAAGCGTGCCCTTGCTGACAGATGAATTGCTCTAATTAGAAATACATAACATCCTGCCACATGGCCGCCTTATCCCCAGCACACTTCCTGCTCTGGACCAAGCTGACGACAGCCAGCTCCACTCCTTCCGTCACTCCAAGCGAGGGAACAAATCAACGAACGACTGTGGGTGTCTCTTCCAGCACATACCCCAAGCACCAGTCTTATCTGTCAGTCCCCCCCTCTCTTTTTTTGGACCTTAAGTCAGCACATGTATCTCTGTGTGTGTGTGCGTGTGTGTGTATTTGTCTGTTGCATGCATGCGCCTTCCCAGCCTTTTGTGTCTGGGGTCTTGCTCAGCTGGCTGGCTCCCTGTCTCTATCACTTCCTCTGTTTTTGCCACTCTCAATCACAGCACCGCTCTATCCCTCTGCCCTCTCCCCATTCCTTCCTCCCTCTTCATTCTCCTTCTCCCAGGTGTCTGGATGAGGGGTATGAGTTGAAGGAGTCCAGAAACCGGCACAGGGAATACAGATGATAATAAAGGTTGCAAACCTGGCTCATCTGTATGGGTGTTCTTGCTTTGGCAGGAGCACTTGGTGCCATCTCAGTGGGTACACAGCAGGCCAGGAGACAATCTGCTGTGCACATTAAGCAAGATATAACAGAGATCATTGACTCATCATAAACATTAAACAAAGATTAATGGTTCTGCCAAATCAAAGGAGCTTGCAAAGAAAAGCGTCTGGACTTCTTTAAGTTGCTTGAAGACGTTTCACCTCTCATCCGAGAAGCTTCTTCAGTTCTAAGGTCAAATGGTGGAGAGTCCCAGACATAAACCTAGTGGGAGTGACCCCCCACAGAGGGACAAAAGGACCCCCTGATGATCCTCTAATCGCCTGAGCCAAGGTGTGAAACTGGGTGTGGGTCCCAATCAGCCAGAGTTTCGGGTGAGTTCATTGTGAAACCTGGCCCCACCTTATCATGCGAATTCCTGAGGTCAGATGGCCCAGGATGTGAGTGGGCGTTAAGGCGTCTGGGAAGGGATCTCAAAACTGGATTATAGATGGCAGAGAGTTGGTGTCGTAAACCCCCGCCTCTGTTCAAAGATGGTCGCTCACAGTGGACATAGATGGCTTCTTTCACTCCTCTTTCAAACCATCTGTCCTCTCTGTCCAAAATGTGAACATTGGCATCCTCGAAAGAGTGTCCTTTATCCTTAATGTAACCCAGTGTTAAAAACGGGATTAAAAGTATAAATATTCATACTCTCACGATGGGAATAAATATTGATAAAAACTAAATTAATTATAATAAATACTGATAAAAAGCATGTAAACATAAGTTTAATATGTACATATGTATATGTGGTATATAGATGGTGTGGGGGCAGGACTTAGTCCTTTAGAGTGTGTTTGTCAGATCCACTGAGCGACCAATCATTGGCCGGTCTGACCCTCCCCCCAGTCTGTGCGCTGCTGAGACACCTGTGCGTGCCTTCGTGTGCCAGTAAGATACGCCAGAGACACAGACGGTGAAAGATCAGTTTACCCGTGCGGCGAAGAAGCTAGCTGGATAGAGAAAGTCCTTTTTTCGGCAAGAATAATAAGAGTGATACTGTATTCCAGAGGCCGTGAGCCAACGTGAGCACTGTGAAGCCCCGTGTAGCATTTGTTGCTTCGCATGGTAAGTCCCAGGCAGCACACGTGCGCTAGCATAGCATGCTACTTGCCGCTAGCTCTGATGCTAACTTCCGTTAGCCATTTTGCAATGAAAGTGCCTTTTCCGAGGCTAAAGCAATTAGCACTGAGTCTGCTGCACTTTATATGAGATGTTCTTTAAAGGTTTATGTCACATTACTGTGGTATTGATGTATAATGTATGGTTTTGTGCGACGTTATGTTAGCACATGTTCACTTTTCTCATGGTGCTAATTATAGTTCTGCACAATTAAGTATTAGCAACGTGAAATTAAGTGCCTTCACCTGCACTGTACTTAGCTGAAACTTGATAAGTCTCAAGCCAATGTGTATTTTTAATGCACTGCTGAGCTATTTTGTATTGTTTTAAATGTGTGTTTCCTATGCACTTTTTTCCCTTTGAAATGAGAATAATTTGTTGTACAACATAGAATATTTTGAAGAAAATTTAGAAGCACTACAAGCAACCAGTAGTAATAATAAGTTACAGGCATGATAGCTTAAATGTTGAACTACTGTGTTCTGGCCTGGTCCCCAGGTCAGGTTTTTTCCTTTGCTTATTTGGATTGGATTGGTTTTGAGGCCCTGAGAAGAATCGAGGATCCCTTTTCCAGTACTGGATGGCGAGCCCAGCCCAAAGAGCCGGATGAACTGGTAGATTGTAACCCGACTGGTTACAAACACACTGAGTGACTACTGAACATTGAAAGACTGAAATTGACTTTTAAAAAAAAGACACAAAAGACAATATATCCTTAGGTCGACCATTTGTGGGGTTTATTTTATTTTGTTTTCAAGAAGCGCGCTCTACTTTTGTTAAATGTGCACAACTTTAATAATTGCTAATAAATGCAATTGTGTTTTCTACACCTACTGTGTACACGTCCTCTGTTGTCATACACCCTTGGCTCCTACGAATCTAGAACCTGTCTGATCTGGTCCATATTTCCCTTCTGTCCGCGTACTGTGGTTAAAGGTAACTATACTGCCCGCACTACATGCAAAGAAGGCAAGAAGTAGCACTAACAGGTCTAGTATTGCACCACCAGTGTTACATAAGTAAAAGTGGCGAGCCAGCCAGGAGCCTAGAGTGTTGTGTGACAACATTGGAATCCTCTTTGACCTTTGATCAAATGCTCACATACTGTGAAAATGGATTTTGTCGAGAAGTATGCCGTTAAAGTACCAAATGCCATTATTGTTAGCGGTGTTACAGATAGAGAGAAAGACAAAGAGGTATTTGAGTTTCTGGAGCAACATGGTACTATTCGTAGAGTACTCGCTGTCGATGATGACTCTTCTGCATTCCACAAAAGCCAGATTGTAGAGTTCGAGTCCGGTGCAGCCGTTGAAATATTAGCACCTAAGCTGCCTTACCTCTTACAGTCCACTGACAATCCAGATGTCAGTTACCGCATTCGAGCCTTAACTGACGTCTATACTAAGACCGTAGGGGGCAGTGTTACTGAGGCTTACATTAGCAACCTGAAGGGTTTAGCCAAGTTAAGTGGGAAGGATTTCGAAGAAGTGTTGCGGGAGGCCCTATCCACAATAGGGAACACCATTGAAGCTGCTGAGACAGCTGAGAGAAACCCTGAAAATGATGCTGCTGATCAGACTTGCCCTGTGGTAGGATCCACACAACTTGGAGCCTCACCTTCAGTCTTAACTGAACTGCCTCACCCTCCTGAACCCATTCAGGGCACATTCCAACGCCCCATGAGACCAAACTTGACACCTCAAATGTTGAGTCCAACTGACCTCAACCCACCAGAGGTTCAGAAAGTAGTAGTCGAGCATGTTGTCAAGAGTGTTGAAAAGACATCACATGCTCACTCTACATTAAGACTCAGAGCTTTCTCTGGCAAGATGCCCAGACCTTACAGCGAAGCTGACTATGAAACATGGCGTTCTCATGTTGACTTGTTGATGGAAGATGCTTCTTTGTCCGAGTTGGGAAAAACTCGTAAGATTCTTGAAAGTCTCCTTGCTCCCGCTTCTGATGTCATCCGCCCTCTTGGGCCAGAAGCCACTCCTGCAGACTATCTTAAACTTCTGGATTCAGCTTTTGGCACCGTCGAAGATGGTGAGGAACTGTTTGTACGCTTCATGAACACCCTCCAAGATCATGGTGAAAAGCCCTCTGCTTATCTGCTTCGTTTGCAGGTGGCAGTCAATCACACCGTGCGCAGAGGTGGGCTTGAACCACATGAAGTAAATAAGCAGCTTCTTAAACAGTTTTACAGAGGCTGCTGGGATGATAACTTGCTAACGGAGTTGCAATTGGAGCTAAAGCATAAGGAGCCGCCCACTTATGCAGAGCTATTGCTTCTCCTGCGTACTGCAGAAAACCGACAAGAAGTTAAAAACACGCGAATGAAGAAACACTTTAGCGCCACGAAACCAAAAGCAGTGTCTCATGAACAGACGGTCACTGAAACAAATGCAGATGTTCGCCAAGCACAGTCAGATAGTCTAGAAGAGCTGAAAAAACAAGTTGCCGATCTAAAAAGCCAATTAGCTGCCGTTTTGAAGCCAAAGAAACAAGCAACACTGAAAACAGTTCGAACAAGGAAACCTGAAAATAAAAAACCTGACCATGCCAAACCTGAAAACTCACCTCCACCCAGCCGCCCCAGTACTAGGCCCAAGCCCTGGTATTGCTTCCGCTGTGGGGAAGATGGACATATAGTAGCCACTTGTGAGTCAGAGCCCAATCCTGCCCTTGTAGTTGCAAAACGAAGGGAATTAAGAGTGAGAAGGCAGATATGGGACAGGCAGAATGACCAGCTCTCTTTAAACTAAATTCTGCCTCCGTTGCGGGACAAATGGAGGCTGATGCTTTGTTAACCCGTCCCACCCAGGTTAAACAAAAAGCTTCACCTAAAAAGCGTGCCAGCCTAAAGTCACACACAAGATCAGATTCCTTCGACTTTCCTAAAGGTCTAATTGGTACGAAGAGTACTGCACAAGTGAAAGTTAATGGTCACACAGTGAGTTGTTTGCTAGATACTGGTTCCCAGGTGACTACAGTCCCCGAGTCCTACTATCGTCAGCATTTGTCCTCTCATGAGATTAAGCCATTGTTTGAACTTTTAGAAGTTGAGGGTGCCAACGGTCAGTCTGTGCCTTACTTAGGCTACATTGAACTGCATGTCACTTTCCCAAAGGACTTCCTTGGCATTGAAGCTGAAGTGCCGACACTTGCCTTAGTTGTCCCCGATGTGCGCACAGCTTCTCAGTCCTTAGTGCTAATTGGGACAAACACATTAGATGTACTTTATGAGCTGTACTCTAACACATGCCATGAACTGCAGCTGAACCTGCCATATGGCTATAGGGCAGTTCTAAAAGTTCTTGAGTCACGACACAAACAGTCCAAAGACAGTAGTCTTGGTTTAGTGACGATGCACAACAAAGAGCCACAGTTGATTCCAGCAGGCCAAACTGTTGTTCTAGATGGTGCTGTAGCTGTGTCAGCCGGTAACGGTGAAAAGTCTGTCTTGTTAGAGTATCCACGAATGTCAGCCTTACCTGGTGACATCCTTGTGAAACCTTGTCTCATAGACCTACCTGAACGAGCACCTTACCTTGTACCAGTTATACTCACCAATGAATCCGAACATGATGTGACAATCCCTCTAAATTGTGTCATCGGAGAAGTCAGTGCATATCAAAGAGTTCTATCTCACGAACACTCAGTGAGAACTCCAAGATCCCGAACTGAGCAGAAGTCAAATGTAACATATAACTTTGACTCTTCCCCTATTAGCGCTGAATGGAAGGAGCGCATAACCGAAAAACTAAGCCAAATGCCCGAAGTGTTTGCACAGAATGATCTTGACTTTGGAAAGACGGATCAAGTGAAACACACAATCAGATTGTCAGATGAAACACCGTTCAAGCATAGAGCGCGTCCCATACATCCGAACGACCTGGAGGCAGTCCGTAAGCACCTCAAAGAACTGCAAGAAGCTGGCGTGATCAGGGAATCTACCTCCCCTTTCTCTTCACCCATTGTAGTCGTGCGGAAGAAAAATGGTGAAGTCCGCCTCTGTATCGACTACAGAAAGCTTAACGCGCAGACTATAAAAGATGCTTACGCTCTCCCCAATTTGGAGGAAACGTTTTCCACCTTGATCGGGTCGCAATGGTTCTCTGTCCTGGATTTAAAATCTGGGTACTACCAAATTGAGATGGAGGAGCTGGACAAACCAAAGACGGCGTTCGTATGTCCCGTCGGCTTTTGGGAATTTAATAGAATGCCCCAAGGCATTACAAACGCCCCCAGCTCATTCCAGCGGCTCATGGAGAAATGTATGGGCGACATGAACCTGCGCGAAGTGATCGTGTTTCTCGATGACATCATTGTATTCTCCAAGACACTTGAAGAACATGAGGCTCGCTTGATGAAAGTTCTTGATCGCCTGAAAGAATATGGGCTCAAACTCTCACCCGAAAAATGCAAATTTTTCCAAACTTCTGTCAGATATCTTGGGCATATTGTGTCCAGCAAGGGAGTGGAGACTGACCCTGAAAAGGTGGAAGCCTTAAGTACCTGGCCTGTGCCCCGTGATCTTAAACAGCTCCGCTCATTCTTAGGCTTTTCAGGGTACTACAGGCGGTTCATTAAGAACTATTCGAGTATCGTTAAGCCCCTCACTGACTTAACATCAGGCTACCCTCCTTTGCGCAAAAGCACAAAGCCTAAAGCTAAGTCTGTCCAGTACCATGACCCCAAGACACCTTTCGGCGAGCGATGGACTCCCTCTTGTGATCTTGCTTTCAAAACCATCATTGAAAAGCTCAGTACTGCGCCTGTATTGGGTTTTGCCGACCCTAAACTGCCATATACGCTCCATACCGACGCCAGCACTACAGGGCTTGGCGCCGCGCTCTATCAAGAGCAGAATGGCCAGACCAGGGTGATAGCTTATGCAAGCCGTGGGTTGTCTAGGAGTGAATCTCGTTATCCCGCCCATAAGTTAGAGTTCTTAGCTTTGAAGTGGGCAGTAACGGAAAAGTTTGCAGATTACTTATATGGAAATCAGTTTACTGTCGTAACAGACAATAATCCTCTGACGTACATATTAACTACTGCTAAGATGGATGCCATGAGTTACAGATGGCTAGCTGCCCTGTCAACGTTTAGCTTTAAGCTCCAGTACAGAGCAGGCAAGCTTAACTCAGATGCAGATGGCCTTTCTAGACGGCCACATGGCGAGTTGCTTAACGACGCAGTGTCCCAAAAAGAGCTCGACCGCATACAGCAGTTCACACAGACTCACCTGTCCCTACCTGACAGCAGTTTAAGTCCTGAAGTAGTGTCTGCCATTTGTGAGAAACACCTTGTATGCAGCTCTCAAAATGACACCATCCCTTTGGTTCACTCGCTAGCCATTTCTGCAGCTGCCATTCCAGGTGACTTTGTCAATGAAAATGACTGTGGTGGTCTTCCTGTTATACCCCATATGTCCCTTGAACAGATCACAAACGAACAAAGAACAGACCCTTGTCTGAGGGAAGTTATTGCACAAATTGAAACTGGAGAAAAGGTCCCACCAACTGTGCGAGCTGAACTTCCTGACATCAACCTTCTACTCCGAGAGCTCAATCGATTGGAGATGCACAATAACATCCTGTATCGAACTCGCCAAGATGGAGGAGATGTTACCTACCAGCTTGTCTTACCTGAACAGCTCCGTGACTCAGTCTTCCAAAGCCTCCACTGTGACATGGGCCACTTAGGCACTGAACGTACCTTAGATCTTGCCCGAACAAGGTTCTATTGGCCTCGCATGGCAGCATATATAGAACATAAGATCAAAACATGCAACCGCTGTGTAAGACGTAAAACTCCTCCAGAAAAAGCAGCTCCACTTGTGAATATCAAATCCACCAGACCCCTCGAATTAGTCTGCATGGACTTCCTGTCCATTGAGCCTGATCGAAGTAATGTAAAGGATGTGCTTGTATTAACCGATCATTTCACGAAATATTCATTAGCCATCCCTACCAGCAATCAGAAAGCTCAGACCGTTGCAAAAGCCCTTTGGGACAACTTCATAGTCCACTACGGGATACCCGAACGATTGCATAGCGATCAAGGTCCCGACTTCGAGTCCCACATTATCCAAGAGCTTTGCAAGATCATGGGCATTCGTAAAATCCGGACCACACCCTATCACCCCAGAGGAAACCCGGTAGAACGTTTCAATAGGACGTTACTAAGTATGCTAGGTACTCTTGAGGAAAAGGACAAAACTCAGTGGCACAACTATGTCAAACCACTCGTTCATGCGTACAATTGTACGAAAAACGATACAACTGGTTTTGCCCCATATGAGTTAATGTTTGGCCGTCAGCCAAGATTGCCAGTCGATCTAGCATTTGGGCTGCCCTTTAACAACAAAAGTTTCAAGTCGCATTCTCAGTACATAACAAAACTAAAGGCAACTCTACAAGAGACCTACAAACTAGCAACAGACCATGCTAACAAAATGGCAGAAAGAAACAAAACAAGATTTGATATGCGAGTGAAACCCTCAAAACTAGAGCCAGGTGACAGAGTTTTGGTGCGTGCAGTCCGTCTCAGAGGCAAGCACAAGCTAGCCGACAAGTGGGAGACTGATATTCACGTTGTGGTGAACCAAGCAGGTGACTTGCCCGTCTACAGTATAAAACCCCTAACAAAAGAGGGCCCAGTCCGCACAGTCCACCGTGATCTCTTGCTCCCTTGTGGTTTTCTTGCCCCTGTTGAAGAGAAACCTGTCCAACCAACTCATGTACGCAAACCAAAAACAAGGCAATCACCTAAACAACATGAGGAATGTGATCATTCAGAACTGGAAGATGAGGATATCTGTTGGTTCAGAGAGGAACCTCTTCAAGAGCCCATAAAGGTCACTCGAGTCTATGAGATTCCCCAGCCAAAGACACACCCTAATGATCACGATCATACTGAAACTCATTTGCCTGGAGGAGACAACTTACATGAACATGACAACTTGATTGGAGCTGACAATTTAACCGGATGTGACAACTTACCTGAATGTGGAAATCCACTTGGATATGGAAGCCTAGAGGAGAGTGAAACCATGGTGGAACACTCAACCACTGACAATGAAAGCGAGAGTGATGCCAACTTACCCGATGGATCTACCTGTGATGGGCCAGTGGAAGAAGACAACTCAAATGATAATCAAGCAAACTCAAGTCAGTCAAATACTGAGAGTGAAGCCACAGCGACTGTAAGGCGCTCAGAGAGAACAAGAACCCAACCAGAACGACTGCAATATAGTCAGTTGGGAAATCCTCTCGTTTCCATTGCCCAGTCCCTGTTTCAAGGTCTAAGCCTGGCTTTTACCAGTGCCTTGACAGAACAAGATTCTGTGGTCATCCCCATGAAGGCTGGTTCCCCTGTCATTACCGTTTAGCTATCCCATGCAAAGGGACTTGCATGATTCTAAGAGGGGATAGTGTAACCCAGTGTTAAAAACGGGATTAAAAGTATAAATATTCATACTCTCACGATGGGAATAAATATTGATAAAAACTAAATTAATTATAATAAATACTGATAAAAAGCATGTAAACATAAGTTTAATATGTACATATGTATATGTGGTATATAGATGGTGTGGGGGCAGGACTTAGTCCTTTAGAGTGTGTTTGTCAGATCCACTGAGCGACCAATCATTGGCCGGTCTGACCCTCCCCCCAGTCTGTGCGCTGCTGAGACACCTGTGCGTGCCTTCGTGTGCCAGTAAGATACGCCAGAGACACAGACGGTGAAAGATCAGTTTACCCGTGCGGCGAAGAAGCTAGCTGGATAGAGAAAGTCCTTTTTTCGGCAAGAATAATAAGAGTGATACTGTATTCCAGAGGCCGTGAGCCAACGTGAGCACTGTGAAGCCCCGTGTAGCATTTGTTGCTTCGCATGGTAAGTCCCAGGCAGCACACGTGCGCTAGCATAGCATGCTACTTGCCGCTAGCTCTGATGCTAACTTCCGTTAGCCATTTTGCAATGAAAGTGCCTTTTCCGAGGCTAAAGCAATTAGCACTGAGTCTGCTGCACTTTATATGAGATGTTCTTTAAAGGTTTATGTCACATTACTGTGGTATTGATGTATAATGTATGGTTTTGTGCGACGTTATGTTAGCACATGTTCACTTTTCTCATGGTGCTAATTATAGTTCTGCACAATTAAGTATTAGCAACGTGAAATTAAGTGCCTTCACCTGCACTGTACTTAGCTGAAACTTGATAAGTCTCAAGCCAATGTGTATTTTTAATGCACTGCTGAGCTATTTTGTATTGTTTTAAATGTGTGTTTCCTATGCACTTTTTTCCCTTTGAAATGAGAATAATTTGTTGTACAACATAGAATATTTTGAAGAAAATTTAGAAGCACTACAAGCAACCAGTAGTAATAATAAGTTACAGGCATGATAGCTTAAATGTTGAACTACTGTGTTCTGGCCTGGTCCCCAGGTCAGGTTTTTTCCTTTGCTTATTTGGATTGGATTGGTTTTGAGGCCCTGAGAAGAATCGAGGATCCCTTTTCCAGTACTGGATGGCGAGCCCAGCCCAAAGAGCCGGATGAACTGGTAGATTGTAACCCGACTGGTTACAAACACACTGAGTGACTACTGAACATTGAAAGACTGAAATTGACTTTTAAAAAAAAGACACAAAAGACAATATATCCTTAGGTCGACCATTTGTGGGGTTTATTTTATTTTGTTTTCAAGAAGCGCGCTCTACTTTTGTTAAATGTGCACAACTTTAATAATTGCTAATAAATGCAATTGTGTTTTCTACACCTACTGTGTACACGTCCTCTGTTGTCATACACCCTTGGCTCCTACGAATCTAGAACCTGTCTGATCTGGTCCATATTTCCCTTCTGTCCGCGTACTGTGGTTAAAGGTAACTATACTGCCCGCACTACATGCAAAGAAGGCAAGAAGTAGCACTAACAGGTCTAGTATTGCACCACCAGTGTTACATTAAGATGCAGATGGACTGCTGAGTTTTGTCCTGTGGAGGTGGCTCTTCTGTGTTGTGCCATGCGCTTGTGAAGTGGCTGTTTGGTCTTTCCAATGTAGAGGTCTGAGCATTCCTCGCTGCACTGTACAGCATACACCACGTTGTTAAGTTTGTGTTTTGGCGTTTTGTCTTTCGGGTGAACCAGTTTCTGTCTGAGTGTGTTGCTGGGTCTGAAATACACTGGGATGTCATGCTTGGAGAAAACTCTCCTGAGTTTTTCTGATACACCGGCTACATAGGGGATGACAATGTTGTTGCGTCTGTCCTTCTTATCCTCCCTCGCTGGTGTCTGGTCTTCTTTTCTGTGCCTCTTTGCTGACTTTAAGAACGCCCATTTAGGATAGCCGCACGTTTTGAGTGCTTCCTTTACATGTGTGTGTTCTGCCAAATCCTTCTAAAGTAAGTCGAGACAAATGGTGTTCATGACATCATGCAAGTAGGTAAGCTCATACAGGCTCATTGGCAGCTGTAACCTGCCAAATCAAGTTTGCACATGCCTGTAACCTTAAGATTCATACATTATTCCTCCACCTCAATTCTATATTTTATTGATAGTGTAGTGAAAACCATGGTGGAGGTGTAACAGTTAAAGCTGATATTTTGCATCTAAAAGACACTCACTTGGAGACGGCATGTGTAGCCATGTTTGAACACATTTGAATGCAAATTTAGTATATGAAACATAATTTATTGGCTTTCAATCTACATTCAGAGAAGCAACAGATATAAAAGAGTTAAATAAGCATAAGTAATTCTGTTACTGTTAGACTTCTGCCTATTTGCCTCCCTTTCAAAACTTTAGTCAAACAACGTTTTATCTCCAAAACATCTTCTGCAAAAAAAAAAACAGGAAAAGAAAATAACAAACTACACATAAGCATGTGTAAGGAAATGCAAACTAAATACGTTTTCCAAATAAGTCATACTTGTTCAATGGTGTTTAGAGCTCAGTGCTCAGCTGGCTCTGGAGTAAGGTTTACATTGTTTATTAGGCTCATCAAACTGTTCAGCAAATTCTTGTGTCCTGTAAATATAGACTCAGTCATCTTAGAGGAAGAAAAGGCTAGTTTAAAAGTTTCCAAAGGATGGAAGTAATCACTGAGAATGGTATTGTATTTGTTGGCATTTGCTGTGCCCTCTGAGGGAAAGATTAGACCAAAACCAGAGAAGGAAAATGCACCCCACCTGTTTCCAATATACCTTTTATCCTTCATTTCAGGCTGGCACTTTGGATATTCCACAGTATAGCTGGCTTAGAATCTTTAAAAGTGTCATTATATATTATTTTGTTTTGATTGAACTGATCCAATTTCAAAATACACACAAACGCACACACACTGATGTAAAATACAGTGCCAGACATGCACATTTGCTAAGATGTTCAAGGCTCTGTGGTCAAACACTCACACAATGTTGTGGTGTACAATTCGCTATGGTCTAAGCAGGCTGGACCACTACTATGGTTTTTAATCCTTTTGTATTTTTAGTGACCCTACTTTCACACTGGCAAACACACAACAGTTCATGCATCTAAACACACACAAACACAACTTCAGTGCCTGTGGCCAAACACACGCACACACACACCAGCAGACGTGTACTTCTGGCTTCATGTTTAAAGTATGCATCTTTTTCTGTATGTGTGTGTGTGTGTTTGTGTGTGTCAAGGAAAGTAAGAGGAGGGGGGAAACAGGCAACAGAGAAGGGAGAATTGGGACAAGAGAGAATCGGAGAAAGAGGGAGAGAGAGTTGAGCCACAGAACAACGCTGCTGCGAGCAGCTGTGGCACTCCCAGATTTCCCCCTGATTGCTTTCAGCTGGTACTTGAACCCTGGGCCTTTTGGGTTTTGGAGGCCAGCCCAGACCCCACAATCCCCCCAGCGCCCCATCCAGCTGCCTGACCCCTCCCTGACCCCGCATCGAGGATAGGAAAATACGAACCGTGCCAAGCCAGAGAGACTCTTTTATTTTGCCTGCTGGCATGCTGCCGGTGACCAGGGCTTACATAATGGGAAACATAGCAGGACCCAGGAGAAACAGCCCCTGCCCCCATTTTTCTTTTTCCTTACCAATCGATCCTCCCCTTTCTCCCCCATCTTCCTTCTCCTCTTCTTCATTTCTTTTCCCACTCTAGTCCCCTCTCACCCCCACTTTCTCCATCCTCTTCCTTCCCCTGTGCACTCTGCCTCCCCTCCTGTTTGTGATATATCTTTTTGGGCCCACTCGCCTGGGCACATTTATTACAGACAGCCTCGACACAATCCTGAAGCCGAGCCACCAGCAACACAACAGCACCGCGCGCACACACTGACACGCCGAAAAGCACAAGTGCACACACGTGTGGGCGTGTGTTTGCATACTCTGAAGCATTTACAGCTTGTGCTTGCTTATGTAGAAAACTTTAATGGAAGACTTTGCATGTGGCGATAAAAGGTTACTTCTGCACGACTATACCACTGATATGTTTTGCATATAAAAGGGGTTTTTCCGGCATTATGTGACGTCTTTCTTTTTTCTTGCACTTAAAAGCAAAATCTCATGAACTATGTTTAAATGGCAATAAAGCCTCGAAAATTACATTATGAGTGAGTAGTTTTATTCTATTTTGGAAATTAACAAAATGTTCTCAAGGTTTTATTGCTAAAGGACAGGGAAACACATATCACATGTAGGAAGTCATAACTGAATGTTTACTATTCCTTGACTTTACACTTACATAGGTACAATTCCTATATAGCCATGCTTAAATCATAGAAAAGTAAATAAGTAAATAAGAGCATTTTGTATATTCCTGCTTGTTTGGAGGTTTTGTTTTTTTGTCTGTAAAAACCTTGTCAAACATCTGAACTGCCAACCTTTCCACTCATGTTAGCCTTTGAGTTTGATAGACTCCACTGGGAGCCAATTTAGAGGTGATCATAAGCCAATTAGTTGACTTCACCAAACCACAGTGCTCCAGTTTAGTGAGGTCTAGAATAACTCGCCACAGCTGAAGCAGACACCACAAAAATAGGTGGTCTGTGTCTGCGTTATAAAATCCCCAAAACAAGAGTATAGGGACTATTAGTTCTATTTCAATTCTGATCACGGTTGATTGAGAACCATTACAGCACAGATGGTTGAAACTATGTAATGGCAAGTGTATTTGAAGGAGGAGAGCACTTTTACTAAAAGGATACATTTAAGATTTATTACTACAGGTATATTATTATCATTATGCAATGTTTTTCTTGTTGCCATTTTGTTTCACTGTGGTGTTCATGTTCAACTTATTTCTTGTTCTTGTTAAAAAGTCTTCATCTCAACAATATATAGTCAGCTATATATTTTTCCCACCAAGTCGACATATAGGTTGCAACATGTTTTCAACAACTGTAAAGTACTATACAAGGGAATGAATGGATCTGTTATCTTCCTACGTATACCTAGTTGACAAGTTACACTTTTACAACTTACATGTACTTGAAATGAATGTTGGTGCTGTTGGTCTTTCAAGAATTTCTTTTGACTGGTCTTTTCATGACGTTTATTGATACAGAACACATACTTTTATAAAATAAAAACAAGTCAAGAATAAACTCAAGATCAAAATGATGCATGCAGGGTCCAAAATGTAGATACGCCCACTTCATTATTAAATCATGCCTTCAGAAAGTTCCAAAATGTCTTTTAACTTGTCAGAGCCAATGACTCGTAACTACCTATTAGTGATCATTACTGACTGCATCTGGTAGTTTCTCTGTGCCAACATAAAAATGGTTTGTTTGGCAGCACTCTTTGGATTGACCAATACACTGTACAATGGAAAAATCCAAGTAGCTCAATGCAGATCTTTGAAAGAGATTGTACATTGCACAAGTTATTGAGGAGCTCAAGAGTTTACCAAGGTCTGGAGAGGACCTATACTCTCACCTGCATGGAGGTGGTCCTGACAGTCAGAAGCAAGCAAGAAACAAATACCTAAGGCAAAGGCTTGTCATGAACTGGATGCTGCTAGAACATCAGTGTTGCTGTGTATTTTCAAGCAAGTTTCACATTTCAGTGAACTAAGAAGCTCCCATCCAATAAAGGAGTACCTACTTTAAAATCGACATATTGGATTTTGAATATTTGCAGCCAACCGCAAAGAGAAGAGATAAAGATGGACGAGGCAGAATATCTTGTAATTCTTCAGCGTGGCCCAAAACAATCAGCTGCACACATGAAATATGGATACAACTGGGACCAATATTACCTGGACATTTGTGTCCATGATGAGTAGATTTAAAGTTTCAAGCTTAAATATAGCCAGCTACAGTTGGCTACAGCCAGAATCATAAACAATGGAACAACATCAGAATAACTCAATCAGTTAATGAATCACTTAATGTACAGTATCTGAGATGAAGTTTGCAAATTATCTAGAATCAAACTACCAAGACACACAAGCAGTCAGCTGAGCGTGTTTTAAAAGCTAAATATCTAACCAGATTAGTAGCAAATGTTTATTTGGAGGTCAGGTATCTTGTCTTTGCTTTATTCAGCAAAAATACTGCCATTTAAGTAATAATTATGTTATTTTAAACCAATGTTAATTACAAATAGTAAGTAAAACTTGTATGAGCATATGATTTGTATTTTTACCTACTGGACTTTTAAGTCATGTTGCAAGATCTAAAAGAATATTGTACATTTTTTACACGATTCTATATGAAAGAACATTTTTTTGCATTCACCAGCCAGCTGGAACTTTCTGCATTAAGCTTGCATGTTCGCCATATGCCCTGTTTCATCTGGGTTCTCTGTCTTCCTCCCACAATCCAGTCTAACATGCATGTTAGGGCAGTTGATAATTCTAAATGGCCCATAAGTCTGTCTCTCTGTGTCAGCTTGCTGATAGACTGGTAACCTGACCAGGCTGTACATGACATAGGATGGATTGATAGATGGATGGAGATGAAGAAGAACACAGCCAGGTGAAAAATGAACTGATCCTACTAAAAAGTGTCTATATTGCATATTAATATATATATATATATATACATGTATATGAGACACTTTCATTACAGGAGGCTGTGAATGCTAATATAGTGTGATAATCCATATCCTCCTGCTGCAATAAATACATGTGCACAAAGAAAACAAATGCAAAATCAACTGTATCTGTTCCAAAAACAAACCTATTTTCTTTGTCATTGGCATTATATCCTGCATAGAAAACAACATCAGTAATACCATGAAATGTAATAAAAAAGGATTAATTTTAATAATAAGATTGTATTTTAATTCTCAGTAAATGATTATACTAACAAAAAGCCTTTCTTTCCATCACACTCCAGTTCTTGCTTTTGCTCCTTTTCTCCTTCACCTCCTTGTCACCCGCCTCACCCCGTTATTCCCTTTCACATCTTTTTCTCTCCTTATGTCTCTCACTTGTTACAACAATTCTTATTCCTAGGAAGGTCTCAAAAGAGCAGAATAAGATTAAGTCATGGACGGGTGTTGAGGGAAAACTCTGACCTCTTCTCCTCCCTTTTGCTCTGTCTTTCATTTTTCAGTCTCTCTTTCTTGGCTCTTTTCTCCCCTCAGCGCTCTTTTATTCTCGCTCTCCCATGTACCCCCAGCCTTCCAGATTGTAATAATAGTAATAATGATAATAATGGTGATGGGCCTGGTGACGGTGATGTAAAGAAACATAATATAAGAATAACAAACACTCTCTAACCAGTGACCATCATTTGACCTCTGTGGATGTGTACCTACGTATGCACACAGTCTCTCTTGAGCTTCTGAAACAGATACAGATTTGTGTGTCTGTGTCTGTGTGAGAGAAATGTGAAAGGAAGAAGAGATACAGAAAGACAGTGAGAGAGAGTAAGTTTGCTGGCATGCTGTATATACGGTCACTTCCTCTCCAGTTTAAACAGAGCAGGCTGTGCTGGCAACCTCCGCTCCCGACTCCAAATGGTTTGCATCATGTTTAACCCCCCCCACCATCACCACCCCTCCTTCTCTCCCTCTTTCTTTTTCCCTCTCTTCCTTTCTCTATAAATCATGAAAATCTCAAACTTTATGTGTTCGAAAAAAAATGACACCCCTTTGCTTTCTCCCTGCAGAAGGGCAAAAGAAAAAGCTATAAAATAGTTCTAGGATCTCTTTCCACATCAAACACCCCTCTTCTCCTCTTACTTCCCTCCAGCCCCCCGGCCCTCAACCAGCTTTTTGTCGCCCTGTAATAACCTTGGTCATAGTGCTCTTGTATCTGGCTGGGTAGACTTCCCTTCTCAAGAAGCAACATGTTTCCAGTGAAACGCTGCACAAGGCCTCAGGAGGCAGATAATCATCAAAAGTTCTACATTGTACCCTCCTTTTTGTGAAACATCTCATGTGGTGAATGGAATAGACTGTCCAGCTCTGCAACACCAAAAGGCCCGGGAGACCATGGAAGACTATAAAAGATGATGATCACAGAATTCTTTCCTTGGTTAAGAAACACCCTTTCACAGCATCTAGTGAATTTCATTATTTTCACATCTAGTGAAGAACACTCTCGAGGAGAAAGGGGCATTATTGTCAAAGTCTACAATCAAGAGGCAGCATGGTGGCACGGTGGTTAGCACTGTTGCCGCACAGCAAGAAGGTCCTGAGTTCAATTCTACCATCAGGCCGGGGTCTTTCTGTGTGGAGTTTGCATGTTCTCCCCGTGTTTGCGTGGGTTCCCTCCAGGTACTCCGGCTTCCTCCCACCGTCCAAAGACATGCAGCTTGTGGGGATAGGTTAATTGGATAATCCAAATTACCACTAGGTGTGAATGTGCGAGTGAATGTGAGTGCAAATGGTTGTCTGTCTCTGTGTGTTGGCCCTGCGACAGACTGGCAACCTGTCCAGGGTGTACCCCGCCTCTCGCCCTAAGACAGCTGGGATAGGCTCCAGCGCTCCCCTCAACCCTGAAAAGGATAAGCGGAAGCGAATGGATGGATGGATACAATCAAGAGGCACATTCATGACCGTGACTACTTCATGACTACTGTAACTGTGGGTTTACAGCATTGTGGAAAACACTGGTTACTCGTAAGAACTCGCTGGTCATATTAGACTTTGTCAGAACATATCCGAAGAAGCCTGCTCCATTCTGGAGAAAAAGCAAAGTCTTTTGCTAGATGAAAAATTGTGAAAATGAAATGAAAATTAATAGCTCACTACATTATCTCTCAAATAAGGTCTCAAATAAGGCAGTGTTGAGATCGACTGAAGCAACTGAAGATGGCTGCAGTAAAGGCTGGGTAGAGCATCTTACGGGAGGAAGCACAGTATTTGGTAATGTCCATGAACTCAGGACAAGCAGTCAGACAGACACATGGGGCAGTGACACCCTTAGGAATATGAATACGCAAAGAAGTTTGATGAACTTTTGTTGCTGAGAATATTCTCGCTGATGAGAACATAAATGAACATTGTTTATGTATTACAATGCATATACATAAGTGTTGTACTGCAGCAAACAATTGTGTCCAAATAAGGTAAGAACACAACTCGAACACAGCTGCTGCAGCCTGCATGTTTGCAGGATAGTATCTGGGATGTGCAATTAACCTGTTCAATTACTAACCATGCTGAAAATAAGTACATTTTTTACCATTTCTGCATTACTACAGCAAAGGGACCATCGGTAATGAGCTAAAAAAAAAATAACCGAGAGAGATTTTCTGTAAGTGTTAAGGTGTTTTAAGGTGCAACTCCATAATATAGCTGTCATTTGCAGAGAGGATAAAAGGTCCTTATTTCCATTTATGTATAAATTCTTTGTAATAACCAAAGCTGAGAAAGCCAAAAACTTGTGGTTATGTATGTACGGGGCTATGTGTGGCAACAGGTGTTCCTCAGTGAAATAGTTCAGATTGTATCTATTGTGTGAATTGATGTGTTACTTCACTTTTAAATAATTCATCGTGTATTTACATTAAGTCATTTAGATATGACTAATGTTTTGTTTTGTATGCTGCACACATTTCTCCGCTTGAGCTGGCACCAGCGAGGTCATTAAGCTTGGCTGTCCCTGCGCAGACCCCGTTCTGTCTTTAGTCATAAAAGGGATCTCTCAAAGCCTGAGGACACTGTAAATCAGCCAAGATATTTTGAGTATTGCTCCAGCCTGCTGGCTGGCACACACACACATTAATGCAGAGACACACTCATAAGCAGAAAGATATATTCACAGAGTCAAAGCACATCAATACACAGAGAATTGTCTACATGGGTGGGCACACATTACTGTCAGCTCCAGTAGTGGAGCTTATAAAACAGGCCCTCAGTGCTGCAGATGAAGAGAAAGAGAGGCAATGTGGGGACAACCACCATTAAAGTAATAGACACACGCCTTAGGCTTTGGCTTTCTGCTCTGTCTGAGAAGATCATATTAAACATCTCACCTCTTGATAAGAATGTTTATCAAAAGCTTTAAGTGTTTCTACAGAGCCCACATTTATGCTCAGAACTCACTGTAACACCCTTTTGCAGCCCCTTTCAAACCATTGGAACATTACAAATACCTTGTTCTCAAAAAAAAAATTTATTCATTTGGAATTGATTCACATTGACAAATTAGTAGGGGATTTACCATTGCACCTTCTGCTATTTCTGAAGAGAGGAGGAAGCTGTGCTCATTTCCATTTCAAATAGGTGCATTGCCCTACAGCTGAATCTTCATTAATTGGACATGTTCCTCATGCAATAAACTGGACGCAGATCAAAACAAGTCTTTGATTAACGTTATCCAGGACCTCAGCTACTGAGGGCCAAAGAAACCACAGACCAAAAGTTGAGACCAGGTGTGAGAGATAAAAGATTTGTGTGTGTGTGTGTGTGTGTGTGTGTGTGTGTGTGTGTGTGTGTGTGTGTGTGTGTGTGTGTGTGTGTGTGTGTGTGTGTGTGTGTGTGTATGCATGCGTGTAATCTCAACAACACAGATTGCTGTTGTGAAAGACTAATGTTACCAAAAAAAGGTCAGAAAGTAATGTCATTACTAATTAATGATATAACATGAGCACAAAAATGAAACCCTCAGATGTTTTCAGAATGACGTTTCACTGGGTTGTTTTTGCAATAAAAGATTGCAAACAAGTTGTTATGTTGAAATCCAGGAGAGACAAGCTTCCAATCAAGAGCAGCTGAGAGTTTGTGCACTTTTTATGAAGAAGCACGTGCCAATCATTCATCAAGAAGTGACTCCAAAAACATTTGCATGTGCTATCAGTTTTTTTGTTACTGCAACTTTAGATATGTCACCAAAGAAAAAGAGAAACACCCCTTCAGTAAAACCAAGGAGCACCTTCAGTAAACATGCTAATATATTAGCTTGGCTGTGTACACCTCCTGAAAGAACACAGTTAATGAACACAGATGCTTGTCATTGTTTAAAATAATTTTTACTATATTAAATTTTTTTATCATTTAACGAAGATTTCACTGGTGGAATGTGGAAGCATTTTCAGAAAAAGCAACTGACTGAAATTCGGAGCACAAAAATGAAACACAGAACATGCAAAACAGACACACACCTCTGCCTACGTCTTAGCACAGTCATAATGCAAACTGTGCTGCAGTCCGGGCCTGTTTTGTGTATCGCTTGTGGTAGCACTGCGGTGACAGCTGTCTTAGGACAATTATACCCTTGCTATATTCGAGTCAATTGACAGTCGTGCTTTAATTAGCCAAATTAAATAGGAGTCTGTGTTCACTTCGCTCATGGCTCCTTACTGATAATTAAAGATGATGTGTCCAGAAACCACATGCATAAGCCTACTGCATGGCTGACTAAAAATAATAGTACCATGTGCCATTATTTTACAGTGAGAGATTTAAGTAGCTTTCGTGGCAGTAAATACTGCAGTGGTGGCTGGGTGAAAGAGTTAGTCTGCTAAGTGTGTTTGGTGTTCAAACACACATACACTACCTCTCGTCTGAGGTTTTCTCTTAAGTGATTTAAACCAAAAGGCCATCAATAGTATCAATGTTTCTATCTAAACTTGTAACAAGCTTCAAGTTTACACCAAGCCACCTCCTTGAAGTAATAGAAAGCAGCTGACCTGAAACCTCAGAATGATGCAGATTACAGCCGTGTGCTCTGACTAATGACCTCTTGTTTTCATAGCAAGCTTAGTGCCTGGGTGTTACATGTGGCCTCAATAGAACACGTCTGTACACACACAAACACCGAGTCAGATGAAAGAAATCTCACTTCCATTTAACACCAATCGGTGTTTGGAAAGTGCTAAATGTGACATAGTCACAGTCATTTGATGATGATGCACCATTTACGGTCATTGCCATTTTTAGGTGCAGCATCCTGTGCCTTGCTTAGCTGATATGCTCATGATAAAATCATGAAACATAGGTTTCTTTAAAAGCCATCCCACATCTATGTCATCAGTTATGAGTTTCACACTTTTCTCCCTTTTAAGTGGGTAGTTACTGCATGCTGAACATGCATTATCTTCTAAATCATTTTTTTCTACAGATGTATCAGTTGATCTGGGCTCACTGTTTTCGGTTTGATAATGTGTAGTTTCCAACCCCAAACAGTGTAATGAAATAAACTTTTTTTACTTTATCAGCAACATTAGCACTCATCTCATCACTCTAATCTTCAGAGTGAAAGAAACAGCTTGGTGGATAACCAAAAATATCAATGTCAAGGTAGCGCTAGAGGACGTCAGGTGATCATCCATATAGGTTTCATCTCCTTGCCAGTCTGCTAGATACTGAATCCTGAGTTGCTCCCTAAGTGTTTATCAGAGTGTGAATGATGCAAAAAAGTGCCTGTGTAAATGAGACAAACTACTCACTGCTTTGAGTATTAGTATAGTCAACTGCCCACCAGTTCAACAACAGACATTTCCAGTCATATAGTCATGCCTTTAGTATGACAAAAAAAACGAACTTGAGCGTATGTCTTGCTAGGCCAAAGTTGGGTCACAGACATTCTCGACTGGTCCCTCTGTGGCTACAGGTGTTTCAAATTACAGCTCGTAAAACTCACCAACAGGGAAAAATTACTGCCACAAATTTGTCGGAGAGGGAGGGGGGACGCATGAGAGGGGCATACTTGAGTAGAGCTGTATGCAGATACAGTATTGACAGTATGTGACTGCGTTGTGTCTGCTGAACACTTCAGCATTCCACCGCAGTGCCAGGAAAGGCCATATTGTTTTTGACTTGCACTCAAGTGTCATTTTCTGAGGAGTGATTTAGCGTGGTGCGTGCATGTGTGTCACATGCCAGCTGGCACACTCCTGTGTAGATGGTGTGTATGCCATACGTAGCGAGAGGAAGGTTACAGGGTCACAGGGCCACGAGGTCGCTGGGAGTGCACTGTGGAGAGAGGAAACAGGCCTAATCTCAGAAAGGCTGGCAGCTTCCTGTTCTGAGTAGAGGGTATAGAGAGGACACTGTCTTCACTCTGGATACCCAGCAAGTGAGTTTACTATGTAATTCAATCAGGATTAGTCCACTTACTCGTGCCCTCCAATAATAGTAAAGGGGAGGAGGCCAGACTGAACTGTGTCTCCTCAATCTCCCCAATTTTACATTTAGACATGGTTCTTTCAAAGGGCCATTTAACCAACCCTGTATACAAAGTGGACCTCATTATCAGTCTACATTTGAAATACTTCCTTATATTTACAGTATTAGCAATTTAAGCAGCAACTACTTGTATGTAAATGAGTAACAGAAACAGAGGGCAAAGAATGACCATGCACCAGTGACAATGCACACTTCACTACACAGAGCTGCCTACAGACCTTTCAGATGATAAGTGACTGAGTAAACCACCAGATGTGTTCATCAGGCACAGCGGTAAGACACTGGTATATATTTAGCATGCATATCAGAGACCCTATGAGTTAAACACACTGTTTTGCATTTGAATAAGGCCTGTATTTGGGCAGCTGTGCACGATGTGTGCTAACATGTCTCACACACAGCTGCGGTAGTCAGTGTTGCTGGTTGGATTAACAACAACATAAAGCACAAGGAGTTCATTAGACATCCATTTTTTGGAGATCTGCAGTGCATACTAATGATAATTCCTCCTGGAGGTATTTTCTAACAGGTTATCACAAGAATTTTTTTTTGTTTTCATTTGTTTTTAGCTCATTTGTTTCTTGGTTTTTCTTTCCTAATGGGGAGCCACCCGTGTCCTGAAGCAGTTCTGAGTTTACAGTAAACTGATCCTGCACACAGTTCCAAAAATACACGCAGAAACACAGAAAATGAAAAAGAGCTGCTCATTATTTAAATCATGCTGAGCCTCCCACAACAAGAGTAAATGAATAGCTCATTGGAACATATCATGCTTGTGCAGATTTTTACATTGATTATTGCAGTGAAGTTAATCTGATCTTCTTGAAGTTTTATACTATGCATGACATGAAGTGTGAATTGAATGTTAAAACTGTTAGCTTGTCACATTCACCAGTAATTGCCTTATATTTGTTTAAACATACTTATTTTGGCATCCATCTCTGACAAGAACTGCATCCTGCTCACTAACTAGCAATGATTACATGCCAGACATATCTTCAGCTTCACTCTATGTCTATATAAGTAGTTATCAGGGGCACAGGCCCACTGTGAGGATGAGTGTTGCAACAGTAATATCTAATATCTGTTCATTTTGTTTGTGTGTTTGAGCATTTGCAGGGCATGAACTGAGGTTTGAGGCTTGCTGTAGTCAGGGTTAGAAGTGGCATCTGGAGAGATGTATCAGGATGTGGGCAGCGACTTGACAGTTTTCTGTTTTGTGTTTGTTGCTAAACTGGGTATAGCATATTTAAACAGCTGAAGTGAAACAAAGCAACAGAGTCTCAACTGGACAGAAAGATGACCAGACTTTCAGTCTTTTTTCTGTACTGTTCAGTTCAGAGTATGAGTTTTAAATCGTGGCCTGGTGGCATTTAAAAGGCAAAATCCAGTGTTATATCAATAATGTTTGGAGGACTGTATATGGGAATTTAAGGAGGACAGAGCTACACCAGACAAGAAGGGCAGCAGGACTTTGGAAAACCCCTTGAGTTGAAGAGTGAATACAACCCACTCTCCAGTTCAAGGAAAATGCTTCAAAAGCCCCAGTTTGTTCAGCAGATTTTTGGACTTTTAGTAATCCAGGTCATTGCAATAGAAAGATAAAGTGTCAGCTGAAATTGAGCAGTAGAATACAAAATTAATCTAATGTGGATCCTCAGGTTTTTTTTTTTAGTGTATTTCTACATGTTACAGTGACCAACAGCAAAAAATTAAGTTGTATTTTAGCCATTTTAATGCTGTTGTGTATGTGTCTCTGTCTACCTGTGTTTTAACTGTACTGTATTTTTTACGTATAAAGTACTTACCTATACACAATTAGAGAGAAATGTTGTCTCCCCAATTTCATGTACAACACCTACTTAACACTTAGTTTACTTAGAAAACAAGGTGCTTGATTATAGAGTAAGGGCCTTGCATACCCACATAATCAGGTGTTGTGGTTCCTCTGGAACAGTTACCTTAGTGAGTCATGTAAAAGTATTTCCCATTTAAATACTGCAAGTACTTGAGTTCTCAACTGAGATTATAAGATGAAATGTTTAGTTATTCAATCAGCATACAATCAAGTCTTTGAAAAAAGGTAATGGTATCTGGAAAAGTATGTGATGTGGAGTTCTGGTCTTGGTATAACTTGGCACTGATTTGAAACCAAATTTTGTGGTATTTCCCACGCTTAGTTCAAGCCAGTAAGACTGCGGGTTTCACATGTTGGTTTTACTTCAGCTTTAAGTTGTTTTTGTTTAACTTTCCAAAGGTCTGTTTACTTTACTTCAGTTGCATTACAGTATTTCTCCCATCCCATTTTGTTTTGCTGTATTTCTGTTTTTCTTTACAAAGTCTTTTTAGAGCATATATGTGTGGTCCAAATGTTTATTTTGCACCAAAGTATCCTTTGTTAGAATGGCGTTTAAATGATCCAAAAATGCTTAAACCTTAAATGATGTATAAAAGCAGTGCTACCTTATTAGAAACAGAACAGAGTCATCTAACCCACCGCACTGATCATGTTAACTCTGTGGGCACATATTGTATCAGTGAGGAAGTCGTGTAGAGCGGAAGCTTCACCTCAGTCATGCTTCTATCAGCAGTTCTATGTCATGTGACGATGATATCTTATTTGGCTAACCGTAATAGCTGTTTATCAGAACTCACAGCACTAACCTTCTGACAATCAACTTTTCCCTCTCATCATGAAATTCATGTTTTATTTATCTGCCAATAATTACCAAATGGCAAAAATAATGAAGCTGCAGTTTGTCAGTATATTCTTTATTCGCTACTCAGAATTGTTATTTTCATGCCAGCTGAAATTATTCACCACTAAAGTGGGTTATTACTGGTGCATGTTTTACCAAAACCATTTTTGCTTTCAAGCCATGTCTGCAAGGAAAGGTAAATGTTCCTCTGAAGTCTCCACTAAAACAGATCCAAGTGCTGGGGTGAACCAACAGTCAAATTTGGAAGAAATCTGCTTTTTCAGTGTTGCGCTCACCCAGTGCATTGCAGAGAAATCTTAATGTCTAATAACACATCCTTACTTGTCTTTTTATTGGCCTGTACAGCTGGTTTTGAGCTTTAGTGGTATAACGGGCAGTTCAAGCTCTCTGCAGATGATTACTGGGCCTACATAAAAGCTTGTTGAACAAGGAAATGGGTACCAAATTACCATTATGTGATCTGGGTGGATTACCGTAGCACTCATTTCATATAAAACAGAACTAATCTAACATGAGACTCTCACAGTCATTCTTTGGGTTCACCTCCATGTCTGACTACATCAAACGCTCAACAGTGACAGAATGGCTCAGCCCCAAGCGCCGAAAAAAAACAAGCTCAATCACGAAAAAGCCCAGAGGCAAACAACTGGGGAAAATGAATCCCTTTATAAATGAGTAACAAGTTTTACTCACTGATGTGGTGTGCAAGTGCTGTCACTTACAGTGATAAAAGTTACAGCGCACCACAGCAGGGCAGCACTTTGGGTCATGTAATTACAGTATTACTACATAATGAGAGTCATTTGTAATAATCACAGAGGTCATGTTGACTCTAAGAAGTGTTTCTATAGATGCAGGAAGCCCCAATGGGAAAAGTGGGGAATGAAAAACTGCAGGTGCACCATTAACAGACAAGACGAAACAACTGTTTATCTTACCACACCATGAGCATTGTGTCAGGGCAAGTAAGAAGAGCAATGTATAGGGTAGCAACTTGTCAATATCAGTGTCAAAATAGGCCCATCCTAAAGTGAGCAGTGCTTCGTCTTCTCATTTGAGTCTAATGGGGAACACAATTTATATAAAACAAACATCATCTTGAGTTTAGTACGACTTAAAATTAACAAATGAAATCATCAAATCATCAAGGATGTCCCAAAAAGTTTATTGTGTTCACTTGGAGATAGCATTTTCAGTGTTTCATCACTTTTCCCAACTTTACAAACAGAACATTTGCACAATGCCTGAAACTAGCACCACTGACAAACTATGAGGTCACTATGAGGCTATTAGGTCAGTTTCTTGATCATTAATATGCAAATTGCCATGACCATTGATCAACAACCACTGATCAATGGCCATGAGTAGCAGAATCAACTTTTTGGGATTTTCTTACCTGGATTACTGAGCATGCATGAAGACATCAAGGAAGTGTTTTCTGAAATCATAGACTAATTAACCTAAGATCTGTTTTTGCTTAAACTTCTATACAATCATACTAAATGTAAGGAGCTTGGAAAGAAAAGCATCTGGACTTCTTTAACTTACTTCTTTAACTTTCCTTGAAGACGTTTCACCTCTCATTTGAGAACTTTCTTCAGTTCTAAGAGTAATTGATTTTAAGCCCTATGAGAGTGTCCCCAAGAGGGTCATGGACCCCCTATTGATCCTCTACCTAATCACACGAGCCAAGGTGTGAAAATGGGTGTGGGTCACAATCACCCAAGGTTTCGGGTGAACCCATTGTGAAACCTAGCCCCACCCTATCATGTGATCTACTGAGATCAAATGGCCCAGGATGTGAGGGGTGACTTAAAGAAGTTTTTTAAAGCTCCTTAGACTACGATCACCTGGAAGACTGAGAGCCCTCACAGGCAATCATATTGTACAGACAATCATAAATACGATAATATTATAAACATATCAATATAAATATAAGTGGTGCTCAAGGTCTACAATGGCTTTTAACTTGACAATCACCCAAGTTATATTTAGGACCGAGTCTCTTGTCATTATTAACTGATACCACATACTTTCAACTTACACCACTGAGAGAGTAGCTGACATTAGGCTAGCAGCTAACATTAGCTTAGCTAATAATACTAACAGTAGTTATAAAAACCAAGGTTGCATAAAAGTAGGGATTGTCTTATAATAAGCTGACCGTTATCGTTTAATATATAGATATAGAACTAGCTGTGGTTAGTTATACTATCAGATAAGAAATGTTTCTAATGATATTTGGAGTATTCACCAAAAATTAAGCATTCCAGTTTCCAGTTTAGGTGAGGCAGTTGGAGGTGTGGTGTACTCAGAATATAGCTATCCACCCACGGTGAATATTTTAGTGGTATATTTCTAGTGATAGACATTAAATATTCCAATGTGTTCCAATGTTATTTTGGGCAGAAAAGGAAAGAGATGAACAGGACTTGTACAACCCTGAATTGTACAAGCAGGAGAACATGGATGGCATCTTATTTTTGTGCACTGGACATTTAAAAAACTCTGCTCCTCTGTCTTTCCTACCTGGAATATTTTTACCCTATTATGTACTGTCATCTAGGTATAAATTATGCTGTGAAAGAGGGTCCTTTACACTCCTATGCAGATTTCATGTATTCATATTTATTATTCTTTTAAACTTAATTATTGCCATTTTGCATAAGTGGTTCCAGTTCATTCAAGACTTCTTGATGCTTTAATTAGCTATCGTGGTATTAAATTCTTTCTTATTACACAGAAACTGCCACAGGTGTTTCTTAGTAATAATCATGGCCTTTTAAACTTTGCTTTAATAGGTTATTAATATGTTTTTAAATAAAAACAGGCTGCTTTGCATTTCGCAGCTCTGTTTCCTGTTTATTACACAGAAACTACAAAAGGTAACTGAGTGGTAATAACTTAGAAATTAGTAGTAATAAGGTAACAAGTAGTAATTGTTACCTTATTACTACTTTATTACTGATCTGTACTTCCATATTATTAACCCTAGTTTTGAGGCTTTTAGTAGCCAATTACTTAAATTTTAGTGTAATATTGCTCAACTGTTACCACTGTTGGCACCACGATAATACTTGGACTTTAAGTGGTTATTACTTTTATAATTAAGTAGTAATAACTTTGAAATTACCACATTATTACTTGTTTCTGCCTTGTTACGATACTATTATCACTTTATTAACAAGCTTTAATAGAAAATGCTACCCACGTTTTATGTTGTCATGGGCTAAGAGGGCGCAGGTGAAGACAGAAGCCTCTGTTCCAGAATTTATACCTTCAAGCTCGACTGAAATTTGCAGCTGCCCACGTAGACAAGACAAATGCTCTCTGGAGAAAAGTTTTCAGGTGACACAACAGTTTATCCGTTTGACCACAGTGACAAGAGGAATGTTTGGAGGAGTAAAGGTGGGGTTTTCAAACTGAAGAACATTGCACCAACTGTGAAGCATGGTTGTGGTAGCATTATGCTTCAGAGCTGGTTGGAATAAAGAAGAGGTAAGAAAACATTTATGGTCCTGCGCTTGTAACCCAGCATCTTCAGTTATGGACTTTCTGGTTTTGTATTCTTTCATGTTTTTGGTGATTTTGACATGTTGCCTGGGTCTAGAGTAATTTGAGTTTTAAATCCTCTCAGTATTTTTTGATGGGCTTTCATTGTATTCTGGGTTTTGGTTCTTGTCTATTCAGGCCCTGGTATTCATTTATCCTTCAATCAGTCCCCTTCAATTCTGGACTCCCTTTGTTCCCATAGCTGTCTTGTCGTCTGGTCTGCGTGTTTTTTTACCTTTCTATCTCCATGTCAAATCCATGTTTCTGTGTCCATGTCTAGTTCATGTATGCTAGCCTGTCACCTGTTCTGTTACTTCCTGTCCTATTTTGGCGGCCCCTTGTCTCTGTGCATCGTCTGTGGAAGTTTGTCTTGTCTCCGTGTCTATTTATCTCTGGTCCCTGTGTCAAGTTCATTTGTCTTAGTCTCGGTCTCAGTCTGTGTTTGTCCTGTCAGTCGTGTGTCTTGTGTGCTTGGGTTCAGTTCTACTTCCCCTGTTTCATTATTCTGCGCTTGGTGTTAGCTGTGCTCCCACCTTTTTCCTCTTCCCTCATTACTTGGAGTGTGTATATATTGTCTGGGTCTCTCCATTCTTGGTTGTGATCTACCTCTAGCTGTGTGTGCCCCCGTTCTGTCTTTTTGCCACTAGTTCTTTTGCAGTTCTCACTCAGCCCTTCTTTTTTATTTGGTTTTCCTGAGGCATTCCAGCCATAACGTTGCCTTTAAGTTGAGCTCTGTTTCCAAGTCCTGCATTTAGGTCCCCACTCTGCCTACCACATAGCAATAGATAACGAATAGTGCCAAATTATTAAAGATGTATGCTGTACAATCATTCCACCATGCAATGTCTCTGGTGTGTCTGTCCACCTTTACTGTTTGACTGTTTTTGCTAACATTTGAAATAAGTGCTCATAAGTGAAAATAAGTGAAAGTCATGACAACAGAAAGATCCTTTGCAGTCTTACATACCGTACATTGTTTTCCAAAACCTGTTTTCCCTGTTCAAAGATGAAAAGCCACTGAATACACATATGTCTATTTACTTTCTTTCCTCACTTATCCCAACTCATCCCCCCTTTTCCCCAGGCCTAAGCCATAGAAGTAGTTTGGAGCGGTTAGGCAAAAGCAGGTCGAAGTTCTTCCTGTACAGCCAATGGACAGAAGGAACCACTGCTGGCCCTCGGCCTTCAGGGGTGGAAAATATGTCGTAGGCTGTGCTCCCACCTCCACCTCCCTGCCTGGGAACGGAAGCTGGAAGCCACCAGGGAAAACAAGCAGACAATCAGGTAGGGCCCGATCTGGGAGAGAGAAAGAGAGAATAGAAGAGGAGGCGGACCTGCTGGATACGTCAGGTCGTGAAAGCCTCAACTGAAGCTCTAGGAAAAGCACACAAATGTAATGGGGTTTGGGATGGAGGTTTTGTATATTTGTTTGTGTGAGCATTTCCTCATCTATCAAAGAAAGTGAAAGGATGTATGTGTTTTCAGAAGAACCAGCACGCGGGGCGTGTGCGTGTGTTTGTATGTCACACACATGTGCATCATTTAATCCGATATTAAACTTCAGAGAGTGTTTGTGTAGTGTGTGTGTGTGTGTGAGTGAATGAGTGCATCCTTGTGTGCATGTTTGTGTTGTGTGTTTGGTTAAGGACAGTGGCCAGCAGGGGACAGGGTGGGTTCAGAGCAGGAGAGAGGAAGATTATGGTGTTCAGTTTCTACTGGGGGGGTCTTGTTGGCCTGCACGTAACACATTGTGTGTGCATACGTGTGTGTGTGTGTGTGTGTTAGTGGGTGGGGGTCATGGACTATCTCTGACTCTCATAGGCACACACACAGAGTCATGTTTTGCTTCCATCACTTCGGAGGACATTGCATTGACTTGCATTCATTTCCTGGACGCTTGCCTTCTAATAATTTCCCTGCTCCAGACCCAGACCAAGACTTCATGCTAAAATTTATTGAGTGATTGAGAAAATTTTTTGTTCCCAAAACACAAATGGGTCCCCATAACGTGACTGTTTAGAAAGATTTATGTCCTTGCAGTGTTTACTCTTATACCGTAGAAGTACACACCCACATAAACAACAGCTAATTGAAGCAGAGTTCTGCGTTTCACAAAAAATGAGCAGAATGAAAATGTCCCTCTAATGGTACTTTGAATGCCTTTGGAAGTGGCAGTAAAGGACAAGACTGTCATTGTCATTTTAGTGTTATTGTGACAGAATGGTTTAAAATTGACCTTGTATTGAACTTGAACTTGACCTTGTAATTATTCGTCATAGTGAGGTGTTGCATCAGTTCGCAGCACAAATTTTAATCACGATGTTAAATAGCTATGCAAATGTTGTCATTCACATACTTGACTTCCACTCATCGATCTTTAACATTATTGCAGACCTTTCCTTTTTAGCGAGTGTGACAGAAAAAGTAAACATCTCCAGGTCAAACACCAACCCTGAGGAAGAAGTGTCAGCCGCTCACCACCACACCTCACTAATGAGTTTAAAAAGCTTGTCAGTTTTAATAACTCTCCACTCTGAGTCAAATGTATTACAGGAATGACACATGATATCCAAGTTAGGTTACAAAAAACATGACAGTTTTATATGTTGAAAAAAGAAAGAAACTGATGCTCGCCTCTCTGTTCCTCTGTATCAGCAATTCACAGCAATTTTATTAGTTTGAGGTGGCCCAAAGAGGTTGAACGTGTTCGAGACCTCTTTATGGTCACACTGGGCCGTAAATCTGTCATTTACTTCCTCCCAGTAGTCACACTGTTTTTAAGACTGTATTGAATACTGTTAATAGACTAACTCTTGACCAGAAATCTGGCTATTTTTTCCTAAAAAGGCTTATAAATGAGTAGCTTATGATCCAAATGGAGTTGTAAGCAGTGATGACTGATATAAGCAAGCACAGGTTAACTCTCTTAGGTTTTCAGTTACTCCACTCTTGTTATTGTGAGAGCGTATTATTATCAGATCAGCAGTTGTGGATGGTTAGGATATTCTGTGCAGTGAGGTACAGAGTTTTAAGAAGTGGTGAGGTCACTGGATCCAAGAAGAGTTTTCTTCTTGTGCTCCTTATAAACACCCCCCCCCCCCCCCCTTTTTTTTTCCCTTTAATGTAAAGTGTGTGGAGAAAAAATGAATTACATAAAACAATAAACAGTTTATACAGTGCTATGGGTTTTATTAAGAATACGTATGAGTATGTGGTGTGTCCGCATAGTTGCCTTTTTGTCTGTGTTTGGTACGTGCTCCATTGACTGTCCTGGGTCACAGTGGGACACCAGTGATTGAAGCCGCATTGAGAAAGGGGACAGAGGGGACAGACAGAGGGGAGCTGGGGGTGTGGACGTGACATCTCCAGCTGGCCTGTGACATCACTCCAGCACGGACAGGAAGTAGGGGAATTGGGAGGGTATGGTACAGTAGGTGACATCAGGGCTCTGTCTTGGATCTTTTGGTCTTCCAGCTGAGTAAATTTGACAGAGAGAGACCCCCTCCCACAAGTTCCACCCACTCATCCCCCAGCTTCATCTCTCTTGTCTTCAGCCAGCCACCTTTTCAAATCCTCTTGTGTCTGTGATTACGTTTGTGTTCACATTATTTTCCTTTCTGACCTACACCTGTCTATAATGCCATGTGTTTCCTCATGCTGTCTCGCCTTTATCTCACTCTCTCTTTTAAGTTTGTGTCTGTATTTATGTTTACGTGTGTGTCTGCTCTGCATCCGCTCACTCTGACCTTGCATCCCCATTGAATGTCTTCAAACAGCACTAACTCCCTGCTGACATTCATGTAGGCACACATGAAACCATTGCCCTTTTCTTTAATGACAGTGTAAAAAATAAAAATATAGTTTAAGTAGTTAATGATTTTTGCACAGCCAATATTTTCAAGTCTAGATAGCCAGTCTCTAGCCATTAAACAAGTATACAACTTCATGTGTAAATTAATTCACTTCAGTAACTTTGCAGTCACCTTTTTAAAAAAGGCAACACAATTCGTGAACTAATTTACAGACACAAATATTTTAAGATAACATAAAACATTAGCTAGTTTACTAAAGTGAGTAAACTGTATAACCAGCAAGTGTGACTAGTTTTAGATATTTCACTTAGAATGACTGTGCATATGTTGAAACCCAGAAGAGGGGAAAAGCCAACGTAAGACCCCTACAGATCTGACACTGATTAAATCAGACAGAGCATAAAAAGGAGGAACTACAGTCGAGCTGGGCTGCAAAGCAGCTTGCAGAGGCAGAGCAATTGACTAAAGCAGCTCAAATGCCACAGCCTGTCTGGACTAATGCTTAATATTGTTTTGTTGTAACAGAGTGATGACGTGCATTATATTTTCTACAGGTTACAAGGTACATGGCAACAATAACCAAAAAGAACATGATGTTTGCCGAACTGAATGTTCTGAATTAAACAAAGCAATTGAAATCAGCCACAGACACAATTTAAGACTACACTCAAGAAAGTGGTTATGTCACAGTGTTACTGTCAGGTCCATAAGCATTTGGACAACAACACTGTTTTCGTAAATTTTGCCTATTTTAAATAGGCGATTTAAGTGTAAACGTTCAACTAAAATTCTAATTCAACTATTTAGGAATTACACCCATTTTTATGCATAACGACCTGTTTTCAGAGACTTAGAGCTTATTGCAAAATTTACTCACAAGTAGTTTCATGTCCTGGTGAGGTCTGTTCCCTCATTATTCCATGAAACGTAAAGCAGACAGAAAATCTGGAGTCAATTCCAAGTGTTTGACGTGTTTTATAGTCTTTCACCGCAATTCTCAATGTGAGGTCTAAAGAGATATCAGTACAAGTGTAGGAGGAAGTGTCATTAGGCTGAAACCCCAAAATAAAGCTATCAAAAAGATAACAAAAGCAAAAACTTTAGGAGTGGCCAAAACAACAATCTGGTACATTCTTACACATAAGGAATGCACCTGTCAGCTCAAGAAGACCAAAAAGCCTGAAAGACTGGAGAAGACAACTACATAGAATGATCACAAATTATTTCATTGGTTAAGAAACACTTTTTCACATCTAGCCAAGACGAGAACACTCTCAAGGAGGTAGACGTTTCATTGTCAAAGTCTGCACACAACTGGTCACACTGGAGAACAAGAAAACCTGATTAGACTTTGGCAGATATAAAAGAAAAACATTCTTTGGACAGATACAATCAACATCAACTTGAACCCAAACGATGTGAAGAGAAAAGTATGAAGAAGAAGGAACACCTCATGATCTAAAATGTACCACATCATCTGTCAAACGTGCTGGAAGCATTGCTATGGCATTGCCTCCACCATGTTTGGTCGCCAGCAGAACTGTGTCGCTAAAGTTTATTGATGATGTGACTGCTGACAGAAGTAGCAGGATGAATTCTGAAGTATACGAAGCGATACTTTCTGCTCAGATTCAGCCAAATGCTCCAAAACTGATCGGACCGGACTTCATTGTACAAATGGATAATGACCAGAGCATACTGCAAAAACAACCCAAGAGTTTCTCAAGGCAAAGAAATTGAATGTTCTTCAATGGCCAACACAGTCACCTGATCTCAGCCCAACACAGTGTGCTTTTCAGTTACTGAAGACAGAACTAAATGCAGAAAGAACCACAAACAAGTAGCAACTGAAGGTGAACTGAATTAAGCGGTAAGGAGAGTATCTCAAGGAAACTTCAGTTCAGACAGTTACTGACTGCAAAGAAATTTCATCCAAGTATTTAAAGCAAAACTGCCATTTAAAATTTGTGTTAGTTTTTCCGATTACTTGTAAACTTCTGAAGATTGGAGGTTTGTATTTAAAAGGACTGAATAATTTACCAACAGGATTTTTTTTTAATTTTTTTTTTAATGTCTGGACATTCACGATATTCATCAGTTGAGACTGGTCCACTCTTTTTGTTACAGAAGTGTGCCGGTTGGTCTCTTTTCTTGTAATACAAAATGCAAACACAAAGGCATGATCCTGTTTTGTGGGTTCATTTCTATGACTACACAGAGAGAGAGAGCGAGTGAGAGAGTGGGCTGCCAGTCACACAGAGTGGTTGGCCGTTGGTTTGCACATCTCCGCATTGAATGTGAAACACATGTTAATGTGTGGGTGGGAGTCAAGAGAATAGAGGAGAGGGTATCCATGTCTCAATATGAAAACACCCTGTCTGTCCATCTGCAGGAACATTTAATAAGACTTGCACACCAGCAGACCTTTTTTCCACCCTCCTTCTCTCTCTCTCCCTCTCTTCCTTAATCTCTCCAGTCTCAAACTCTCGTTATCTTTGATCTCCAACCTCAAATTCTTTTCTATGCAAACTAATTTTTCTGGAAACTGAAAGAAAGTGTGTTTTGGTAAAGTTGTGAATGTTTGCACCTGTATAATGTTTCACTTTTCACTGTGCTTTCTGTGTTTGTTTAGGTGTATAAATGTTTGTGATATGAACTCTGTCATATGGTAGAAGATTTCCTGTGTGTGTGTGTGTGTGTGTGTGTGTGTGTGTGTGTGCGTGCGTGCGTGCGTGCATGCGTGCGTGCGTGCGTGCGTGCGTGCGTGCGTGCGTGCGTGCACTATCTACAGCATGTTTCACCATATGTGTTTGCTTGAAGAATGTGATATTGTGAGGCTGAATGTACAAGAGGGACCTGAGTGCATGGCAGCCCCCTGCCTGCCCCCCTCAGTGGTCTGGTGTGTCTCAGTGCTCTGCCGTGGGTTTATGATGTCTGGCAGAGAATGTAGAGAGTGCAGATGGCAAGAGTGAGAGAGAAAAGGAGGAGGGAGGGAGGGAGAGGTGTGTGGCTGCATTAATATGGTCTGCAATTCTCATTAGTGCTAATCAGGGGCTTCCTGTACCGAGAGTAGCATAAGTTCACCTTCCCCAGTACCCTAGCACCACACACTTATATACAAACAGAGACACATGCAGGCACACCTTCAGAAAATCTGATATACACCAACGCACAAAGGCAAGTACATGCACCCACACCTGCAAACTCTCTGTCAATCCTAATGGCTCAGTCACATCGTACTCCCTCTTGTTGAATGCGGTATAGAAGGCCCATCTCTGTCTTTGTGTTTCAGATCCCTCTCCCTGACCATTTATTCCTCTCTGTTTGTTTGGCTCCTCACGCTCTGAAACTGGCCATAAAATGAGTTGGAAAGAAGTCCAAGCAAAAGTGGAGTTTTTCCACTCTCGGGGTGACTTACCATATGCTAGAGTCACGTGAGACCGCAGCGAAGAGTTCATTCTCCCTGAGTAAGGGCCTGTCCCAACATGAACTATGAGGGGTCATGAACTTCAGCTGGAGTGCAGGGGGAACTGGCACTGAGGGCGGAGATCCACAAAGAGAGGCTAGTTGGCATAAAGGTAGCACAGTCGACATCCTGGAATGTGGCAACACAATGACACACTCATAAGCGGTAAATCACATGCTGACATTGGCATTTTACAGAAAAAAAGCATCTAAGCCTGACAGAAATCAAGTCATCTGCATGTGCACAAAGTGTGTAATACCATCTGTGACCGTTTAGCAGCTTGGAGCTTGTGTGGCCATGATGGCATGTGGAATCTTTGGGCAATATGTTGACCATAGAAACAATAGAAACAAGATTCCACAATGAAAATGTCATAAGTACCCTCGCTCCTTTTCCTCTCCCTCCTCCCATCCCTTCCCTTCCTTTCTCTTGACTTTAAAAGAGCCTCAGGGTAAGATAAATTAATGTATTTAAGATGTGGAAATCAGATATTGAAATCTTTGCCCTCACCATCCTCCCCCTTCTTCCCCTGCTTCTCCCCAAACCCCCAGCCTCCCGTACCCCTTCTCTCTGCACTGCTGCTCTCTTTAATAGAGTTTAATAGTGCACAGGGAGACAGTGTGATAGATAGACTGAGAGAAACAGAAGAAATTCAGTTCAAACTAAATTCTTTTTTTTCACAGTGCACTTTTTGTGTCAAATCTTTTTTTTTCTTTTACTGTGCCCTGGGCTTTGCAATTGATAGCCTCCTTGAAACCACCTCCCCTTCCCCTTCTCCTTCTCCTCTTCTTCCCTCCACACCTTCCCTTCCCAGCCCCACTGAAACCTGGCCAGCCACAGCTGCCTGACCAGATGTGAAAGAGAAAGAAAGAGAGCAGAAGAAGAGATGGAGGACAGGGAGAGGCCATCTCCTGCGGGGAATGAGGATTGAAAAAGAGAGTGGAGAAGAAAGAGATGAAGAAAAGAAGAGAAAAATAGTATATATATATATATGTGTGTGTGTGTATGTATGCGTATAAAAGTTGCAGTACCGTAGCTGGGAATCTAATGTGAGAGAGCAAGCATAAATTCTCTCTCTTCAGACAGTGACTGGCCTTGTCATTAGAGACCACCTACCCAGACCACACCATGGTCATCAAATAATGGCAAATTCATTATTTCTGCTGCTTCACACCTCTTTTCACAGCTTTAATCACCACGAGGACTGAAACATGATTGAAACCCCCTCAAAAAGTCACCAGAAAGGAATAACACTTTGCAGCTCCATCACTGAGTTAGTGGAGTCCGCATGTATCAAGGTCTCTCTATGGGTAGAGCTGATTTATGAAGCAGCTCAGCACTCTAAGCCCCGAGTCCGCTCTCACACCGTACTCCTGGGGACTGCCTGATTAGAGATGGGGGAGAGAAACCATGCACTCGCACACCCCACCATTTGGTTCTTATTACACACATGTACATGTACACCCAGGACACACACACACACACACACACATTCATACATGCACACTCGCAGCTATGCAGATGCGGACTTGTGCAATTTCTCACAGTGCCATTTCTAATTTACCTGTGTATTGTGAAATTGGACATTGGCAGCTGTAGTGCTGGATACATGGTGCAACAATAAAATCTAGAAGTGGAACGGCAAAAAGAAAATAGCATCCCATTAAGAAAGAATGCAGCAAACTTTCCACACAATATTTATGATGCACATTTGAACCAATTCATGATCTAAAAGCATAAACAGTGTTCTCCTCCACTAAAGTCTGGATTTCATTGGTTCTACATCTCCACTTTGAAAATGTCCTACTTCTCCATTTTCTCAGTTTTCATTTCTCTTTAAAACACTGCTTCATCTGTTTAAAGCAATAAATAAATATAGGCTGAGGTAGTTTATTTAGACATGCTCGTCCTGCCTCACATAAGCAGATACGTGATTTTGGCAGGTACCATCAAGCTGATGGTGTCAACTCTAAGCCCAATTCTGTGCATCTGAAAAAAGCTAGTCCAGGATGGTACCCCATGCTGTTTAACACAAGTGTTAATATGGGAGGATTGTAAACACTTGGCTGTAATCACAGACCACAGCATGAGGTGGCTTTGAGTGCAATACGATGAGGAGATGCATGTAATAGAGGTAGAAATGAGAGAGACTGGGTGGTGCAGAACTAATCTACAGCATGAAATGCTGATTTTAACAGCTGACCAGTGTATGAAAACCCAGACGGGGTCTCTGAGATCCAGTGTAGTCTGTTCTGTTCTGGATCACGGGCCATTTGTAGCATATCATTAAAACCTTGTTAAAACTGTGTTCCCCAAGCACCCCTACCTCTTAAACATACACTGTCTCCTAACTCAACATGAGATATGTCCCTCTCCATGCTCTCCCCATCTTTGTTATGACAGACAGTGCCCACTAGTTTCCACTTCGACTGAATCCCCTTACGGGGTGATATCAGAGCTCAGCAATGGAAGGAAGCACATTAAACACGTAGCTTCACCGGCCTCGATGTGCCCCTCACCAGGTCAAGGATATGACAATGGAGCTGAGATTGGTAAACCAGATGCACACAAAGACAAACACACGCATGCATAGCAGAGACACACACAAAAACATAATAGATCACCATTTCAGAGAAAAGAGGAAGAAGATGGAAGGACAGAATCTGTTGTAAATAATTAACCCTTCTCTCCTCGTCTCTCATCTAACTATTTATTCCAAAGTTTGAACTATAAATCTATTTAAAAGCTACACAGAGGCTGTCTCATATCAGTAAATGCACGATTAGTGCTTAATTAATATTTCAGATAGCCACGACAGTGTATTTTTTTAGGTTTTATAGCACTTATTTATGGAGAAAAACATCTACTTTCACACAGTATCCTAGACATCAAAACATAACAGCCACAGTGACTAAATTAAATGCATTTCTACTCTCTTGGATTACTCAAAGTGCTCTATACAACATGCCACATTCACCCAATCACACACTTTCTCTGGACTGAGTACTTCGTAACTACATTCATTCATCAGTAGGTGACCTGCTCTACCGCCTGAGCTACAAGCACCCAGTGGCAAAGATGAGTAAATTGCCTATAGGTTTTGGATAAAGTGTACACTCACAAACCTGTCAAATATGCATTTGGAACTTTGGCTACGTTGGCAGTATAGTATTGCAACATGGCATTTGGGTCTTTTAACTAAAATAAGAAAATAGGAACATAAACAGTGGCATCATTGCCAGACCTGGCCCACATCTGGTTGACATACACCCTGCCATGACACCAGTCACTCAGAAGTGACAGCTTGATGCCAGATCCGGGCCAGACCTGTTTTCTATGAGCCTGGGCCACATAACCCAAACCACAATCGGGCCAGATGTGGCATGCCATCCCATAGACAGTGCCATCTATGCCAGGTCTGGCCCACATCTGGATGCCATACATCTTATCATGCCAGAAGTCAACTAGCAGTGCCAGCTTGATACCAGATCCGGCCCAGACCTGCTTGCTATGTGGGGTGTCAAGCCACCCTTTTACATTGGTTCCTTATGTGTACCATGTATGATCACTCCTATTTTGCTTTATTATTTCAGATTCCCCCATAATTTCTGAAAGACCATAAGGTACCTCTTTCTACAGGAACATGGATAAATATGTTGGAAACAGACAGTTCATGTAACACTGTCAACCCCCCCTTGAACTTTGCCCCAATAAGACAAACACTCAGACATGGGATGTTCAGGTTCACAGTTTCAAAAGTCCATAAAACCACCATTTTGCTTGAATATTTTTGTAAGAAAGGAGACATTACATTTTATTTGGAATTTGCTGTATGAGCAAATAGGGTACATTTCAATATATCTTTGGTTGCGTTTTGTTTATTTTCGTGTTTAAAATCATTTATTAACTTACTTATTGCTATTAGTTTTAGTTATTTATATGATTATCCATCAGAGTTATTTTTTTACACTGAAAAGGTTATTCTCACAGGAACTTAATGAGATGACATATATTATTTTTAAACTTTCTGACACTTGTGTTATAGCTAACACCTGTAGACGGCTGCCATCTTTTCAGCCATGGTCCCTTGTGACCATATTCAAGTGTGAAAAGAACAATGAGGTGGACAAAACTGCATAAGAGGATTCTGCGGGGGATGTAGTGGAGACATATCACGCTCTCTCTCAAAAGGGGTGTCCCTGCCTGACAGGAAGTGTATAGGTCAGTCCTAGACATGGATGTGTGTGTGCTTGTCTGGGTCTGTGTGTGTGTGGCCCAGTCCACACCAGGAGGTCAAGGCTTTACAGCTAGCCAGGAAATGACTGAAAACATGCACATTAAGACTTAACCCTGTATGTACTGTAATGTCTTCTTAACCTGAGGTTCTTATCCAAACAATAATTATTACCAGAGATTTCAGTTTTTGAGTAAACGTCTCTTTTTGTATCTAAAAACTGATAAGTACTGTGTAAAGTGGGGTAAAGTCTGAATAAATCGAGCAGAAGTTTTAAAATTACTAATCCTGGTCTGGCATAATGATGTAATTCTTGGAAACAGATGAAGTAACAACCTGTATACGTGAGCAACCAAATATACGTAAGAATATTTGGAATACTTGAGCGGAGGTGCTCTAAATTTAGCCTCTCCTTGACTTTCCCTCTCCCCTCCCAACACTTCTGCCTTCCAGTTTGAAACAATGGACCCCCTAATGTCCCTCCTCCATCCTCCCCCTCACCAAACACACACACACACACACATGCACACACACACAAACACTGCGTGCCATTATTGGACATGCTGCCTCTCCCTACTTAGGTGTGTGTCCACTTGGAGTCCATCTGGCCTCTGGAGTCCCATAAGGAAGAGTACACTGTTTAGCAACTCCTGTAGTCACTTTGCAGTGTTGTTTCCGTGGCGATAGGGACACTATGCCTTGGCGGACAGGAAGTGACTCTAAGGGGCGAAGAAATTCTCAGACAGTAAGCTCTAACGGAAGCACAAAATATGTCACTGGAACCAAGAGTATGAAATTTTTGGACTGGATTTCTCTGCCTGTCAGCAGACACGTTTACATAAGTCCCGTCCAACTCTGATTGACCTATTAACTCATCAGGTTATGTAAGCACCGCTCTGAAAATGAAAAAGGTATTGAGTTTCAGCTTGGAGTGCCTATCTGTGTCTTATCCTGCTGCCACTCTGTAAGGGCATAGTCTACAGCAGCCTACAAACAGGAGTTGGTGGCGTGATCTAAGGTTCATCCTGTTTTGGAGAATGAGTGCAACCTTGAGAGTTTTTTTTTCTGGAGTATCTTGGTAAAAAAAAAAGACATTTGTTATCATCCACTATTTGTAAGGAAGCCTTGCTGGCAGCTCATTAGTTTATCCTCCCTCTTGGTCCTTTCTCTTTCCCTCTCTTCTCCGCTCTCCTCCTCCAGTTTTTCTATTCTTACTGACCACTCAAAGCACTTTAGACTACAAGCCACATTTGCCCATGCATTATATATATTATGTACTTTATCCATATCCAATCCAATACCAAACCTAGCGTGCACGTCCATAGACTGCTGAACCCCAATTTCACCAGAGGAAATCCACATAATAAAAAAATGGACAAAATATAAACTCCAGAGAGAAAAATGACCTGTCTAAATAATCAAATCTTCCTAACATTTGCTTAAACATTGTTTATTAATTAATTTATAGATATTGTTTGCTTAATTTAAAAAAAAATAAAGTGAAAAGACACAGTTTGGTGTTTTTGGGTTAGCTGTCTTTCCAGAAATTTCCCTGAATGCCTAAAAGTCTGTTTCGAGCTAAGAAATATTGGAATGACCACACAAGATGACATTTTCAGAGTTTAGTATGAATAAGAAACCTTTTTTCTGTTTTCGTAAATGGAGCATGTTACCATTGTTGTTGAACTGTCTTGGACAGAGCCAGGCCAGCTGTTTCCCTGGACAGACTGAGACTTACAAGCAGCCCCGGAGTTTGACCCAGGGCACATGAAGACAATGCAGTCCCTGGCAGGATTGTCTTATTTCAGTAAAGATAACATTACTTAATTAATATCTCATTGTAATGTTTATCATATCAGGGGCTAGCTACTGTTACTAAACATAGCTAAAGGACTTCCTTTGAACTTTTTCCCTGCTACTTCATCAGCTATCTATGTGGAGCATGGAAACCTACACCTCGTATCTCTTGTCTGACATGAATGTGACCAAGTTAGGCAAAAAACTTGTTGCAGAGAGAAAAAAGGAAAGCTCAAATTTAAAAGCAGTGTTTTTCCTTACCATTGTATGGCTGTGCAAATGTTATCTTAGATCTCTGTCCTTGTCCTGTAGCCATGCTCACCTTGTCCTTGATTTTCACTATCCATCCATCCATCCATTCGCTTCCGCTTATCCTTTTCAGGGTCACGGGGGGCGCTGGAGCCTATCCCAGCTGTCATAGGGCGAGAGGCAGGGTACACCCTGGACAGGTCGCCAGTCTGTTGCAGGGCATTTTCACTACTGTACAAAATTATCTCAGTATGCAATTCAAGTTATAATACTGAAAAATAGTAATGAGCAGTAATGATAGTAGCAATAATTATAATTTTGCTTCGAATAATGTCTAAAAACGAGTTCAAAATGTTAAGAAAATCTAGGAATATGCAGGAATTTGCAATGACAGAATGTCTTAAAAGGCAAGCAGTCATCTACATCATTTTAGCTCTGTACATCACTACAGTGGATTTCAAGTCAAACAGTCAAGATGAGAAACAAGAAATGCTGACATTCAGCTTCAATTCAAAGAGGTTAACAAAAGTACTGCATTAACTGCTCAGTAACATGACAAGTACTGGGGTCATGGTCAACTGGTCCTCAGTAGTTCAGAATATTAATAGGATAACTTCCAAGCCAACCATATGCCAACTCCCACTGACATTTCTGCTATGAATGCTTCTATTATTATTTGTACCAGCTTTGTGTATTTCTACTGCATCAGATCTAATTTAATTAAAGGCAAAATGTGCACAATGCAACATGAACTATGTTGCATTACAGACATCATTTTACATTGCTCTTCTCAAATTCTGAAATAGTTGATATCTATGGAAAGTATATCTCCCAGTATAAAGCTAATAAAATAAACTTTTGTAAGCTTTTACTGCATAAGTTTCCTAATGACTGTGCCCACGGAAACCAGCTGCTTGGGTTTTTTAAGAAAGATGCTCCTCAGAACTCTTTGGCCTTGCTTTCCCTCATCCCATACTCTCCAGTAACTCCAGTATCCTTGTTCTGCTCTCACTGTACAAATGTGTGTGCACGTGGTTGTGTGTGTGTGTGTGTGTGTGTGTGTGTGTGTGTGTGTGTGTGTGTGTGTGTGTTTGCGTCTAAAGCATGTGAGTCAGTGTCCATCTCTCCATGGCAGCATTCCAGTAAAACTGAGCCAGTGAGGGGTCTCTGTCTCACATCCCTCTTCAATCAAACACAAACACACACGTCCGGCCAGCCTGGCCCACGCTATCTTCCCCTGCCTCCCTGTGCCAGATGCACACACCCTGTGCTCTCCCTCCTCTTTCTCCTCTGCTTGCTTTTCCTCCTTCTCCTCCCCTCCAGTTCAGCACCCCTGTGCATCACATTGTCTCCCGACTCTTCATCTTTCCCCACTTCCTGTGTCCTGCTCCTTGTGCCCCTTACACCCCCTCCTCCTTCCTACCCCGCTTCTCTCTCTCTCCTCGCGACGTGACTTTTTGCACAGACAGTGGGGCCGCTGCCAGTAAACTAGGGCAGAACTGGCTGAAGATGTGCACTCACTTGGTGTGGTGTCCATGAGCACTGAGACATAGTGAATACATCCAGACACCTCAACACAGACATAGATATGTGGTTAGCACCAAATTATATTTGGCACCTTCACTTCTGCCTTTTCAAGGACAGATGGATGATGCAAAGGTAAACATTTCTTGAAGAGACTTTGCACTCATTTACTTGTATGCAATTACTTTTTCATTACTTTAGATTAGCCATGGTTACTTTAGCAGATTTGCAAAGATAAGACAAAAAAAAACTAGCAGCTCCTCAAAGCTGGCAGCTGGTTTGCTGACCTTAGAATAAGACTAGAATGTGAAAGTTTACAACTGACCATGTTTTGTTTTGCGTGCAAAGCTGAAATATAAAAATTGAATCATCAGGTCAAGAAGTGGCTCACACTTGATCCAGCTTGAAACCGCAACCTGTAGTTTGTAAAATGTTGTTTTCAGTATGGATTAAGCCAACAAAACATATCCTGTTAATCATTGAGGGCACAGGTTTTTTTTTAAACCTTTAAATGTGTTGAGGTGGGTGTTTCCCCCAGTTTCCAGTCTCTTTATTCTAAGCTCAGCAAACCAGCTGCCAGCTGTACAGCCTCAGATACTGCACAGACCCACAAATGACTTCCTCATCTAACTGTCGGCAAGAGCGCAAATATGCATTTTTCTCAAAAAAAAAGAAAGAAAGAAAAAGAGTGAAAAAAAGTTTTTTAAAAATGTAGATGATTTAACAGATGGAACAAGACCTCCCTCAGTAATTTGATAAGAATGAAAACTTTGTGAATTGCAATGACCAGAACTCAGACCAGCTAAAATCCTATGGGAGCTCAACAACACACCAAATTAAGCAATATTGTTTAGAAGAAATGTGTTTATTCCCATCTGTAGAGCTCCAGAGGCTTGTAGAGTCTGTAAATATTCTTTTGGCTCACGGGCCAACCTTGCTTTATCACTTTATGTTTTTTTTTTTTTATGCATGACTAATTTAAATCAATAGAGCCTCACTGGACAACAACAACATGTTTTGAGTATTTACTATAACTCCTATATTTAGGTGTCTTACAAGAAATGCAGTTATTTTTAATTCTATTCGGTGACTTTTTTTTCCACTTTAAACCACCAACAACTGATAGGAGCATTGTGCTCATGACTCAGCTGACAAACACTTTTTTATGTGATCATGGGAATGAAAGAAAATTCAGATTGCCCTGAAGAGAGCAACAGGGAGAACGAGGCGGGGAGACGAGCTGCAGCTGGTACAGGAAGTGAGGAGGATGATGCCAGTGGAGGGCATGAGAGCAGTCCACAGAGCAGTCTCACTGGAGACCTCTTAGTCCACACACACTCACTATGTGAATAAAGAAAGTCTGGTTGCCCAGACATGTTGTTGTGTGTTTGCAAGTGTTATCGGGAGATTGAGGATGGAGAAACAAGACGTCGAGCCATCCCTCCCTCTGTGTTTATACTCAGTCTAAACAGCAGACCAGCCACTGAGGCTAATGGGGTTCTAATCTACAGCTGGATGACACACACATGTCATCCTCTGCACTTCTCAGACAGACGAGTAACCCCTCCGTGCCACATGTGCATTTACACATACTCTCACTCTTACCTTAATGTACTTTTTATACATTTTACTGGATGCAATGACCCCAGCGTGGAGAAGTGATATGTTTTTCTGGTCTGCTTTTTTTAAATAAGTTATTTACATTCCATTCATTTGGCAGATGCTTTTTCCAGAGTAACTTACATTTTTCACCCACACAGAAAACAATTTGGGGTTTGTGTCTTCCTTGAGGCTATTACCAACATATGGGCAGGAAGAGCAAAAGATTAAACCAGCAAAGTTGCAATTAATAGCAAGCCCAACTGAGCTCCTTCGAGAGCTGCAGTATTCCCCTTAGACCTTTTTGTTAACTGGAAATCAGTGTGACACTTGGAGATAAGATGTTCACACATAAATGAGCAGATACACACAGAGCCAAACTGAAATAACACTTCTGCTATCTTCTCACCTTTCTGCCATCTACGCCCATTTACTCAAGCGCGCGCACACACACACCGCACACACACATACACAAAGTGAAAGTGATGAGGCACTTGATAATTTATTACCCTTGTCAAACTGAATGGAATAGTAATGGACTGCTTTTAAGTGTGTAACTCCATGCTGAGAAGGTAATGGACACTCTGTTCTTAACAGGTCAGTGAATTTCTCTGTTCTGTGACACAAGGAAATACTCACACACACAAACACAGACTCACACACACAAACACACACATGCTGGGCCCCAGAGCGTGTCACCATACACAATAGCGTCATAGTTCCAGCAACAGATCCGGTATTCTCACCTTCACACTTTGTGTGATACACAGAGCACATCTTACTGCCAACGCTTTCACATGAAGTAATTCTCAATAAATCAAAGGTCAAAGCCTGTACAGGCAAACACGTAGAACCTATATGTGCCTCTTACAGCAACACTCACGCTTTCTAGTTCACCTTGAACTGCAGTTGTTTGCATGCCAGCTCATTAGTTTGTTAAATTTGTTTCCCTTCAGGCCTACATTATAAAGGCTCTTTCTGCCTTTTCCTTAATAGATAAGGATCTCATTATTGCCTTCAGTGTTTGGGTTGCCTTTATTTATATGCATGTATATGTGTATCACCCAGCCAGGCTGGCCGTCAGCCTCTCTCCCCCAAGGCCAGACAACTTTGTCCTGGCTTGTCTACCCGATGGACCGCTCAGTGCTAGATGTACAAAATTTATGATGTAAAGTTCCTGTTTAGTTTAATGTGTGTGCTTCTCGCTGTAGCTTCCAGCATCTGTGAATGACTAATGCATGAGCCTCTTGTACCAGTTTATATTTTCAGTGGGCTGGTATGAAACACAAAGTTTCAGAAACACTGATCTCATTCTCAAGATCCGCTAATAGATGATATGAGGTCCAGATGCACAAATTTTATGTATGGTTTAAACATCTTTGTGTGTGTGTGTGTGTGTGTGTGTGTGTGTGTGTGTGTGTGTGTGTGTGTGTGTGTGTGTGTGTGTGTGTGTGTGTGTGTGTAGTTTGTGCTCGCTGCATGTATGTACAGCAGCAAAGAGCAATGCATTGTGAGCTGAAAGAAACAGGATGGGTGGATTTGTCAAGGCAGGTGCCCACATGTTAGTCAATCTGCAGGCAGGAAATTGCACTGGCATAGACACACAAATACACACGTTGCCCACAATATACACCCAATTTGTCACCCAGGCCTCCACGGCAGCTGAAGCAATACTTCCTTCTTGTACTTCTCTTGACCTTGCACTGCTTCGAACACTGTCTTCAGTTCTCTAGAAAATTGATTTCATCTTGTGATGTAAACACCTTAGAGAGAGACCAAGTTTTTAACTACTGCCACCGTAGAAGTGACAGTAGGGACAGAGTGACGACACTTCAAATTTCCCTTTATTTCCTAAGATTATGATTATTATCATGATTCAACTTTAAAAATCTGGCCTTTTAAACACAGCAAATATTTATTTACTTTTAATAAAGAAAGTTTAAAAGCATTCTCTTTGCTGTCACAGCACAGCAATAAAGATCAAAAGGATAGTAACTGACTAGCTGGTCAGCTTAATGGAGCATTTAGCAACTGAAGAGCCAGATATTTCTATCAGGGCTAAAAAGGCAATAGGAACTATAGTAGTCATTTTTTATTCTTTGGCTTAGAATGAGTTCTTTTATTTGTGTTGTTTTACTCAGCTTTCCTCATTTTGTTGTTTTCTGCTATGTTTTTATCTTTTGTGATTATTTTAGACATACGTCACTTTGGTCAAGAGCTGTTGTTTCTAAATGTGCTACATAAATAAATTGGACTCAACTAAATGTGCAAGCAGATAACACCAAGTTGTGTGACAAATTTTTAAAAGAAAATGGACATCAAGTGTCTCACTAAGGCATCAGGTCACATCCTGTCACCAGAACACCTTCAGTGCCCTTTAGCGTTTTGCAGGAACAAACGTTGTTCTTCCAAAACACATTGCCTCATTTGGTGTTTTGATGACGGTGGTGGAGATTGCTGTAACACAATGGTTCACATGTTGAAAGATTTCAGGATTTCATCATAGGATGAAGAGGTCAACTAGAACAATTTTGCACTTTGACACTTCTCTCTCAGCTGGGTTCAAAATGCCCTCCGCAGTTAAACAAATCCCTCAGATGACCAACACAGTCAAGAGTTGTCCTTGGCACTGTTTTTCTTGTCACAACAGTAGTGGTCAAAGTTTTTCCTTTAATTTGTCACCCATCCATACTATCATAACAAGCTCACATTAACAACTTCCTATGTACTTTTTGTGTTACCCTGTCCTGAGACTGAATTGCCATCCTGAATTATGTTTTGTCGACAGCAGACAGACACAGTTATCAGCTGGCTATCATTAACAATATGTCCCTGAGGTTTATTGGTTATAGTGTGAGTACTGGAAGTATTACTAGTAACACCGATAGCATCAGAGATGCTAAATTGGTTTTTAGGGATGGTGGTTCAAAAGACCAATGGCCACAGTTAAATTTTTTCAAAGCAAACTTTGATACTTTGAAACAACACGCGCTAACATGCATTTCATCCGAGCATCCCACTAGTCTACAGTGCGGTTTGGTGTAACCTAAAACATATTATTGTTCTTGGGAAATCATAGCAGAGTTTTATGAGTGTTTGTCTTCACACGATTCATCGTCTACCACAGCAGGTGAACTATGGGTATCGGGGCAAACTAATAATTCTGACACATTACTCTGTATTCATACTTGGCCATTCAGCTCAGCTGCATTATATCTTGGTGCTTTTCAGCTTGTCAAAAGCAGAACCAGCCATAACAGCAGAGTATCACCAGGGAGTAGGGTTGGGAAACAAATTCACAGAAAGGAGGAGAGGGAGAAAGTGTACCATATGTGGGTGAGAAACATGTTCTCATGCAGGCTGTTTTTCTTTTGTTTCAGCTGCACAGCCCCACCTTAAATGAGGACAGGGAGCAGGGGAGCGCACTGGACAGAGAGGGAGCGGGGAGAGGTAGATGGGAATTCATTGAAGAATTGGGCATAATGTGCTCTGGGCAGTCCCCGACCCAGCTGTTTTCCATTCAGTGGGAGTCTTAAGCGGTGAAATGTAGCAAGGGTGGGATAGACGGACAAAGAAAGAAGTGAAAAAGAGGATGAGGAGGAGAGAGACAATAAAATATGACGTGAGACACTTCATATCAAGGTCATGATGGGGGCTATTTAAGTGATCTGTTTGTCTCCTTTTTTTCCTTTTTCCCGATGTTGTCGTATTTTTCTCACAAACCTAATTGGAGCATATTTCAGAGTTCGGATCTTGAGTTTGAAATTCCTAGCCCTTGAACGAACGGTTTTCTTTTTTATGTAATATGGGAAAACAATGTACTGCCTTACAATTCCTTCATCCACTTCATGTAATAATGAGAAAGGCAGCAGCGCAAAAAGAGACCGGGGGAGCATTTGTTTTAGTTATTACAGCAGACTAAAGCTTCCTAAGTCAGACGTGTATATATGGTGATAATAAATGCCACTTCAGCAGTGGTTTAAAAGTTATAAGCTACTGCAAAAGTACAATTACCAACACAAACACAGCATTCCCAGTGATAAACTAAAAGCATCAACTAACCACAATAAAATTATAAAATGCGAAGCAGTTAAATAGCCTTTTTAACCTGAGAGTGAATTCAAAAACTGTGGACACATTTCTGAGGTCAAGTAAGAGTCAGACATAACTATTGTGCAAACTTTAGTAACTAAACATGTAAAGAACATACTAAACAAAAGCTTAAGCTCCGCTCCTGATAAACATTAAGCACTGTTTTCATACCATCCTACTCAAGCACATAAATGTCTCACTTGTTTTCTCTGCCATTCATATTTGAAGCCCTCTGCATATAGATGTCACGGGGAGTTACTGGCAGGACTTTCATAATCAGTATCTGGCCATCCTGTTCTGAGTAAAACAAATATCATAGGTCTTTAAAAAAATTCTGTGCTACACTTATAGAAAGGGCATAGTATATACACGATAAATAAATATTTAAACCCATTTGCTAGTTCTCTGGTTTGTTTCAAGTTTGCCAGAATCACTTTACAGCTAATAGGTACTTTATATTGCTGGTACATTCTTTATTTGAACACACACAAAAGAAAATCAGAGAAAGATGTCAATCTTAAACTCATTACTTATTATATGGACAACAACCAACTGAACTATCTTGCTTTGGTTTGATTGCTGGCTCCACTGAGGTGTGACTGACAAAAGAGAATGCCTGTCTGATTGTGGGCTCAAAGGACAGGAGCTATTGAATGAAAATTTAATTTGAAAGAGGAAAAAAGCAGATGTCAGTGAAGCAAGAAATAATCCTATCTCATTTCAGTTTTTTGGTTTCTGAGTGATTGCATATTGCTATAAAAGCGGGACTGAAACTTATGTTGACCTTTTGACAGCTCCAGAGCAAACTTTAGATGCAAAAATGTGTCATAATGTTGGAAACCGTATTAGGAGTCCCCAAGCAAATTCCTGGAATTTAAGAGAAGCTGCAGAAGTGTATGCACCTAATTTAAACATAAGTCATTTCTCTGTAATGGTATAGATACTTACTCTCTGGAGCACAACTACAGTTATGATTAAGTCCCTTAATGTGCCCACAGCAGACAGTCCCTGACTGTTTAAATGACTCAGCAGTCAATACCTTTGCCCTTCTCATGTCTCACCTACTGAAGAATGTTTGTGAGAAGGTTACGCAAACTTCCACTGGAAACCTACTGATCATCCACCTTATCTATTTATGTTTTTCCACAATTATCCCAGATCAGGGTGAAAAAGGTCTAGCACTTCTTCCAGTGTACATTTCCCCCCCAAGGAGGGCAAACATCCGTAACATTTCCATCACTTAGATGACACAGAAGGACTGACAATCTCTCACATTTTTTATTAACGTCTGCGAAAATTTCATTGACTATGTTTTGTGGGAGTAAACCAAAGCAAACTTAAGGAGAAGGTGTAAACTCTACACAGACTAGCGTAGAGTTTACAGCCCCTGAGCTTCTGGTAGTTTCTCTGACAGAGGGCACTGAAAGCTCAAAGGGATGGTGGAGTTTCCAGAGCCTGGCACCCAGTTTCTGTCACCCACTGAGGGAAACCAAACACCACAGACCTTTGCCATTTAATATGCAGTGTCTCTGAATGGAAGAGTGGCAAGAGACCAGAGTGGCTGTAGGCCACCTTCCATGAATATCCTGGTTTCTCAGAGTGAGCAGTGGGTACCAACTGCCCTTCAACTTTAGACCTAGTGCACCTATCTTCTTTCTCATGGACACATATAGCTTTCTGACTATGTGTGTCCACACAGAGGAATTTTTGCCAACATAACTATGTTTCAATTTTAGGCTGAAAGCACAAACTCTATCATTGCTTTGAATGAGGATATCACACTTATTTATCAAGCACGCTAGCACAGGGCCAGACTAAACCAAGCTCAAATTCTGCCGTTCCTCATTATCATAGCTGCTTCATTAGCCAACGTGCATGCAAACACTGCTAAATATATACTATTCATTAAAATAAGTTATAGAATTATTCTGCATAAAGGTATAACCTGCTATGCATACATTTTTGGCCACAGATAGGTTTTTGAAAAGTCCTAATTTATCACACAGGTTGAACTTCCTGGAAAATATTTCCTGTCTTACTAGTATCTAAGGCAACAAGCCATCACACCGTGTAGTTTTTTGTTTTGTTTTTTTGTATGCAGGGTTGTTCTATTTACACAATTACACTCGAATAAAGCGGTTTAGATAATCTGGTTAAACTGCCGGCAGTCTTTATGACCTGTCTTCTGTTCTGAAAGTTTGTGCCTCATACGACCTACATGTAACAGGGCCATTTGATGACACATCTAAATAATTCACTGAGGAGTTTCAATGCATATTAACAGCTAATAATTGGGAAATGTCTGGGGAGGGGGAAGCTGTTAAGTTAGACATTCTGTTAATATTTTTGCTAAACATGCATACAATGACCGTAACTGATTAAACAGTACGTGGATTGTAATGTGAGGGGATTACCATGAGAGAAAAATGTTCCTGTTCCACGTTTGTGTAGCAGAATTGTGCGAGACTTGTGATAAATGTCATGCTGTTCCTTTTGTTTTCACCCACTGTTCAAGCAGCATAGAGCGGATGATGTCTGTCATTACACCTGGTGAATATGATCTCTCAGGAAGCACCTCCAGCTCATGAATGTTGATTTAATGCACCTGAGAGAAGAAATGCTAATTTGTTTAATGTCAAGAAGTAATTTGTGGCAAGTTGCTTGAATTATATAAAACATCTGGAAGGCACTATGATTTCTTATGTGCTGGTGATAATAAGGTGATTTTCACACAGTGGAAAAGGATGTGTGTGTGTGTGTGTGTGTGTGTGTGTGTGTGTGTGTGTGTGTGTGTGTGTGTGTGTGTGTGTGTGTGTGTGTGTGTGTGTGTGTGCCTGCCTGGCTGGCTTTGCTCCTGCTGACAGAGTAATGGATCTGTTCATTGTTGCATGTGGACTGTGTGTGATGTATGAGATTCATTTGAAATTCTCTGTCTTAAATGAGGCACTCACATGTCTCCATGTGGGAGAATACAGACCTGAAGGCCAGCGTGTTGTAGGAAAATGAACAGAAGTCGTTCGTTTTTGCGGTCATCATTGCTGTGAAATGGTCTCCGCTGTGGTCTTATGTCCCATTCTTTCTTTTAATGTAAAACTCATTTCATGCAAAATAAATTTTCCAAAAACACAAATCATTGCAGTGGTCTACAACAAGTTTTGTTATGAGAGATTTTGCACTGCAGTAATCAAGGGTAATTAAATTAATAAAAATATAAATGTGATCATTTACTGGACTATTTGATTTGGATGTGCAAATTAATTAAATAACTTGACAAACGTCCGTGTAAATCCGTTATGCAATTCATTTTATTGCCAAGTTGATTTCGAGTATAGTAACAAACAAACAAGAAAAGACATTTTTCACATTGGCTTTTAAAAAAAATAAAAGCCTTATCAACATTTTATCGAGACACCATAATCAAATAAAATGATAAAAACCCACAATAAGAATTTACACAAAAGAAATTACCTATAAAACTTTTGACATGCAATAAATACATTCATTTCACTAAAGCAAAGTAAGATCAATATAGACACTGAAATACGCAGAATGCACAAAGAGAAAATACTGTTTTGGTTTAAGTGTATTGCTTTTACTTGTCATTTTGGTATAAAAGGTAAAACCATGTAACAAAAACACCGGACGCTGCTGATGCTTCTGGCACGCCTGGTTCATGCCTGCTGAAATATGATCCTGTCGTCTACTAAAAAAAAAAAAAAAAAAAAAAATCTAATTTCCATTGTAAATTTGTGATGCATGTATTCTGCCATGCATTTTTCCATTTATTCACAGCTACAATTGTCTACGTGGCAGCCTGTGTTCCTGCATAACATATTTGTCCCTGAACCACAGTCGGGCACAACCACCTCAAAATGTCAAAGTGGTCTTCATTAGATCATAATCCATCATTTCTACACTTCTCCTTACCGATTTTCCAAAACCAAAATAGATGCTTGTGCCTTTGTGTACGTAAGTGTGTGTGAGGACCCTGAGGCTCTGTAACATTTTGGCACAGGTTTCAGCGTGTGACGGGTGAAAGCCGTCAGTGGAATCGCCTTTCTTTAAAAATGGGTTTTTCTACAAGAAGCGACACTCCAAACGGAGCAGAGCAAGCTAATTAAATCTGACCTAATCTGGAGCAGCAGTCTGCCATCCAGCTGTGTGTTTATGTGTGCGTGAGCAGGAGTGTGTTAGAGAGATATACAATCGAATATTCTCCCCCGGCTGACTTTCACTGCACCAAATTCCTGCTTGTTTTGTCCTAGCTCTCTGTTTGTCTTCAGATTTAAACTTCTGGAGCAGAAGTTGTGCACTGTAAACTAAGCAATTAAAGCCAAGGTCCACTCAGTGGACTTTGTATGTGTTCAAGGTAGAGAGAGAAAAAGAGATCCAAACAAAACAGATGCAGGAGGATATGGACAGACAGAAGCCCCTTCACTATTTCGCTACAAAGAGCCTACTGTAGGTCATGTGCTGATTTGGTGATAATTGCTAGGCCTGGAAAGAGGGTGTCATTTCCAATGTCACACTGACATGAACGTTAAAATTAAAAACCTGAAATTGACCTGCAGTGATAAAAAAAAAAAAAAGAAAAATAAACATGTCCTCATAAGATTAAATTGGAAGCGGGTGGAAAAAGAGTGGTGAGCAGACACACACAACGCTGCCAGCTTTCCTTTGTTATTTACTGAAGGTTAAGACTATCAAGCACAAGCTATTTTTCTCTCTGTTTCTGCTTCTTTTCCTCTCAACCCTCTCTCTGTTTGTTCTCTCCATCTCAGCGCATGACTTGGCTGGTGCAGCTGAGGCCCGACTCAATTGTGCAATTTCATACATGTTTACTTTACTGGCATCTTTCTGAGCATATTTTCCCTGAACATTTCCTCTCACATTATTCTGCATTTCCTCTACAACAATAAGATGTCTTTAATCTCTCCTTTGTAAGCCATTCCTTGGCTTGAAGATCACAATACAATAATGATGTCAAATACAGGGTTTTTTTGGGTCCGTCATTTGTTGTATTTTAACACATGCCACAAAGTTCATTTTGGAAATTGATCAGGGCTTAAAGAAAAAGAAAGTAGCTCTTCACATAAACATTTAGACAACTGTCTTCTTCAGCATGAAAAACAGCTGGAAGTAAGTGGATCATGGGAGAGGAGGGGAGGCAGCGGGTGCTGTGGGTCAGCGGTTTGTGTTAAGTGTAAGAAGAGAGAAGGCACAGAGAGAGGTGAAGAGGGAAGCTGTGCTTTGAGGGTACGAGGGCGGTGAACGAGTGTGGCCGAGCTCTGCACTGGAGGGAGGAAGAAAAGGAAGCAAAGTGCCAGAGGAAAGGCAATTGTGGGACTTCTAGGGGATCATAAGAGCAATAAAAAATCACAATACAATGATTTTTCCAGAAAAGTGCAGTTCAGAGAAATAAATCAAAAGCAGCTGCTTGTAATAAAGAGCCTCGAAAGTGTCAGGTATCTCCCTTGTACTTCACCCTGCTACACTGTGGGAAAGGCATTCAGACATGTAGATGGGCAGGTGCATTAAGTAGCCACATCAGAAACCTCCCCATGCTACAGTCGTACAATTTATTGCAGGATAACTTCATACTTTTTATACCGAAGGCACGTTTGAACTGACTGACTTCAGAGTCAGTTTTCCCATTTAAAGGACAAGCTTAGGCTTGAATATCAATATCTGACTCTAGCTTATATTTAAACATAAGTGCTCATAAATAGAAAAATATGTACTGTACACAGGACAATAGTAACTTGTGCTCACGTTCTCACGATTACCCACACTGATAATGACTTTCCTAACAAGGTAAAGATGGTTACAAGCTAAGCTCACCGATGCAAACCTCAACGTTTGTTGCTGAGTTTAGTTTTGTGCATCTGCGATGTCTATCGAAAGCTTCAGTCTTTTGTGGCACACCTTGCAAAATATAATAAATGTCAAACAGTGGTATGATTTCAGACTGTGATGCCGACAGGCGGCACAGAGGTGACCTTGGCCTCCTGCGACTGGAAGAAAGCTTAAAGGCATGCTTTGCATTTTTTAACGTTAAAGCCAAATCCTTTTTTGGTCCACGAGATGCTACTGCAGATCATCCAGAGCCCTTTTAACTTCTATAATGTTAGTGTTACAAAAAGTTACAGGACTGGGATGGTTGCCATAAAAAAAGAAAGAAATTAAAAAAGGGGAAATGACATGACAAGTAAAGTACAAAAACAACCCACACCTAATTTTTTGTGGCTTTTGTTAGTGCATTCATTTATATTTGCATTCACTCATTTGATTCTAAAAATTCATTTAACTAATAAACTCTTTAGATGCCTAATTATGTTACGCTCCAAACATCTTCATCAAAACCACTGTGGTGGCAATAAGAGTTTTGCTGGGCTTACTTGTCATATAAATAACATTAACAAAGGCAAAGGGCATAAACCCCATGGGGTGGGTGGCTACATCAGTAAATTGAAACAAGGCTCTTCTAATTAGACTAAGTGAAACAACCACAGAGCAAAGGAAGCACTGCCAAGTTTTTCAATTAGGCTCTACAATACACTCACTGGGGTCTTCCTATTATTTAGTCTTGCCTCAAATTTAAATAAAATGTTCAAAATATGGATATATAGCAAATAGAGGGGAAATTTATTTTAAAAAACCACGAGGATGCCAAAAGCATTGAGTCCACAATATCCTCAAATTCTAACAAAGCATCTAAATGTCTCACCATGCAGCCCTTGAAAGCCTTCAATGCAACATCACTGTGATACTGAGCAGAGATTTATTCCCAAAAAGCAACAAGGGGAAGGAAAAGAGAAGATACAGACTACTTGTTTTCTGAATGGAGAGTTTCAGAAGTGTGGACAGGCTTTCATATTAGGACAATGGCTCGCATCCACCCTGCTGTGCTCTCCCTGCTCCTCTCCCTCCCCGTTCTCCGTCTTTCTATCTGCTTCTGAGTAGAAACACACGGCACATCCTGCTCAGCACAACACACCAGCCAAAAGTTCACTTCCTGCTCCTCAGCTCTTCTCCTTCACACCAACCCTATTCCCAGGACATGCATTACCAGGCCTTCATGCGCTTAAATAGCACAGGGACACACAAACAGACAAGCAACTGCTTCCCCTTTCTAAAGACGTGAAACGCTCCCCTCCAGTAACATTCGCACATAAATGAAATTAAGCAGATTTCAAACAGTGCGCTTCCTACAGAAATGCTCGGGCATTATCTTGGTCTTCCCTCTTATACAGATTTGGTGTGACAGTGGAAGCGGTATGTTATTTTAACTAGTGAAGGGGAGTGTGGAAATTCTCACGACTGCCTCTGCCTGTTTTTTAGGTTTTGAACACATACACACACGTTTGTAGATGAAGCCTCTACTGGTTTTATTTTTATTTTTTCTGCTATGTTCTTTTCCTTTTTTTCTTTTTTTGCAGAGCACCAAACAAAACAAGCTGGCTTCCTGTGTGCTTGTGTGCATGAGCGACCTCCGTCTGACTCTTGTCAAAAGTTCACTAACCTCTGAGGAAAAGGGGGCCAAACATTACGAGGCTAGCTTTCATAGTCAACCAGCAAAGCCACTGCGTGTCTGTTTAAGGAAGTACAGATGATGCATCATGTCTTTCACAGAGAGAGCAAGAGAGGGAGAGAGACACAGAGAGAGAGGGAGATATTTCACAACACAAAGCTTGTCAGCTCAACTTTACTGTAATATATTGATCTCGCTGCCTTCATACTTACTAAACTGTGGTTCAGATATCGACAAGCACTTAAGGTACAAGCATAAATGGCTTTGCCTTATGTTACAACAATGGAACTGGTCAGACATAAATGTCATTGAAGAAGACAAAATAGAAAAAATGTATACCACGTACTATAACAAAAATGTTAATACCACCTTATCTCTCCACAACAAAACTGTAACAACAAATGGATAAACAAAGAATTAACCACAGGTTTAACACAGGACAACGATCCTGTTAATAAAAAAAAAAATACTAAGGTGAGTGTGGGTGAGTGTGTGCATGTATGTGTGTTGATACTGTTGATCTATAGTTTACAAAAGATTAGCATCTCCACGCTGGGTTCAGTCCTGAGGTAAGCACCAATTTCACGTGCGCTGCTTTCAGTTCAAATTAAAATGAAGAAAAGTGACAAGAAACAACATGTTTGATATGATCATATGCTACAGAAAATAAGCCCTTAAATTATCGTTACATTTAAAAAGAAAAAGGAAAAGTAAGTAAGGCACACTGTATGATTTTTTTTTTTTAGCCTTTATGATTCACTACGTCTATCACAGTGTATTTATGGCTTTAATCTTCACATTCACCCTCTGAGGTTGGCATCGGCACTATAGTGGTCAAACATTTCTAATCTGAATTGAGGACTAGTAAAAGTGGACAAAGACCCAAAAAAAGAAGAAAAAAAATGCAACTTCTTTTTTTTTTGGAATAAAGATTTACAAACAAAAATGTGCCTTCAACCCACAATCTTTAAGTGCTCTTTTGTTTTCAGGCTGCTCAGCCAACACACAAATCAGTCATTCATTGTTTCCGCATTTAATACCAGCAGGGCCGAGAGGCAAGGCCAGGACACATTTGCTAGGCTGGGATCTAATGTTAATAAGTGGATCAGAGGGGTACAATGGCAGGCATGAAATGGGACATCACGCCAGCGAGCAGTGTGAATTGTCCAGGAGAAAGTGAGATTTCACAGGGATTACTGAAGCACAGCAGCTGGGAGTGCTACTCACCCGCTGGCTTCCAAGGAAGACCCACAAACCCCTTCTTATGTTCATATCACTGACAGATTAGCAGCTTGCTGTGTGTGAAGGGGGAGCGTATATGCATCCGGTGTTTGGAGTGCTTCTAAGGCAAAGGGCTGAGTAGAGCACTCACTTTGGCCTGTCAACAGTAGCGGGGCTCCCAGACAACAGACTACAGGGGAGGGAGGTCAAATGAGAGGCCGGACGGTGGAACAGAGAAGCATCCAACAAAGCCTCTGACTACTGCTGCTTCACGATTAATCATCAATGAATGGTTTAACTGCTGATGACAGTAAATGACAGATTTCTGTGTCATTAAGCCCTTCCTTACCCCTGCCTCTATGCTCAACTGTATCCATAATTGTAATAATTGCACAATGTCAGCGGCAACACCCATGCTTCATGTACACCATAAGATGAAGCTCCACTGGCCGTGAACGGGGATTAGTGTGTCATCAGTTGGGTATGTGCAATCATGTCCCAGTTATGAGATCACAGGGCTGTGCTTGCTGCATCTCAATAACAACTGAGCGCAAAGGGGTGGTTGTCGAACTGCACAGGAAGTTTCGGCTCATAAGTGGTTGAAAGCTGGGCATAAGGTGGATTCAACTGCTGTCATATAGTACAAGCCCTTTATCCACACAAATATGCAGAGTGGTGAGTGGTGTTACTTTAAAATAAATGGTGATTGGGGAATATATTGCCCTGGTGACTATCAAAATGCTCTTATCATTCAGTCATTTCCCAAGATGGTGAGAAGCTGGAGAGCGAGATACATAAATTGTCCAGTACCCCAAAAACAGGAAATTAAAAAATGAAATAATAGAAAAAAACAGACGAAATGTACTCCCATTCCTTTAAAGTCCAGGTGAGTGGCCTTATTCATATTATAAAAGTTCTGGACAAACCCTGAAATTTGTCCTTATGTGCTTTTTCTTTCTTTCTTTTTTTTTTTTTTTTACAAAGTTGAATAGTACACAGGTTTAGGGTCAGGGATAGTTTTTGTTTTCTTTGGATTCCACCATAATAAAAAATAAATAAAACAATTTTCATTTTGGTTTTCAATTTTTCACTTTGGCTCAATGGCTGTAATCATAGGAAAAAAAGTTTCTTTGCATACACTGTACATAAATACTGTACTTTTTTTTTAAAGTGAGTGTCCCTTGGTCACGTAATAGCACAAAGCTCCTTTATGAAGGAGGTCTTTAGGATACATTAGATGCATAGAAAGGCACTTACAGTCTACACATTTTGGTGTGCATTAGCAGACCAATTGTTTATGGCCTGAGTCTGAGGTGCAGAGATATTGAGTTGAGGTGAATGGAATAAGGATACTGCAAATTGTGTGTGCACACAGACTTATCGGTGATATCACATGTCTTAACTTGGTGAGTAGCGGTCGATGGTTCGGGCGTCAGAGAGGGCCTGTGGGGGCAGTGATTGGCCCAGGATGTCCATCTTGTCGTGGGTGAGGCCCAGGTGTTCAGAGGCCAGTTTGGAGAGTGGATACAGGCTCTCCATGACCTTTGCATCAGCCACCAGTTGCTGCTGCGCTTGGATGAGAAGCTCACTAGCCTTCTCTTGTTTGAGTCCAAGATGCTCTGCTGTGTATTTACTCAGAGGATAAATGCCCTCTGCAAAGTCCAGCTTCAGTTTCCCATCTGTGGTCAGGCTCCCTGCAGTCCCTCCACTGCTGTGCATCTTCATGTGGCTGATGAGATTGCGCTGCTGAGCGAACTTTCCCCCACACACCTGACATTCATAGGGCTTCTCACCAGAGTGAATGCGCATGTGCTCAGTGAGGCGGTACTGCCGGGTGAAGCGCATGCCACAGGAGTCACAGGCAAAAGGTTTGAGGCCCAGGTGGCTACGCATGTGGCGGGTCATGGTACCGCGCTGTGTAAATTTCTTGCCACAAATACTGCAGGGGTAAGGCCGTGTCAGCCAGTGGGTCTTCTCATGTTGGCGCAAAGTGGCTGGATCTTTGTAAGACTTGTCACAGGTGGAACAGCGGTAGGGTCGAATCATCTCCCCGATGCTCGCTGGATTCAGCTGGCTCGACTTGGTCTCCAGGTGTGACAAACTGTTCAGAGTGTTGCTGCTGTTGAGGCTTCCATAACCGTTTGTGTTACTGCTCATGTTTTTGCTGCTGCTGTTATTGCCGTTTCCTATGTCCCCGCCTGAGTTGCCGTACAGCTCCTCTTCCGTGTGTGTCTCCACATGTGCATTGAGCTGCTCTGAGCTTGGGAAGCCTTTGTCACAGGGAATGCACACATACAGATTGTCCCCGAAGCTCTCCGGCTCGTACGGCATGTGGAACCTCCCCATTGGTCCAGTCGGGGATGGGCGACCCTCACTGCTGCCTGTCTCTTCTGTGCCTGACCCGCTCTTGTCATCTGCTCCTTCACTCTCCTCCCCAGTCTTGTGATGGTTATGATGCTGATCTCCATTTTCACCCCCTTCCTCTTCATCTTCATCCTCATCTTCATCTTCAGCTGTGTATGACAGCGGTTCGTGTTTTACCCAGCGGTAGATGTTGCCCATTTCTCTGCCTGCCTCTCCGCCTTCCGTGGGGGTGTCCGGACTTGGGGGGCATGGGTAGCGGTCTGTCCCCTGGGAACCTGAGCGATGCAGGTGGGGAAGGTGCGGGGCTATCGGTTGGTTGAGCGGTGGAAAAGGTGGCGGAGTGAGGGAGCCTCCCTGGTCAGTTGATTCCATTTTTTCTGAGGGGAAAGCTCTGCCATTCATCCCATGGATAGGACTTGTGCGGTCACTCAGAGTCCCATCTCGCTCCTCGTCATTATGAGTGTTCCCCAGATGGGTCTGAGAAGGTGTGAGCTGAGACTGAGAGGTGGGGCTTTTCTTAGAGAGATCAAGGCCGAAGCTGGGTGAGCAGTTCCTGTCGGATAGGGCTGCACGCCCAAGCTGAGAAGGCAGAGGTGACTGCAGAGAGGGGAACACCTGAGAGCCCTGGGTGGAGGTGGGAGCATACAACTCTCCTGTATGAACAGCTAGTCGATGTGGAACAAGCTCCTCTGGTGGTAGTGCCCGGGGTCCGTGGCTGTTCAAAATTCCGCCTGGAGGACAGGATTGAATGACAGGAGTAGAAACCCTATACCTGCCACCACTCCCTAAACCCATGCTATTTGGCCCCATCTTTGAGTAGGGTAGAAATGCTGGACTTGGGCGGGGAGGGTACTTGCCATTTCTTCTTAGCTTCTTTTTGCACAAAGCCACTAAGTCAAGCAGTTGAAGGTAGCTGGCTGCTGCCAAGACAGCCCCTAGATTTGGTTCATTTGGAGAAGTGGGGTCTCCATCACTAAGGCGGCCTGTGTAGATGTAGTCCAGAATTACCCTGAAGACCCCTGGACTCACCATCTCGTGATCGAGGTTGATGAGATTGTCATGGACCACCAAAGACTTCAAGTAGAGGCTGCTGGCAGCCAGAATGTTCTTGTGAGCTCTGAAGAGGGCGTTCTGCACCACGATGATAACATCACACAGGAAGCCCTTGGTGCGTTGGCTGTTGAGTTGCAGGAGGAGATCCCTAGCATGACTTGGAACTTCCATGGCATCCAGCATTGTTTTCAGTCCACCACCTGCAACAACAGATATCTGTAAAACGTCATGCAGCAGTCATCATTTCAAGTCACAATAAGCCAATTAATGTGCAATTTTCTGCACCACTAAAAGTATTATTGATGCATTTCATAATCACAATCTATCAAAAGTTACAATAAACACATTACATTAAATCAGAGTATATTTTCAGAAGTTTGAGTGCCAAAAGCTTTAACAGCAAACGGGCTAGTAATGTAAACCATTAAAAAAAAGACCTCGCATATGGATGCACTTATTAAGATGAATTAACCGCTGTCAGATTTTCTTTTAAAACATAAACAATACTTAAATACGTCTTAATGGAAGCTCACAGTTACGCTTTTATGATTCGCTTATTATTTGCGTAACAGCTATTTAAGCAGATTGACCAGCTTTGACAGTAAAGTGCAAAACTTATGTGTGGAAAGTGCACGGAAAGGCCACTCGGTAGAAGTGAACTTTTGCAAAAGGTGAGCAGTTGCAGTGGTTTTCTCATTATAAGAAATTCAAGTCTTTGCATTCACTTCCTCTGCAGCAAGCAAAAAAAGAGAAAGAGCTCAAGAGAGAGAGCCACAAATATATATTTTGTAATTGCTGGCTTCCTGATAAAGTATTCCAGAAGTGCTGCACACAGTTTTAAACAAAGCTTAGGGACAAATGTTTTGCTAATATGACGAAGAGCAGGTATAAACCTGTGGGGGAAGGACACATCCAAAAAAAGATCGAGATTTCAGCTCCCCTTCTTGCCCAGTCATATAAGGAACACTGAGCGCACGGGATGTAAATCAACATTAGGTGTTTCAATACGCTACGTTGAGGTAGGTTTCAAAGATCCAGTGTGCGCCTACACACACGCGCACAAACATGCACATGTACACGCTCAAATCCCGACAGTAATTGTTCCACCAATCTTAAAACAAACTATATTGGCTGCACGAATGAAATCCCACGTATTGTTCAATCAGTGGCATCTGAGCCTAGTTTACTTACAAGATTAAACGTCTCAAACTGTCCCTAAAGGCTCAGTCTCACTGATGGGAAACAAGCAGCTAAATAAATATCGTGTCATCCATCTGATCGCTGTCTTCCTGACACCAGCTCATTCACTTCTTGTTTATTTCATTAAGTGTACACACTCAGCATAAGAAGGGAGAAGTATGAGTTTAAAAAAAAAAACCTGACAAATGAGTTACTGAGGAATTATGACAATTCCCGAGCAAAATGTGTCAATTTTTTCCTCCAAAAATCTTCCACAGCTAAGACTGAGCATTTTTAAAATGTTGATTGTTCAGCATTAGAGCTGCGAAATCAGACAGAAATGTCATGACTCACAAAATGGAAAATGACAAGTCACAGTCAAGTCCAGCAAGTGATCATCTGATAAGCATCATGCGATAAATATCAAAGGAAATTTCTGTTTTTAACAACAAATGCCATTTTAAAAAAAATAATTCATTTTGAATTTTTTTAAAAGGTCATGTCGTCATTTCCACACGTACAGCTGAACTATTGTATGATCGGAAGTATATCTTTTAAAAAGACAGTTCTAGTAAGGGTAGTACGTGGGCTCACACTCCATCCTGTTTCCAGCTGACATGTGAAGTGCATCCACCGCCGGCTTCTCTTCTTTTCGGCTTTCAGCGGACATAATTTACTAGAAATTTTCATGACATCAAACGAGTTTAAGATCTAAGTAAATATGAAGAATTGACCGAGTAATTTCCATAACTTGCTGAGCTGTTGCAGTCTTCATCGCACTGAGCTGATTACTTGTTACTCTGAACCGTATGTTAACAGACTGTGTACATTCTCTCCTGTATGTGGTTTGTAGTGCACATTTAAGCATTAGAATTTCATCAGAAAGCCTGGCAGAAAACTAAGCCTTCTTTATATCCTGACTTCTGATTAAATACTTCTTCACAGTACATAAAAATCTTTTTCTTAATTGACATATTACAACATCTATGTGCACCTGCAATGTCCTGTGGATACAGCCTAACAATTTTTTTTAGTAATGTTTTGTGATAACAACAGGCACAGTGTTTGTGAGTTTACTATCAAGACAACAAAGACCTCTATGCTTTTGCTCTTTGAGTTGTTTGACAGGCTACAACTTGCCCTTTAAATAAACTCTCGACTTACTATAGCCCCTGACAAAAAGTGAAACATTACAGTAAAAGATGTAATACAAAACGCTTGATCTTGAGGCCATGTGTAAGCTGGCTGCATCCTGTTAGGAAGCTATCGATGATTGCAATATTTAGTCAGAGAACACATCTTAAAGAGAACCTGCTACATGCCGTGAACTTGAAAACACATTTTAAGCCTATAATAAGCCACAAAAACTGCTTGTTTTGTTATGTTAAACATGCGCTGTAATGTTATTCTTCAAGACTGCACATACAGTGCAGTTTCCTGAGGGAAGCTTACAGCTCCCTCGTAGATTGATAGCTTTCTTCTAAAAGACCCCTGAACAGGCTAGAAAATCTCTTATGATTGTTATGTAGTTTATGGCAATGACATTCACCTTTTTGCATTAGATTAATAGTCATTGTTTCTAAGTTTTGTCTGTTTTGTCACTTTTGTGGTTTGGGGTGAAGCAAGACTAAACTTCCTACCTCTGCATACAGCCTCAGTCATATAAACACGCCACACATCTGCTTAAAACGTTGTGCTGATGTTTTATTTTCTTTCTTTTCAATTTGGGACCCATATTCCTATAGCCTTGTTTATTTTAGAATAAATACAAAGTCAGTGTAAATTTTTCGCAAAGACTTTTACCGTACTTTTTTACAACTTCAGCCCACCTAATTTATTTTGTCATTTTTGTGACTCAATGGAGGCTAACTGTTTTAGAGTTTGAAGTTTGGGAAAAAAATGAATAGACTGGGTGTTTGCAGTGATGATTAGTGATTATATTTGACAGTTTGGGTTTTTTTTCGTCACATCAGTAAACAGGATGGGCAGTTAATCATTTTCCTGTTTGATTTCTATATTTCTATAATCCTAAAAATCATCACAAATTTAGAAATAGACTACTGATAAAGACATGAGGGTGACATCTTCTTCATGTAGATTGTAACTGAGTTAACAATGAGATAACGAGATGGTCATATTAACCATGACATTATAATAATCCAAACTTCTATGCTAGTATTACGGAGGTAACCTGTTTGCTTGTTTTTTAAATGATATACTAAAGTTTTCAAAGCAAGTCGTTCCTTTTTTTAATTTCCTTTTTTCCCCTAAGCAATTATCAAAGACAATATGTATGATAATAATTTCTGCAGCTTGCTTGGATGCAGTTATTATTATTGTTTTCCTGTGCGATTATTAAGGAGTAAATTCTTAACTTCGGTGTTGGCTTTGATTTCACTGTTAAAATATACATGTACATACACATCGGAATACTACATGTCGCAAAACAAAAAGTCGTGTCCCGCCTTCGTGAGTCGCCGAGAGGACCCGACCTCTCGGTTTCTAACGTTTTAATTTGCCCTTCACACACTGAGCAGTAAACCGAGTCACGAGTGAATGCATCTCCTCTGCGCTGCAGCGCCTCATCTACCCTCTGCTTCTCCTTATCTCCGCCAAAGAAGAAGAAGAAGAAAAAGAAATGAAATCATCTCCAGAAACAGGCCGATTTCACCTCATTGCGCTACGAGGTGTATCACACAGCTGTTTCTTATAGCAACTCTTTTTTCCCTTTTCAGACCTGTCAGCAGCATTGAGAGAGCATCTCTTTCCGGGCAGCTGTGTAAAGTCTCCACTTGTACAAAGGAAACCAGAAATTTATACACTGCAAATCACCCCCCACAAAAAAAAAAAAAATTCATATAACGCTCTCCTGCGCTTGTGTCCTCACCTAAGCTCCGCACTGCTGTTGTTACACATAAAGACAGATCCCCAGTGAGGACTTTGCTTAAGGATTTTGTTGCAGCATCCCTGACAAATTTATAAGACATTTATTTTACTAAATACAGCTTTTTAAAAATGTATTTATAGTTTTAATTCTGAGTTTTTAACGTTTTTAAAGTTTTTTTCAAATACACTATCAGTCAATATAAAACACGTTAAAATCTCATTTTACAGAGGGATTTTTTTTCTTGTTTTGTACTCGAAGCGTGTCAGATTATTTTTATTTGAAAACCGCCGGTTACATCGGCGTGATCTTGAAGAAATATACAAATTACCAGCTTCCTCTTTACGTGACAATTTTTTATAACGTAAGGAACAAGGTATTAAACAATTCTATGTTTCAACCAATGCGAATTAAATGCGCTATAAAGAACATGTGCAATGTTCCGTGTCCGAATTAAAACAGGATTTAAAAAACAGAGAAAGACGCCATATGTTGTAAAACAAGTTCCACTAATATCTCATCGACTCCAGGAAGTTTCCTTCTGAAAGCACGCACAGAGTTCAGTCATTATTAATAGAAATGTCATCCTTCCCCTCTTCTTGCCTCTGTACATATCAGCTCTTACCTGCATGCCCGATGTCTTCTGCCATCCGATCTAAGTCTCCCTTAATGATCATCTCAGCAGTCTCTAGGAGTCATATCTGACGTTTCAGCTTTGAACTGCCAGCCTCCAAAAAACCATGCCAGTTTTCCGAGCTCGTCTGCCAGCTCTTTTTTTTATGATTATTAATTGATATGAATTTCTTTTCACTCCTTAGGTCCGTCCTCCCACCCACTTTCCTCCCTCTCCCTCTGTCTCTCTGTCTCTCTGTCCCTCCTCTCCCCTCTTTCTCGTCCCCTCCTATAAAAAAAAAATACGTGCTTAGTACAGCATCATTTTCCTCCCTTTTTTTCAAGTAATTTCCTTAGCTATTTTTGAGTTGGAGCAATAACGCGCACAGGGATGATAATGGACCCTCTATGCGCCCTAAGTGTTTTAGCGCCCCGTGTGATGTCAGTCTATAATAAAACTAAAAGGTAAAATCGAGGGCAGGAACTTCATGTGACCCCGACTTGAACTTCTCAACACATCGTCTTAAAGAGACAGGCAGCAATTGTATACATATGTGTGTGTTATACCTATGATCCTTAGGTAGCCCACCTTAATTTTAGACAGAAGCGTAATGACGGAAATAGCTTGCGTTGTCAATAACATGTCAGGAGCTTAAAGCAGTCAGACTTCTTCCATAACGACGCTGATTTTATTTTTATTTTTTTCTTCAAAACTCAGCTCAAAATTCAATCAAGTTCAATCACAAATCACTAAGGGAATAAATGTGTTGATATTGTATAATTGAAGCCGTTTCATTGAATAAATCAAAAAAACGGTTAAAATAAAAGTGTCCGTGTCCTTTTCTCCAGACTTCCCCTGACAAAAACCTGCCACAATACGAGCCTTAAAGAAAACAATTAGCCTCCGTTACAGGGAAAGTTAAAGCAGGTTAGATAAACTTTGGGCACCTTAAAATTCTCTCTCGCGCGCGCGTGCGCTCTCCCTCACCCGCTCAGGTAAAACACCTGTTGCGCAGTTAAAGCCCTCGATCATGACCCGGATTGGTGACTGAACCAAACACCAGTACGAGTTTGGGATACAAAGGGAAACTAGCAACTCGATGACACGAGGGCCTTTTCTTGGCTACTTAAAAATAATCAAGCTCTTCCTCTGATGTCATATTTTTAAGATAAGTAATGAAGTCAAAGTTGTGCGCCCTCGCAGGTAGTGCCATGATGACGGTTTTTAGATAAACAGAAATTGTATTTCCCTTTTCTGAAGAAGTCCTTTGCAGCTTCTCTATAAAGTATTTAAATTAATTACGTGAAACTTTATCTAATATCTATTACAGTTTCCTATTCTGTGCCAGCACAACGTTTTTTCACCCCGTTTCCAGTTTAGTTGAATAACTTGCATGTTGTTTGCCAAATATCAACAGAAAACCTAAGTCTGAAATATTGCATATCAAATGAGCGGTGGTGCTATAATCCAGATGTTACCGTCTCTGTCAGTACGGGTTACATCAATCTGCTCAAAAGGAAAAGACCTGGGGAAGCATACAGTAATTGGATCAACTCATCTCTGTAATTCAATAAAACTGCTCATTCTGACACGTCTGCCTGTGTGCCATCCCCGCCTTTCTACCCGTTTCTCAATCTTACCTCGGACTCATGTCTGGTGCTCTGGCCGTATGTCTTCTCCCCTTTTCGGCATTCCCTCAATAAGATCTCCGCAGTTCCCTCAGTGTCCAGCTCTCTCTCAAAAACTTCTCTTCCGCGTAAATTTGCAGCCCCCTCTCTCCCGGTCTCCCCCTCTTTCACCTTCTTCCACACACTGAATTTCTCACGTGTTAACAAGACTGTCTGACACTTCAGACTGTGTTGAGGTCCGTTCGGACCAAACCTGCCGGCTGAGACTTTACGCGCACAGCGACACCCAATGGCAGTGAGTCCCAAAGGCCTTATCGAGAGTGGGACGCGGGTTGCAGTGATGTTGGGGGGATGAAAAAGTCGGTAAGCGCTGGCCTCTAATTTGTGAACGCCATATGACAAGCGTACAGTAACTTATAAACCAGTTATATTGATAAGATAAGATCAGCCACGTCGTTCGCCAGAATGTCAACGAGAGACGGCTGCATATTAAGGGTAAGCACAGGGAGAGTGCCATAGTCATTGTTCATTTTCACGATAAAATGCGTTGTTATGTAAGAATCATTCAGAAGTACAAACACCCCCCAGCAGCTTCCAGTTAAAAATTACAACAAAAAGCTTTAGGTACTTTTACTTCTAACAACTATATTACATTGTATGATTATCTTGTTGAGTCATTAACACGTTAAAAGGTCTTTAATGATGTAATGACTCGTATTTAAGTCGATTTTAAGTGCTTTATATGCTGCATAACAGAGTATTTATATGTGTGGTGTACTAATGCTTAATTTAAGAAGCGACTGCAGTTGCCAAATGTAGCTGACTACAAGTACAGTATGTCTCTCAGGAGAAGCGTAAAGTAGCAGTAAACGTTTAAGTAAACGCTGTACCTTAGTATCTTTTCACGCAGAGTAGTTGAGCTGAGCATTAGTGAACATTAGCAGTAGACTAATAAAAAGCCTTAGACTCCCTTTGTATCAGTTGCACTCTGAGCTGTTATTACAAATCAAACAAAACATGTGCACAAAAATGCTGTGTTTTTATGGCTCCTAATTAGTTTCAGTACCTTTGAAAAAGTACATTTTGATTCTGCTTGCAAACTATAACAAGCAGGAATCATCACCTTTAACTGCATTTGGACGGATTATGTTATTCAGGCCTCAAGCCTTTCTATAACCATCCAAAAGCTTCTTGTTTTTTTAAGACCGCAGACTGAAATTGATGAAACAAATTATTTTGCCATCATATTGAGAGAGACAGCCGATGTGATTCGGTGAAACACTTACCAAACTGAGGCCGATTCATGTTTGTTTTGATCACAGCAGCAGCATCTGACAATGTCATAAAGCACACAGGGCCTCTTCCTCTTTAAATTATCCAACCTCAAGGTGCTGGTCTTTCACTGAAATGCTCTGCTTCAAAACTTAGTGCCTGGTGAAGTTGGGGAAGGTATTGTCTCTGACTTCCATGTTCCCTTGATGAACTGATGATAACCTCACAGACAGAGAGAGACAGAGTTTTCTGTAGGTGGAGATAAATATCTTCTATCAAGGATATGACAGAGTTTCAATTCATAGTCCAAAATAGTTTCCACCAAAGGAAACGTTGTTGTGACGTCATTTTGTCAGGTAGGCTATATGTAGATTTAAAAAGGAGTATAGGGCTGGCAGCATTTTTACCCATTTAAATCCTAATAGTCTCAATATTTACACGATAACTGTCTCTGATTTTTATTAATTCCAATTATTTGTTGGCAGAAAGCATTTAAGATGACAGATTAGACATATGCAGGCTTTACATTTGCCTAGAAAATTTCAGTTGCTATATGATTTTTTTTATTAAGGAGTTATGACACATCTGTAAAGAACAATGAATAAAGAACAACAATCTAATTGATGCCTTCAAATGTAAACTATTTTTTAAAATGCTCTAATCACAAGGCTAGAATAGGTAAAATCTAAGAGTGAATAACAGCTGTTTAACAATCAGCAAACTGTGATGCTGCCTGTTAAGGAAAAGTCTCCGGTTTTGCAAAATTGATATAAAAAGAGACACAACCTTTTAATCTTAGCAGTATTAAGCAGCCTATCATTCACTACGTGCAATACTCAAAACTAGTCTTTTAAGGACAGGGGAGGGTGGAGGGTGGGAAGAGTAACTATAAATATGCAGTAAATATGTAAATGTAGTAGTTTCATAACCAATAAATGATACAAGAACTTGAATAGTTCCAACAATATGCATTCAATCAACTTTTGACAGGCTTTATTCAAGCCAAACTGGAAGTCTGTCTTCAAAGCCCAGGGTCTGACCAGTTTACGGATGCATCATAACCAATTAATATCATTTTTTTAATATCACATGTTTCTGAGAGCGCTATAACAACACTTAAGGAAGAGAGCATGATCTTGTTTGTTGCTTGCAAACATATTGATACGCTGTCTAATAGTGAGCACCCCAGAACAGCTTGGACAGATGAGATTAAAGGCAAATACAGTGGTTTTGATATGAACAACAGTGGCATGTGCTCAGTCTCTGAGGAAAGAGTCATCACATGACAGCGCGGTCACGATTTCATTTGTAGCTAGGGACTTGTGTTGCTTGTCATCCTCTGTCTTTCCCTCTATGTTTTATGCCTCTTTGTTGCTGACTGTCCAATAAAAGCAAATATGCCATAAATAAACCATTTTTCCCAAATATAAAACTACATAAAAGTTTCTTAATTTCAGTTGTTTTGTGTGTCTCTAGGTACAACTATTGTCTTCCCAGACAGGCGTTATCTCTTTAATCAATCAGCCTCCTGAGGCTTGTGCTGGACATTAAACTTCAGCCTGTCAAAACACAATTTAACATGCCGTAATCTGGAGCACAGCAAACCTGAATGGCTGAACTTTTAATGAACTGAAAAGGCCTCCAAATTGCTGGTTGTAAGCAATGATTCAATTAAAGTTGCAAGCGCAAAGGCCCAGACACAGCCCAGGGAGCACATCCCAAAGCCTGTGCCTGACTACTTTCCCAAAGACCAACACTTGGTCAGGAACCAGAGCTGGAGATAAGGCAGGCTGAACAGCTAAATCCCTTAACATTTTGCTGTCACTCTCTAAATCACACACCTTTCCCACAGTTTCTCCAAGTGTGAGCATGCAAGTTGTACATGTGACATATCTCACTGAAGATTGGTGGATATGGAAACACAGTGAGGCGTTGAATAGTCTGAACGACTGCAGCCAACTTCTTCAGACATCTTCGATCAGATATGTTGCAGGGTCATCGTGTCTCTAAGGCCCAGTCCACCTTGTTTCAATTAAGACTTTGAGTGACGAATATTGCAATTACCTTATTATTGCTCCATTTCTGTCTGCCAGCACAGACAAAGCAGGTCTGGACAATAGACAGGACAGTCTTAAAGTAATTTTAAGACTTTGAAACAGACTATCTGAGTGTAATCTTCCACACTTTTCTCAACTACTAACATCAGGTCTTTTGCGCGCTCTCTTTTCTGTCTTTCATTCTCATCAATCATCTCTCCGTCCGTCCTTACTTTCTTTCCTTCCTTCCTTCCAGTGGACATGGCCACACATATCTCCAGATGCTGGCTGTGGCCGCCTCACCATACCAGACGCACACCCCTCCAGCTTCAGATTCCCTTCACCACCAAAAATTGAATGGTAGGCTCAACATTTACACACAGACCTCTCTTAATTCATTGTAATGAGCAGTTGCACGACAGCTTTAGTACATAGGCGTGCAAGGCATGTCATCTGAATAAGCAGAGTTGTTGTGTGCGTTTGGCCTCTATTCTGGGTTGCCCATCTGATGGTGATGCACAATTATCTTGCCATGATTAGTGCCAGATAAGAAATACTTGAAAGGCAAGAGTGGTATGGGGGGATGAATAAATGCAAGATAGTTTCTGGGTTGAGAACACTCACACCATAGCATATTTTATTCTCTAAACATTTTCGACTATTTGACCTTCACAGTTTGTTAATGTATCCAGTCAATTAATATAAATTAAATTAAAATATACAAAAATATTGGAGCCACTTAAAATAATAATAATAATAATAAACAAAATTTATTTAGCATTTTAGGAAACTGGATTTTTCACCTATTCTTGCAATCATTGAGATAAGAGCATTAAATAAATAGTATTAATTCTGTATGGTAAACAGACTTCATTTAAACGTTAATAATGGAAGCAAGGCAGCTTACATGTTGAAATCTTTTTTGATTGTACATATTAGATATTGCAGTGAAATTGTGTTTTAAAGGTGCAAGGAGACATTCTTTGGGCTACCATAGAGGTAAAAGCACAATTTCAAAATGTTCATTTAAGGTCTACTTCTGAGCTTTAACCTGAGCTCTGTGACTCTCCCTCAGCTGAGGGAGTTTATCCTGTTGTTTATGTAATTATAATTCAAATTTCCATTTTCTTACACTTGAAGAATCGAGAAAAATCATGTGAAACAAACATAATACTGACACTGATATGGCATCCATCCAGTGCTCACTCTCCGTTTAGCTGCGGTTGGGTTTCCACCGCCTCCTCAGAGATGCATATGTATCTAGCACTTTAGCAGTTAAATGCTCTATTATCACCAGATAGTTGCCAACTTTTTCTACAGTTTGAGGCTGAGCAGGCATGCAGTTGGTTTTTTTCTCTTTTTTTTTAATGAACATTTGCCTTCAGGACAGTAAAGTTGTGGCAAAAAAGAAAAATCCACATCATGAGCTGAAAGATGCTAAAATGCTCTTTAAAGCAGATTAACTGCTTTTAGGTTGTACTTTTCTGCCCGCGTATGACTGCCAGACAGTTATGTGATCTGGTGTTAAAGGGAGATTGAAATGGGAACATATTTTTTCGACTGATACTGAAACTGAGTAAGTAGTGCAACACATATCTGGCCTCCTCCTGAACTGCAGTGTGGGTATCAGTAACTATGTTAAAATCTGTGTATCTGTGTGCGCACATGTGTGTAGGCCAATCCAACGGGCGCCTGTGCAGCACATGGCTGTCCAATGCATGGTCTCTGCTCCCTGGTCTCTCCTCATTAGCCTCACACAATGCAAACATTCCCCTTCCCTCCCACTCCGCCACCCCTCCTCTCTCGCTTTCTCTCTCTACCTTCTACTCACAGTGCACACAGGGGGAAGAGCAAACCTTTTGTTTTCTGTGTCCAACCTGTGCACAGCTCCAGCCCTCCTCCTTTTTTCTCCTTCTCCCCTCCACTGACTAAATCTCTTTTCCGGCTTGATACTGCCGAAAACCATATGGTGTGTGACATCATCAGGGCAGGAAGCAGGGAGAAGGGAATGATAGAGCTGGGGAGAGATTGGCTTGCCAGGTCTCTGTGCAGTGATATCAGCAGAAAAGCACTCTTGGAGGCCCGTTGGGGGGTGAAAGCAGAGCAGGTTGGAATTTATTCTTTTCTTTTTTTAAAGATTTCACTCCCACCTGGATAATCAGAGGGTGAAGGAAGGCAAGTAGAGAGGCAGTGTGCACCTTAAAGGGAATATTGATGACATTTGTTAACATCCGAGGTCATGGATTGTTGGCCTTGTGAGCCTATTATAAATTGGTGTGCAGGTGTTGCTGCAGCGCTTTTGTTAAAAAATGCCCCAAACAATCTGGATCAGAGGGATTTCAGATTGTTGCAAACTAGGTTTGGACCATATTTAGATGCTTTGGACTCATCCTGTTATCCTTAAAACTTCTGCAGATCATCTGTCTACCTCTTCCTTTTCGTCGCTGGCAGTCCCAATCTGCTCACCAGGCTTTATGTCTGTCAACCCCCTTCCTCCTCCTTTTGTTCTCTGGGTGAACTCTCCGGCTTTGTTGTGAGATCCTGGTCTCCATACCATCACTCCGGACCCATCCAGCTCTCTATCAACACACACATAGATACACATAAACACTCAGTTAGACACTCACACAGTCAGCATCTTTGTCTTTCACACACAAACACACATGCACTAAAATACCCTTTCCCTTCTGATTAATGGAAGAGCTGGGGAGTGTGCCAGGCGAGAGGGTGGGAAAGGAAAGGAACGGAACGGAACGGAACGGAAAGGAAAGGAAAGGAAAGGAGAGGAGAGGAGAGGAGAGGAGAGGAGAGGAGAGGAGAGGAGAGGAGAGGAGGGGCTGCTGCTGCAGCTGTGGTTTTGGAGTCAGTCTCAGCACCCCCTTGCTGCCCCCTCTCCATCTCCTCTCTGGCTCCTCCGAGGACACGAGCCTTGGCCAAGCCCCAGGAACCAGGGAGTCAGGACCAGGCTAAGAGGGAGAAAAAGGGGAACAACAGAGGGAAGGAAGGATAACACAAAAGAAAGAGAAAAACAGAGCTGACCTAATATGCAAGTATTGTCAGGCAGCACCTACAAAAACAGGGGAGCATGTGAGATGTTCATCAAACGTTTATGAAAATGTTACAAAAAGCATAATTTTTCCAAAACATTTGATAAAGTGTGTTTTTTAATTTAATACTGGTGCTGTCATTTGGTTTTACAATGCATCAAAAACATACTCAGCTCTGAGTTGGCACAATATTAATATTACTTAAAAGCCGGATAATCTTTTTTTGTTTTTTGAAAACATATTAACATTTTACTGGAATGTTTTTTTAATCGTTTTTAGGCATCTGCATTGTGTTTTTGATCAACAAAAGCATGCGTGAAAACTCATTTATATTTCATATGTACGGTAAGTGAGCTTCAATTTATTTATTTTTTGTGCTTAATACTTTATAAAAATTAGAACACCTGTGATATGCTTCAGCTTCTCTGCAAGCTGCATTTGGACAAGGGGTTAGGAAAATCGATGGATGGAAAATATTTAAGCAAAAATAAAATAATTAGTCAAATTTAAATATTCAGATGTGCGAGCGATAATACACATAATAACAATAACTTTATACTAAATCTCACTATTACTCAAGCAAATAAGCTCCATAGCACGTAGGCAGCATTGTTTCTAAAGAGTGCCTTAGAAATTTGTGCCAAAATAATTTTTGCCAATATCTACTTGATTACAGAACATTTTTCCCCTGTAAACACGCAAAGGCAGCTAATGACTGCCTCATATCCCACTTTTAAAATTTTGCTGTAAGTAAAGTTTAATTTGCAGTAAACCATATGTACTGTGTGCTGCTCAGAGTGTACATAGTGCCATATGTATACACAGGTCATCTAAAGATGCTTGCCAATTACTGTACACGTATGATAAACCTAAGGTTACTAATCAAATATATCTGTGCGCAGAGTGTGTCAGCAACACTCTCTGCTCCATTAAAACTTAAATAGGCCTACTTGAGGCAAATTATTGCAGTCATATTGTTCATTCTCAGAACTGTAACTCCAATGAGTTTGGCAAAGAAATAAAATAAAACAAGTACAGTTTCTCATTTTTTTAATAAGCATTTTTGCTTGGACCAGATCCAGTGAGGTTGGCCTGAGGATGGCATGAGAAATGGCAAACTTTACAGGATGAGCCTATGAGAAAAACCACGAGTTGAACACTTTTGGTCTACACTTGGCTAGCTTGCTGCTCCTTTGTACTGTATAAACTAAATTTAGCATTAAGTGCAGAAGTGGAAAGTTTTCTGTCAACAGAAGAGATGGTGTGACTTGTCATAGTTGATGGGTGGGGCAGATAGAGTTTATTTACAGAAAGCTCATCTTTTGTATCTGAGATAAGCTCATCAGCTCCGAGCTTTATTAACATATGACTTGACCCAAGCCTGACTCTTGCTTGGGTCTGCTTGTGTGTGATTGCACCCCAAATGTAATCTGCTCACCCACTCCGCAACGCAGTCCCGGCTTAGTGTGCGTTTGAGGCCTACCTTCTCTTTCTCTCGTTCCCCCCACTAGTCAGTGTTTTATGGGCTGTGTGCTGCGGTGCGGTGACCTCGCTCTCACCCCGGTGCCACCCAGCCGGTGCAGGATTCAGGCGCGCATGGCCCCTGCCAAAACCCCATAGCGCCACATCTGCAATCCATAAACGCCAGCCACTCTCGCTCTCCTTACTCCCTCGCCCACACCGCCTCAGACTCTCACACTCCTCCATTTCACTCTCTCTCTCACTGGCTCTCTCACCCACTAATGTTTTATTTTAATTTCCAAATTCTATGCATCCCCCCTTTTTTTTTTTTAACATTCCTTTGACTGCTTCCTCCCACCACTTCTGGCTTTATTCAGGCAGAACATCAACTAGTTCTTCCCTTATCTCTCACTCCCTCGCTGCCCCTTTTCTCTCCTTCCGTTTCTTTATCCACATCCAACGGAAAAATCTCTCACCCATTATATCTTCTGTGAGAGCCAACTGAGTGTGGTGGCAGTGAACTGGGAACCACAAGACATTCCTGATCCAAACAGCACTAAGTCACCAGCATTCAAGTCTTCAGAGGGTGGCCTTTGCCAAACACACACTTCACTTATGGGCTGGATTCAGTCTTACCACGTCGCAGTTGGTCCCCAAACAGCTAAATGTTTATCTGTTTCAAATTGATAGTGTCAGGGAAAAATGTAGTGCACGCATCTAAATACAGTTCCATTTTTGTATGTGTTAGTGTAAGAGCGTTCTCCATCATCGGGGTATTGAAGTCCCCCTCCCCTTTAGCGGCAGAGCATACTCTCTGCCTCTCAGCCTGAACAAGATGTGTTCAACACATCACTGTTGCTGTGCCCCTGTAGGAATCCATAGTGAGGTACTAAATATATGAAGTGTTACCTCAAAACTGTCCAGTGCTCCCACCTTCCCTGGCTCCAAAAATAGTAGGGACATTTGTCTTTCTTGCATTGTCTTTTTTTCAATTTATGTAATTTTTTTTCCACTGTTCTCAAACAAAAATGCTCAGGGTGAACTTTTTTGCCTCCCTCCATCTTCTTTTCTTGGATCATGTTCTCCACTTCATCCAAAAGACTTCACCTTCAGGTTTCCCAGACACACTGGCATGCCTTTATGGTGCAATCCCAACAGAGTCCACGGATGAATCATGTTGCTGCAGGCATGCAGGGGCTCAGTTTTTACGATAAATATTGCAATTCATAAATCAGCGTTCTCCGAAGAAAGAAAGTACGGCGCAGGGGAGGACGCAAAAGTGTAGAGCATTTCAGCTTTAGTTTCAAATTAACAGGGGTTATGATCTGTGTGTATGTGTGTTGACTAGAACTGAAAAGAAGGCTACAGGTCAGGGCAAGACCACCATGAAGAGCCAAACTGCCAGAGTGTGTGTGTGTGTGTGTGGGGGGGGGGGGGCTAAACATTGCTGGTAGGAGGCACAGTCTTATCAGTGCTTTTATTTTTGAGTGCTCATACAATGTCATGCACTCGATTCGTAAATTACATCAGGGAATTATCATGTACAGGAAAGTGTAGCAAGAGTGAATTTTGTGGAGATCAATCAACCTTTTGGCTTCTCACTCATGTAATGGTGGCAATTCGTCTTCTATTTTGCACCATTGTTGTTTCACTCTGTGCTAAAATTCAAGTCATTTATTAGTTCTTCAGCCTATATTTTTTAAGTAAACTATACTGAGGCATGTGTATGATAAAAGATAACATAAATAATGCTCAAAGCTGTGATTTTTCCAAATCTTAAACAGCATTTCATTAAGCGATTACAGAAAAGAACGTTTCCTTAAAAGTGCGACTTGGGAGTTCTCTTTCCATGATTAAAGTTCCTCACGTATCTCGGTCATTATCAATACATAATTTCGTCCTAGCTTTCTACATTTTAATGTGCGTAGGCATTAAGCCACACATGCATGACTTCAAAGAGTTGCCCATGTAATGAGCTCGATACATGCCTAATGTTAAATTACTGAACTCACCCAGTCGTCGTGGTACCAGCTCTCAGATTTGTTTAATCATAAAGCACTCAGTGCAACTCAACTATTTGTTTAGAGGCAGTGACTCAAATCTTTTTTACCCATTTAGGAAAAAAGAAAAAGTGAGATGCTCTACAAACACGTAGGAAGCTTTATTAATACTTATCCATTCCTGCCATCTAGTGGTCAAAACAAACTCTGCAGCATGTTTGAGGCTTGGATGCAAAATGGAACAAGAAAGCTTAACTTTGGATCAAAATAGATTTATTTAATACGCATTCCACTCTTTTAAAGTGTCCTGAAACCACTTGGATGTTTCTGTTATTACATGGCTTGTCATTCTGTCCCTCCACTATTCCATATCCAAGTCTTCCATTTCCACAGTGCCTTCTCTCTTCACCCAAGTTAAAGGCGCGGGCACATAGGGGTCATACGTCCACCGAGGATACACTCTCTTGTACAAATTCATCAGCACAGTGTCTTGAGAGCGTAGCTGATTGTCAAACACGCATTTCATGTGACCGTGTGTTCCTGAAAAATAAGAAATGGCAGTGAGAATCCACAGCAAATAAGGCACAGAGACACAGACACAGGGTTTTATTCTTAAATTTTCTCACCTAAGGCCTCCTTGATGTGACCTCTCCGACCCCATTTTGTTCGCAGCTCCACTGGCTTGAACCACATGATATCATCTGTAAAAGAAAGTCAAGAAAATTTTAATGAAAAAATTAGGAATTATGTCTGCAGTGACAGTAATAACAGTATGAGAACGTCCTCTCACCCCTGTTAAAGAACATGTAACGAACAACAGCAGAGCGCCTGTTAATTTTGAATGGGTGTCCACTCAGAACAATCCTCTTCAGCACAACACGCTGAGGGTCACAACTGAGCAGACTGCCTGTAGCCACAAGGTCCTGGATGCCTAGAAAGACACAGTAAGAAGAACACGTGCTCAAAGGCCAGTACAGAATTTGCTTAAGTGGATAATTAATCAAAACCACCAACAGGATGAATGGTCTAAAGTTTAACTTGAGGGCAGCCAGGCCACTAATTCAATTTACTCGTGTTGACGTAAACAGGACTTTCCATCTCACCATCATTCCTTTGCTTAAAAAGCAGGACTCCTGAAGGGGGGAAGGTGATGGGGGCATACAGTGACACTACAATGGGGGCATCTGGTCTGAGGAAGCGCTCCATCTTATGCTTGTCAGCTAGAAAAAAAAGGTGGAGGGGAAAAAAAAAGATTTTATTATTAATAATAATAATAATAATAATAATAATATATCCAACAGATATCTTGTTTCCAGAAGTAGCTTTTAAGATCATTATACTAATAAAGTAACTTGATTAACAGTTCTTGTTTTGTAAAGAACCGAAAGTCGACCTTACATGGTGGAAAGACATTTTTCAGTTTCTGACTTTTTCAGCTTAAGATCGACACATCTTAATTAAAATGTCAATAATAATAATAATAATAATAATGAAAAGGTTATTTTAATAATAAAAAGGTTACGTTTATGTTTTTTACTGGATGATACCTTTTTATACATTTTTTTTCAAAAGAACACAGCATAGCATTATAACAACAAATATTACAGTAATAGCACTCCCGTAATGCAAATGCATAGAGGTGGTTCTGTTTAAGGACACCGTCTCAACATCATAAAAAATTAAAAAAAATCAAGTGGTACAATGAACCCACCGAGTTCCAGGTGACCCATCATAACTAAATTCGTGGAATAATAGATACTAGATTAGCACCAGGTGTGTTTCAATATTACAAGATTTACTTGTAATATGAACCAGATGTTAAAACACTGCATTTAGTCTGCATGTTGGCTGGTTATGATATCTGATTTTTTTTGTTGTTGTATTTTTTAACCGATTTTTGCCCTCAACTGCAGTAAGTTACAGGAACTTCTCTCAGTGAAACAAGTGAAAATAAAGTGCTCTGCTTTTGCAAAGAGGCAAAACGACCTGCTGTACATCCACCTTTATCTGACATATTTTACCTTGGCAAACAGAAGCAGGTACAACATATTTATATAACAAAGCAAATGTCAGGTTCTTGTATAATTTTCAAGTGTTTATAAACTCATCAGATAACAGGATATCCTTTTCTCTCATCTCCATAATTTTCGTCATAACTGGTTGGATCTTTTGCTCATACCGAGGCTGCTAGCTTGCGGCTAGCTCTAAACTCTCGCGATTTAACTGTTTGATTTGGTTTGTTGTTACAAACATTATGGCGGTTTGTGACTTAGTTTGGCAAGCTTTATCTCTTCTTGATAGCTATAGCCAAACAATAAATGATATGTTAGTTAGACTGATCAGTTAGTTACCGGTCAGTCAAGAATGCAGGAAGTTGGACGTTACAAGCCCTTAGCCCTGAATTGATACATCTCTGGCAATGCGTTTGATTTAAGTTTGTTTATGTAGGATCACTACTGCCATTTGTTCTGATGAATGTACTGGATGAATTCAGCAGGTTTTCTACCTGATGTGTGTTGAGAGAAGATGGGAGAGGCTCGGAATCTCCGAAATCCACAATGGAACACAAGCTCCTCTTTAGATTTGATCGGTTCTGTGTTACTGGGGTGTCTCTGCACCAAAACATGCATGACTGACATCTATGCACAGAAGAAAAAAACATGAGGTCAGCAAAAATTATTCTGTGTAGCTGGTGCAGCTTTTCTTACGAAAAGGAAACATTTTCAGATGTGAATACCTTCTGTTCATGGGGCAAGAGAGACACGAGAACCAGAGGTTTGCCTGACTGGACACTCTCCATCACAGAAAAAGGCACATCAATGATGTGCAGGGTCACATACCAGCCATCCTGAAACGTGGAGGACAGCAGAGTGAGTGAAGCCAAAAATCATGGTTAAACATGAGAGCATTTACAGCTGAAGACAACTACTGTTGTCTACTTTACCATGGCTCCATCCTCCTCAGCTGCAGCCTCAGCCAATATGCGGCGGCGAGTGCGTTCAAAGCTCTGGAACTGGAATATACGCGAATAGTCGAGGGGCAAGTTTTCCATGGGGTCCCAAGGTGACGAGCGGAAACTTTTTAACCCCCTGTAACGCTGGAACCTGCGAGAACAGGACGGCAACCCAAACAAACAGGAAACAATAAATATTCCATCCCAAAAGGAAATGTAAAAGAAACAAAAAGCATAAAAGAAACGCTACTGACCTGATTCTAGCTGGAGTGTCGAGGGGCGTGTCCACCTCATCGGGGAACATTTCATTGGCTCGAGCGTCACGGTAGCGTTTTAGGCCTTCTTCTTCGGCAGCTTCATCCATATGTTCATCATAGCGCTGATCTGCACCCGCTCGCTCTGTGGAGCACACCTCTTCCTCCTCCTCCTCTTCTGAATCACAGCATGAACCTGGGTCCTGGGCAGAGAGGACACAGGACAAATTTAGTACAAGAGGTTTGAACAAAGAATGCAAGCTGCTCTCTGACCATAAACACAACAATCATTGTACTCATTTTTAGTGATCAGTGAAGAAGCTTTGATGCTTTGGCATTTACTAACAGCAAATGCAGTGACAGAGATAACACTATTGGTTAATTCAAGGAAGGAAGGAAGGTCATGGGCCACAAGGGGAATACGGCTAGCCTCACAGTAGTTTTAGTTTGGTTGGCCTTGACTTTAAGACATCTGTCTCTGACATTTTTGCCACCCAAACAAAATTTTATATGGAATTTTCTGTGCCAAGGCCAAATTTCAGCATTATATAGTAGATATAACTCAGATAACAAACAAACTATATTTTCAAATTACAAGACCACTGAAAACATGTTTAAATAACCTTTTACCAGCTGTGAGTCTGGCTCCCTCTTTTTAAAACCCTGAGCTTCTAATCCTAATATACTGAGTTAAACAAGTGTCCTGGGTAGGCATGGGCGATATATTGAATATACTTCATGTATCAAAAGTTTTTCCACGTACGATGGTTAAAATGGGTCTATCGGAACCATTGAGTATGAACTGCCCTGGCAATATTAAGCTTTTCAGAGGTTTTTTTGGAGCGACTGCATGACTAATCCTCCCTCCAAAGCAGAAGGTTTTCTGCACGGCACACTGCGCTGAGCATGCGTGTTTATATTCTACCTTATAAGAAAAAAATATGGTGACAGCCGGAGTTTCAGACGAGGAAATGAATGAGACTGTAACTGAAGACGAGTCGGACAAGCTAGTTCCAAAGAGAAACATTTACTGGCAGTGGTTTGGTTTTCAAAAGGAGCATGTCAAACAAAATGCCATAATTTGCAAAACATGGCATAAAACCATTGCCACAAAAGGTCGCAGCACCACAAATTTATTCCACCACCTGAGAAATCATCCATTGCAAAATGAAGAATGTTTTAAAGTCCGCATGTCAACATCTCCCCACACACCACAGAAAACTCTAAATAAACCAGCCATGATGCAGATGACACTGGCGTCTTCGTTTGCCAAAGTGATCCCATACGACAAAAAAAAAGGTCTGTGTTGACCACAGACAGTGACTGTATGAATGATATATATGGTTGAATATAACATTTGTTTTTGGAGGCTAGTTAAACATATCGTGGTATATATCATATATCATGATATAGCCAAAAAACAAAATCGCCCAGCCTTACTCCTGGATAATGTTCTCTTGCTGTAATGTAATGTACAATATTGTTGTCCTACTGTTACCAAACACTTACTTTGTTAGTTGCTGCCAGTATTAACAATAACCAGACACAAATGGCAGGAAAACAAATGACATCAAAACGATCCTAATTATAGAAAATATTTATGTAACATAACCAACAACTCCGCCACAATAAACAAACAGCACTGAGGGGCCTTGTATGTGTGAATGGGATAAGCAATTGCCCGAATTCAAACTATGGGAATCCCTGCTTTGCATACATTTGAATTCAGTGTGTTACGTAAAGACACTCTCCAGTGCAAGACATCCACTCTTAAAACAATATCTAGAAATTGAGCATCCAAGGGCAACATATTTGGATAAGGAAATGAATCATCAAAGAAGACATGCTTTGCTGTGCTCCCTTGGCTGGCAAATTACAGGAGAAGCCAGACGCAAGAGCGGAAAGCTCTCAGCATGCGGCTGATACACAACCGTTCCAACATCCTTGCTGCAATAGTAATAATAATCATTATCATTTGAAGTACCCTTTCCACTATTGTTACCTTCGTCTAGATACGTATGCCTGTGCGCTAACCTTGACATCAAATGCATGCTAATAACAATCACAGATCGTAATGAACCTGTTGCATAAGGAAAGTTTCCCTGACTTCTTTTCAAGCGGAGTGGGAAATAAATAAATGGCCAACCCCTCCCTTCGTCCAGACAGGAAGTTCTGTTCACAAGACAGGAAGACAGGAGGCTTCTCTTGGGATTCCTGCTCCAAACACTATTGTTGTGGTGAGCAGCCTGGCACTACACGCCAGAGTCAGACACTGAGAAAATAAACAGTGCCTCTCAGCAGTGAGGTGCACTGCCTGTGGGTCACGTATGCACCGCTTCAGCCCCGGAACCGCCAACACTTTATTGCTTCTTCACAAATTACCATCCTCATCATCCTCCACAGGACTGCACCGCCTGACCTTAGCTACCGGTACACTGTTGCTATGACAACACGACCCCGCGCAACAAAATAACCATAAAAGGTATGTTCTGGCTGAACTTCTGGTCAAACTACTAAATGAGAAATGAAAGAAAAATTCCAAATATAACAACATTTGTACAATCACTGACACACAAACCCTCTACATCATCCATACTAGAATGAAAAACCTGTCGTAATCAAGTCATCTGAATCCTGTAGTGAGTCTCTGGTATTTTCCATGGAAAGCGTTGTTATCTAAGTAATTGGTAACTTACTGTACCTTGTTTTGCAGTAAAATGCTGTTAAACGTTTTATTAAATATGATACTACGGACTAAGGGCTTCTCTGAATTATTCAATTTTAGCATGTAAGCACGCTTTATTATTCTTACCACAGTGGTAAATTATCCAGCTTTAATTTTTGGTGGTGCGCCCACAGGTAGACAGACTCGTGTGTTGTTTTTTTTTTAGTCTGAGCCTACTCAGGCCTCATGGCTTGAAACAGAGCACTTCTTCAATCATGGCGTGTCCACCCCAAGTTAGGAACCTGCCCCATTGAGAGCAAGTATCTTTAAATCTTGCTCACAAGTCAGGGAAGAATTGAGCAAGAGGTTGAAAGAGGATTAGTGCAGTATCTGCACTGAAACAGACTGCTGTTACGAAGAGAGCTAAGCAGGAAGGCAAAGCTGTAGTTACTGAAACAGTAAGAACAGGGATACAGGCACGGGAAATTAGTTTCCTCCAAAGGGGGTCTCAGCCTTAAAGGTAGGGTGAAAAGCAGAGTCACTCACAGTCGTGCTGCTTCTCCCCTCCATTGAAAAGAGCTAGCTGACATGGTGAGGGCATGAGCCTAGGATATCTCCTGCATGCTTCCTAGGTGAGTTGAATGTCCAACCCAGGAAGAGACCAAGGTAGACTGAGGACAAGCTGGACAGACATCTTGGCTGGCTTGGGAACGCCTCGTTAACAAACCAGTAGACCTCAAGACCTAGCTAGACAGACGAGCTGGCTAAACAAAGAGATGTCTGAGCATCTCTGCTTAGATTATATCCTGACCTGAGCTTTATTTAAAAAAAATATATATACTATTTATGTCCATTTCAATTAATGCCCACTTTTCAGTGTATCGCATTTTACAAGGCTAGGCTGTCATATCATTATAAACTTTATACCCGTCTTTTTTGTGAAAAGTTTTAAAAAAGGAAAATTTAAACTGATATTTGCATTTTATTTATCTTCTGCTTCACTGTGTCATTAAAGACTTATGTCAAAATTACTTTAAATGTGTACCTGAGAGTCAATCTCCCCATCCTCTTTATCCATGGCTTCATCCATCATGTCATCATCATCATCGTTGTCACTACTTTCTTCATCCATGTCGCCATTCTCCTCCTCACCTTCATCAACAATCCACGTGGCCTGATAGTCTGATGTTCCTTTAGGGACCTTCATTACACGTTTTTTCTTCCTGGCTTCTAAAGAGAGAAACATCAAAAAACAACTTTGAATCCTGTGTTTTCCTGGCACGATAAACTGTATACTCTTGCATCAAGAAAAGCACATTACTCATTTCTATTTACTAGAAATGACTGAATTGCTTCAGCTATGTGTAACCATCCAAATTTTTACTGTACATCAATAACATTATAGCAAAGTCTTTGTTTAACTGGTTTGTTGTGTCTATTAAAACTGTCAATTAAGTTACATATATTTACATCAGTCAGACAGTTTCCCACTACTTGAAAGTATAAAGTGATATAGTTGTAACTTCAAATCAAGTGTGACTGTTCTAACACAAGATCTGTCATTTTGTATCTTAGTCATCATCATTTTCTGAGAGCATTATCTATAAATTCTGTTTCTTCACCTTCAGCTTCCAGCAGTTCTGATTCTGTTGGCCATGTCTGCTCTCCGTCCATGGGATCCACCTCAGCCTCTGCCTGCAGACTCTCCCTGTTGGATGGGTCCGCTTTCATGAGCACCCTCACAGGGGCCTCATTTTCCTGTGGGAAATGCAAATGAGCAGGTAAATGTGACCCATATCAACTAACACTCCAAAACAGTTAAAGGTGTTAAAGTTTCACTTCGCATTTAAACCAACTGACCACCATTCATTATATTCACTTTGAATTAGTTTTAATGGTTAAAAACAGCGTGGGGAAAATGCACAGAGTTTTAGCAGGGGTACATTCCAATTGTTATGCAACAGTAATATTACATTGATAAAAACAGATGCTGACAGTTGTAATGGATTACCTAACTTAAACAGGTTTCCATGCTTCAAGTTTGGAGCTATGCTTTGTATAGTGTGGAAAATGCATGCCTGAGTCCACAAGTGAGAAACAAATATCCATAATACAACTTATCAAAAAAGTCCAAAGCTAGGTAAAACTCCCCCAAAAATTTTAATTTTGGTGATGCAGTAGAGCAATAAATGAAGTCATTTATATAATTTATTGTTTAATAAAGTGTACGCTATCAGGTCTGCATGTACATTTGCAAAGTTAAAGTATTAAAAAAAAGCAGCAACAACTACCTGCATGTCAACATCTCCTCCTTTGCTCGGCTTCAGTGGTCTGGACACTGTTAAGTTCAGAGGAAGAGGGTCTACTGGGGCATCAATCTGGCTGAGCTGAAAATCACCATGACCACTGATGTGTACCAGTCTGTCAACCCGCAGAGGGCGGCCACGGACATACCCGGACACACAGAGTGTGCCCAGGCCAGTGGCTCCACTTGTACTATCAACAGGGTTGTTGGGTGTAAAAGTGACATGTTGAGCAATGAGATGTGACCGTTTGGAGCGGAAACCCAACTTTCTCTGTCTCTGAGTCCCCAGGTGTCTGAGAAGTAGTGTGGCATCTTGCTCGGAGTCCAGCGGGAAGAGACGAGCATCAGGAAAACGGGCCTCTGTGATCTTTGACAAAGCTCTTCTGGACTCAACCCTCTTCTTCACAGGGAGCTCAGACACACCCTGACACACCAGTGCTATGTAGGTTGAATATGGGAGAGAGACAAGGGCTTAGTAGAGGCACATCAGAAACGAAGTCAATTAAATTAAAAAAGAAAAAAGAAAGAAAGATTTATAATTACCATAGCTGGGGAGACCCTGAGCAAAGACGCAAGAGAGACAATAGTCTCCATAGGTGTCCCAGCCTTCAGTAGAATCCAACACAAATACAAGGCTATCTGCAATCTTTGTCACATCCAGTAGGGAGTGCATGTCAGCTATAAAAAGAGATTACAGAAGTGTTAAAGACACACACACACACAAAAAACAGAGTACATTTTTAAAATATTTGTTTTAGAATGTCATTTACTGAACACAACATCAATTTTACAACACAAAATATAAATAGATAAAAAAAAATCGTATCTAAAGTACAGTAACATATCTGACTTAACTTCTTATTCTTCTATGGTATTCTACAGTATGTCACAAGTGTGTCAGCATTACCAGGGATGTTTACTTATTCTATGAACAAAATTCTCAAATTGTAATGTCTTTTACATTTGATAAACTAAAATTACATCAATAGATATCACAGAAGCAACACTACTTGTGCTTCTGGCTCACTTTTTTTTCCCCAAAGGAAATCTCTTTTCTAATGCTTACCTGTACTCTGACTTAGAAAGGTGAACCTCTGTTTAAAACGAGGCAGAATCAGCCCAAAACTGTCACTGACACCACTGATGCACCGGTCGTGATGTACAATGCCCCCAGCGCCTTCTCCACGAAGCAGCTTAGTGATGGCTCCAGCATCGGCTTGAGCATGTAGGGACACCACAACAACCAAATGAGGAGGACCATCCCTGCTGCCAAGACGTCGCTTTTCTGTCAGGACCTGGGAAGAGAGAAAGAAACTCAAGCAACTCCAGATTCGTTACATTAAGAATTTAAGAACAGCGATCCATCATGTGATATTTTAAATTACCATGTCTTTCTTATTCTTGCGCAGCTGGTTGGCTTTGTGCCTTCTGTCCATCTTCTTTTGCTCCTTCCTCTGTTTTTTGGTAAGGACTGTCACCGACACTCTGCCTGTGAGACATTGCAACACAAGTTATTTATTAATTTATACAATGTGTATAGTATTCTTTTAATATAGGCCTTACTACAACCCACAACCTTGCTGCTTAGAAAGAACTTCTATTCTAACACACACATATGGATCATGCTCCACTCTGCTGCACAATGTTAAAGCAGCTGAAGTCTAAGATGTCAGTAAATCTCGGCAAATACAAAAACAGTGTGTGAACATCGGCCGTTTGATTTTTACAATATCTTTGCTGCTTTAAAACATATGCTGGCAAGACAACCAATCAAAAACACCTGCAGAATGAAGTTCAAGTCAACACAACAGCGCAGCTGTTGCAGCAGACAAAGCTTCCCCGCCCCCAGAGGGTCATGCTGATATAAATAAAGTAAGCAAAAGACCACACATTAGACAACTGGACTAAATTTTATATGCACAGTACTGATTTGTTTCATAGTCAATGAATTCAGTAGAAATGGCACTATACTTTGTTAGAATATTTTATTTTTTTACAGCTATGTGTCAAACCTTATATAACAAGAGATAAAGCAGACTCTATAGACAAGAAACAGTCATTTTTGTTCCAAGAGTTTTCTGGTTTTCATTTGTATCCCACTTGTAGTTGAAACTGATATGCTGGTTTCACCAGGAGCCCCCAGAAAATTGCTGTTGTCCCCGCTGGCTAAAGTCTGCAGACAAGACTGTAGTGCTATACTCTGATAATCCAATAAAAAGATTACTTACATTAAACAGTCCACTTAAATTCTTGTTTAGCTTTTAAAGCCAATTGCCTACTGTCAATTATGCATTACTGCAGATGTAACTGATAAAACATATTACAATACAGACTGTACAATGACTGACATTTACCATTTAGTATTAGTACACATGTGCATCAGTGAATGAATAATAATGAATTTCATATTGAAGACAAATTATGAACAAATCCATACTCATAATAATCATAAATATCAATTAACTGAAATAATTTTTCATTATGTTGTTCTGTTTATGTTAAACTATTTTTACTAACCAACTTTGATACCACTGCAATACATACAAGCATCAATGAACAACAATGAGACGAACATTCCTTTGTTGTTTTTAACTACCACACTGCCTTATATGTGAATATATTTTTCCAGTTTGAGACTGGGGTTTATTTATACCTGATATATTGATGAATGACACATCACTGCTAAGGTCTGACAGCATATATGATGTTGAATAACAGCACAAGCCGGCTGGATGATTATCCATCAGCCATAATACATAATACATTTATTCTCACACATTAGTGGAGCGCCCTCTGTTGGAATCCAGTTTAACTGCAGTGCAGACACTTCAGTCATTTAAATCAACATTCCTGGCTTTTATTGAGCAGTGGGGGTTATTGTGTGTACTCTTTAGGGCACGATTGCGTCATCTGGCTGTATGTTAATCACGTGTGCTCAAATAATTTTTTATTAAAGTGTCCACGTTACTTTGTATCTCAGACATTCCAATAAATGTAAAATGCCGACAAATTCACTAATCCACAAAATTTAGGTTTGTTTACAGATATAAGACTTTTGCCTGAATATATTTGTTTAAGCTACAAGGTGTCCAAATGTGTTTGTGTACTGCTTTACGCTGAATGAAATGAAATTAACATTAAATTATAGCATAAACTATCATTGCTGTACTGCTTGACATGTAGTGTTACTATCTGACGATCATTCAAATCAGGTGTAAAACGTGTACAAGTCGGAATGTGAGCTTGAATTTAAATAGAACAAAAATGTTTTTAATGATAAACTTTCTCGGTGTAATACAGAGTGTTAAGTCCTCTGATTTTCCAGTAACTGGATATCTGGAAGACCCCCAGACCACGTTTAAATAGCTGAAGCTCATTGGCAATCTCCAGTTAAACACCAAACGAGGCTCGCAAGCGAATACAGACTTTCACTAAATACCTTTAAAAGAAAAGTGCTACGATATAAGATACTGTACTGAAAGGATTGAGCACTTAAAGCCCAACACGTGTACTTGCAGAAGCAACCGCTACATGCTAACAACACACATGTAAGCCCCAGGTTTAACGCTGTGCAGCTGGACGCGACTTGCCTTTGTTTTCCCTTTCAATTTCTCCTTTCGTCCGGTGCTTGCCATGTTTGTGTCCTTTATTTTTTTGTTTGTATATGCCGGGTCTGTGGCCCTGTTGTTTTTCCCCATCAGCAGCCATTTCCACCATGTGGGTATGTCAGCTAATTTACTTCCGCACTTGCAGCAACGTCACGATAGGGACGTGTCTTCCGGAAAGCTTTTCTTCAAAATAAAAGCTTGGATAAGCATTATTTGAACTTGCTTTGATAGTCTTGATGAAGAGGTGTAAATGAGGTCAAAAGGAGCTGCTCTGTGCCTTGGTGGAGGCACAGAGGCTCTGAGCACCTTCTTGTGTGCAGTGGTGATGGACAGGTTGATATATGAGGTCAGGCAGGAGTTTCTGTGGACTGCAGTGTTTACAGATGATGTTGTGATCTCTTGTGAGAGTAGTGAGGAAGAGAAAGAAAGCCTAAGAGGTGGAGGTATGCTCTGAAGTAGAGCTGGGCGATAGAACGATAACGATATGTATCGCGATATAACTTTTACTCGATAGAGAAATCAAGCTATCGCGATAGACCTCGCCGCTCTTGTCCTCTTAATATGAAAAAAAAAAAAAAAAAAAAAAAAAAGGTCAGCCAATCCAAATCAAGTATCGTAGCGCAGAGCCGAACCAATCACAGCCGCAGCGTCATGTCGCGTTATGTACAGCACAAGTACCAAGCCGCACGTGTGTTTGTTTGGGAAGCAGCCGGCGGGTAATGGAGGAAATGAGTGTGCCGACTAGAAAAATCAACCGAGCATGACCGAAGAGATAACAGATGATGGTTCCAATGCCGGAGAGATTGTCGAACGGAAGAGCCATAGAAGTTCCGTAGTGTGAAGGTATTTCGGCTATTTCAAGTCTGACAAAAAACAGAGTAGCGTGCACTGTAAATTGTGCCGAAAGCAAGTCTGGAAATACAATAAACTGGTGCATGCGTATGGAATGCCAGGACTGCCATAATGAATTAATTAAATACACCATTAAATAATTAATTAAATGTGTCAATAATTAATTAAAATTGGAATTAATTAATTAAATAAATAGTTATGACACATGTAATTAATTAATTATTGACACATTTAATTAATTATTTATGTATTTCACATTTTAATTAATTATTGACACATTTAATTAATTAATTATTGACACATTTAATTAATTATTTATGTATTTCACATTTTAATTAATTATTGACACATTTAATTAATTATTTATGTATTTCACATTTTAATTAATTATTGACACATTTAATTAATTATTGACACATTTAATTAATTATTTAATGATATATTTATTTATTTCATTTTGGCAGTCCTGACGCCTGGCTCTCGTCATGAAATAATTTTATCTGTCAGCCTCACCCATCAAACTCAGGGGGCGGGGTTAACGCTGCCCATGCAGCTTCTCTAACATTTGATTGGTTGCCGTGCAAAGTAAGTCAAAACAGGTCGATCCTAGATAATCGATTGCTTGTGTAGACTTGGGGCAGCCAGTTATCCCAGAATGCAGATCAAATCACAGGCCGTTTTTCTGTCACCAGCTACACTTTTAACAGTGTTTTAGCCGCGAATGTCGGTATGTCTGGTCAGGTTGTCAACATAGAACATGTTTGCAAAAGTGCTCAGATGTTTTCAGAGATTTCACTAGCTCTGCTAACAGTTAGCATGCAGAGCGCACCGAGGGGGTACATTAACCGGTTTGTTTACATGTTGCATTCGCAGATTCTCATTTTCACCGAACGATCGTCTCTTTCCGCCTGGTCTTGTGTCTCTGTGCTTCTGTAACATAAAGAACGAGCTGACATTTTTCTCACGAAACCAGCGATCAGCTCAGCAGACCCTCAGTTTACCTGCATGCATCCTCCTCCTCATCTGTCAGCTGTTTAACACCTGCTGCTAATTCAAGAAACACGCCTAGTTACCTGGTGATAGTCACAGTTTAACTGCACAAGATAAGTAAATATAGTATTTTCCCCGAGCGCAGAGCTGCTGGAGCTTGTTTCCGTACAGAGCACTTTATAGGCGAACAGCTTTATCAGCGGCTGATGTCCAATCACCGGCACACAGCTTTCAAACCTCAGCTGAGTTTTAGCTCTCAGTGGTTAAACGCTGGACTTCATTCACTCAGGTTCTGTCTGTCGGGTCACGTTTACTTCGCTGTTTTATTTACAACTGAGCAAATCGGTTTGGCTGAGGTTAAAGTTACGTTTCATAACTGCATAGTTTCACAGACGTTTAATGAACCACTGGCACATGTGTTAGACTGAACTATCATCTAAATATCATCTGTTTTTTAATAGTTATTCAACTGTATTCTAAGCACCAGCTGTCTGTTAGAATGTGATTTTTTTTCTCTCTCTGTTGGCAGAGGTATAAAAATGCGCAGGAAAATCTGACGTGCATGGCAAACTTCACCGACGATATTTAGGGAGGAATAAACACACATCAAACATAAATGAACCATTTGCCTGTCTCCATAATTGAGAGAATTTTCTCTTCTTAATGTCAACACTCTCTCTCTCTCTCTCTCTCTTTTTTTTTTTTTTTTTTTTTTTTTTTGCTTTTTCGGTCATGTTATGTTTACCTGTCAAAGGCTTGTTACAAACTATGAAACACATCGTGCAGACTTCTGGATGTTAGAAGAAAACGAATACTGCTCATGAATGAGACTAAAGGCAGGAAGGTGTCCTTTAAAACTAAACATGTTAATAGGACCTCCCTGTTTATATCATAGTTTATGATATAGCACGTGTATTTCAGTAATAGCCTGCTGAGGCCACTATACGTGCTGGCCTCATATCAAATGTGAAGGCAGACTGAGTCTATGTTTGACGTTTGTTTATATCTAATCTTCCTTTTCAAACATTTAAACAGCAGCGAGTCTGCAGCTGAGGGAATACAAATTCAAATTGTTGGAACAGGTTTGCTCGTTTCTTGGATTCATTTGGTGATTTATTAAATGTATAACTGTGTGGTGGGGCGTGGTCTGCGGTGCCGTGCAGGGAGGGCGGACGCACCTGCACGGCATCCTTAATCACGCCCGCCTAGTTAAAAACACGGGGACTGAGGGGTTTGGGGGTGTTGTGGTGTGGTGAGATGTAAATAAAGATGACTCTGAACGTTGCTCCGTGGTCCCGCCGTGTCTTATTCACGCCACATTGGTGCCGAAACCCAGGAGGCAGCACGGCGGGTCCATATCGGAGCCAGGGAATGGAGGAGCTGGCCCAGAGGGTGGCCGAAATGGCGGCCGCCCAGCGGGAGCAGGCGGCGGAGGTGCGTCGCCAGCAGGAAGAGCTGCAGGACCAGTCCGAGCGGCACCTGGAAAGGATTGGGGAGCTGGCGGCGCTGCTCTGGGCCTGGGCGCCACCCCCACAGGTGTGTCCCGAGGACAGTGAAGCGGTGGAGGAGCCGCGTGAGGCACCTCAGCAGCCGGAGGTGGCAGACGAGGCGCGCGGGGATCTGCGCCTGCCGGAGGAGGGGGAACAGCCAGGTGAAGGGCTGCTCCTGCCGGGAGTGGTGGATGAGCCGCTCCAACCGGAGGCGGCAGACGAGGTGCGCGAGGGTCTGCGCCGGTTGGAGAAAGAGGAGCTGCACGAGGGGCTGCTCGAGCCGGGAGTGGCGGCGGAGGGAGCAGTAGTGACGGAGGAGTCGCGCTATGGGCTGCTCCAGCAGGGAGCAACAGCGGTGACGGAGGGGCCGCGCAAGGAGCTGGAGGTCCCAGTGCCAGGGGAGCTTGCTCGAGTGGAACTGGCGAGCGAGGCGGGCGCCACGCTTGAGATCGCCGTGCTCGCCAGAACGGCCTCACCACCACCAGAGGCCTGTACACGCCACACCTCTGCCCAGCCACCTGTGAGCTGGGGCTCACGCTTGTGCCGGCCGCGCCGGGTGCACCTGTCACGTGTCCGACTTCCGAACCAGCTTTGCCTGCGCCGCTGGATTCGCGGGCGGCCGCCTGAACTCGCACCTCCCCGTCGCTTGGCCGGGGCCTGGGGGTGCCAGCTGTCCGGGCTGATTCCCTCTCCCACTGGCGGTGGGGGAGTAGGTTCGGCCGGATGGCTCCCCGGCCTCAATCGGGCGATGGGGGTATGTGGTGGGGCGTGGTCTGCGGTGCCGTGCAGGGAGGGCGGACGCACCTGCACGGCATCCTTAATCACGCCCGCCTAGTTAAAAACACGGGGACTGAGGGGTTTGGGGGTGTTGTGGTGTGGTGAGATGTAAATAAAGATGACTCTGAACGTTGCTCCGTGGTCCCGCCGTGTCTTATTCACGCCACAAACTGTTATTCTAATCTGCTGCTGAGTCTCTTACACTTTTCTTTATGCTGTATATTTTCACGTCTCTGGAATAGTTGGCAGTTAGATAGTCAGCTGGGAAACTTTGTGTTAACTCATGGAGCTGAGGATATCGTGGATATGCTGACCTCGCTGCGTGGTGTACAGAGCGAGGTCAGCATGATTAATATTCACAATAAAAATATTAGCCGAACATCATGAAGTCTGTATGTGTTTCATAGTGTCGAACAACCTTTGTACAGTTAAAGCCGGCAGTTACTACATGACGGAAACACCAACGTTATCTCTTTTATGCGTTTATACACAGGTCACGCTGATTACTGAACAAAAACCCAAAGATCAGATGTTAAACAGATTTATTTGCTCTCTCTCCTCCTTAAACATGTTTTTAATGTTAGTTATAATTCAGAATTGGCGACTGAAACACGTAGGACACATAAGAACATCAGGAAATAAAACACCGATAAATATAACCTCAGTAAAAAAAGTCAGCGGGGGTTACTACAGCTGTGTACCGGGGCCTGCGCTTTGTCGGTGGGATTGCTTGCGAGGCGAGCGGGTCTATCCCACGCTTTGCCGTGAGACTGGGACGACATCTCCGAAATCATCGAAACACTTTTGCAAAGAGGCTGTATCTTGACAAACCGACCAGACACATGAAGATTAAACCACTACATTCTCGGCTAAAAAAATATTAAAACGGTATTTGGTAACACACAAACAGGGTTTTTCAAAGCTCAGTTCTGTTAGCTTCCACATGCCGGTTGTTGTGTGCTAGAAACAATGGCCACCAGGCCAAAGCAATGGTTTTGACTCGATCAGCGTTAACCCCGCCCCCTGAGTTTGATGGGTGAGGCTGACAGATAAAATTATTTCATGATGAGAGCCAGGCGTCAGGACTGCCAAAATGAAATAAATAAATATATCATTAAATAATTAATTAAATGTGTCAATAATTAATTAAATGTGTCAATAATTAATTAAAATGTGAAATACATAAATAATTAATTAAATATGTCAATAATTAATTAATTAAATGTGTCAATAATTAATTAAAACGTGAAATACATAAATAATTAATTAAATGTGTCAATAATTAATTAATTACATATATCATAACTATTTATTTAATTAATTAATTCCAATTTTAATTAATTATTGCCACATTTAATTAATTATTTAATGGTGTATTTAATTAATTCATTATGGCAGTCCTGGCGTTCCATACATGCGTCACACTGTGCGCCACGTTATTGTTTCGGTGAAATGAATTTCTACAATACTGTTACTGTTAATTGTACTCTCTGCAGTGTTTAAATGCTTACATATACACACAGTTACTGTCCCTCCACACATACGACTCGGTTCTGCTTCTATGCCGCAGCTTGGTTTACTTTTTCCCACCGAGGCTTCTAGACTTCTGATTGGCCAACATTTCTGCACGGTTAGGAATCTAGCGCCACCTGCTGCTTTGGCGTGTTCATAGCAGCGTTTTCCTTCATTTCTGCCTTTATGTGTGGACGGGATTATTTTTTAAAACGAAAACGGAAAATCTCCGTTTTCAAAAATACCCGTGTACGTGTGGACGTAGCCTCAGTCTCTGACTGGAAGCGCTAATGCGTCATTCGGCTTTTGTCAGACTAAAGTAACTGTTAAAACTGTTTGAAAAGCTAAGCTATACAACAAGGAGAGATTGAAAATTTCCTTTTAGTTCTCAGTTTATTTGATATTGACAAAAGTTAGTCAATTTTGTCTGTTCTTCTGTAAAACAAACTAAGATTTATTTTTAGAATTAATATTTTGTTTCTAAGTGGAATTGACAATTTAGTCTGTTTCGTTTGTTCTATTTTGAAACTTAAACGCTTTAGCGGCTGCCTTTTGTGTAGTTTGCAATATTTGCCTTTATTTATCTGAAAAAGTCTCATGTTCCTTAAGTACATCTACCCTGTTGAACTTATTATGGGAAATAAATATTTAAATAAAAACAAGCTGCTGATTATTTCACATTTTACTTGTGAGCAACGGCACATTTAAATCTTACAAATATAGTTATTTGGCTTATATCGTGATAGATATCGTTATCGCCTGAAATGAAAAAAACATATCGTGATATGAAAAAATCTCATATCGCCCAGCTCTACTCTGAAGAGAAGTGGAGTGAAAAGTAGAAGCAAGACAGAGTACATGTGGAATGAGGAATGAGGGGGAGACGGGTGTAACAGTGAAAGTGCAAGAAATAGATGTTATGAAGGTGGATAAATTTAATTATCTGGGATCAACCACCAAAAGCAACAGATGGTCCACAAAGAGTGGTGAAAAAGTGAGTGCAGGCAGTGTCAGGGGTGATTTGTGACAGAAGGATGGCAGCAAAAGAGGGAAAGTTTACAAGATGGTATTGAGATCTGCTATGATGTATGGTCTGGAGAGAGTGGGACTAACAAAAAGACAGGAGGCCAAGCTGGAAGTGGCAGAGCTGAAGATATTAAGATTTTTAACGAGAGTGAGCAGGATGGAGTGGCAAGGATTAGAAATGAGCATATGAATCTTTCCTTTTTAAGAAAGCTGGGCTGGATCATGTCCCTTAGCTATTGTGCTATAGCCTCAGGCTTGCAGGGGATTTCCTATGATACAATGAGCATTCCTTCTCTATTTCCTTCTTGTCACACCCAATACATTTACATGTCAAATGCATGTCATTAACTCCAGTTGTAGCATGTGGCTGCTCCTCCTTGAGCTTGGTTCTGCCAAATGTCTCTTCCTGTTAAAAGGGAGTTTTTCCTCCCCACTGTAGTCATGTGGCTGCTCATGGCCACAGTGTGATTATGTGATTGCTGTTAGATACAGACCCTCTGTTGCATTGTACAATCTACCGAAATTACCTTGAGATCACTTGTTTTCTGTTAACTTGCGTTTGTGATAGATAAACTGCTACAACCTATCTTACATGTCTGTGTTAACATTCCCCCTGGGTGGCTTTGTGTATCCATTCATTTATTGTATTTTTCTGTTAGTTTTCATGTTCTTATTATTTAAGAAAACAAAACAAAAGCAACAAAAGGTGATGTGGAGCAATGAGTTGTTGCTTACAGACAGTTAACAATGGTGCCCCTATTAGGAAAGAAGTATTCCACTTCTGAATGGATGAACAAATAGATAAATTTAATATACAGTAAACTGCATACAATGCTTCCCTTACTCACAAGGGGTCGCCACAGCGGGTAGCTGCTTTGCATATTTGAGTTGCCGGAGTTTAACGCCGGATGCCCTTCCTGACGCAACTCCCAAGAGAGTTGTGTCTCCTCACGGAATCGAAACAGCGTTCCCTTGTTAGGCAAATGTGTAATAAGCCAAAGATGTTTTACTGCCTCATGAATATACAGTACTACTCTGAAATACAGCTACTATCCACCTTTGGGCTCTCTAACAGTCTGTCTCAGTTCTATAATGTTCTTGTATTTCCTCATCATCGATAACCAAGTCCTTTCATTTAAAATACATATTACATTTATAAAGTCCCCCCCCCTACTCACATCTTATGCCAGAAATGTCAAAAGTGAAATTATTAAAAGTAACTTCGATAAAAATATGAACGTGATCGCAGGTCCAGTGTTCTTTAATGATGTTCCAGTGTCTCCGCCTCTGGATGTACATGGGTCAGGGAGAGTTTACAGCAAATTCAACAGGCAGGGCGGAACTGCTGTTTGCACTGAGGAGCACAGACAGCCTGGCACATACACACGTCTAAACGGCTGCGGTTAGTCTGCCAGTGTGAGAGGTTAAATCCCGAGGTTTTTTTCCCCCAACGATAAGGCGGACATTATCGCGGCTTGTTTAATGCGGTTCTGGAGGTGTTTGAACTTCCCTCACATTTCCCCCGACGCATTTCCACGAAGGGAGGCGGCAGCGGATCGCTCGGCAGCCATCTTTGGACCTGTCTGGGAGTGGGATCTCTGGCACCCCAGTTACTTGAAGGGTGGGGATTTTAACCTGTAACAATTCACAAATGTGCGCGTTATAATCGACTGACAGCGTGAAGAACCACAAGGATTTGGCGCACGAAGTTGCCTCACTGGCGATGAAACTGAGGGGATACTTTTCAAATCCCAAACTGTTTTGAATTAGCGACATTCTCCACAGCGCTGAAGCCTGGCCTGTCAAAAGAGGGTGAGTTTCAGCTAACTGGCTAAGCTAACTTAGCAAACATAACAAACGTTAGCCAGCTAATTTAGCTTTTTCTGATAAGCGAGTTCTTACAGGTCGCTTAATTCCACATTATCCATGTGTATGTTCAGCTGTTCACGTCGTAAACACGACGCCAATTATGCTTGGGCTGTTTCGCCATATGACACGTAACTTGGCTAACGTTAAGTTTGGTGTGTGTAGATGACATCACACTCCCAAGCTGCTGTCTTTTTATATTTCCGTCTTTTTGATGTGATTTTTTTTTAACACGACGCTTAAAACCGCTGTGGGAAAGTGTTAACTTTTAATGAATCCCAACCAAATAATCTGTGAAATTCCGGTTGTTTTGAAACTCTAGGAGGAGGAGACAGGTAAAAACGCAGCAGGTAATGCTGCGCTGCTGTTTGCCTCACCAATCTTAGTTTGGGAAAACGTTGGATATTTTAAAGGTTTTCAGATCTATCGCCCTCATTCCTCTTGGGTAACTGGTGCCTAGTTACCAACTAACTTAATATACTTGAAGGCATAAAGATACACTGGCTACAATGTTACAGTGCCGTTTCTGTTTGTTTTTGGGTGAAACAGACGTAAACCCTGTGCTATGTTGTGCCATAGATTGGCGTGCCAAACGGAGGTGTCTTAAATGACCTCCATTACGCTTACATTTGTTTAATGGATTCTTCAAAGTAATGAAAACTACCTGTATTTTTTTAAGTTACTTCTAGGACATGGAAAGAAAAAATGTTTTACTTTATTAAATTGCGGCGCACTTAAGAAGGCGTGCCATTGCTGCAATACCAAGATAGACAGATAATCACTAGTGAAAATGCTCAGCAAGGCCCATTCCTACCTCCCTATAGCTGCACGAACAGGAAATGCTGAGAAATGCAGCGCAGTGAGGGCATACATTGAGAATTCCAGCCCTCCAGTTCTGTTGTCCTGTCCTGCTGCATTCTTGTGCATGCATTTGTGCAAGTTGGAACACCAGGGTATTTATATTGTTGTTGATCTTGTTGTTTGTGTTTGTTGTTTTCTTCTTTTGTTTAATGAAAGTATCAGTTATCATCATTCTCTTTTGTGCTCACATGTTCACAAGTTGAAAATGCTATCATGAGATATGACAACAAAGCTCATTCATGAGAAACAATGTAGTGAAGAACAATGGCAATAAAGAGCCACAGTCCCACATGGTAATGGGGCTTTATTTCAGAGCTGTGGCTACAACTGTGTAGTATAGTGAGTTGTTCAGTGTTGTTGTGAGACAAAAGATGTCTGCTTGGAACTGGGGGCTGTTTCTCCCAGGCTGGGAAAGAAGTCTTGTGACTCTAGCGTCAGCCTTGCATCTGTTTGCAACTGATCATCTGAGCCGAATGGACTCAGTAAACTTTTCTCGGTGATCTTTTACAGTCTACATTAGTATTAGTGAAGCTGTTTCAAAGTAATAATGGAAATTAACGTATTGAGCGTGGTGTTGCGGGCTTAGTAATAATCTTTTATTAATTTCTGTATTTTTAAAAGGCAGAGACATCATGATAACCTGAAATTTAGTAGTTGATATCAATATCAGTAGAATTGCACGAGTCTCAATACCCAATTTGATGTACTTGGACATAAAATACCTTTAATCGCACAAAAGTCATTTTAAATCACTGTCATGGTGGTTTAAAACATTTAAAATGTTAACATTTTATTGATAGTTAGCCACTGCAAACATTTAGGTGCATGAGTGATTTCACAATGGCAGTGCCAGGTGTCTCCAAAAAGAAAAGGTTAGTGTATTTCAGGATAATAACACAAAGTAGTTCCACACGCTACTCATACTGCCTTTTATATCAATGAGTAGAGCCTGCGCTATAGTGGCCGCTATAGTCGTAGCCATCTTCCATGTGTAGTTTTTCCTGGGCTCATGGGCATCCTCCTCCTCCTCCTTCATCATGTAAAGATAGACTGGAACACTTGTAGGCGTTTTTGCCCCCATCACTTCCAGAAGAGTCAATACATACTCTGCCAGTGACTTTTGGCTGCTCCATTATTTCCTAAGGGTCGCCACAGCAGATGGATCGGTATGTTTGTTTTGGCACAGATTTTACACTACATTCCCTTCCTGACACAACCTCTCCATTTATCTTTGCTTGGCACTAGGCTTATACTAGCTTGTGACTCCTTAAACTAAGTTTAGTGTCTCCACTCAGTCTCAAACCGGGTATCTATTGCGTATAAGGTGAATGTGTTACTACACGATGGAGCAGTTATTGTGATGTACTGAAAAAAACGAACTAACAAAATGACTGTTGTTGGGGTTTTTTTTTCATAATTTTGGTATTGGCTTTGCTGACAATGAAGAGCTAACCATGTTAACCCCCATAACCCCAGTGAAATTATATTGAGCTTTTGATATATTATGTTAATCCACACACGCTACTGTGATTATTTTTTTGGTTATTTTGATCTATTTATTTGTTTGTTTGTTTAATTTGTTTACATTCACGAGAAGGCGGCACACTTGACTGCTTCCAGTAAGACACCACTTATGAAAAGGCACGCTGCTTTTCAGATGTCATTTTCCCACATGGTGTGAATCACAAACAAGTAATTTATTTTAATTCTAATGAGTGTTTCTGTTGTGGATATTCCAAAGTCAGGGCAAAGGAAAACTAAGCCGTTACTGTGGTATGACACCACTTTGAATAAGTGGTTTCAAACAATACTTTTAATAAACTAATAAATATAACCTTTGAATAAACTTTTTTTTTTTGCTGAACAAACCCTTTGATCACTTTTAGGAAGATGCATGTACGCTGTTTGCTGCGTTTGAGAATGTTTTCCATGTACCTGCAGGTTTAACCAGTCATCCCGTCACTGGAATACTGAGTTTTCCTTCAGTCATTAACACTGTGAAGGTGCTCAATTTCTCTTCCACGTTCAGGCTGGAGATGGGCAGCTCTCAGGCACGTCTTTGTATCCTCCTCACATCTTTTTGTGTACACACCAGTCACTGAAGGTGTGAGGCCAGTTTTGTTGGCCTGATTTCATTGCTGTGGTTACTATGGAAACAGGAGACTTATCTCTTGCTACCTCAGGATTTCTGACATCATGGTTAAGTTCATGCTTTGTTTAGCCTTCTCATGCCCACATTATTAGGCATGTCTGTTGCTCATCCGAACAACTAAGAGCTTTCTCACTTATATAGCCTTCTAATATGATATAATCAGTGTTAAGAAGTATTATTAGTAATTCAGCATTTAAGTGAATCTTACTTCATAACATCCAGCTTTCCTTTTCTTGTAGTGTGCTGTGCTTCACAGTCCATACAGTGTTGCTGTAGCTTTCTAATTTAGAATAGCAATGCATGTGTACATCTCTGCTAGTGTGTTTACTCTTGTTTTTTTTTCTTGTACTTTCAGTTCTGAACACATATGAAACCACTGTCCTGCAGATGAGTCATCAGTGGGGGCTTTCACGTCGCTGTCGCAGACCCAGATAGTTCCTGGCGGCAGCGGCATTGCCCCCAACCCCTAATTATGCCCAATAACAGTCGGGCGGGGAACCTCAAAGACCCCGAAATTGCTGAACTCTTCTTCAAGGAGGACCCAGAAAAGCTCTTTACGGATCTTCATGAAATTGGACATGGCAGCTTTGGTGCTGTATATTTTGTGAGTATTTAACAACACATGCAATACAGACATACCCACAAATCAATTAGATGCGTGTAATGGATTTAGAAGGTTTTAATACAGATATTACGCCTAAACTTTGCTTATGTTAGTCAGCTTAGAGAGAACTGATTACCATAATGTTGTTCCCATGTTGCCCCAACATGTCTGCTTGTAGCTGTTGTGCATGTGACTTAATACCGATTAGCTCAGGTATCATGATATCACAATGGGGCTTTTTAATGTTGATTCAAAGCACATAGATATAATTTAATCTTTACAGTTTCATAATGCAAAGTTAATTAAGCTATATGGAAGTAGGACCTTTATTGCCTTATTTATCTCGCCGTAGCTTAAATCACAAAAATCTTGACAATCAGTTTTATGTAATGTGTTTTTTATTCAGGCACGGGACGTGCAGACAAATGATGTGGTGGCCATCAAGAAGATGTCATATAGTGGGAAGCAATCCAGTGAGGTATGATGACCTCAAATGTTCTATATTAGGTTAATAAACTGTTTATTCATGAATAAACTTGTTCTTGCTGTAACAGTCCTTTTGTTATTTTACTGTTGTCCCAGAAATGGCAAGACATAATCAAAGAAGTGAAATTCCTGCAACGAATACAACACCCAAACACCATAGAGTACAAAGGATGCTACCTACGAGAGCACACTGCATGGGTGAGGTTCTACAACATTGTGTTAATGATGATGATCTTGATGTAAGACTAATATTTATTAATTATTTAAGGGCCAAATATAAATTCACACAAAGCACTTCTGATTTCCTTACAGCTGGTAATGGAGTATTGCCTTGGCTCTGCTTCCGATTTGTTAGAAGGTGAGTGGAAAACCTTGGAAGAAATTACATTCCTGTATTTGCCATTTTTATCCCCATCACCTTTTTTCTTGATTTACATCACTTATTATACATCTTCTTCAGTTCACAAGAAACCTCTGCAGGAAGTTGAAATAGCTGCAATTACACATGGTGCTCTTCAAGGTTTGGCTTATCTTCACTCCCAAACTATGATTCACCGGTGAGTGTTTCAAGTTTTTTTTAGGAGCATGCTGTGCACAGATTGCTTTAGCCCTCATGCACTGTGTCTTCTACGTCTTGCTATAACCATTTCCTCTCATGTGTTTGACAGAGATATCAAGGCAGGAAACATCTTGCTGACAGAGCCAGGGCAGGTAAAACTAGCAGATTTTGGCTCTGCTTCCATCGCCTGTCCTGCGAACTCCTTCGTTGGGACTCCATATTGGTAAAATTCAAAACATCTTACTATAATAATTTATCTATATATGTCTGTATATACCCTGTCTCCTTCTTAACAGATGGGCAATCTGTTTACAAGAACATTGTCACATATTAAACATAATTAACATCTATATGTGAAAAAACCTTCTAAATCCCCATTCTTTTCACTAAATATGGAAAGAAATGCTGCCAGACTAATGTTATTGCTACTTTCACACTGCGAGCAGCCAAGTTACCAGTGACCAATCATGGCCAGCGACATTTTCACAGCATCATGGATAAAGTGCATTGCCTGAACAGAGTTGAGGCCAACTCAATTTTTACTTGTTGAGATTCAGATCCGTCACGTAGCGACAGCTGTCAGGTGCCCATTTGCAGCTTCACATCCCTGCCTTCCACTGGAATATGAAGTTAGCATTGTGAATGTGATGCCTTCTTTGTTTTTTGTTCTTTTTTTCAGGATGGCCCCAGAAGTAATTTTAGCCATGGATGAAGGTGAATATGATGGAAAGGTGGATATTTGGTCTATGGGTATAACCTGCATTGAATTAGGTATGTCCTAGCTCCTTTGCTGTTGCATTGTTAGAATTCACACATCTGCTTTTATACTTCAGTTAACTGCTCACAGTCAGCAGCAGTGTTTCTCACACCATTAGGTTCATTCAATTACTGATGTGGCTTTTTCTTCTTTCATCCTCACTTTCCTTGTATGCATTTCTTAATGTAACCTGTTTCTTGGTTCATAGCTGAGAGGAAGCCGCCACTCTTTAACATGAATGCAATGAGTGCCTTATACCATATAGCACAGAATGACAGCCCCACACTGCAGTCGAGTGAATGGTGAGTTTAGAATTGGATCCATATTTTGTTTTTCAAATTGAATAATGTCTATTTATTATTTATGTTGTTCTTCTACATTCTAAACTTTGTTCATATATGATCTCCCAACTGTAGGACGGATTATTTCCGAAACTTTGTAGATTCTTGCCTTCAGAAATTACCCCAGGATAGGCCAAACTCTGAGGAGCTTCTAAAGGTAATCAACCAAAAATGATTGTGACCGATTTGTTATTGTGATGAATCCTTATAGACAAATTCATGAATTTAACGCAAAATGGCTTTTCTGTTGCTCGTCCAGCATGCATTTGTCCAGCGTGAGCGACCTGAATCGGTTTTAATAGACTTGATAAGCCGGACAAAGGATGCAGTACGGGAGCTAGACAATCTGCAGTATCGCAAGATGAAGAAGATCTTGTTTCAGGAAGTCCACAATGGCCCAACAACACAAGATGAAGAGGAGGTCTGTTTGAAATTGTGTTAACCCCTCCTTGCTTGCCTCTCTGCCTTTCATAGTATTGTGTCCTCTGACACAAGATGTGTTGTAATCTTGTTACTTTCTACTTTCTTTTACTTTTAGGAGCCAGAACCAAGTGTGAGTAGGACCGGTACAGTGAACAGTGTAGGGAGCAACCAATCCATCCCCAGTATGTCAATCAGTGCCAGTTCGCAGAGCAGCTCTGTTAATAGTTTAACAGATGCAGGCGATGACAAAAGTGAGGCAGACATCGAAGGGGACCACACAGTAATGTCCAACAGCTCTGTCATACATGTCAAACAAGTAAGACATCTTTCTTTCACTTTTCATTGAGTAAAGTGTTATTAGTATTATTCTCACTGGAGTATTGTTTAGATTGGTTCTAAATAGCCTGCAATGTCTGTATTGTTGTGCACCTTTTAGGGAGAAGAGACGTGTAACCAAGATTTACAGACTCACAACCAGCCAACTGAGCAGCAGTCCCCTCCTCCACACACGCCACGGCCAAGAAGAAACCGTGAACACTTTGCCACAATACGCACAGCTTCAGTGGTAATGATGCTGTCATTTCATTTGTACATCATTGCTAACGAACTGTTTAATATCTCAGATAACCATGCATATACCTGCTGGGTGTTTCTGTGATTGTAAAAAGGCAAAAATATTTTCACCCAGTGTCCTCGTGATTATTAGAAGCGTTTACCTTAAGGCAAGCAATATATTTTTTCATGTAATCATCAGAAGTGTTTTGAACAAGCTTGCAATTAAATCTATTCACAATACTTGTGTGCCTTATAAACTTCATGTCTAAAGATAAGTATTTTGTCTTGTGTTTGCTAGCTCACTCGCCAGATTAAGGAGCATGAGCAAGATTCTGAGTTAAGAGAGCAGATATTAGGCTACAAGCGCATGAGGCGACAGCATCAAAAACAGCTGATGGCTCTGGAAAACAAGCTGAAGACTGAAATGGACGAGAACAGACTCCGTCTGGACAAGGAACTGGAGAATCAGAGGAATAGCTTCGCCCAAGAGATGGAGAAACTGATCAAGAAACACCAAGCGTCAATGGAGAAAGATGTATGCTTTCAGCTTCTAAGTGTTCATTAAGTGTGTTGTCAGTGTTATCATTCACTCACTGTTATTGTGCATAGAAAAAACTGATTATATTTGTTTCTTTATCAGGCAAAAACCTTTAGCAATGATGAAAAGAAGTTCCAGCAACACATCCAGAGTCAACAGAAAAAAGAGCTCAACAGCTTTCTTGAAAACCAGAAACGGGAATACAAACTTCGCAAGGAGCAACTTAAAGAGGCAGGCAGATTGGTGTTACAGACACAGAAATACATACAGATTTCTTTTTTCTTTTTAAACTAGCAGTTAGTAAACATTAATCAGTATAAATTAAGTGCTGGTAGTGACCTTCAGTCTGTTATTACTTTAGGAATTGAATGAAAACCAGTCAACTCCCAAGAAAGAAAAGCAGGAGTGGTTGTCCAAACAGAAGGAGAACTTCCAAAACTATCAAGCAGAAGAAGAGGCCAATTTACAGCGCAGACAGAGGCAGTATCTGGAGCTAGAGTGCCGCAGGTTCAAAAGGAGGATTTTGACTACTCGCCACAGAATCGAAAAGGATCTATTGCGAGAGGTCTGTACCTTTCTCTACCACTATACTGTTGAACAGTATGTTACAAATATTAAGTAATCCACAAACTAAAAATGGTCTGTTGTTCTGGAAGTAATCTTATCTTGTAAATGTTATTTATCTCCATTTGGACATCATTAGGAGCTAAGTAAGCGTCAAACCCAGAAAGACTTGGAACATGCTATGCTTCTCCGGCACCACGAGTCCATGCAAGAGTTGGAGTTCCGCCAGCTAAACAACATCCAAAAGACGAGGGCTGAGCTGACCCGACTACAGCACCAGACGGAGCTTACCAATCAGCAGGAGTACAACAAGCGAAGGGAGAGAGAACTTAGACGCAAACATGCTATGGAGGTTCGCCAGCAACCCAAAAGTCTCAAGGTCAGGAGAAGTTTCTGAACATGGGTGTATATTAAATATTCAGACGCTGATTTTAGTAAAAGTGCTTGTCTAGGCACTATTTGAATTATACTTCATCATGCTTGGGTCAGGACTAGCTGGAAAAAAAGATGCACAGATTTAGGAATAAAATGTCAGCCTCAGAATTAGGAGTGCCCAGCTTTATACCTCTTGATATTTTACTGTTTTAATGAAAAAAAACAGCAACAAACTGAATAGACCGTAACCCAGAATTACTTTAATGTAATGCTTTGTTTTCTGGTTGTACTTCCTCACTTCTAAGCATGCTAGCTATTATCTGTAGATAATAGTTGGGAAGTATAGTGCATATAGTATTTACTCCTTTCTCTACAATCTAGTCCAAAGAGCTACAGATCAAGAAGCAGTTCCAGGACACTTGCAAGATCCAAACTAGGCAGTATAAAGCACTGAGGAACCATCTGCTGGAGACGACACCAAAGTCGGAGCACAAAGCTGTCCTTAAACGGCTGAAGCAAGAGCAGCACCGCAAACTTGCCATTTTGGCCGAGCAGTATGACCACTCTATCAATGAAATGCTTTCTACTCAGGCGGTGAGTCTGGTAAAACTGTAAGACTGTTAGTCTCTTACCTGTAATGGATATGGCCACATCAGTAATAGTTGAGTATATGTTTTACTGCTTGGACCCTGAATGTGATCTTCTCGCTGGTCTTAGCTTCGTCTGGATGAGACTCAGGAGGCTCAGTACCAAGCCCTACGAATGCAGCTACAGCAAGAGCTGGAGCTTCTCAACGCCTACCAGAGCAAGATCAAGATGCAGACAGATGCCCAGCATGAGCGTGAAAAGAAAGATCTGGAGCAGAGGGTGTCACTCCGAAGGGCCCTGCTGGAAACAAAGGTTCTCCGCCATAAATTATGTTCATGTTAAGATTTACATTTATATTTTCTTAAGCTATTGAGTCTCAGAGTTTGGATGTAAAGGGGCAAAATGCTCCTACCTTCAGTTAATCCAGTTTGTTTTACATGCAATGTGGGTGAAGTGCTGATGGGATTTACATGAGGTCAGTGGCCTTCTCATCGTTATAATGATAAAGAGTTAATTCGTCCTGCCATACGAGCTGCAACATGATTAAAATGAGAGAAAGGGAAAGCAATAATGTCCACTGTGTACATGTTTACTATTTACCTTTAAGCAGGTTAAAAAAGGGGGGGAAACTATGGCATAGTAGAGAGCGTCCTGGGATTTTAAGAGTCCTGAACATTACTTTAGTTGCCATGTTTGTAAGCCATAACAATATTGTGAACAGTTTAATATGAATTTCATTTTTTTCCCTCCTTTTCTGCTATAGATTGAGGAAGAAATGCAGTCCTTGCAGAATGAATGCTCAGCGCGAATCCAGAGCGTGCTGGAACGCCAAGCCAGAGAAGTTGAGGCTTTTGACTCTGAGAGTATGCGCCTAGGCTTTAGCAACATGGTGCTATCAAACATCTCTCCAGAGGCCATGGGCAATAACTTTCCCGGGGCTCAAGTAAGTTGGTGTCAACATCAGCAGCAGCACCCATCTGGAAGCTCTCAAGGTGCACACTGGGGCAGCAGCAGCTCAGGTGCAGGGTTCAGTCACCAAGGCAGTTACCATCGATATCACTCCAGTCCAGGAGGGGCATCTATGCAACATGGCTGGGGACAGGGCATACAGGGAGGAGGGGATTCGACACCATGGGGCCACCCATCAGCTGGAGTTCTGGGCGCACGCACTAGTGGTATTCAGAACAGCCCCCAGGGGATGGGAAGGACACCCTCGGGAGGGCACAGTGAGCAGGGAATGAGCAGGAGCACCAGTGTGACCTCTCAAATATCTAACGGGTCCCACCTCTCCTACACATAGATCCCTCATCAGCCATGGAATCAAGAATCCAAGTGCGGGGAATCTAAAAACACATCAAGGCAGAGCTCTATTGCTCCGTCTTTCTCAGACACTACCCCACCATTTACCATTTCTCCCATGTACAGATGTGGATGTGTGATGAAATAAATGTTGCTCAGGTCAAAAGGGCTGGAAAAAGCACAGCCCGCCCTCACGGCAGTTTATCGGCACACATACAGATCCTTAAAATTTATGTTGCATAAGCAGTTTGAGTGTCAATATGTTACTTTCATTTGTGTTTAGTTACAGTTCTCTCCTAAGGAGGATTTAAAAGAATAAAATAAAGAAACAAAAAAAACATAAGTTTGTGCTACTCACAGCCATTGCTCTCATTTTGCACATGAAACACTGTTAAAAGCCTTTGACATGTGTTAATTTTGTCCTTTTTTTTTAAATGTATCAAACAATCACAGAACTGATTTTATTCAGGACCTCCCTTCTTCACTCTCCCCATTCGTATTCAGTAATACACTGGGCAATTGTTTGATGGTGGTTACGAACGCAGCAGAGTGAGTGAAGATGCTTGTGATGCCAGCCTGCTGTAATGGTCGTCATGATGACTTCGATTCCTCTTATCTTAGTTAGTTTTCTTTCCTCTACCAAAACGAAACATTACAGATTCAGAGCCAAATAATCTAGTCTTAACTGTTTCACACATGCTACAACTATCCTACAGTGCCTTTTTAACCTATGATAACTGAAATTAGTCTCAGATCTTTATAGTTTAAATTTCCTTCTTCCATTTCTTATCAGTGTTAGCTTCTTTTGTTTAGCCTATTTTAGCAGGTTTTCAGACATTTTCCTCAGATTCTCATATTCAGTACAGTTTAAGTCCTATGTATGTCGAGAAACAGAACATTGCTGGTGCATATCTGCAACCAGTTCTCATGCCTTCACATGGTACTTGAGGGGGAAACCCTTGCGTTACAGAGAATGTCACTGTACATGTTCTCAGAAGGAATTGTGACTTATTGGCCTTCATAAAGAATCCTAATAGACATCTGTTTATTTTTATTAGTGCCTTTTAAAACTGCTGCCTTGTTCAAAGCACTTTATACAACTAAATGTGTGTGAGATTTAATAGTTGACTTCTTTTCGCAAAACACCTGGTGAGTGATCATTGGTACGCATATTGTTAAGTTTAGGAGGCAGACTTAGATGTGCTGTGATCCATTTTCTTTTTTTCTTTAGAGCAATTTCCCAAGTACAGAGTACAACTACACCCAATACAATTGTAACTAAGGAGATTGCCAGTCAGTGAAGCTATGGCTGTTGTTGCTCTCAGTTGTGTTTATGTTAAATTCAGAGTGAAGAGAATATGTGAGGATGGTGCTTTTTTTTTGTGTGTGTGTGCGCGTATGTTTTGGCTAGAGTTTCTATGAACTGAAGCGAGTAAACTGGAGAGTTTATTATGGCAGGCAGGAAGTTAGAGTTAATTGTCATGACCATAACAGCAGGCTTGGCACAACTAAATATGAAAACACTGGGCCCAAGTAAGCAACACTAATAATTTAAAAGGTGCTAAGTTAATAATGTTACACCAAGTCATTGAACCCCAAAACTTGGGTGACTGAATTGAGCACATGCTTGCATTTTGACGTTGTAGCATGTAAAACTTAGTCAGTGCACAGTTTAAAAAAAAAAAAAAAAAAAAACACAAGCCAAGTGCGAAATACATGTGGCAAAAACACTTCCTTTCCTCCTCTGAATTATATTCATGTCTGCATTCTTTCTCTCTCTTCAGTTTGTAGTTAATGAACTATCGCTGGAGAAGTATGTTCCCATTTTACCTTTTAACAGCCTCTCCATTCAAGTGAGACTTGGCATTTTGACACTGAGAATATAAAACACTTTAAAGATAATTCTCTGGAGTTGGCAAAAGTGACTGCTCCTCCTCACAAAGCTGGAATTTATGTGTGTGTATGCGTGTGTATGGGGTTTTTTTTTTGGTTTTTTTTTTTTTTTTTTAATTACAGGAATTTTAAATGTAAACCCACATTTTAAGAAAATGATTTCTAAAAACTGACAGACTACAGTGACATGTGTAAACCTTTCACGCTCAGAGTTTAGGTGTTAAGTTGTGTGGACATATCTCAATGTTACGCTTGGTTTGTGTACACTGACAAATTGCCTTTACTATCATCTTTAAATACCACTCGTTTAGTCACCATCTCTGAGTATTACCACTGCGGAGTTAGTTCTCTGTCGCTGCACACATTCGACCATTTGTCTCCATTCCACTCTGATTCAGAGCCGCCCTTTCTGGCTGGCTCTTTCTGAATGTTGTTTGTTGCTCTATTCCTATCATATTTGAGGACACACAAAAATGCTGGGATATTTTTCTTTCTAGGTGGGATTTTAACTTTCATTATGTATATATTCTGCCTAGAAAGTATGCATTGTATCAAGTTACATATGGTTTGAACCCGAAACTTTTTTTTTCTGTTATGCCAACTGATTAGTTCCAGCTACTGTAACAAAACAGGTTGTAGTCATCATTTTTTTTCTTTTGAGTTATTCATGTTGTAAAGAAGATGAGAATGTATTTATCTTTATTGGATTGTTACTATATTCATAGGCCACGGCCAAGAGTTTGAATGTTAGGTCGATCAGACCTCACATAGATGCCAACTTTGTTTATGCGGACACATTTTGTTCACTTTTGTGTCATAGTTTTGTGTGAGGGAACCTGGATTTTGTTATCAGTCGAAAGACTTCTCCACCAGCCTGGATTAGATTTTGTTTTGTTTTATTTGTTTGACTTTAACTTTCAGATATTTCTCCTACTGACTGAAAGCATGTAGGATACTGAATGAGAATCAGCGACAGAAAATAGCGATCCTTTTTATGGTCCAACACTGTGCCATACCTTAGTTGCCAAGCCCAGATACCACTGCATTTGTTTCATCTCCATGGTTGTAACCTATCATTGGGCTGACCACATGTAATGTATGAAACAAAACAACAAGGTTCTGGTGTAGTGGCCAAAGTAAAAAGGCTTGAAAAGATGATGGGGTGACAGGCAAATTCTGAAAAAGATATTGCATTTCTTTGAAGATGTCAGTATTGTTTGCCACATTACCACTACAACTTATAACCTATAATAAAATGTATAGATGGTGGAACTTGTTATTGAATGTCAGAGAGATTATGAAGATACTACATAAGATATGGTAAAGTACAAAAAGTGGATTTAAATTGTGTACAAATATTGAGCAGAATTTAAAAAAATAGGATCAAATTTACTATATTGTTTGTATTGTATTTACTATTGTGTGGGCAGAGGGATATTGAACAGAAATCAGCTGTAATAAAGTAATTTTAGTATGGCTTACTTTGTGGTTGTGTATTTTTTTTTAATGTATTTTGCTTCAATGATCACATTAAACACATTTATTTAAAAAAAAAGGCATGATTAAGTGGAAATGAATAAGGCTGAGTCCATGAACAGAAACTGTTTAAAAGTACCCAGGTTGGAACCCTATTGACTGTCTTAATTGAACCAAAGATTCAACAAGGTGCTGGAAACATTCCTCAGAGATTTTGGTCTTGATAGCATCACAATGTTGCCTCTGATTTGTCGACTACACACATCCGTATTGCAAGTCTCCTGTTCCGTCACATTGCAAAGGTGCCCTGATCGTGTTTGGCTGGAGGTCATATGAGTACAGTAATCCCTTTGTCATGGTCATTGATCTAGATTTTTGATATGGAACATTATCTTGCTAGCAGAAGCTATTAGAAAATGGATTCACTTGCTATAAAGAGATGGACATGGTCACCAATAATACTCATTGTTCCAAAGTGTGACAAGAAAACGTTTCTGACATCATTACACAACCTGCACCAACATATGATACAAGGCAGGATGGATACACAATGTCATGTTGTTTGTACCAAATTTTGTCCCTCACTGAATATGAACTCTTTCCTAGACCGTTCTTTGTGAACCCTAGACATGGTTGTGTGGCAGGAGACCATCAATTTCTGAAACAGACCAGCCTGTCTGCCACCTCACAGTGTTCAAAATCACCTTCCTTTCTTGTTCTGATCCTCAGTTTGACCTTTAGGCAAGCTTGACCAAGTTAACACGTCTGAGTAGTTACTGTGTGATTGGTTGATTAGAAATTTACCTTGAGCAGTTGAACAGGTGTAACTAATAAAGTGGCTGGTCAGTTGTTGTTTTTGTTTTTATTTTTAATCTATTGTTAAATTAATTGGCAAAACCTTTAAATTTAATTAAAGTACATTTTAAATTGGTAGAAGAAAATAATTTCGGGAATATTTTATGATTCTGTTTTATGTATGAAAAATATAAACCGAAAATTACAGTACAGCAGAATATGTCGTTCCCCCCCCCCCCAATTAACAAAACATTGTTTCTACATATAGAAGCTACTGGTATTGATAATTTTATAATTGAATTACATTATCCAGAATAGAATATGTATTGTGAGAAAGATACGTAGTTTAATTTGGAGGCCTGACAGGACCTATCAGCGTCCGCGGACCACGGCTTAAATGAACCGATGTTGTAATTGGTTCTGAAAGCGGAACTGCGCTTGACGCGTAATGTGACGAGCATTGTAAACAAAACTATGGTAAATGTTTCCTTAGCCTAGAGAAGAAGGAATGCTGTCTCAGGAGTCTTTTCCTTGAGTAAGGTAAGAGGCCTAAAACACGAATTCCCCTATTTAGATACCGCTTTCTTGTTAACAGTATGGGTGTGTGCGGCAAATGAAACGTTAGCTAAAAGCCAGTGGCTCTAGTTTTTTCATCTCTTGTAGCTAACATAACTCGATTTCTGCACCGAAACTCGCGTAAACAGCTCATTACTCTAACGTTATCGTTAAGGTAAAAGTCAAATCCAATGGTTAGCTCAAGCACCCATGCACTCTCAATGCTCGAAAGTGTCTAGGTAGATGGCTAGCGGGACTGTTTATAGCTTGACATTAGATGCCACGCTAGCTAGCTACTCTCACTGTCTGTGTCACGCTGAACGATAATCGTGGACATTAAATAAAATATGACTCTGCACAGGTTTTGTGCGGTCAATGTCGATGAGTTTGGCAAAACTAGCTTTCATTTCATTGTTCATAATTAATGATTTTTTTTTAAACGTATCTTTTCTAAAAGATGAAAGATTAGCGGCACCAGGTATTTAACATCAGTTAATGAGTTTCTGTTCTTGTTGTCAATGACTCTCAAACATTGACTCAAATCTTTTCCACAACCAATTAATTAAACGTGAAACATGCACGGAAATTAAATGTATAGGGCAAAACACACAGGCTATACAATATTAATGAACCTGAAGGTCAATATTATTATTATTTTCTGGACCCCCGTGGCCTCCCTCTTCCCCCTGGCAAGACTGTGCTGGTAATGAAATAAATAAAATAAAGGTGAGCACGAAGTAGGAAGACTCCTTAGAATGAGTTGAAAAAAATAAATTGTCCTTTATTCCTGCATATACATTTTTTTACTTTTGTGTGTGTCATTTGTATTGTCTCACTTTGTATGTTCCTCAACTTTATCTGTTTTTGGTGTGCCACCCCAAATATTTTAGTGGCCCACATTTGGCCACCCTTATGAAAAAATTGTGGAGGTGCCCCTGCTTCAGTAATGTTGAGGCCTAAGCTCTGGAAAGGCCAATCATGACTCTGTGTTTTTGTTTTGTCCCCCCCCCCCCCCCCCCCCCCCAATGCATTCACAGAAACTGGTTGAAAAGCAACCAGTTTCCAGAGGAAAAAGTTGAAAGACCTTCAAATTGTATTGTTTGGCATTTTCCATAGAATCAACTACAGAAATGGAAGTAAATTGTGTATTTAGTTGCTACTAATAACAAAGTGCCTAAAGATACAGTTTAAAATCACTTCTTTGCCAAGGTGTCACTTGTGTGTCGATAAAACACTAATTAATCCTGTAACTTGGGTGCTTGAATTATTTCTTGGTCAGCCTTAAGTGGTTAACAGAGAAACATTCCTATGAAAATGGTCAGGTACAATGACCGAATTTTAAAAACTCGTGAAAAAGCAGCCACTGTCCAAACGAAAACACGGAAAGACCTTCAGAAAGGCTGAGGAACTACTGCTCAAGACAACTTTAAAAAGTTACCAAAAAGCCTGAGTACAAAATCTAATACCTTGAGGAGAGGCTCAAGACTTTTGGACTGCATGTTGTATGTGCTACAGACATAATTTGATTGTTATTTAGCAACAACATGGTGCCCACTACCTTCATAAAACTGAAGACATCACTTATTTATGACGCATGTGTCGTCCTCACAGAGCTCCAGGATGTTGTGTGAAATCCTGCTCACATCGCTATGGCTCCTGTTTGTTATCTTCTGGCTGGAGTTGATAAGCCTGTGGTTGTTCCTGTCCATGTTCTTCCAAGACCGTGCATTTTACCACTGGGGGGATGGGTAAGAGATTGTTCTATGGTGTCTTTTTTTTTTTTTTTTTTTTTTTTTTTTAATATTTTTATTTCTTGAGTGATTAAGTTGTATCTACATATCTCACAATATCCGAATTAAATGTAGTCATTCTTCATCTAAGTACCTGATTTATTCTACTGCTTTTCCCATTGAATTGGTTTAAGGCTGCGCCATCCTCTTGTCGCCTTATTAGCTAGGATCCATAGACAACTTCTGCTATTAATTTATTTAAAAAGTTGTCTCTGACAATGAGAGCTTCGTGTCAAGAGCAACTAACCTATCAGGACTACGTTGAATGCATTGCTTTGGAACAAACACTTGTTCAGAAATTCCTCAGTTTTCTATGCAAATAAAATACAGTTTCTTCTGCTGCATATGTTTTGATTCAACACACCAATAACAGACCAATCTGGGAACAGTTAGATGTGTGCAAGATGGCACAGTTGTGCTGAGCAAATTCAATGCTCTTTCAAATTTGAGTTTTTCAAGGGCAGTTAAGTATGTGTCAGTGTGTTGTTACTAAGTCAGATTGATTTGTACTGTCACCCATAATTATAAACAAGTTTGACTTCACATGACTCATGTTTTGCTCACTGAAATGTCTTTGAACTAACTTGGACAAAGTTTGTGGAAAAAAGAGAGACTGTAGACTCACAAGGATTGAAAGTAAAGATGTCACAATTTTAAACTATGGCTGTAATTTGATCTTAACCCTCAAGCCCTGTTTTGAACTCCTTACCTGTCTGAGCTCCTCTCTGCCTATGCTCCAGGAAAAACCACGAGGTCTAGCTCAAAACTAATGCTGTCCATCCCACGGACTAACCTCAAATCCCGTGGTGATAGACCCTTCTCTGTGGCAGGTCCCAGACTTTGGAATAGTCTCCCCTTAAATATTAGATCAGCACAAACACTTGAGCAATTTAAATCTTTACTAAAGACACATTTCTATGCCCTGGCTTTTAACACACTATGACCCAAGCATTTTGGTCTTATTTGAATTCGTTTAGCTATTGTTTTAATTCTTTTACTGTCCTATTATTGTTTTGTTTTTTTTTATTGTTATTGTATTACATTGTTGCTTTTTAATACCATTTTTATATTGTTAAGCACTTTGTGCAGCATCGGCTGTTTGAAATTTGCTATATAAATAAATTTGACCTTGACCTTGAACTAGTAGATGGGAAAAATATTTTAAAGCCATTCGCTTGTCATTGCAGGATGTTTGCAGATGATCCTGGACAGATGATCTACATGTTAAGCCGGTATGAATTATGTCTTGATTCAGTGTGTTGTGGGTTTTTGTTTGTTTGTGTGGTGTTTTTTAAAATATGAGCTGTTTGTTTATACCTGTATGCAAATCTGATCTCTTGTCCCTTTCCACAGCGCTGATGCCCAGACAGAGACGCAAACCTGAGATGGAGAAAAGAAAAGAAAACAAGAAGTCCACTAAAGACTCTGAATGGAGAGCTGTTGAAGTAATGTGACTGAAGAATATAAAAAAAGGCAGGAGCCTTTTTTTTTTTTTTTTTTTTTTTTTTTTTTTTTTTTTTTGTCCTGCCTGGCGCACCCTTGTGCACAGTCCACTTTCAATAACAGATGGTAGAGAGGTACAGCATGAGTGAAGGGCCAAGCTGAGATGCAGAGGGGTGTGTGCAACATTTATGATTTTTACTCTCAAATTTTGGTGAAACAGAATGAATGTAAAGGAACTGTTGATTCAGAAGAGACTATGCTTTTTTTTTTTTTTTTTTTTTTTTTTTAAATGTTGAGTGTTTTGATCATGTGATTCTATGCAACTACATTTGTTGCTTTTTACAGCTTATATTCATGGTTTCAGAAAGCTGATGACTGTAAATCTGTTACCAGATTATTATTATTATTATATTTTTTTTTTTTTTTTTTTTTTTTTAAATATTATCTTTTTTCTTTTTATTATTTGTTCCAGTCAATTATCAGGTGTTTGTATGTTTGATGCTACAGCTTTTAACAATGAGCTACTTTTGAATGTTGGATTTGATGGAACACATGTGATGAGTGTAGAATAGGTAATTAATAATTTGATCAAATATTTTTATACACTTAACACTAAGCGTTTCACCTACAGTACATAAAGCATTATTTGAGCTTGAAGGAGGTATCTAGTATTACAAATTTCAGCCTTTATCTGATTTTGATCAACTGTATTACCACTCTTATAAAATAAATCTTATACCAGGTCAGAAGATGGCAAGGGAAATGTATTCATTTGTAAAAGGGGATCAAGAAATGTATCGGGGGAATGGTAGCAAGTGTATAAAGCAACTTTTTTAAATATATAGATATATCCAGTACATAAAAGGAAAAGTCCACTTTTCAAACATATTAGTCTCAGCTAGCCTGTGAGATTATTTGTCTGCCAGCCATTTTTGTGTTATCTTTAGGTGTCTGTTGATTAAATGGTTTCCCCTGAAACAGCATATTTGGGTTTTCTTCGTTTCAATAAATTTTTCTCCCAGAGAGCCAAATGTTGTCACTTTTAAACTGGTCTTAAACAATAGTTCTACAAGCTTTCTGAAGAGCTTTTTTTGAGGGTATTTCAATTTTATTGGAAAATGTATTTCTTTAGTCAAATATATGGAAAAAATGCCAAAGATAAGTTTGGAAGAAACTAGTGTTGGGTTTTTTGTTCTGTTTTTGCACCAACAAGTTGATTCCCAAAGATCTATTAAATGAAAGCTTGTATTGGGTCAAGGTGAGGACAAGAAGTAGGAGACCTACAGCAGATGAGCAGTGTGTGTGTGTGTGAAAGCCATGTGCTTAAGAAGTTGGAATCCAGCAAAGACCTGATACAGGAGCTGCAGTTGATCCATCTACCGTCGATGCTCACTTCAACCTCATCAGAAATGGTGTGATAGGAGGGGTCTCTGTTACACCTGTTTGAATCTATTAAGCAAGGTAAACTGGGAGAAAAGGCTGAGGTATGCCAAATTCCAGGAGAACTGGATGAAACATCAGTGGCAACAAGTCTTCTATAGTAATTTATCCAAATCATCACTGTATGTATGGAGGAAGTCAGAAAAGGCACAACAGTCAATGTCTACATCAGCTGTAAAACATGGAGTCTAAGTCAGTAGTGTGACTTACTGACATCATTACAGTATCAGATTTTGATCCACCATGCAATACCATCCAGCAGAGGCTTAATTTTTCATGTCAATGATCCCAAACACATTGCAGTAAAAGCATACATAGATTTAAAAAATAAATAAATATTAGTCATGGACTGGCTTCCCCAGAGCATACACCTTGATGCTATTCAAGCAGTGCTGGATCATTTCAACAAAGAACAGGAAAAAAAGCCAGTCAGTATTCAAAGAGCTTTGAATGTCCTTAGAAACCTGAAGCAGATTTCTGAAAACTACTTATAGGAAAGCTTGCCTAACAGAGTTTAGGTTGTGTTGAAGAATAAAGGTTGTCATACCAAATACTCTGTTTCAAAAATCGCCAATGTCCCCTTTTCCTGTGAAATAAAATTTAAAAAAAAAAGGACAACGGGTTGTTCAAGTACTTCAAATTCCAGAACACTAGGAGGCGCTCACAATAAAGAAAGTCCACTTAAGAACTGGAGATGTGGATACACTACCGGGTCATCATCCCATCCTGCTAATAAAAGATGAAAACGCACTCAGGCCATGAACTCGATAGGAGTTAATGTTTTTTGTTGACTTCGGACGTATTTGTGCAAACAAACGGTTTTGTTTTTAATTCTAAGCGTTTTTTCATAAACATGGCTCCAACGATTCAGACACAATCTCAACGAGAAGACGGCCACAGGTACGTTCAACAGTGCCTTTACAAGTTCGCGTACCTGAGTGGTTTCTGCACGTTTTGTGTCAGTTTACGACACGGAATTAAGTGTAATGCAGAAACAAGTGGTCAGCGGGTCCCAGGGTGCTTTTGTGATGTGTGTAGCATTAGTCGGAAGTGTTAGCAAACAAACAATCAAGCTTAACGTTCGGCTAATTTACGAGAAGCTTACAGAAATCAGCGTAGGGATTTCCATAAGCTTAGTGTCAGTAGTTTGTGCCGGTCAACAATTTATTATTATTATTTTTATTTTTAGCAGCACTAATGTAAAGTTCAGGCAAATCAAAAGCTGACTTTATGTTGGCTACAAGAATGCTAACAACAATGTGGCGGAAAAAAGGCGCCTGAAAGATTAGTTATTAAGTACTAAAAAATAGTGGTTTTAAGTTTGTCATATGTGTAGGGTAGCTTTTGTTCCTTTTAAACATGATAACGCACAAATACCCCTTCCAGTGTTGCCGTTGCCAATATTTGTTTTGAATTTTTGGTCGTTCGTTTGTAATCTTGCAAAATACAATAAAACAAATAAAATGAGAGTTAGCTTGTAATTAGTTTAAGCTGTACATTTCAGACCACAGTGAAAAGTATGTATAGACAACATAAGGAATGCCCTATTTTTGCCCAAAAGGAGAGGTTCTCTGTTTTCCAAGTTGAAGACATTTGGATTCTTAATATAAAATTAAATTGTGTAGTAAAGGGATTGTGCACTCTTTACTACTAACCAATGGCTGTTTTGTTTTTTGTTTTTTTTTCTTCCAGCAGGCCATCCTCTCACAGAACCGTCCCAGAGAGGTCAGTAGATTAAAAACATATTTGTATGTACTTAGTTTCTGTCAGGTACAGAAACTGCTTCTGTATGTGAAGATTGCTGGCTTACCATTGGTGTATTCTTTACTTTGGTGCTCTTGACAGGTCTGGAGTTGTCTGCAGAGTGAAATACTGTAACACCTTGCCTGACATACCCTTTGATCCTAAATTCATCACTTATCCATTTGATCAGCACAGGTATTCATTTTTCACTCCACTGAATGGAGTGAATACAAGTATTCACTTCCCATCAAGTAAACATGTTTAAACACCCACCCATATATAACCTGTGGTTTTCTTTATTGGCAGGTTTGTACAGTATAAAGCCACTTCTCTTGAGAAGCAGCACAAGCATGAACTCCTGACTGAACCAGACCTTGGGGTCACCATTGATCTTATCAACCCAGACACATACCGCATAGACCCCAACAGTAAGTCTCCATCAAGGTTGATCCTGTTCTTAATTTACATTGTGAATTATTTAAATGTCTGCACAGACTAAGTTAATCTTTCACATTTTCAGTTCTGTTGGATCCCGCTGATGAAAAACTGTTGGAGGAGGACATCCAGGCTCCATCCAGTTCAAAGAGGTATGACTACTAAATAGGCTGGTTTGTGTTATGCATTCAGCAATATTTTTTTATTTTGAGCAATTTTCCCCTTCCCTATAAGGTCGCAGCAGCATGCCAAAGTTGTCCCATGGATGAGGAAGACGGAATACATTTCCACAGAGTTTAACCGATACGGTGTTTCCAATGAGAAAGTGGAAGTCAAGTAAGTTGGATCAGTGAACTCCACCTTTACATTTCACACATCAGAATCAGAATACTTTATTGATCCCTGGGGGAAATTATTTTTTTTGTTACAGTGCTCCATTATAAACCAACATTAACAAGACCCACACATGTACAGATGCATGTTCTAGGTGTTCATGTAATCGAGACGTTTTTGTTTTTGCGTTTAGGATTGGAGTGTCTGTCAAACAGCAGTTTACAGAAGAAGAGATCTACAAGGACCGAGACAGTCAGATTTCTGCGATTGAGAAGACGTTTGAGGATGCACAGAAATCTGTGAGTGAGCATATTAATATGCTGCTTGATTATGGCTAAAATAATAATCACGATTATTTTTACTGAAATTGAGATCTCAATTATTTGACGATATTTATTTAACAATGTACTGAATATTGGCTTTAAAGATTGTCAAAAAATAATATAAAATAGTGTGCAAATACTGATAACAGTGCAAATTTTGCAATACAAAAAATAACTGAAAAGTGTTGATTATCACTGAGCAGTGGTCTTTGGCGAGGAAAAACATTACCACGTTTGTTATCTCCTTATATCTCTGGGAGCTGGTGGGATATTTAGTCGCGTTGTACAGGGTATTGTGAATGCAGGTCTGTGAGGATGAAGCAGGTGTTGTCGAGAGTTTTTCTCTGTGCTCCTTCATTGTTTGATCGTATGTCACTTTGTGAGCGGTCTTCAAATGATTGAATAAATTTGTAGTGTTGCTCTGTGGTGCAGCTACGACACCGTAGCAAAGCTGACACACTACGCGAACCCATAATGTTTCCACACCACTGAAGTCGTTTTACCTCTCTTTTCAACCAACGGCATTCTTTCTTCAGCAGCCATTATCCTCTCCTCTCCAAATAACTTCTGCTTACCTTTTCGAGCTTTCCGAGCGTCCCTCGGGTCCTCTTGTTGTGACGGGTGTTCGAAACCCAGAGAGGTGCGCTTGATTTGCCACACAGAGCAACGCGAGAGTAAAGCACGAGGGAGGTGCTAATAATCGGCTCAGTCATTTTTAATGATCATTGAAAGCCCAGATCGTAATTTAGATTAAAATTCGATTAATTGAGCAGCCCTAGCTCAAATCCTTCTCTCCTTACACCAACAAAATGATATAATATGTAAAAGAAATTAGTTCAATTTAAACCTTGTATTGGATGTGCGACTCTTGTTCCGGCAATTTAAAAATAAATAAATAAATAGTTCTGTTTGTCAACTGATTTCTTTTATTTTGATACGTGTTTGTGTTGGTAAGCTACAAACTAGCTAAAATGGAGTTGTTCTTGATCTCCAGATTACACAGCATTACAGCAAACCCAGAGTTACTCCTGTGGAGGTACTACCTGTGTTCCCTGACTTTAAGGTGAGCTAAGTCCTTAACTGAATTTATTTGTATTAACCCATGGAACCTTAATGATTGAAACATGCATGCAACAACAACAAAAGGAATCCACTTTTGTTGCGCTGGTAGTTAAAAATAATAAATACATTTTCTCTTTGCCCCAGATGTGGATCAATCCATGTGCTCAAGTCATATTTGACTCCGATCCTGCACCTAAAGACATGTCTGGACCAGCAGCTGTGGAAATGATGTCTCAGGCCATGATCAGGTATGATCAGATGTGTTTTCTCTGTTCTCCTCTTCAACCGCTTTTATTTTTGTTTTTGTTGTTGTTTTGTTTTTTTTGTTTTTGTTAAATGTCACTTGTTGTTTGTGAAATATAGAGGTATGATGGATGAAGAAGGAAATCAGTTTGTGGCCTACTTCCTGCCCAATGAGGAAACGCTCCGAAAGCGCAAGAGAGACTTTGAAGAGGGGATTGATTACATGCCTGAGGATCTGTAAGTAAAATAATGCATCACAAACATGTATCTGTGGAATTTACTGCATTAAATAAACATTAATTGGGTGTTATTTATTTTACTTTATTTTATTTTTTTTGAGTGTGTTTGGTGAAAGTGTACTGTACACAAGTATAATGGAATTTTGTATGGTATGTTTCAGCTATGATTACAAGATAGCAAGGGAATACAACTGGAACGTTAAGAACAAAGCCAGCAAAGGCTATGAAGAGAACTACTTCTTTATCTTCAGAGATGGAGACGGTGTTTACTACAATGAGCTGGAGACAAGGTGACACCTTAGAAATGATTTGTATATGTTGACACTTGGATGGAAAATATTTTTAACTACTTCAACATTGTACATGTTGGTTTGTTGCACAAGTTTTGGTATTGGTGGTATTGATGTTGATGCACAAACAGTCATGACAAATAACTGGCTGGCCAAGACCTTTTACAACTGTTATTTTGGCCTGTAGGGTGCGCTTGAGCAAGAGAAGAGCCAAGGCTGGAGCACAGTCTACAACAAACGCTGTGCTGGTGTGTAAGCACAGAGACATGAATGAGAAGGAGCTTGAAGCTCAGGTGAGTGCATTTCATTGTTTTTCAGAGCTTTCAATCAAGAGTTTAGCTTTCCATCCTATAGTTTGCTGATGAAGCTAGAAACGTATGTTGTTGTTACTGAAAATTTTTTTTTGTTTGTTTTGTTTTTCTTGGAAGAAGGTTGGGATTGATACAATGTCTTTAAAGACAAAGAAAACTATTTAGAAGTTTAGAACTGTATGATTGATCTAATAGAAGTAGTTCTGCTGCAACACATTTGATAAACAAAGTAGTTGCTATACAAAAGAAGTGCCGGTATGGGAGGTGTCTTTTATTGCTTTAAGCAAAAAAACCAAAAACTAACGGGGTCAATGATGGTTTGCATTATTATATATATTTAGCCCCCTGCTTCCAGCGTTTTCCACGTCACTCGACAGACTACACTAGATTACAAATTCTTTCTAGGAATGGCCGTATACTTTGATTTTTGTCATTCCTCTGTTACTGTGTATTTATAACTGACTGCCTTCACTGTGATTTTTCAGGAGGCACGTAAAGCTCAGTTGGAGAACCATGAGCCAGAAGATGAGGAAGAAGATATGGACAAAGAGACTCAAGATTCTGGTTAGTTGTTGACATATAATTTTTACTGACTTTTCTACCCTCTACCCAGAATTGTCTGGGGAAGGACTCTGATGATTTGATTTGATTGTTTTTGTCGAATTAAGCAACAAACTTTGTTTTAGAAATACGTGACAGTCTGGGCGGTGAGCTACCAGAGCATTTTCTGTAATTTTACACATTTATGATGTATGGAAACTGTCATGTGCTGTTGAAATTGCACGTCTTTAGCTTATATCTAGGTAACTGGAACGATTCTTATATAGTGCTTTTTTTTTTTTCTTTTCTTTTTTTTTTTAAACCTGAGCACTTATTGCACTTTATTATCTAAATCTAATTAATATTTTGGGGATTAAATCCGTAGTGAAATGTCTTTAAAGTGCAGTCTCATTTGTCCGTATGTGCCCTCAATGTAAAATGAGTTTGAGCGATTGTCAGTAACTATGCTAAATCAACGAACTGCTATTTTCTCCAGGTGATGAGAAGAAGGGCAGTGGCAGCGAGGCAGAAAACTCTGGCAGTGAATCTGAGAGAGACGATGAAGAACAGGAACAAAGGGGAGAAGATGAGGACGAGGATGAAGACAGAGGGAAGAGGAGGCGGAAGGCAAGCGGCAGTGGTAGCGAGAGCGGCGAGGAGAGGACCAGAGAAATGCGAGATGAGGAAGAGATCTTTGGCAGTGATGACGACAGCGACGACAATGAGCCAAAGAATTCAGCCAGGAGCAGCGGGGAGGAGGGCAGCGACAGTGAGGATGAAGGAGGGAACAGAAGAGGCAGCCGGAGTCGCAGCGCCTCTCCTGCAGGCAGCGACCGCAGCAGCGACCATTCAGAGACTCGGGCTCAGAGTGGGAGTGGAAGTGACAGAGGCTCAGATTCCAGTGACGCCAGCGACAGTGAATAAGACCAGTGAGCCGGTGACCTGTCTTATCTATATATTGAGCTCCAAACATTGGCGCTCTTACACTGTCATTGAGTATAATATTGGCCTGATGTGGGGCTGAAATTTCTTGCTGATTACAAATTGTTTATGAAATGCTGGTAACCTTTCACCTGGATACAACTCTGTTTAATCCAGTTTTTATTTGTAGATTTAACTCTAGTTGCTATTTGTACGCCATTCCTCTATGTTGTTTGCCAGATGGTCATTAAAGGATCATGTTTAAAAAAAAAAAGAAAAAATGAAAGAAGTTTTCCACTCTTGAAATGCCTTTGGAGTGGGAATAGTGTAAACCATGTGGGCTCTCAAAGCAGGTAATAAATTGTAGACGACATTTTGTAAAACAAACCTCTGACCAGAGTTTGTTCTTTTTCTGCGTCTTTTTCTGATTTGGGAACCTCTTGAGTATTTTCATGAATTTAACCTGTGCTGTAATTAGTACAGCTGATCTTATAGTATTGTATTTGTTCATCTGAAAAAAAACAACAACCCTAAAATGACTGATTTAAATGCAGAACTGACAAAGCTGTTTGGGTTAAAATGTTTATTAACAATTCCATACACACCAGATGGACATTAAACTGACAGCCTCGTAAAGGAACCTTTGGAGATGCAGAAGATGTACATTCAGCGAAAAAATGACAGGTGGCTCTTCAGCCATTCTTCTGTCAAGTCATCGGGGTTTCTTGTTTCAAACACCTTAGAGAGTAAAGCAAAGAAATTATAAAATGAGCAATAGCTCATACACAGGAGAATTAACATGTAAGAAAAGGCATGTTTATAAGAAAACATTACATTAAAATATGAATAACCTGCTAAATAAATTGGCAGTAAACATAAAAGTATGTCTGTCAACTACATAACTAAAAACAACTGAGTAGATTTCAGAGAAAAGTAAATCTGAGACTTTCAATTAAAATCTACAAATTTACAGATTTTCAATTTCTCTGAATAAAAAGTAGAAATATTATACATTGTTACATTAAATACTAGTGTATTTACTCAACATACCACTGTATATTATAAACTCATAATTTTGTGATAATTACCTTTGTGAGCTCTGCAGTTTGGACCAGTCGATTCTTGCTTCCTGCATACATCATCTGCTGCTCTGGCTTGCACCCTATTAAAATGAAAGTGACATTTTTTGGGGGGTAATTTTAATACTCGCCCAAACATATCTTTAGAATTCTAATTCAACCTTCATCACCATAAAAACATTTAAAAGTGTATTTTAGATTAGTTTACTTTGCCATTGTTGCTACAATGCTTTAAGAATCTAGATTACTGTAACTGCTTACCCACAGGACTGGAGAATATGAAACACAGCGGGTAAGACACTCTGCCATCATCATGGACATATTTGTAGCTGTAGACAATGAATGTACGTTTCTGTCAAGGAACTTTTCTGTGTATATAACCATATCAGTAGAATCTGCACAGGAGCAAGCAGAAAGGAGTCTGAAGAGGTGTAGGTATGAATTGGAGAGAAGAGGAATGAAAGTCAGTAAAAGCAAGACAGAATACATATGTGTGAATAAGAAGGAGACATGTAAAGGTGATGCTGGAAAAGTAGTGGCAGCCAATCCAATCCAGTGCACAAGAGAGGTGAAGAAGAGTGCAGCCAGGGTAGAGTGGGTGCGAAAAAGTATCGGGGATGATTTATAAGGGTTTACAAGATGGCAATGAGACCTCTTATGATGTACGGTTTGGAGACCGTGACACTGGCAAAAAGACAGGTGGCAAAGCTGAATATGTTAATATTCTTTAATTTGATTGACAGGATTAGAGATGAAGACATCAGAGGGACAGCTCAGGTTGAGACAAAATTATAGCGGCAACCCTGAGACTGGACGTGTGCAGAAGGGATATGGAGCAATCAGGCAGGAGGAAAAGAGGACCGCAGAGGAGATTCATGGCTGTTGTGAAAAAGGACATGCAGAGGGTTGGTGTGACAGAAGAGGATAATAGGATAGAATGAGATGGAGGCAGATGATCAACTCCGGTGACCCAGAAGGGGAGCAGCCAACAGAAGATCACTTGATTTTGCAAAAAGACAAATTTTTTTTTTAATTAATAATTTTGCTTTTCATGATATGATGTAAGGATATCTGGGCTGCCGCTCTGGAAGTTCATTTCTTAAGTCATCCATTGAGATGTCCTAGAAGACAAGACAGAGTGCGAGAGACTTTTTAAATCAAAACAAACAGAGTAAATAAAGAGAGAAAGAAAAAATTGACTTACGTCATATTCCTCCTCAAGAATAACGAGCTGTTTCGCCATGTCTATTTTCACTAAGAAATTTCAAAGAGAAATCTTTTGTGCTTTGATTTTATTTTATATTAGTTGGTCTGCAGCTATTCATATGCGATGAAAATGTTTGATAATGGTTTTACAAATGTGAAGTACGTGTGTAAGGAACGGATAAACGTTACTTACTTAGTATGGCAGCATTGCTGGTCTCTTTTCGAAATCGAAACTTTTTCAGTTTATCTTTCAGACTTTCATCCACTTCACACACAACTAAAGAGCTTGACTGTAAAAACAGGCCATGAAAACATTAGTTAAATTGTGTCACTCTATTAAATGCTCAATATCTCCAGATAATACTGTGATAAATAGTTAAGTGGGCTGGTCTACAGACCAAAAATAGAAACAAAAAAACGGGGTGAAGGACATCTACTAGATCTGTAAAGGGCTCTATCCACCTTGCATGGGTATATTAAACATCCATGACACTCTTTGACATTTTGAGGGCAGGAAATGTGTTGCAGCAATATGCAAGATTGTAGTTTCCTGTTTTATAGAGCAAGGGGGATGGTCGCAATGGTTAAGTAGAACAAATATCTTTATGCGCACAGACAAATACGTAGTATTACGGTTCATCGAATGCAGTGAACTTCAATTGAAAAGCTAAGTCTTTCAAGAAATTGCATCAGTTTCACCTACCATTCTCAAAGGATCCTTCTCTGCTTTTAAGTCCTGAGGGTAACACCGCCTTGCTTAAACTGTTTGCGATAGACTGACAGTTACTTTCAAACTGTTAAAGATGGCAGGGGAGGGCAGACACAATGCTAGATCGCCTCTCAGTCATGCTTCCTCCTTTCAGCAGGAAAACATGACAGCAGTGGTGAAGCGGAGCAACGTATCTCAGTCTTTTATTGCATAGGGGATAAATTATGGAAAACATTTACACACTAAACTCACACATTTTACCGTAGCAGAAGAAGCTGGAGTTGAAATTGAATAATTTTAGGCCATTTAAACCTGAAGATGATCAGGTTAATCATTTTGTGTTGTCTTTTACTGTCACTTAGTATCTGCGACTTTCACTTCCCTTTATAATGTGAACGTGAATATCAAAGTGAAACTTGCAGATGTAGAAGACGTCTTCATATCCTTAAACAATAGCAAAACAGAATGTTGTTTAGGAGTTGAAGTATTTTATTTATACAATTTAAGTCATAATAATAAAAAATAAGAAAGCTATTATGTTTAAGCAGCCAAAAGTGTGGGAAGAATAATTTATTTTAAAAAAATTCTTACTGTTTTACATTCCGGTTACATTATGGAAGGGCAACCTATAAATCACAAGTGACAGCACATTGTAATATTAGAGTTGATACTGGATTTTTTGGTCAATATTGGAATTTGTAAGGCACTGGTCACTTACACATGCTCTGTGTTGCCTTATAGGGCCTTTTCCCACCACGCCTGAAACTAAAAGGCTTAAGTCAGATCTCACACTCTGCACGACTGCCGTGCATTCAAGAATCTGCAGCCTGAAAGAAATCAGTTTCCTTTCTTTATGAATAAATTACATTACACTTACACAGCAACCTACCCCGGTGCCCAGGAATATTGTCAAATTAGAAGTGTAAATTAATTGTGTATCTAACAAATTTCCCACGTGTGGGACTAATAAAGGTTATCTTATCTGATAGGAAAGAAATTTATTGCCATGCTGCTCTCTACTGGTGGAAATTGTAGGTATGTTGCACCTCTGGCCAAACACACTTTGCTGTTTCCTAGACCATTTTGTTTTAAATAAAAATAATTAGGTGCAGTGACCCTTTTTATCTGTACTGATAAGTACCAATTGTGTTCTTCATGATTCAAAATTGGTATTAATAAAATAATGGAAAGGAAGTAATGAATAATAAATGCCAATGAAATTGTAACAGCAAAGGAACGTTAACAATAAGCAAGACAACTGATAGACAATACCCAGACAGTAAAAGCTACCATATGCAGTTTAATTTAGTAGATAAAATCTTTTAGTCTTGTGTTTTAAAAAGTGAATTTTTAAAAAGATGCTACAGAGTCTGCAAGTGGCAAAAGCCACCTTTAGATGTAGTCACTACTTTGAAAGGGCAGAAGGGTCACATCCTAGGATGTAAGTGTATGAACTGAGCAATATGGTCAACGTTTCCGCTATTTAACTAGGGCCAGCATTAATTTAACAGTGGTTAGTAACATTTGAAATCAATTCTAAAATATACAGGAAGCCCATGGAGAGATGCCATGATTATGGTGATGTGATAAAGTCTACTAAAACAATTGAAAAGGCTTTCTGCTATGTTCTAAACTAGCTGAAGGTGGAAGAGTGACTTTTCATTTATATCAAAGAGAATAAATTGCAGTATTAGGATGCACGTGTGGAGGACTTCTTTCACGTCTGAGTATGAGGATACTGGTTTTATTCTGGGGGTGCTTTTTTATTTCAAGGAAGAAAGACTGGAGAACTGAACAACCCAAACCTGAATAAACTGGAACTCCTGTATCTCTTTATATTTGTAAAAAAAAAAAAAAAGAGCCAAGAGAACTCTTATTGCTATTCATGCCGTTTGGGGGACTGAACAATAACAATTTTTATTCTGATCTATAAGGTGGAAGAAAATGCAGCGTCTTCTAATATTCAGCATCAATATCACAGCAATAGCTAGGTCTCTGGCCCACTGTGTCTATGGTGACCAACAAACTTCTTTCTAAAAGATAAGAATGCAACAATCAACTGCAGAATCCTTGATAAGACCCTTAGTTTTACTTTATACACCCTTTCCTTCCAAATGCAGTCCAAATTTATTCATAAAGCACATTTAAAAACAACAAAGTTGACAAACATGCTGTACATGAAACAAAGGGTTACACAAAAAAATAAGAGATACCATATGCACCATATACACGCACACACTGAAAGAATTGCCAAAAAAGAAAAGATCGCATACACTTTCATTAATATGAAGATGATAGGTCATTATATTTATTCATGTAGGCCGAAGACCCAATTAGTTAAACTACAGGCATGTCTTAAAAACATAAAGACCGGATGTCCCATAATCATCTTCTCCTAAATACCAACTATATTCTAACAGAGCAATTATAACAGAGCACTTCACCTTTTTCAGACTGTAGGCTTTCTTGTGGTTCCTAGGGTATTTAAAAGTAGAATGTGGCACAGAGCCTTTAGTTAGAAAGCCCCTCTATTGCAGGATCAGCTACCAACTTGGATTTAGGAGACATACACCCTCTCTAGTTTTAAGATTAAACTCAGAACTTTCCTTTGTGATAAAGCTCATAAATTAGTTGGGGCGGGTACAATTGAACTTGAACCATGCCGTTTACTGCTGCAGGACTTCCTGTGATACACTGTGGTGTGTTGAGCACTTCTTCTTCACCCACCACTTTTCCCTCATTACGTGTTTATATATTACTGCAGCATGTCATTCAAATGTTGTCTTCTCTCTACCTTAGTCTATGTTCTGTCCTATCTCCTTATGCTCTGGTTTGCTTTTCTCTTCTCTTTCTTCTTTTCTCTTTCCCCTCACCTCCCAACCACTTGTGGCAGATAGCTGTTCCTCCCTGAGCCTGATTCGGTTAGTTTCTACCAGTTAAAAGGGAGTGTTTCTTTCCCTCCCATGCAAAATGCTTGCTCATAGGGGTTTGTATGATTGTTGCGTTTTTCCCAGAATAGTGAAGGGGGTTTTCTACCTTGTAATATAAGGTGTTCTAAGGCCTATATTATTCTAATTTGGTACTATATAAATAAAGCTTAATTGAACTGAAAACATTTTTTAAGATGATCTAAAGGATCATCATCTAAAGATCTGTCGAACCTCGTGAAACTCTGACATGTCTTAAAGACCTCAAAGTCTTCTCTGTGGACTGCTAAAAAGATAGTCACTGGTTAAACTGAGGAGGAAAAATAAAAGCTAAAAGCTTGTGGAAAAAACTTTAAATAAAAAAAAACAACTTATAAATATGTAAGAACAGAAGGATGAAAGTTTGCTTTCTTTAAAAACGGTTCAATGACAGCACATAAAAAAATAGAATGGAAAATGATTCTGATAAAGAGATGAAAGAAAGTTTTACATTGTTGTGAGGCATCAGTGAAATGACACTGGACAGATGTGATAATGGAGTCTATATCTACTGTATTTTATATTCAGGTTAAGTTGCTGTTTCTTGTCTATTGCACATTTTTAACTGTATAGCACCTGCCATTTATATCTTACACAGTACTGTCCATACACTCAGGATGGTGGGTCAATTCAAGCATGATCATATGTTATCTTTGAATATTACATTTATAGTTTAGTTTAATTTTGCCAGAATATTGCCTACTTTTTGGCATTTTTGTATTTTGTATTTCGACTGTTCTCTATGTCGAAGCACAATGTGTGGTCTTTTTTGCACTATGTATATGTGCACACTGTGGAACCTGAGCTTCACAATTTTGTCTCTTTGCATACAGGTGATATAACAATAAAATTCACATTGGCTTCATCTGTATAAGTACAGTGAGAGAAGATGACAGAATAGCATACACTACTCAGCTACGACATTAGAAACAGTGGCAAGTGAAAGAATACCATTGGTCATTTTGTTAATAATGCAGTGTTCTGCTGGGAATCATTTGGTATTGACATTTATGTTGATGAGAAAACTGATTTCAGCAACCACACACATAAGTGCAATACAGGAGCTTAGAAAGGCTCATCGAACAAGCACGTTAGGTTAATTTAATGGTTCTTAAACTCTGGTGGTGGCCCCACTGGTGGGACATAGAGCCACAGCAAGTGGGATTTGGACGACCAGAAGCTAAATATAGAATAAAACTACGTTGAATTAATAAAAACACAAGTTTTTTCTTCTGTCTTTAATAACTGGTACAAATGTGGGGAGTGGGCTGTGTGGGCGAGTGTGGTGTGAGGTTGTCTGTCTCTGTGATCAACTAGAGACCTGTTCAGGACGCTATGGGATAAGCAACATTTCCCTCGCAGAGAAAACGTAAGAAAATGTATATATCTATCAGATATATCAGATAGATAATCCACCTCAGCCAGGGTCTTCTTCATATTTATAAGATTGTGGGCGGACATTAATATTGCGTGCGTCGTGTAGACGTATGACGTTGTGCCCACGTCTTACGTCAACTTAAAATCGAAGTAGATTTCTCCAGGCGTACACTCCTTATTTCTGTATTGTAACTAACATTTTTGTACATAAATTCTTTAACATAGTATGCTTAAAGCCACAGAGGCTCACCACTGTACAGGAACCTCCTTAAGGAGTACTACGCATGGGACCGAAAGCTACGCTTCTCAGCTAAGCTAACGTTGCTGCATCTTTTAGCAAAACTTGCTAGCTAAGAAGCTAACGCTACCGTCGAGCTAGCAATGCATTACTACTAGCCTAGCCCGCTAACCAGTGACAACTGACAAAGGTAAACAACAAATCTTTTGAGTCTCTTCAGTTTAAATCGTCACTTGAGTAACTTAATCTTGCTATCTGGCTAAAACCTCTGGCCGATCAGAATAGCGTTTTAACATTCTCGTTTTTACCGCTAAGACTGAAGTACGAGGCGGAGAAAAGGGGCAGCAACAGCGTCAACGAAAAACAATACAAATCTCGATCCCTCATCACAGACTAGGCCAACCGAGCTAACTCAGCTAACCGCTATTTAATGCTTAGCTGCCGGGTGTAATATTCGTCTGTTTTAGTCTAAGAAACCCTCGCAGCAAGGTGAGAACCGGAGCTTTCAGCCGAGCACCCAGCTTTGTTCATAAAATCAACATTATAGCTCATACTGTTACAGGTGATAGCGTTTGCAGTGCTGGGAGTTAGCAGTTTTGACATGTAACCGAAGTTACCCTTGCTCGTTAGTGATTACATGTCTGCGATTCATTTTCTCTGTAAGAGAAAGCAGTATTAGTTTCTGTTAAAAAGAGGTATTATTCACTTATGTTCTTTGAATAGCGGACTTTTTTTGCTCTACGTTTTACTGACCCAGTCTCTTATTGATAACTGTGTTGACACACCTTTTGTGAATGGCTCGCCTGTATAATGATGCTGTGACTTAAGAAGCATAGACCTGGGAGAGGTCTTTATAATGCCTATAATATAGCGGTAGTCTGTTTTATTTGCACTTTGTGCCATAATCTCTGATTAATGATCATGATATAAGATTAGACCCTCATTGTCAGTTATTTTTTCCTCTCCCTGAGGTTGATGATCCATTGGCATGATCTAACAGAGTCATTACTGTTACCTTGTTTGCAAGGTTGAGGCAATAGATTACTCAACTGCCTTATTTTAACATAAGCTACTTCTGGCTGCTCCCTTGCAGTGATGTTACATTTAAGAAGTTTTTCCTTGTATGCGATTTTAGAATTAATGTGACAGTTCACCGAATGTCTAGTTTAAGTATGCAATGTGGTTTGCTTTCTGTGTTTGTTTTGTAATAGGGTGCAGATGATCCAGAACACGCCGGAATGAAAAAAAATATTTTCCTGTTTGTGTGATTAGCCACTACAATTGACACTCACTTTCAGCCTAAAGACATCCTGTGAAAAATCCACGCCACATCCCTCGCTGAAGTTTCTCCTGCATCTGAACCATGTGAGGGTCCCTCGGTCCAGTCTGAGGGGAATCCCAAGACTGTTGAAAATACAACCCCGCTGTGCGGGGCTGGACTCAACCCATCTGTGTCTGAGCGAGCAGCCTTTCCTGTAGCCCGCTCCCTGTTGGCACATTCTTTTTCTCCTTACCAAGGAGACGCGCCATGATGTTCCGAGACCAGGTAGGTATCCTCACAGATTGGTTCAAAGGCTGGAATGAGTGTGAACAGACAGTGGCGCTGCTGTCCCTCCTGAAAAGGGCATCCCGCACCCAGGCTCGCTTTCTACACATCTGCCTTGAACACTGGCTGGCAGACTGCACTGACATCCACATCCTTGAAGCTGAGGCCAACAATGCAGGTAGCTGAGAGCTTAAGTGTTATTTATTATTAATTACTTTATCATTACAGCCATATTAATTGTTTTTCTAAAATGAAAGACAGCATATATTAAATAATAAAATGTTAATCACATGTAAAAATCTATTTGTCGTTAGCAATTGTCAGCCAATGGCACCAGGAACCAAAAGAGAAAGTGGTCTCCTTGCTGTTGTCCCATCTGCCTCTGCTGCAACCACGTAATAGTGAGGCCAAATGTGAGTACATGAAGCTGCTGCAGAAGGTTTTGAGTCACACTATTGAGAGTAGCCTGTTTGTGGAAGAAAGCAGGCAGCTGCTATCTTATGCCCTCATCCACCCTGCCACCACACTGGATGACCGCACATCTCTCGCCATGTGGCTGAACCACCTGGAGGAGCACCTTTCCAGTGGGTATACACCACGTGCTCCATCCAGCCCCTACCACCCACGCCAAGGCTCAGATGAGTGGCCCAGTTCTGCAGAGTCTCTGGACCCCGGCCTTGTTTGGCACGACAAGTCTCCTTCATCCAGCACACCTTCAGCAGGCCAGAACGGACACATGTCATTCCCAGGCGGGATGTCCTCACCTATTAACAGCAATAATACAGGTAATATTTGTCATTCAACTCTCATTTTTCATCTTTTGGGAAAACATAAGAAGTGGTTTAGTAAAAGCATGAGTTATCAGTCATAAGCATATCGACTGTTTTACAAACAGTTTTTTTTTTGTTGTTGCTCATATCTGAAATGTTTCCCTTTCCAGGCCTTTGTGGGCAGATGCAGCCCAGCCCTCAGAAGAAGTCCATGTCCATTATTTCTTCCAGTTCCCAGGCTTGTGGGTCTGAGTGGGTTAGCCAGGATGACGCAGTGGGCCGGCAGAACTTTATTCCGACAGATCACGCACCCCTTTCGCCCCAGAGCAGCGTAGCTTCTTCAGGCAGTGAGCAGACAGAAGAACAAGGCTCTGTTCGCAACACCTTCCAGGAGGATGGTAGTGGCATGAAAGGTCAGAGTTCTTTACCTAACCAGTCCAAGAGCACTCCAAGCTCTGGTAAAAGCCATGCACAGCCAACAGCTGGGGTGATTTTAAGCCAAAATATAATGTGACTTTTTTTGTAACTTTCCCCCCCCCTTTTTGTTCTAGATGTTCCTGCATGGTTGAAGAGTCTCCGCCTTCATAAATATGCATCACTTTTCTCCCAGATGACCTATGAGGAGATGATGATTCTCACAGAGCAGCACCTGGAGTCACAGGTTTTTAAGCCTCCTTTTTGCATACGCTGGCGCCAGGCTTTGATTATTCTACACTCCTTATCAATTGTGAACATTATTGTCCTCAAACCTGATGATACATCAGCTCTCAATGAGGCATGAAATTAAACAACGCACCCTACAGTTATATCGACCCAGTCGCACATACAAATGGTGCGATTTTGCCTCTGCCCCTTGGCTTTAATGAAACAGATGGTGATTAGGTCTGTTATTTAGTAACTGTATAAATTGCCCAGTGTTCCCTCAAGAAATGACTTTCCTGCTTCTTATGCCATCTTGCTATTTTCTCTTTCTCCTTTTTAGAACGTCACTAAAGGAGCACGACATAAGATTGCCTTGAGTATCCAAAAACTGCGAGAGAGGCAGAGTGTGCTCAAGTCTTTAGAAAAGGTAATTCAAATCGGATAATATTTTTCTCAAGCTAAAAAAAAAAATAGCAGTGGTGCTTTGTCTTGATGAATTTTCAATTGCACTGATCAAAATTGCACTTGAGTATGTACTTGGTGACAGTCATGTGATTTAGCTCCATTGGGAAATTCCCAGTCTGCTTGTTGGCATAGAAACATGGAGGAGGGCTGGTAGGAATTCAGTGTCTTCCTGTAAGACATTTCAGTGGAGCAAACGTTTGCTTGGCTACAGTCTCAATCTGGATTTCCAACTTGGAAATCAATCTTTCCGCTCACAACAGCACCCGTAAAACTTAAGCTATCATATGACAATGATGTCGTCATCTCTTGTCAGGATATTTTGGAAGGGGGAAACCTACGCAATGCCCTCCAGGAGCTGCAGCAGATCATCATCACACCTATTAAGGCCTACAGTCCACCCACTGCAGCACAGACTGCTTCAGACACCACCACCTCACCTTCAGATTCTACAAAAACAGGAACGGATAAAGAGCCGGCCCCAGAGGGCTTCCAATCCAACAATCCACCTCCCTGTGATGGAGATTCCTCAGGTGCACCCATCTCAGATGGTGACATTGCTGGACAGTTCACTCGTGTTATGGGTAAAGGTAAGAATACAGTAGAGGTTTTACGGAGTAGATGAAGGTTGCTAATTAGATTGGTGGCCAAGTCCTTATTGGAATCTCTCTTACAACTTTCTTATAAAAGCTATGAATTTAGATTTCATACCCAGGTCAGGATATTGTATAAAACAAAAATACTTAGAATAATCCATTTTCACCAACCCCCATTAACAGAGATCAGCAGGTATCACTCATACTGAAGGGTACTGTGGCTTTTTCCCCCCCTCAGTTTGCACCCAGTTGCTGGTGTCAAGGCCAGATGAAGAAAATATCAGCTGTTACCTTCAGCTAATTGAGAAGTGTCTGATACATGAGGTAAGAAACTGAAGATGAAGCTTTTTCTCTGTTTGCTCATATGTGTGGATGCAGTTGTAAATGGAACTTGTGACAACCTTAAAACACAAATATAATGCCTTTAAAAATATCTTTTTAAAAAAGCTTGCCTGTTTCTTTCTTGAACTGAAAAATAAATACAGATTCCAAATGCATTTCCAGAAATCCTGCTAATACTTTGTTCATTATTTCACTCCTTTTTGCTGTCTTGTTTTGACAGGCTTTCACAGAAACTCACAAGAAAAGGCTGGTCTCCTGGAAGCAGCAGGTCCTCAAACTGCTCCGCCTGTTCCCTCGGAAAGCTATGCTGGACATGCCTGGGTACCGTCAGAAAGGGTGAGAGTGCTGGCCTTCTTTTACCTTTGATCTTCCTCTTTAGCAGAAGAGCTGTCACATCAGTTTATTGTGATTCTGGATTCGTCTCTGTTATCTGTTAGCTTGATTTTCTTTCCCTTCTTTTTAGTTTCCTCTTTTCCTAATTGAAATTGCTGCTGTCATTTCTTAAGAAATGGCTGTAATAGTTCAACAATCCTTATAATTTCTAAGGCATGTTTCTCTGGTGTTTGTTTTGCTACTCCAGCTGGACCTATGGGTCCAACTCCCTCCCCACAGCAGGTTCTGTAAGTGGAGGTGTAGGGCGTCGCGGCCAAAGGCAGTTCCAGATGACCCCTCGTGGACTTCCAGCTGGACGCATGTGTCTCCCAGCTGGTATTGGGGGAGCTTCTCCACGGCACACTCTCACTAGTCCTGCGCTGACAGGACAGGGTAGACAAGTCAGTATTTTAAATGTTATAATTATATTATGACATCAAGTTGTAACATGCATTACTAATTTTAACTTCTATACAGATTAGATAGCCTACGAAAAAATCAAATATTAAAAGATTTAATGACTTAAAACCAGTTGTTCTCAAACTGTAAACCCCGCTGGTGACAAATGGTGAGCTAAGTGGTGTAGAAATGACCCAGAAAAAAATAGTGGAACAAAGTTCAATTAATATGAACTCTGTGTAGGGTAAATTTGAATAGTTTTGTGAGAAGGTATTGGTCAGTATGAAGCACGTTAAAACAGTCATAATACATCTTTGTTCTGAAAGCAAAAAAACTGCCCCCAAAAAGAGGTTTAATCAGTACAGATTTGACAGTAAAACTGGTTTCATAGTTTTATATAATTTGAGTGTTTTTATTTGAGAACCTAGCTGAAGGTTTAAGAAACTTTGCCAGTTTTCCTGGATAAGTGATGTTTGTGTAAGGAGAACTTGTGTTTTCCAATATATAGAGCCTGTGGTTTGCCAACCCTGGAGGCAGTAACAGCATGCCAAGTCAGAGTCGCAGCTCTGTACAGCGGACCCACTCGCTCCCTGTCCACACTTCCCCACAAACCATGCTCATGTTCCAGCAGCAAGGTATATATATATATATATATGCACTAACCCACAAACTGTCATAGTGCTTGTTTAATGTACCACATTCTGTGCCAACATGTAAACACAACCTTCTTGACATCTTGGGATTCCTGTTTACACTTTATAACACCTAGTTTTACCTACATGTTCTGAAAGTATTTTTTTTTTTAATGCCTAACTGGAAATGGCTATTGGAATATTTGAAAGCTCTGGATCTCAGTCTGAGTTTTGCAAGTAGAACAAGCTACACAACCTCTGAAAAAAAAAAAAAGCAAAAAAAAAAAAAGCTATGAATTGGTCAGATGCCAGAATGGAGAGTGTCTCTCCCTCTGTGCCAAGGACAAACTAACAAGACGGCTTAGCAGCATGTTGCAGAAAACAATCTGTCGCCTTGTATAGTATACATAACCTTTGGTTGCCTTGTTTTGTGTGCCAGATGCCAGACGTGAGCATTGCAAATTTACCTGTAATGGATCTGTCGTGTTTTAGCAGAGTCAGCTTCGGATATTTCCATAAAGGAGTGTGTGAAAGCCAGAAATGTATAGTTCCACAGACATGAACTCAGTATGGTTATAGTTTCAGTGTCTACACTACACAAGAAACAAAAACCTGAAAAATACAGCATTTCTAATTGACTGAGTCCAAATCTGAATCTGCTTTAAGATTGTGTTGCATTTTTTAAACGATCGATTGAATAAATGTTGGAAATATTTAATTGCAAACTAAAGCTTGGTCCTGCACAACAGACCATGTTTCCTAATTTACTGCACTTCAGGCAGCTTACTGCTTATGAACAGAAGCGTTCCTGAACTGCTGACCTTGTTATGTTTGTGATTCAATGCTTAAATCTGTATTTTCAATATAGTGGCATCTACAGTGATCTGCCTCTGACTTTCCTCTTATAGCATGTTGTTTTTGTTGCACGCTCTTCCTACACTTCATTTAGTGTAACAACATGCCTGCATCCATACATCATACATATATTTTTCATTTCTAGCTTTAGCATAGAAATTTCAACAACAAATTTCCCTAACAAATTTCCCACGTGTGGGACTAATAAAGGTTATCTTATCTTATCTTATAACCAGTCAAAGCAAAATAAGGTGTTAAAACATATATGCAAGTAAAAAGGGTGTGTGACAGCAGCCAGAATTATACAGCATGATGTAGGACTCTCAGATATAAACCTTTTTATTATTTTGGAAGTTTTGTTCCTCAGTACAGAGACAAAACAAAACTATTGTAGCATAATATGTTCTTTGAGTATCCCAGAGGATTCCTTATAAAGCTGTCTAGACATCACTGTCAGCCAAACACCTAAATGCCTTTGTGGAAGTTCAACTTTCAAGCTCCGTTTTACTTCTGCTTCTCAGACCAGTGTTGTACTATCGATCATGTCTTTATTCTCTTGAAACCGATTGAAATTTACATCAGAACTTACATCAGAATACATCTAAAGCTTTGCAGTCACAGTCTGCTTTTTTAAGTAAGTGAAATGCTAACTGATGTAAGAAAGAAAAGAGGATTGCAAAGGCAGACCTATATCTCACTCTTGAGTTAAACCCCCCCCCCCAACTGTTTGTAAGTATAAATTACATTTCATTAAACACTTTTAAAAATACAGTAAAATGATGTTAAACCTTAGACTTTTACACCATTTATACAAATTCTTGTGCCAGTTACCTCCATTTTTCGTAATGTTCATAGTCGTTTCAACCGAATTAAACACTATCTGTAGATATGCCTTATGTTGTTTGTTTAGAAAACAGAACTACTCCCTTTATTAGTGTTACTCACTTCAATTTTAGATTACAGCACCAAGGTGAGCTGAGCATAAGCAACCTTGTGATGATGATTCTTTTGCACACTGTGTTTTTGCACATTGTGTTTCAATAATGTAATCTAAATGTGAGTCAGGCAGATTAATCTGCGTTAATGCAGATTTTATATATAAATGTTTTTTTTGTTTGTTTGTTTTCTAAATTTAGTGTAGTGACAGTATGTCATTTCCTAACATTCCTGTGGACTAATAGTTTTATTCATTTCCTCAGAATGCCAAGTTCCAGGTGCTGACCTGGAGATCAACCCTACGCTGGAATCACTGTGCCTCAGTATGACAGAGCATGCCTTAGGGGGTAAGTGTCAGCAACTTTAAATGGGACACTGGTTGGCAAACGTGTACACAGCTTTCAGTTAGAGCAGAAGAGCAGGGGTGGACAGCCCACGATCCCCTTAACTGTCACTCCTGCAAGCTTTAAAAAACAAAATAAAACAAAAAAGATGTAATCCTGTAATCCTTCTTAATCTGCAGCTTTTTTTCTTTTATTGTTTGGTAGGAAGAGCTTAAATAGATCTTTTGATATTGAAGGTTGCTGACCCAAGAACTAGTCAAATGGGAGAAAAAGAGCCCTTTAAACAAAAGACAGTGTAAAAAATGGATATACCCAGAGAAGTTTTTACTATTGTTTTTTCAGCCACAAGCTACCTTACATGCTTCACAGGGTCAAATTTTACTTTATCCGCTAATGCTAGCAGGCTTGATTAGAATGTTGCATCTATAAACTGTATGGGTGCATCTCATTTGAGGTAATTAGTGCCAAGTAAGACTAATAAAAACTAGAATTTCACTCACCAAAACTGAAATAAAAGAAGCCATAACATTAGTCAGATAATCCACTGAAAAGGCTCCAACAGCATAGACACAATGAACAGTAGTGGATGAGGCCTAGCAGACTTGATCAGCTCCAGCTGCCTGTGGCAGGACACCTGTCTGTCAGAGTGGCCACACCCCTGACTCAGTTATTCAAGTGGATGAGTTACAAAAGAATTCACCCCATTTAGAGTGGGATCAAAGCCAGATTGTTTTATGGTTATTAATTCTGTTTGACATTTTAACACGGGGGGGTCTGTGCAGTGCTCTATTTGGAAGAGAAACTCGAGTAGCAATTAGAGGAACTGCACTGCCACTTCTATGTTGGCTTAATTTTTAAGCTCTGGAGGTTGCACCTGTGTTTCAACATCAGTAGCTCTGTATAATTGTCCAGTATTGTGGTTGTAAATAATTTATGAGATGCATGACTTTTGGAAAATTTTATATTTTCATTCCTTTAACTGATGCGGCTAAAGTTATGTTCTGTTTTGGCTTTGTATATCTTAAAACAAGGATGCATAAAGGGCCTGAGGGCCAGAAGCAGCATAAATCTTAATAGAAATCTGCAGATTGTCTGTATACTGGATAGTATGTGTTAAATCAGTGATACTGCAAGACAGAAGCCAATTTAAATTTCATAGGATTTAGTGTTTTTAATTTTCTTAATGTTACTAATATATGTATCTAACAGTAAGTTTAGCAGCAGGACAGTGACATGCCCCTTCAGCGATGCCATGCTTATCACATTGTGATTATAAATGTAATGTACCTTAACGTGTCTCTGTTCTACCCCCCAGATGGAACAGACCGGACTTCAACAATATGAAAAGAAGAAAGGAAAAATACACTTCATTTGAGGCCTATTCAGTTCCTCATCACCCAGCACAAAGATAAACGTATGCTTCAGAAACCCAGGCAAAGCAGTCACTACAAAATGACAAAAAAACTGTGTATATGTTCTCTAATATTTTTGTACGTTATTATATACAACTAAGTTTATTAAAAATGGAATACAGATGATTATTATATTGCAGGACAGAGAAAAAAAAGGTTAACTGTGCAAACTGCTCCGTGTCACCTGCAGGACTGTGGCATGATCTGCAGAGGCTCAGTTTGCCGTTGTGAGAGAAAAACAGTAGATTGGTGCTTTCATAAAGGGGTTCCGCCCTATGAGTTACTCTTCTTTTCCTTCTGCCTTGGAATAAGGCTTTCTATCCAAAACACACTGACAGCAACAGCCTCTGCACCATATAATGTGTAGATTCTGAAGATTTCCAGCCAGAGTTAAGGCACTTTTAATAAATGAACTTTGATATTAGGCACTAAATGGTATTTGGCTCAATTACACACTTACTGAGGTTCCCCTTGTAGTCAGGTGCTGATATACAGACACCAGTATGCTTTCTAGCCACCGTAATCATTCTTTAACCTGTGATAGCTGGGGCTTTTGTTGGTTGAAACTTGGTCAGCTTTCCTTGGTTCTTTTTGTCGTCTCTAACGAGCATGTTTTTGTGTCAAAGGAAGGAGAGAGATGACCAAAAGGCTTGAAGAACAGCTTGTAATTCAACCACAGGTTTATCCTTTCTCTTGGTTGTTTTTCCCCTGAACATGTAGTCAAAATAGAAGTGACTCTCCTCCTCTAAACTTCTACCAAGCCAAAGAGAAGGGTTGTGTGACTGTCAATTTGAGAAAGACATTTATAGTGAAATGGTATACTATTTTTTAAAAAAGAACAGCGGTTTAAAGAATTTATACCAGCTGCAATTTGTCTCTGTTATTTTATGCCCTACTACATAAATGATGATGAATCTCATTTTGTGCCGAGGAATCCCCAGAGGGGTGAGTAAGGGCTGTGAGGTTTGTACTGTGTGAGAGCTGATTTGATATTGAATTGATAAAAGCAAGGAGCGCAGAGTGTTTTCAATTTACAGTCTAATGCCAGGCGAGAAAACTAAATGAAACCCATCTCAACCCTCTGGCCCCCTTATAATTGGCTTTGGAAAATGAAGCTTGATCTCATAATAAATGCTATGGAGCACAGCGCCTCACCCTCGCAGTGCCCTCTTCCTCAAATGGCCAATGTGATGATTTGATGAATCATACTTTTCAAGGTGCTTGACGATGTCCATCTTTTTTCTGTTTGTGTCTCAATGTGTTTCAGTCTCAGAACCCTAACATTATCATGTGGTATCAGTGTTGAATCAAAAACTGTCTTATACAGCCTCTGTCTGTGAATGTGGCAGAGCCGGAGGTGCATGTATGTGTAATATGGTCTTAACTTTTGGATCACTTTTGGTTGCAACATAAGACAGGGATAACCATTCAAATTATTATTTCATCAAAAATAGGAGGTCTGTCTAGTAAAGATGGTTATTTACAGATATCTTTTTTTCAATTGTATTTTTTACTCTCCCTTGATATTGATAACTTATGCTTATTTTCTATAATCGCATGTTTTGCCACACTAATACCGCACTGTTGTAGATAGAGGGCATGGTGGTTGATGGTGCCCAGTGTCACCGGAGAACAGAAATCTTGCAACTAATGTTGTATGTTTATATCGCCTAAATGTCACTGTTTACATCTCTCTGGGATGATGCCAGATTCATGTTCTGTGATGTCATGCATAATCCATTGTCTCACAATCTAACACATTAAAGAACTGAAGCCTTCTCACACCTGAGCAGGCTGGGTAGATCCCAAAAGCAAGTCTTCTACCCCCCAATCCATGGACTCCATATGAGTTGCAGTAGTGGGTTTTTTGTTTGTTTGTTTGTTTGTTTGTTTTCAAAGGTATAACTATATGAGGCACTTAACGGCTCTTTTTTTGTTTTTGTTTGTTTTTTTGTTTTTTGGTCATGTGGTGGTGAGAAAGAATTGTTTCTCAAACCTTGTGATTAAACTGTTTAGCTGTCATGTTCTCATAAACTGTTTATGTGGTGCCTGAAATTCTCGCTCCAGCATCCTCAGCTTTTGTTTTAATAATGGTCATGAGAAGCATTCTAGTCATAGATTTCTTCAGAGCAGGCTCTTGGGATTATCTGACTTGTTAAAAGCATCACACTCATGCCCGCAAAGGACTTTAGTGAGTTAGCAATGGTGGCTTTAAGACTTCTTTCTTTTATTTTTAACTCTTCACTATCCTGTATACCAACTATGTTGTTGCAGATGGCTCAGATTATCCTTCTCATGGCCTCTGTTGCTTTGGACAGCCTACTTGTTACTTCAAATAGACACAGAGGTACAGTGCGGCAGATTTCTACAAGAGTGTGTGTGCGTGTGTGTTTATAAAGATGATGCAGCAGGGGGGTGACAATGCTTTTCTGAGCCACATAATCATGATGTGATTATGAGTAAACTGAACACTAATAACTGGCCAAGGAATATGTTTACTCCATGTTTACATTCCAAGATGCGTGATATTAGTTGAGAAGTGCATGTATTAGTTTCAGGCTGGTGTATTTTAACATGCCACGCACCCACTACGGAGGTACAGAGCCTGTGTCGCATGGAGACGTCTACCAAGTGGTCCTGAGACCATGTTCATGTCCCAGCATGGCTTTATTATTGAATTAATGTAGCCCACCAGCTGCATATATCTATCTTGTACCAGTTATATTTAATTCTAAAACTCTCCCCCAACTTTTTCTAATGTTTTATGAACCTTTTTGCATCACATGCTTACACTCTACTTTTTTACTGTCACTCATATGTGAATGGTCTGAAATGCAACATCCGTCGGATCATTGACAGTCCAAATAAAGAGGTTCAGTTCTTTTGCAAATTAACTTGTGGTCTGTGTTTGTGTCTGTTTTTTTTTTTATTTATTTATTTTTATATGAGGCTTCGGGAAACTCGTGAGTCGCTTTTAAGATGCTCTTGTGTTGAAAGAGTCGCCGCATTGATACCGCAGAGTACGTTTTTACTTCCGGGTTGCGCGGTTCTCGCAGTTCATCAAGCTAATGCGAGCTAGTCATCTCGCTGTTAATAACGGCTTTAGTTTAAATAAGAAGAAACAACGTCTGTTTGGTCTGGGAACTTGATTACAACTTCTTAGGTATGTTCAACATGTGTGTTGTGGCCGTATAAGCCCGATGTAAATGTCTGTAGGCAAGGCAAAGACCTTCCTACCGCAGAAAAGTAGAGTTAGCGGATGGCTAGCTGTGCTTAGCATGTATCAACACTGAACAGCTGTCGGCTAACAATGTTAGCTTGTTAGTTCTTGCTTAGTGTATTTCACGCTGCATAAATGATTAAGTACTTAATTTGGCTGGTAAATTTACATATTTAACGACGATTGAGGTCGGCTCAGTTGTAGAGTTACAAGTTCGTAAATCTTTACTTTTAAGTCGATCATCCCCGGTGTCTCGATAATAGCGGGTGGTGTGATTTGTGAGGACAGAGCTCGATCCCAGATAATACTGCTGCCCCTGGTCGGTTTGTTAAAACTGAAACAGTTTTAACATTTCTATAAGTTGCCGAGACACTAACGTTAAAAAAAAAGTTTATTGCTGTTTAAGAATGGTATAAAGCTTTGTTCATAAAACATTTTCAGAAGTTGTGTCACAGAGTGCTTTTCAAGACACCTAATCAAATAAAAGGAAGCCTAACGCAGGGAAGAAAAAGTGGGTGTTTTTACCATTTGTCAACCTTCATGTGAAGTTTAATATCTAAATGTTTCTAAAAGCCAGCTCCTCTAACAAGACAGGACATAAGAAAATCTAAACATGGGTGTAAAAATGAAAGCATGAATTACAATCCGAAATAATCACTAATATTATTAAAATGATTTATCTGTCATTCTTTGTTTAATTTATCTTGTCTATGCTGTACATAGCGGGACAGCCACAGAAGTACATTCACAAAGCCCCTGGAAAGCATTGCTAACCGTGGCCAACAAACGAACTTTTTCTGCACCACTTCAGATGTCAAAACAATCTTAATATCGCAAGCCCTGTAATTAAAAAAAAAAAAAAAAAAAAGAAGTATATTATTATTACCTTTTGGATTTCTAGCAAAAAAGGGAGCCACTTTGAATTTTGCTCGAAGCTGTGAGCAACAAATAAATAATTAAATAACTTTAGGTTTGTGTGATATTTTTCACCTTGTTGACCACTCAAAGTCTTAAGAATTGCCGCAACTCTGTTATTGGAAACAATGCAATGGATTTTGCCTTGTGTTGCTGTACAAACTGCATAACAACATAATTTCTAGTTTACCTTCAGGCATCTCTTTCTCCACTATGTTCTGCAAAGGGACTGCACTTGTTCGACAACAGTCCATTATCAGCCAACCGATTCATTGGCTCTATTTAGATGATCTCTGATATCAGTTCTGCTGAAAGCTGTGATATGCTAAAATTCACTCTGGACATAACATTTTTACAGAAAAATCAGAGGTCACAAAACTTAGAAAGCAGTTTAGCTCTTCAAAATTTGTTGTTAGTACTTCTCCTTTAGTTCCTAAATCATGTGTTGTTATGTGTTATTTGTATATTCTTTTGTAATAAAGTTTTGTAATATGTATTCTACTCCCAGTACGGACAACTCTGTGTACTCATCTGATGTCATAGAAACTCAAGATTTCTTAATGTTAAAAAGACTCTCTTGTGCAGTCTAACAATACCATAAACCAACATTTGGCCTGTATAGTTTTTTTCCTCCTCTTTTCTCTACCTAAGATTCAAGTCTGAGTTAAAAAAAAAAAAGAAAAGGAAAAAAAAAGAACTGTAGATTAATCAATAATGAAAATGTCAGTCTCGGCTCTAGGGTCAACACCTTTCTAAAACAATTTAAACAAAAATAAACCTTAGATTTCAACACAGTGAAATTCTGAGAAGTGCTATTGTGTTGGATTGCATCAGTTTTATATGCGCATTTGAAATAAACTGGCAACAAAGTGTGCGCCACCAGAATTTTGACATTATGTTATCTATAAATATTCCATAAGGTTGAAGCTGAGCTTTGAACAGAGTTTTCTTTTTTGTTTTTCAGGCATTGTAAAGTCTGTATGGCCACTATACATGGATGGTGAGAGTGACATGTCAGGATGTGGATGGAAATCATTTGCTGAAAGATAACTGTAATTAGCTGTTCCTTGGAAATTTCCTGGATTGGTGAAACTGTCTCCACATATTCCGTCATGTCATTACCAAAGGAGTCAGGGAACCGAGGAAAAGATCGAGAGAGGGGGGCTCGTCCCAAGGTGAGACAGAGCCGGTCAGAGGAGAGACGAGATGCAGGCGGTGGAAGGAAAGGTGGAAAGGGGAAGAAAAAAGGCCTTTCCTCCCACGACGCTGCGGCTGAGCGACCTGTCAGTGATGGCTTTGAGTATGGTGAGCTGTTGAGTGAACTGGAGACCAGAGACCAATCTTCCCCTTCCCCTCTGAGGGATAGTTGGAGATGGCAGGGCTTTGAAGTAGCTGCCTCATTACTAGGACAGGAACGAGTAACAGCAAGACCAACTCTGGGAGCGACTGGCTCTGCTGCAGAGTTACCCACATCTAGTGAAGGTGAGGGGAGAGGGTCAAGCAGCAGTCGCACTCTCAGGCAAAAAATCCAAGATGCAATGGGGCAGTGTTTCCCAATAAAGACACACACTGCAGCGGCACCAGCTCCATTGCCGCAGGCTCTTTCATCATCAAGTGCCTGTGGCTCCTCGAGGCGCAAGATCCATCTCAGTGAGTTGATGTTGGATGACTGCCCTTTCCCTGTAGGATCAGAGCTGGCTCAGAAATGGTATCTCATTAAACAACACACGGCCCCCATTACCCAGCCTCCCCTGCTAGATTCTACAGTAGTGTGCACTGCCCCAACTTCAACCATGGCAGTTGCAGTGGAGGATGTGGATGACCGATTACGAGAGCGCAGGCGCATCAGCATTGAACAAGGGGTTGAGCCACCTCCCAATGCAGAGATCCACACATTTGAGGTTACAGCCCAAATTAACCCTCTCTACAAGCACGGCCCAAAGCTGGCTCATGGTATGAATGACTTAGCTGAGACTGACAGAACCTCCGTCCATCAGCAACAGCAGCTTCTTCTCCAAAGACAGCAGCAACACCAACTCCTCTTACAGAGCTGTTTGGACACTCTGGATGAAGTTGCAGCCTCTGCATCAGCCTCCGTCCACACCTGCGACGCTGTCTCCGACGCTTTGGTTGACCCAGACATAACTGCGACCAGCATGACCTCTGGAGAAATTCTTCCTCAGACTGAGCATCACAAATCTCACGATAGCTATCGCATTCACACTCAGATTGATTACATTCACTGTTTAGTTCCAGACCTGCTGCAGATCACAAACCTCCCATGTTACTGGGGAGTCATGGACCGCTACGAGGCAGAGACATTGCTGGAGGGAAAGCCTGAAGGCACCTTTCTACTGCGGGACTCTGCCCAGGAAGACTACCTCTTTTCAGTTAGCTTCCGCCGCTATGGCCGCTCACTACATGCACGTATTGAACAGTGGAATCACAACTTTAGCTTCGATGTTCATGACCCCAGTGTCTTCCACGCGCCCACAGTTACAGGACTGCTAGAGCACTACAAGGATCCCAACTCCTGCATGTTCTTCGAGCCCCTCCTGTCCAACCCCATCCACCGCACACAGCCCTTCAGCTTGCAGCACATCTGTCGAGCGGTCATTAGCAGCTGCACCACCTATGATGGCATTAATATGCTTCCCATTCCAAATGCTTTAAAAAAGCACCTGAAAGAATACCACTATAAACAAAGAGTACGTGTACGGCGAATGGATACCTGGTGGGAATGAAAAACAACAAAACACTGACTTAGAGAAACTTCCAAATACATTTTTAATGCAAGTCTCACTAAACTGAACTGAGAAGTGAGTCTTATTCTTCACCCCGTTTGGCTGTATTAACCTACACCACACTGTACTTATTTATTATATTCCTGCTGTACAGGTCTTAACAAATTGTACTAAACAACACTGATGAGGCAATATGTAATCTCACTGTTCTTGCACATTCAGTTCTTTATCCTCAAATTAAACAGACTTATTTAGATGTGTGTTGTTCACGGCTATCCTCACATATCATCTGTGTTTTCAAGTGTGACTAAATCAGCTTAATTATCTAACGATGGGGGGGGGGGGAAGAGTCCTAGAGTGAAAGGAGATGATTATAATCAAGTTGTTCATCAGTCACGTGCTGAGAAGGTGAAACACGCACTGACAAGGTTTCTTTCTTGTAAGTGAGGTGCTGAAGTACAGCACGTCTGTGGTATTAATCATAATTGCCTACATAGCCCAGGGCTGATCATAAGGGATGACAGTTAGGTGCATATGCTACGTGGTCCTATTAAAGATGCAAAGGCTTGTCACTCACTGGATTTGATAATGTGCTCACATTAGTTTTGAGTTTAATTTTTACTTTTAACTGCAATTAAAGACTAACTAACATCCTGTGGTATCAGTCCTGTCTTTGCTGCAGTTATGTACAAGTATGCTTTCGCTGGTGGGTGTAACTCCCGGTGCTTCTAGTGGAGACACTGGACGCGGTGAAACTAATTTGAAAATGTCCTTCTTCCAGGGAGTGAAGTAAAACACTCCATTTTCTTTTATACCTTTCTTTAGCACAGTGCGATATATATATATATATATATATATATATATATATATATATATATGTATATATATATTTTTTTTTCCCCAAGTTTATTTTAAGTGTGCAAGTCTTATACTCAGATTCTAAACCTTTCAGCTTCAATCCTAAGCTGTTGGTTTCCCGTACAGTTAAATTGCTGCAGTCAGTGCTGGCAGTCTTCATTAGTTTAGTCAGGATTACATGTGGCTCGCATGAACCTGTCAGCCGCATTGTGATCAGAATGTAATTATAAAGCCCTGCGGTTTATGTACCTTATTTTGCCCAAACTCTGACTTTTGTGCATTTCCATAAGTCTGGAAGTTGAATCTGTTTTATACATTTTTTCCCTATGCATCTAATTGTGATGTGAAGGGAGAAAATTGATCTTGTTGCTATACTTCCTGCTGGGTGTATTTGAAAGAGGTAGGGTGTCTCCACACTAATCTTCCATTCCAGCAGTTCAATGACAAAATTACCATAATGAAGTAGCACTGGTGAATCTTAATTAACAGGGAGAATGATGGGAGATGGAATGAATTTGAGCTTTTTTCTGGGCTGACGTGAAGTCAGTTACCAAGACAAAAATCAGTACGCTCTAAAAGCTCTGCAAAGACAAATCAGTCCTAAACTAAAACCCTTAAGGTGCTCAAAAAGGGAACAGTTTACAGTGTGTAAATCTACATGCTGGGGAAGAGTAGGGTCGTAAAGGCTATAGTGTAATAAATAAAATACAATGCTATGTGATGCATCTGTGTTGAATGCTCAGAAACACTGAAGTTTAAACATAAAAACAAATCACCAAAAAATGTCTTGTCTTCTCATCAGACTGTAAAATCTTGCTTTATGTGTGTTGAGTTGAACATACACAATCCGTACTATCTGTTTTATTAATATTACCTGACTAAAATAAACACATTTATGTATAATTCTGTCCTGAGTTTGCATATGAGCACTGCAAATCTCGCAAATGAAGTGTTTACACATTTACGTGTTTAAACTTCCAATTACCAAAGCAACGCAGAAAGACTGAAGCTTTTCACGCAGGTCAGACTTATGTGGTCAGTGACATATTTATGACTTATTTTGAGAGTAATTCCAAATTCTTACCCCTGCAGGGGAGTTATTCACTCCTATGTGTGAACAGCATTTTGTATTAATGAATACACAGAAGAGACACCCCCACTGCTAATTGTTGTGTGCACTAAGTAATGGTAGTCACAAAAGCCAACCATCCCAGTGTTAATGGGAAACCATGGAGATGGGACCTAGTTCGTCCTCTGAGCCACTGTGATGTTGTTTTCTCCCTGAGATGGCTCATTTGACATGCAGAATGTAAATCATCCATGACAAGCACTCATCCAATAATGAGGCTGCTATTATTTAAGCAGCAGTTCCAATGCATCATTAAAGTCTGCATTCAAAATGCAAAGTCAGAGCCTTTGACCTTTGTGTACTTAATTAAGTCACCATAAAAACTCAACAATAAAATGAGTGATGGAAGACATTTGACCTGTCATGCATACACAAGTGTGGGCTACACCAGCAATTTGAGTCCCTGAACAGCTCGAGGTTTCTGCATCTTCCACCAGTATGCAAGACTCTGCAATCAGGTATTCATGGCAGAAATAATCCAATAATAAGATGGGTTTTTTGTGTCTGTGCAACATATTCCCATAGATTTGCGTAGCTATAAAGAACTGTAACCAAATTCATATATGCATTCCTGGAAAGCAATTTTTAACAGCGTGCTAATTATTACTTATGCTGGCACCCTTTCAGTCAGCATTTACAATGAGTTTCCAGCAGAGCAGATCAGCTAAAGATGCTAAATTTTTAAAATTTGTTTACAAGCAAGCATACAATTCAGCATGCATTGTTTGAATATGTAAGTTGTCAATGCGATACCATTTAATTGTCATTAAATACAGCTAAGCAAGCTCTTTATTTACCCAATAAATGCAATAATTCTATGTAGAGATTATTAGGAAATTACAGACCTGCAAAATAAAGAGTTGCCATTTTATTTTATAATTGCTATTAAAGAAAAAAAAAAAACCAAAGATAATTTCAGTTAGTTCAAAATGCTGTATTACTGCAAGCACAGCAGGTGGCTGTAAAGAGCTTCAGTGTGTTCCCCCCTGGCTCCTCAGTACCGTGTGATTTGTGTGTGGTGCATTGAGATAGAGGGATTGAGTTAGTTTTTTTTTTCAGCTGGCAGCACGGTGGCACTCATCATGCAGGTATTACAGGTCCTGGGGTAAAAAGAGGACTTTTCTTTCCCTGGATCATGAGGCCCAGAGGGATGGGATGCTCAAGCAAATCAGAAAGCTCATTGGCTACACATACTTAGTGTGTTTGTGCCTGTTTGGACCCGTTTTCCTCTGAGCCTAATCTCTACAGTTGAAAATCACGAGGGTGGAGAATAAGCTTGGGATGTTCATAACACCTGGGGACAATTACTTTCCCAAATAATCTGCCTGTCATAATCTAACAAAAGCTCAAAAAAGAGCTTGATATGGCACAGACTTGGCTTATTCAGCTAAAAACCTGTAGCAACCTTAGGTTCCAGGGGTTGTTTTTGATGTGTTTGTTTTAGCGTGCAGTATGTAAACCCATAGATTTAAAACTCAACTACCATGAGATGCGGCGTGATCTGCGCCATTAATTCAGGGGAGGGCGTATCAAACTGATTTGGAATTCTTGCAAGATGCAAACAGCTAGACATGATCCTCCTTATCCACCCAGAGAGGAAGAATATCTTTCTGTGACTGAGAAACACCGCGGTTGCGAGAGTTATTTTTGGTCAGTAAACGAATCCAGCTGAATCTCAACCTTGAACATGAATCAGTACATTCCTGTCTATTCTTGTCAAAACCAAGTAAGTAATTTGTGAGTTATTAAAGTGTCAGTTCTTAAAAGTCTTGCAATTCCCCCTCAGGAGGTACATTGTCACACAGTGACATGCGTACATTTGATGTTTGTTTCCCTGGAAGCAAACCTTTGACAGCACATTATTTTCTTATTTAAAATCCAAATGCACTCCTGCTTCTCTCATGCATGTATTGGAACTCTTGTGAGGCCTTTGCTGCAGAAAAACATCAATATTCTAATTTAGAGCTGTTTGTGTTCTTACTGCTCAGTCTCTTGCCATTTTTATTCTCCTTTGCGCTGTCAGATTGTTGATGGAATAATAGGGGTGTAGGGCATTCCACGACTAAGCCCAGAGAGATACTACACAGATTGATGAGATTGCAGGGTAAGTGACACCTGACAGTCTACATCCCAGCCTCCAACCTGTGAAGCTCATAACTAACACCCTGGCATGTTCTAAGGATGTTCCGAAGTTTTAATCAACAGCTTGTAAATTAACATATTATTTAATTTAGCATCAAAATATAGTTGTAATGTGTATCATAATGTGTTTGTACAAACTGTAATTGACACAAAGATAAGGCAAATATAATTATAGATAAGCATTGTTTGTTCTCAGAAGATGGTTAATTACAATAAGCCTTCACAATCACTGTGAAAAGGCCCATGCATCATTGATAGAACGTAGAGAAAAAATTATAATTGCATAAATGATACATTACATTGCATAACACCTGCTCTGTGACTAATTATGCTGTCGCACAGTGGCTGCAATGACCAGTAGAAAAAGTTCAAGCGATAAAAGGAATGTGTAGACCTCAGTAGCTGGTTGTTATTTTATTTTTTTCAAAGTCATTTCTCACATCGGGCTCCTTTTGGACCCAGTGATATCCAGCCTGTTAATGTACTGTCAGTGAACGGACAAGATTAATTTACAGAAAAATACATTTGTGGAGGACAGAAACCTAAAGTATATGGCCTTTATGCTAATCATTCAAACTAATAAACACCACACTACTGTGCTAAAGTTATTAAAGAACCTTTCTTCATTTTATATAACATTTCTAAGTAAGTTTATGTTAATTATGCATTGTAAGAATAAGTCATTTGTCACTGTCTCTGTCATGGTTCCTCTAGTTTTGGTTTTACTTGTTGCAACCCCTTCCCCCACCTTTTGACTTTGTTTGTCCGTTTGGCTCTTGTTTCTCTGTCCTGTTCCCTGTGCTCCTTTGTCTATTCCATAACTTTTATATTTCCATTTTTACTGCTTTAAATGCAGTGGGGTGTGTCACCTGTTGTATGTCTTCATTGGCTATTGAGACTTTAATTGTCCTGCATTTGGTTGATGTCCAGCATAACTCTAAATACACTGTATGTTAGACATCTGTTGTAAGTATTACAATACTATTGGTAAAGTATTACTAAATCAAATTTACTTGAGTTCTGGCATGCTCTGCTCTTAATATCATTGCATAGAGTACTAGAATAAGAAAAGCAGCTATGTACAGTTCAGGGATCATTACTCTTTGTTAATGTATTCATTCAGTTCATCTACTTTCTTGCTTAATTGAGTACTATGTGACCTTCTGCCTGTAGCTGCAATATGGTTTTATTTATCACAAGAGATCTAGCCTACATATCAGCCACATATTATAAAGGAGAAAAAAAAGGCTTCAAAAATATTTCCATTTCACCCACATGCATCACTTCTGTCTGTTGCATTTATAAGAGCAGAGGATGAACTGTGCCTGGCTTTACAGTTAGAATTTGTTCACTGTAATCATGTAGCAAATATGACTTGTGACCAATAATTAGACATAAGCTAATCAAACAAGAACTTGACACATTAACTGCTAAATGGGCCCGAAAATGAGACAGATTTTGATAAATGACAGATCAAGACATGTGGTCACTGAGCCTTGATATGGCACTTCCGGCTGCCATCTTTCTTTGGTTAGAAATAAGATGCATCACAGGGAGTTTTTGTACAAAGTCCACAGGGGACCGTTTGAGATGTCTGGAAATGTGTTCAACGCAGTGGTAACCTAACTGTTGTCAAACCCCTACTGGGGTTTTGAAATTTTGAATTGGAGCTTGCTAATTATCATTGTGAAAAACAGATGCTCAATGCTCTGTGCCATTAAGTGCCAGAAATATCTCAAGCAGAAGCCAGGAGAGGCATAAATAGTGCAGCTAAAAAAAAAAAGAGGCATTAACAACATTTTATTTTGTTATTTTTTTTAAACCTTTTTTTTTATTGAAGGAAAAAAAAAACTTAACACATGTTACAATAAGCTATAAGCAGGATAAGAGCATTAGAACCAACTTTGGAGCAGGTAGATGTCGCACACGAGCTTTGTCCCTGCATGTTTGCTCATCCAATGGATTTAATTTTCAGGCTTTAGGAGTCAAACCTATATAGTTATAGTTCTCAGGAAAAGAAATTACAAGCACAAGCAAGTGCTCACGATGCTGAAAAGCATTATGGGCAATAATGGACAATTTAAAATAATGATACTCTAAAGAAGGTGGGTTATATGAAATCAGATGAACAGGAGCCCACTTAGATCAGCCTGGGCTCCTTTTGGTAATATGCGTGCAGGATTCTCAGACAAAAGTAAGTAATTTTTTTCCGATAATGTATATTGCATTGCTGAGCTGGAGTGAAAGTTAGCTTGGCCGTATGATGCTCTCCTCTAATAACTGTGCAGCGTGCTACTGTGCTGTCTGCAGCATCTGCAGCCACTTGTTCTAGTTTGTTGCTCAGTATTATAGTTGTGGTTATTGATTGCTGAACAGCGGCTTGAGTTCACTTTGCCTGATTATTGTTTGGGATCCGTTTTAGTTGATAAAACACCTGCCTTATGCGTGTACTGAGCTGTGTACGCCTGCCAAAAATGTGTAAAATTAAGCTCTTATCACAGAAAAGCTCAACTTTCATTCCAATATGTAAAAATGTCTTTTCTCCATAAAGCAATTTTTACAAAAAATAAATAAATACTGAATAATAAAGTCATTAGACCCCTTTTAATGGCTTCCCTGGTGCCATACAGCAGACATGACTATCTCAAATATAGCAGCTCTTTTAAATTATGCTTCTATTGCCTATCTGCTTCTTCAGTTCCAGTGGAGGCCTCGTCAAAATGAGTGACACTTGTAAGGAAATGAGTTTGAACCACTGTAGGGGAGCTGGAAAGTTAACAAAAAAGTTATTTACTGCAGTTTTGACCAAACTGTATCCTAACAGCTGACATAACAGTTTGAGTTGTTTTTCATTTTGGTGATTGATGTTTTTTTGTGTCACATGCAACTCAGAGGTTTTTTAACACCTCTGAGTTCCTCTGTGTTCCAGTTAATATATTCTCAAGCTCATTTAATCAGACCTGTAAAAAACGCAGTTCAAAATGCCACGTGATGAGTAAACAGATTCGAGAGCTGAATTTGCCAACTCAATGAATTTCAGTTTGACTATAGTGAAAAACACTGCAGATGAACAGGAACTGCTTTGCTCAGTAAATCTTGTAGATGGATACCTGATGGTCCTATCATAATACTGAGACTGGGTTTTCATTTACTTTAACATCTCATTTTTACTTCCTACCAAAAACAGCAACATAACTTCATGTAGGAAAAGGACAATTAAACAGATGTTTTTCCACAAATACAATGACATGAATACTGCATTTAGCTAAGAATACTTTCAGTTATAATTTTTTTCAGTGGGCATAGCATGATGTGAAATATAAGGACAATAGAATATAAGTACTGGGCCAGGAACACAGAAGATCTGCAGGAAACTCATGCCATGAAGCTCCTGGTGCGCAGCTTCTGTGCTGATGTTAATGTAAGAGGAGTTTTGGAACTCTGCAGTTACTGAGTCAGCGACCTTTATGAACTATGCACCTCAGCACTAAGTGACTGTGCACTGTAACTGTACATTGTCTCACACTGATTGCTGTGGTTCCTAAATGCTTCCATTTTGTAATAACGGCGGTTAATAAGACCCCTTCTTCCACAAATGTTTGTAAAAGCAGACTGGATGGTAGACTCAAAGCACACTGGACTTGTCAGTTGTTATATAATTATGAGTAATGATAAGATGTGCAGTAGATGTTGAAATTCTAAAATTCTATTTTTCATTAAGAAAAACCCAATTTGCATTTTCACAGAACGATGAACCGCTCCCTATCTTTACTTCCCTCTCCGTCTCTTCTCTTTTTACATCCAATCATGTTGCTAATTAACCTGATTAGCTGTGAGATGTTCTGCCAGGTGTTTTTTGTTTTGTTTTCATTTCTTTAAGCATTACAGCAACATTTTCATTCTTTTGTTGCTTCTGAGTTGACAGAATTCAGTTAATTTATTCATTATGATCATTTCTTGTCAGACTCTGTTAGGCATGTTTTAACCAAAAAAACTGATAATTCGCTGACACAAGCCAATGTAGTAATAAAAGCTAAATGAGGTTTGGAATTGTGTAGTAAAGAGTCAAACACATAATTTAGGACAGTGAAGTTGTAATAACTGGGTGTGTTTCTTCGTACATTTTTCTAGACAGGCATCACTCAATATTTTCAGCTGATAAAAAAGTTCTAGTGTGGATTTCAGTGCAGTGTTTAGAAGACCAAATACGCTCTTTGTTTATTGACAGAGCAAATCTTTAGAGGTTTTTACTGCCTCTACTTGGTTTTAGTGTTCTCTACTACACTCAATTCAAAGCACCGTGGTTGAGTGCAGGCGTGACCACAGCTGTAATGGCTTCTTTGAATTCTGTTTAGAGAGAAAGTTCATTCATTCAGTTTTTTTTCCCCCATGAGGTAAAATTATAATACTAACCACGGGTGGGCAAGTGCAGGGTATATTGTATTTCAGGTAAGAATAAAACAAATGTATTAAATTCTGTAAATTCTTGGCAGTGATAAGGAAATAGTCCTTAAAGCTTTTTAAAATTCTCCATGGTGCCTTTGAGCTTTTATGATCTCCTTTTAACAAAGCACTGGGTCTTTTCATTGGGAAGAAAAAAGCTGTTTCCCTATACTCTCTTTTAGTAGGTTTATGATAGACCCATTTTGTTCAGGAGCTTAGAGTACTTGTCTTGGTTTTTACATCAGATGCTTTAACAAATTAAGAATTTCCCAAGCATTAACACATTTTAAAGGGAAATTTGGCTGTCACTTTACATCTCATACACAAAGGTGATCCGCTGGGTTCAGTTTAGTTGTGCTGACTTTTAAAAAATTCATTTTACAGCAAAAAACATCCCCCAAAAATAATAAAAAATATGTGTTTAAAATGCATGGAGAGCCAAATCCTGCATGCATTGAATGCCAAGTTTGATAAGTTTTTTTCTTTTTAAAGAAATTTTGAATTTACAAGCACAAAACAGCACTGTTACTACCAGGTGGGAAGATCTTGACAGTTATGAAGTATTGAGTTGTTTACCAAATTAAGGTGTGATTTTTTTCTGCCTGCGAGCTTCCCATTAGGCAAATGGGAAAAGACCCCTATGACTCAAGTGCATCTTCTGCTTTTAGACAGCAGTAAACCTGTTCATAGCTGAGCAGCTGGAAGGTTTTCATACTCAATCTGTTTTTTCCCCTTGCCAGATTAGAAAAAATGAAAAATTGTTCACTCTCCTTTGGTGTCTTACTCTGGATTTATAGGCAACATCTGTGAATACAGCAGTTAGATTAATAGATATCAAGTCTTTTCTACCAACCCTTAAAATTGGCAAGTAGAGGATCATGAGGATTCTTCTTCTCGACACTGTCAAGTGCTTTTGATTATTAGAACTTTTTCTTAAATGGTCTCCAATATTTTTTCTTCTAAGTAAGGGGACGTTTATGTAGAAAAGCGAAGGGGAGGTCAGGGAGATTAAATCCAACTGGCAGATCTATTGATTTTTCTAAATTTCTTACATATCATCGCAAGGATATGCAAACTAAAAGCAGATACGACTGGTAAGTGTTCCTCTGGTTTTCAAATAAACATCATCCTGTATAAAGTGTGGCATGATGGTGAAGTGGATAATGCTGTGGCATCATAGCAACAGTTCAAACACTGGCTGTGGCCTTTCCATGTGGAGTTTACATGTTTCCCCTGTCCTTAAATGGGCCTCCTCTGGCTTCCTTCTACAGGTCGAAGACAGGTGAATTGAATTGAACTGATGAAATGGCCACGGATGTGAGGAGTGATGTGAAGTATTTAGAGTAAAGCACAGTGGGAATGTAGTTAAAATGTGGCTTGTAGCAAAAAGGCAGAAACAATCGATAAGTTAAAAAATATTACTCACTATATGCTCGCTCATCTTGTGTAGGGCTAGCTAAATGCTGAAGTATTGCAACCACGACCTGCAGCCATTCCAATGTTGTGGGGAAAAAAATTAAATAAAATAAAAACACTGGCCCACTTTAACCTCTGACTATGGCACACTGTTTTGGCTCTTTCATATATTTTCATGTGACATCACGTGGTGATTAATAGGCGAACAGGACTGCCTTTCCTGTGTTACTGTCTACGGTCTAATTGGTTTGATGTTAAATGGCCCACAGTGATGAAATAATAACTTCCCTCAAATGCCTTAAAAGCAAAAGTAACAAGCCCATTTTGAGAATGTAAGTAAAAGTTAAAAGTTTTCAGAAAAATTAATACTTAAATACCTGAAATTTCTACTTAAGCACTGTAATGGAGTATTTGTACTTTGTTACTTCCCACCTCTGCCTAGGGGTGGCTCAGGTTCGCAGTATCAGTTTCTCAATGACAAGAAGAAAAACAAACCTCAGCCGAAACTGGTGTTGGTAACATTAACCCTTCTTACTAGCACTGCCTAAAACATCTGCACAGTAAGGATGTTCCTGGCAATTCATTTCTTAGTTGACCAAATGAGAGGGAGAAAAAACTAGACTAACCAACTAGTCTAAAACTAAGAAACATACAAATGTTAAGTTAATTTTGAAAACCGTTTAATGGAAAATGTCAAAAACTGATAAGAAAACCGCTTTAAACTGTTTATGAGATTTTTCAATAATGAATCTTGCCACTTAACTGTGCGGCACCTTTCATTGTGCATTATCAACATAACATGTTATATTCCAGACAACGCAGAAGAAAAACACTTAAAACAAACGGATGTTATATATTATCTCAAAACATGTAACTATATCTGTTGTTCATGTATTACTAAAGTATGACAAGTTAACATCTGGAAAAGGAATATGAAAATGAAAATAAATTCATCATCTCCCATCTTTAAGTGGTCAGTAAAATGGGAAAAAGCATGTGAGTACATTACATTAGATACAAATCAAAGGCTGCTATATACGCAGTGCTTAACAATTTTACCAACCAATGTAAGTCTTATCCCACAGCTACTGTAAATTAACACTAAATAAACAATATTGGTAATTGCTAAATTAGTTTTTTATGTTTCTGTTAAAGTTAATCTACCAGTCTATGCACACGCCTTTTAATCAAAATCTGATTGCTATGCTAAAATATAATTATTGTTGTTTTCTGTGAATTTTCAAATGTAATTTCTTACAAAAAAAAGCTGAAAAAACAGTTAAGCACAATATTATTTTTTGATTAAGATGCCAAATAAATTCCTATTTCATCTAAATATATCATCTAAATATCATTTGCTTGAATTCCCGATTGGAAAATTAGTTTTACTGGTTAAATGTTATGCTTGATTAATTGATTAAAAATAATTTATTTGTCTTTCTTTGTTTTTGACAGGTGGTCAACTGAATTTGTTAATTTTCATGCAGATGTCATTGTTTAAATGGTTGCCATTACTTTATCCCAGGGTCAATATTATTAGTAATATGGGTCAGTTACTTACTGATAACACCAAGATCAAATCCATGACACAGAAATTCACTGTATCATGTTGCAGGTTCTCCTTCCCATGTTGCGATAGAAACACCACATTTCTGAATTGGTGTAACCAGCTCTGTGTAAATGTAGGTTAAGAAATAGCCTCAGTAAGATGTATTTGCAGGGATATGCTACATTATTTAACCATGTGCTCATGTTGCTTAAGCTATTCCAGATAGCCATATGGACCCATGGTTGTTAACTGTTTGTGATTTAAGGAGTACGGATATTTTGATTTCGATTAAGGCAATGAGGGGGACATTTTTAATACCTGATCAAATAAAACTTAAATACATAACAAAGGTCAAAGAGTGTTTTCTCTCTGTAGGTAGATTGTTGCTCCTATGATCTCTGCTCACAAGAGTTTTTAGTCCACCAACTGATGGAACAATTAGACTTTACAAAAAAGCTTTCTCTAGAGTTCATGTTTAAGGTAAATGTTCATAGAGGTCTGTTCATCATTTCTACTAAAGTTTCTCTCAGAGTATTTTAGAGAAAAAAAATTGCTGACTATACATTTACCCACTCCGAAATGAGGTTGTTCCTTAAGTGGCTCCTTTTTTCCTGGCTGTACGATGGAAAATAATGGCTCCCCTCACATTTGCCTTAAGTGCATCCAAGGCTGTCTACCTTTGTTGTTTAATAGTAGTTTTCCATTTTAGATTACAGCCTACTTTGCAAGAATTAGAAAGCGGCTGATTTATTTGTGACGCCCAGGATTGCAACATTTTGTGATTACTTGGACTAAAAATTAAAATAGGCAACTGTTATTACGAATGGCCAAGACTGATGGAGATGGGTGGTGCAGTGCTTCACGTGGAGTAGGTGTGCAAGCAAAGGAAGGCAGATCTGATCATATTGTTGCTTGGCATGATAGCACATCTGGCACGCCATGTGTCCAGTCCAGCTGCCTTTTCTTGTTCTGTGTGCGGAGGGAGGGGCGCGCGGGCTACATGCTTCTGTGGTCAGACATAACCAGTGGGAACAAATTTTCCTTGCACAAAACATTTATTATGTTTGCACAGTTATGTGCACAACGATGAAAACTGTGCATTTTTTGTTGATATTACTATTGTAGTATAGAATTGCTGTCACAGCTTGCCTTGTTATCGTCACCTGTTTAAACATAGATTTTGGATCAGCAGGCTTATACAGCGGGCCGAAATAAAAACAGTTTCTTAAATTTTCACTGCATTTCTACATCTTATGTATGGCAAGATGTGGCCATGTGCCTGAAGGTTTGCCATGTGCTGGAGATTGTATGTTGTAGGAAAGCTATTGTTGAGTTGAGGCTGTATCAGGAATGTAGAAAATATCAACTCTATCTCAAGGCATTGACTTTAATATCAGAGTATCAGGAGGAAACTGCAATTTACCCTACAGCTTTTACAAACACCACATCCAGACTGTGCAAGATCACGTAAAAGATAGCAGTAAATATGAAGTGACAAGTTGAAATCTGCATTTTATCCTCTATTAGAAATGTGAGCCTGTCTAGTTTTTATTTCATTTCATTTCTTACCAAAAAATGATGATGTTGGCAGACTTGGGAGTTGACAGCCTGTATTTAAAAAGTCTAGGAGTCCAAAAGTGCACTGTACTGTAGAAATTTTTGGGTCAGACATAGGTCAGTATGTCTGCTGATTTAAGAAGTTGGCTTTACACATTAATAACTTAGCCCCCTGTTTCCTGGTATTCAAGATTAAGAGGTTTTGCTCTTTGTCTCCCAAAAGTGGTTTCCAAGTTTGAGGAACTCATGCCTCATCTTCAGTAAGAACATTTGAATGACTGTAATTACTTTATGATCTATTTTAAATTATTTAAACTAATTCCTCAGCTGCCACTTGTAACTTGAGTTGACCTGACAGCATTCAGCTAAAGAGAAGGTTTTGATTTTTTTTTTTGTCAGTGAGGGAACAATCATCCTCTACACTCACTTGGCATTTACACTCGGCCAATAAAATGACAGCGGTTCAGTGCATTCGATCATGTAGACATGGTCAAGATAACCTGATGCTTGATAAATTCAAATTGAGCATCAGAATGTGGAAGAAAGGTGATTTAAGTAACTTTAAACGTGGTCTGGTTGTTGGTGATAGATAGACTGAGTATCTCAGTAACTGGTGGGATTACTGGGATTTTTCCATGCAACCAGCGTTCACATCTAGGGTTTACAGAGAATAGTCTGAAAAAGAGAAAATATCCAGTGAAAGGCAGTTCTGTGGGTGAAAATAACTTTTGATATCAGATAGATCACACTGCTTTGAGCAGGTAACAGTAACTCAAATAACTACTTGTTAAAACCAAGGTATGCAGAAGTCAATTTCTGAACGTGCAACATATTGAACCTTGAAGCAAATAGGGTACAACTTTAGACGACCACATATGCTGCAACTCCTGTCAGCTAAGAACGGGAAACTGAGGTTACAGTTTGCATGAACTAAACAATACTGGACAATAGAAGATCAGAAAAGCATTGCCTTGTCTGATGAGTCTTGAGTTCTCCTGTGGTAAGATAAGATAAGATAAGATAACCTTTATTAGTCCCACACGTGGGAAATTTGTTTTGTCACAGCAGGAAGTGGACAGTGCAAAAGTTATGAGGCAAAAATTAGAATACAATAAGAATAAATACAGTACACAACTGTACAGAATAGAATAAAATAAAATACTATATACAGTAGAATAAAATAAAATAAATATACAATAAGATAAAAATAGAATACAAATACAAATACTATATACAACTGAGTAAAAATACAACGATGACAGAAAGGATTATTGCACTTAGTATTATTGCATATGTATGGATGTGTGTGCTTGATCAGTTAAAGTCTTTATTATGGAGTCTGACAGCAGTGGGGAGGAAAGACCTGCGAAATCTCTCCGTCCCACACCGTGGGTGCCGCAGTCTCCCACTGAAGGAGCTGCTCAGTGCTGTCACAGTCTGCTGCATGGGGTGGGAGATGTTGTCCATCAGGGATGACAGCTTAGCCGCCGTTCTCCTGTCACTCATCACCTCCACTGGGTCCAGAGGGCATCCTAGAACAGAGCTGGCCCTTCGGATCACCCTGTTCAGTCTCTTCCTGTCCCCAGCAGAGATGCTGCCGCCCCAGCAGACCACACCATAAAAGATAGCAGAAGCCACAACAGAGTCATAGAATTTCTTCAGGAGTGGGCCCTCCACTCCAAACGACCTGAGTCTCCGCAGCAGGTACAGCCTGCTCTGCCCTTTCCTGTAGAGGGCGTCTGAGTTATGAGTCCAGTCCAGTCTGTTGTTCAGATGAACACCAAGGTACCTGTAGCTGTCCACAGCCTCAATGTCCATACCTTGGATGTTCAGTGGTTGCAGTGGAGAATGCTTGTGCCTGCGGAAGTCTACCACCAGCTCCTTGGTTTTACTGGCGTTGATCTGGAGGTAGTTCAGCTGGCACCAGTCCACAAAGTCTTGGGTCAGACCTCTGTACTCCTTGTCGTCCCCATCAGTGATGAGGCCGACTATTGCAGAGTCATCAGAGAACTTCTGCAGGAAGCACTGGGTGGAATTGTGGGAGAAGTCTGCAGTGTAGATGGTGAAGAGGAACGGAGCCAGAACCGTTCCCTGTGGGGCCCCCGTACTGCAGACGACCCTGTCCGACACACAGCCCTGAGTCCTCACATACTGTGGTCGGTCGGTGAGGTAGTCCAGGATCCAGGTAGTGAGGTGATGGTCCACTCCAGAGTTCACCAGCTTGTCCTTTAGAACCGAGGGAAGAATGGTGTTGAAGGCACTGGAGAAATCAAAGAACATGATTCTCACAGTGCTTCCAGTGGTGTTCAGAGGTGTTCGGAGGATAACCTCAGATTTTTGGCATAAACACCACAGATCCATCCATCCTGTCTTGGATCCATGGTTCAGGCAGGTGGTGCTGTAACAGGTGTAGGGGATATTTTGTTGGCAAAATTTGGACCCTTTTTGTACCGACTGACCATCATTTAAAAGCCATAACCTACCTTAGAATAGCTGCTGACCATGTCTATCCTGTCATGGCCACAGTGTACCTGTCTTTGTATGGCTGCTGCCAGCAGGATAATGTGCCGTGTCACAAAACTTAAATGATCTCACACTGGTTTCTTGAACATGACAGTGAGTTCAGTGTGCTCAAATGGCATCAACAGTCACCAGATCTGAGTCCAAAAAAGCACCTTTGGGATGTGGTGGAAAAGGAGAGTTGCATCATGGACCAAAATCTCAGAGGAATGTTTCCAGCACCTTGTTGAATCTGTGCCATAAAGAATTAAAGCAGTTGTGAAGGCAAAAGAGTATTCAACGCAGTGTAGCAAGGAATACCTAATAAGGTGTCTGGTGTGTGCACACTTGTAGCGTATGTTTCTGTTATACCCATGCTGATTAGATAATATGTAACATGCAGCTTTATGTGGTCCATGACTTCATCTTTTGTCCATTATAGCATTATTTTTGCACATTGAATTGCCTTTCTAACAATTGCAGAGCAACTGCATCAAAGGATTTTTCCTCACAGCAGTCAGTTGTATCTAAAAGTAGGGCAGTCTATCAGCATTTAGGCCATTTATTTAAGTGATAAATATTAATTCACTATAAGTTAGTTTAACAACAGTTCTGTTTGAAATGAAATGGAGACATGAGAGAGATCAGTGAACAAGGTGTTGCCTGCCCAGTGACATGCTGAGAGCAAATGTGCCCATTGTCTGCTTATGAAAATCCATATTGAAATATATTCAAATATAAATTGGTCTGAAAAATGGTTTACCTGCTGAGAAGACTAGAAATTCATTTGCATGCTCTACTCAACCATGGCAAGACCCAATCATAAAAGACTGAATGATACTCTGCTGCACATATGTTGGAAATCCTGCCCTCAAGAGCAAAATTAAAGCAAAGTCAGCACACTGTGCAAGCCACTGGTAACTACCAGGAAACCTTTGAATATCCTGTAGTTAGGAAGCTGAAATAGTTCCATATTTGTGTGGATGGATGGGGGTACCAATGCATGTATTTTTCTATTATTGTGATTGTACATCCAGTCTTAATTCATAAAGGTGGGCTTGTTATCTGTGACAGTGGCTGGATCTTTGGAGCAAATTTAATATATTCAGTTCTGTGTTTATTTCTTCACATATTGCTACCAGCTGCTAGCAGGAAAAGCTACCCTAGCATGGAGGAAGATAACAGCAAAATTTTATTTTTGACAACTAAAAACTGTCAAGTGAGTTAACAGGACCGAGAAAGTCAGATGACAATGCTTCCCAGTTTACTGTCTTTTTCTCAAGCTCTTGGTAGACTAGTTTAGGGTATCAGGAGATATCTGAAGTCAAAGTGTTACTTTAAAAATCTCCGACAGACCACCATCAATCAACTGAGGAATGCTGTCGCTGATGTTTTCAAATGTGTGAAGTGTGAAAGAAAGAAAAAGAAAAGAAGAAAAAGAAGCATGTCTTTTATCCTGTCTTCCCTCCCTGAGCCTGGTTCTGCCGGAGGTTTCTTCCTGTTAAAAGGTTTTTCCTTCCCACTGTCGCCAAAGTGCTTGCTCATAGGGGGGTCATATGATGATATGTTTCTCTGTATGTATTATTGTAAGGTCTACCTTACAATATAAAGCATTTGGCAGTGATTTGGCGCTGTATAAATGAAATTGAATTGAATTGAATTGAAATCATTCCAGAACTATGCAGAAAAGACTGTGTTCCCTGTGAATAAAAATGGTTTCATAAAACTAACCATCTTGATATTGTTTGGAATCTCTACACCCAGACCAGAAATGCTTTATTAGACAGTAAAGGTGAATTTGTAGATGGGTGATTCCAACCACTGCACTCTCACAGCACTGAAAGAGCTTTTTGCATGCTGATGTGCAGAACAGTTTGGATTTTTCTCAATGCACATTGCTTGCGTCTTGGTAGATGATGGAAAAGAAAGCTACAGATCTCAGAGGAAGATGGCGCTCTACTCTCCTGCACAATGCAAATCCCACTTCAGGCTCTTACACTAGAGTACATATACAAGATGTTGTAGCCACTGTGACATATTGGTTGTTGGACAGCTGCTATGAAGTCATCAATTTGTGCATTTTAACTGTTGCAGTATGGGTGGATCTGACTTGGAGCCAATGGGTAATGCATGCCCAGGTGGTAAAGAGTTGTCAGTCACAATGCTGTATTAAAGAAGATCTAAGACTAGCAATTGAGGCCCTAAACTGACTTGTAAAAAAATTTTTTTTCTGAGGTGATAAATCTAGTGGGGCTTTTTTCCCCACTGACTTCCAAACAATCAGACTTTTGCAATCAGAGGAGTTGCTCTTTGAGGGTCATTCAGGTTTAAGGCTCGGGTCCTTAAAGGATTTTAGTGAAGTTAGAAAAATAAAGTTGTACTGTGATTTTGGTGTGGCTATAGACTGAAACGGCTCGTATCCTTTGAATTTAATTGAGTTGGATTTGAAGATGTGTCTGAAAGAAAAAAAAAAGGAAATAGGAGCAAAAGAGAGGAGCTTTTATCCACTGTAACTCATCACTGTGGAAAACAGCTCATTGCACTGAACATCAGTCAAACTGTTTTTGAGGACTGTTTATTTTCTGTGATATTTTCATGCATTTACTATATTGTGACGTGACAACAAAAATATTCTGAAATTGGTATCAGGCGCATTACCCATTCGCCTTTTCCATTCCAAAACAGTTCAGCTGATGGACATCTTCAGTTTATTGACCTTTTGTGTAGGTGAGAGACGGAAAAAGAAATGTTTTTTTTTCTTCCCCTTGGTATATCAAAGCTCGAAATCAGCTGTTGGCTGAATTAAGCAAGTCATGTGGAATTATGGGGGATATTGGAAACCAAGAGCACTCTTTGATCTCGAGTTGTCACAAGACAAGAATGACAAATTATGTGGGTTGTCTTTAGTCAGCTTTCCTTCATGATCAGGCTGACTTGGACAGAGAGTGAAGGGTTTATAAAACACAACATCCTCTTTAGTAGTAATATGGTGATGAAATACAGTGGACGTTTATGCATTTTTGTACCTAATAAATTATTGAGTAGATTTTTGTGCAATACAAAGCAAACTCTGCATATAGCATTTTGGTTAGGTTACTGTGTTCATGTTCACGGCTCGCCTAATTAATAATAATAATAATAATAATAATCATCATCATCATCGTTTTGTACAAAAAATTACCCACTTTTAACATTTAAATAGGCTAAAAGTTGCAGATTCTCTGCTAATATGCTGGGAATATTTCTCAGAACATCAGTAGCTTATCATTTAAGTAGTCAAATATGCTAACAGACTCTGTCCCATTGAGTTTTGTTTGCTAACACCTAATACTGTTGTCTCTGGGCTCCAAACTGCAGATAATTATGGGGACAGGGTGTTTTCAGATAAAAGGTAGCTTTTAATGGGATAGTGGCAGTGTGACTCAATATTTAGCTGCCTCAAGGCATGTTTGCTGCTTATCCTTGACCTCTTGTGCAGAATTTGCATGTTGCAGTGTCCCACCAAAACTGTCATCCAGTGGTTTGGATGGTTTAAAAGTGCTCAACAACGATATATATTTGAATGCTTGTTTGTTGCAGCTTCATAAGTGATTCTTTGCATCTTGCAATTGTTTTATCGGGGATTTAATGAGAAGGATATGTTCTTATCTGAAAGGAAAATGAATGTTAAAGGACATTTGATTGTCTTTTGTAAAGATTTCTTGCATTTTTTTCTGTTTAAAAATGTTTTGAATACACGTTGTACGCAGATCTCTAGACAGCTTCTATTATTATAACAGTTTTTTACCAAAAGGAAGTGAGTTCTTACATGATTCAAAGAAATAATTCCTAAATGATGTGCTGTCAGCAAAGCAAATTTTTGTCATCCATGTCTTAGTATTTGAATATACAGCTGCAACCAATACAAAGTCTATACCTCAAGTAAAAAACAAAAAAACCTGTCACAGTTAGCTGCCAGATGGCTGGAATTATTTCCGCGTTACACATCAAATGCACTGAATGATTCCATGGAAGATGACAAAATCTGTGAGTTGGCGGAAGGTGGATAAATTTGTTGCGTGGCGAGAACCACAACTTGTGCACATGCCAACGTGGTGCTATGCTGTTTGAAGAGGGACTTGGAAATAAAACATCCCTACAGAAAGATACTTGATCTAATTCACAAGAAAGCTTGCTCTAAAGTAGAACGTTTGTTGGACTGTGTGAAAATGTCTAATATGGTGATGGAGGCAGTATATATGCTAGTTGAGCTTATTGCAAAGTGCCAGGTCCAGATGCCACAAATGAACTATTAAAAGTGATCTAATAATGCAGTGAAGGGAGGATTGTTAATATGATAGACCCTATTTAGCACTGATATGAATCCAGGATTGCCTGAAGCTCAAAGGAAAGGCAATAACCCACGTTGCAAGGTGTTATCCTTTAATAGTGCTTTAATATTTTTCAATTAAATAGTTAAATTAAACAAAAAATGAAAGGCTTAAAACAAGGAGTGCACATGAAAAAGGTGAATTATGAATTATGCGTTTCATAATTCCAGGAACACTTTAAAGAAAAAGTCATATTTCCCATGGCGTACAGACACCCAGTGCTTCGAAGTAAACTGTGTGTGGTGTCACAGTATCCCAACCAGACTTAATGTAGTGAAAATTTGAAGAGTTGGGGACTGATTACATCTATTGAAAAACTTTGTGCATCATCTTATCTGATTAAGTTTTAACACATCAGATTGATATCTGTATCTTCAAGCTTTTATCAGGAATTGCCTTTGAAATTCCTCCTTTAAGAATAGTTTTTGAAGACAGGGAAATATATGAAGTGGCTCTGTTGGGCTGATTTGCTTTGATAGTGTGATTAAAAATGCGAGTTTAATCACAAAGATATTAAAGAAGTTTCAAAAGTGTATAGTTCTTCTCTCAATCAAAAAAAAACCACTACAATTCTCAGTATCATCAGTGGCCCTCTGTAACAGCACTGCAAGGTACGACATGTGTGGTGTAAAGTATCACTGCTCTTCAGTGACAAACTGATAAAAACATATTTTATTTAATGAAACTCCAGCCATGACCCTGAATTGGATAAGCTAAAGAAAATGGATGGATGGTTGGAAACTTTCATTGGTGAGGACTTTAGAGATCACGGTATTTATCTAGTACATGATTGCGTAGGCTGTTAGCCTGCAAGCAGTTATGGTCTCATTAAAGCAGACCTTTAATTAACAACACTGTCTTTTTATCACGAGTGTCATGAAGTGCATAAGCACAGCCACATCCAACTCCTACACATTTACACACTGTCAACATGACAATACACCTGGATGGCTTCGGCTGTGATCTAAGAACCAAGACAGTGTTTAATTCAGTCTAAACTTAGAGCCACCGCAAAGCCCTATTCTTCCTTCAGAAATACTGAGTGCCAGAGGGCCTGGTCACTTTCATTATAATAGACAGCTGAGAAGATTTGGTGTCTGCTGCAGTCACCAGGCAGCTGCAATCAGTAGCGCGGCCTTCTCACGCGCTTGCTCAGTAATTAGAAACAGGGAGGATGGAGGAAAGAGCTTGCATTTAACCTTCACATCTCCTTGTTTTATAGGAAGTGAATTTCCACTTCTATTTGGGCAGTACGCCTTAACACTCATGTCTTTTTTACTGCTTTTATCTGCCTCAGGTCTTTCTTCATATAGACACGAGAAAGATTTGTGTTAAAAGCATTTACTAATATTTGTTGTTCTCTCTATTAATACACATCTAATATTATAGGTTATTGATCTCTGAGCATTTAAAAGATTAAAAGATTAAAAAAAAAATATATATATATAAACACTTTAAAAGAGTTCATCTTAATGAGTCGTGAGGTGTTTGCTTCTTATACACACCACAACTAATTGAGTATGCCAACTGGGATGTTTGGCTTGCTGCCCTCCACTGTGTGCACAGAGGGAATCCCAAATTCCTGTCGTAAAAGCACAGGAAGCTGTGACCTCTTTTGAAAGACTATGAATCATCCTGTTATCTCCATCGCTTCAGCGGCAGGGACTCTCGTTCCAGCGTATCATTGTTGACTCAGGGCTTGGTAAATGAAATGGGAAGGCAGTAGTAATGACATTGAAATGGCATTCTCAGAATTGTATTGAGGAATCAGATTTGCATGGCTTCAGGTATTTGAAAGCAATATTACACACCAAACTTAAGAGAAAGTCAATGCAGGAGGGAGCTTAAGTCACACAAAAGGTAGAATGATGGAAAGATCTGTTCAGTAATACCCTTTTCAACACTGTAGTCCCTGGCTGGAGTAATGAAGCGCAGGCAGTCATTAGTATGCCCTATGTGTGTCTAGTCAAATTACCTCTTTGCTTTGCTGCTGTGACTCAAAACAACCAGCTCTTCAAACCATCTGATTAAATGCAGCAAATCCCTGCATTGGCTTATTCTTTTTTTCCTCTTAATTGGTGGTGAAACCTCAAGCCAAGTTCACATACAAAATATTATTGTTGAAATTCCCTTTTAATATGCTCCATATTTAAACCTCGCCAGGGATCTAATTTATCAAGAAACTCTGGCTGTTAAATGGTGAATTTGAGGTTGCAAATGAAAAAGTTCAACTATTTTCAGGGCTACACAACGTTTCACTTACATTTATTTGATTTAGCATATGCACGCTGCAGCCTCATGCAGAGATTTGACAGTTTCACTTTGATCGGTTTTATTCTTCCCGGCATGCACATTAGGTCTGAATTGTCCCTCACATTCCTCTGAATAGAATGTGATTTAGACCCGTGCATATCTATGAAATGGAAAACAGTCACTGGCAAAAGTAGTTATTTGAGGCATGATAATGGGCATATTGCAATGCAAATTTTGCTTTTTTTGCAAATTACTTATGTTTTTGAGGCCTCAAAACAGGGCCATTTGTGATAAAAGGATGAATTTATGATCCTTCTTCTAATCCGTGTGCAGAAACAGAATGGATTTCAAAGGTCATTTCCCTGCCTCAGACAGACATAATGGATATGTCACTTCGGTCCGTTTGTCGTAGCTATGACCTGAATGCATACACGCATCACACCACACATAATACTTGCATCCTGAAGCATGAAATTATTTAACTACCTTAAGTAAAACACTGTCACATGTTAAACTTGATGGTTTTGTTACGCTACCTAAATTGCAGTTTTACCACCCAGAGACAATGTAGTTGATGGCCAATATTTTTGTTTGCCTTACAAAAGCAAACTGAGACATAAGCACAAAATCGCACAAAATCACGGTCAGAAATGTGTCACCAGCAAGCCATTTGCAGGTATAAATCACCGTGTTCATACATGCACCTCAGGGAAGGACATAGTAAATCACAGGCAGTGTTCACAAGTGGCATAATTCCAAATTGAATTCTCCTGCAAAAAATAGGTTGAGACTGGCCCTCTGCCAAAACACTAAGTAAATCTTGCTTGTGCCAAATTATGGTGTTATCCAAGCTAGATTTGATGGCTTATGCTGTGTAAAGATGGCTTATAATGGTTGTTATAGATGAATTACAGGATAGATTAAGAATTTGTTGAATAATGTACCATAAAAGCTATAATATCACTTCATGCATACCAGCCTCTCTTTCTCCACCCCAAAGATAGGTTAGGTTAGGGTTTTCTGCTGTTAATGACTGTGACATTTCTAAATGTCTTGCAAAATGGGCCACATTGCCTGTCTTTGAAAGGGGAGCTGGGACACCTGGTGGTCCAGAGCTGGCCAGGGGCCCGAGAGATGGAGAAAAGGCTAACCTTTTAAAATAAAATGAGATTAGGTCATTCATCCTTGTCTCAGCATTCGCATTGTACTGCTTTGTGCAGGGAAAAGATGAAATCACAGCAATCTCAAGGCCTCTCACACAAAGCCTAAACTGTAAGATTAGGTTTCATGCTACGACATAGAGCACAATACATATAGAATAGCACATTATTTGTTTAGCTCCTTTCTGGTATGACTTATGGCCTGGTCATCACCTGCAGTGCAAAGTCAATCCTTATCTCAGTTAGATATTGATTCTGTAAATTCAATTCAGTGTAAAGACTAGAATTATGACTTCCCTTTAAGTCCACTTCCAGGATTATTGTTGCTGTATGCGCAGAATGTTGCATACCACTTTATTGCCTTACTATCTGCTGGGTGGGAAATGTGTAGAAATGGTTGTCATCATCGCAAATCACTAATGGTTATAGATTGGATTGCTCAGAAAAATGTGGATGATTTCCAGAAGTGATGAATAATTCTCCATGAGGCTCAAGAAGCTTCCCCATCACGGCGCAGAACCACCAGAACCGTTTTGTGTTCCTTTGACTTAATATTCATGTCTTTACTTTGATCAGCTTGCTGTCAGTGAGGTCTCTTGAAGTTAATATTCATAAAATTTAAATTCATGGCTCCACTGTGCTGAAATAAAGCACCTGACATCAGTGCAGAACTAGACTACAAATTTATGATTTTTTTTGTCCTGGCTTGCTTTTAATTCCCAAACGTGTCGCTTGGTGACTGCGGCAGTAATTATCACCTGACTAAATATCCCACAGTGTTGAGCTAATACTGAAATTTATAATATTACCTGGAAAAACAATGCCACCGTGTAGCAGAGATAAAACAATTCTCTCCACATCAACACCGTTGTTATTCCCCAATATTATTGCTCATCATGGATACTGAGGTCGCATGTTCCGTTGTATATATCGGTTGTTGCTCAACTGAAATCCTGTTTCTTTTGACATTATTATCGCTTATTAACTACTTTTTGATTCTGCAGTTGTTCGGGGGGTAGCAATTAGAGTAAATTGCTGCGTGAGAGGGAACCAAATATAGCTGGTATATTATGCATAATTTAAGAGAAAAAAATAAATGAAAACTTTCTAAATTTTAAACTTGCAGCTCTGCTTTTATTCTTCAAGTTGCAGCAAAAAGTTACAGATTAAGACCAAGTTTGAGCTTTAATGCGCAAATGAAAATCTAAAGAGGAAGAAAATGGTTTTTTCCTAAATCTTCTACTTTGAGAAACCAAAACAGCTGCAGGGAGTAAGAGCCCTGGTCTGCGTGGGTGAGTCAGAAGCATCAGAGCCTGCAGTCTTAGACCTTATGTCATCCCCATTTAATATTTCCATTACAGTGATTACACACACACTAACACACACACACACCTTTATAAAACGCATGTCATTGTTGTAGCAAATCTACTTCTTTGCCCTCAGGAAATTAACTTTGTGATGTTAACCTTTGGTGTGATGAAGATAAATCCCCAACTTGGGTGATACTTCCTTTCTTTTTTTTTTTTTTTTTTTTTTTTTGTTATTCTCTTTTTATTAAACAACCTATATAAACACAAATAATCCAAAATAAACATATAATCAAGAACAGACGTAAATAATAAAAAAATAAATAAATAAAAATAAGAAAAACAGACGGATGTACCCTCTAGTGTGTATGTACTCGCACACACATATTCACTCACACACCCATATTCTTAAGCATACATACACATACCTACTTACATATGTGTTCACTTGTAGTCTCATACATACTAACATATACATATAAACACATAACGATTCAGAAATGTGGCATATATAGTTACAGAGATTCAAACAAGATCGGGTCTCCTTAACCGGATGTAGTGTTTCCATTTACCCCAAATTTCACTAAATAGATACTTCCTTTCATGAGGACACCACCATCCTAAAATAGAAGAAATCTTTTTATCGTGCTCCGGTGGTGTTTGAACAGTAAAACAATACTGCAGTTAGTGCTCGCTGCTCTGCATCCACCAGCTCTTTTTTCAATCGCTCTTCTTTTTCACTTCATAACCTACAGCTTTCGCCCACAGCCTGTCCTTATCTTGATAATCAATGTTAAATTCACATTAGGGACCATTGTAGTAAGTCAGGAAGTTGGGAGACACTAGAAATCCTGTAATAGAATCTTTGTAATGACCACTTTATTCAGTTTAAGGGCAATATAATCTAAGTAGCTTTAGCCTCAGTCTGAATGGTTTTCCTTTTCGATCTCTCACAGCTATATGCACTCTGGAAAAAAGTTTGGCCACGATTCAAAACCCTTTAACACTTTGTAATTGGGTTTCTTTTAAAGTTTCTTTAATTATTAAGTGAACTAAAATAGACTGAAATCTTTCTACTTATTAGTGTTATAGCAAGAAAAACCAACAACTGTGCAGGATCAAAACAATCAAAGAGCAAAAAACTGCACTTTCCTTCAAACACTTACGACCTTTTATAGTTAAAAAGCCAGAAACCACCAGTGTCAAGTATCTTTTAACACACGAGTCCACATGCTGAGCTGATTTGCTTTGATGACAATCTCATCGAAACAGGAGGTATCCAAATACCACATTTTCTTCCCGATTTCCCGATTCAGTCTTTTGTACCTTCTGAGCCAAGTTGCAACAAAGTTTAATATAAATACAGTGGGGCAAAAAAGTATTTAGTCAGCCACCGATTGTGCAAGTTCCCCCACTTAAAATGATGACAGAGGTCAGTAATTTGCACCAGAGGTACACTTCAACTGTGAGAGACAGAATGTGAAAAAAAAATCCATGAATTCACATGGTAGGATTTGTAAAGAATTTATTCATAAATTAGGGTGGAAAATAAGTATTTGGTCACCTCAAACATGGAAAATCTCTGGCTCTCACAGACCTGTAATGTCTTCTGTAAGAAGCTTTTCTGTCCCCCACTCGTTACCTGTATGAATGGCACCTGTTTGAACTCATCATCTGTATAAAAGACACCTGTCCACAGCCTCAAACAGTCAGACTCCAAACTCCGCCATGGCCAAGACCAAAGAGCTTTCGAAGGACACCAGGAAAAGTATTGTAGACCTGCACCAGACTGGGAAGAGTGAATCTACAATAGGCAAGCAGCTTGGTGTGAAAAAATCAACTGTGGGAGCAATCATCAGAAAATGGAAGACATACAAGACCACTGATAATCTCCCTCGATCTGGGGCTCCACGCAAGATCTCATCCCGTGGGGTCAAAATGATCATGAGAACGGTGAGCAAAGATCCCAGAACCACACGGGGGGACCTGGTGAATGACCTGCAGAGAGCTGGGACCAAAGTAACAAAGGTCACCATCAGTAACACACTACAACGGCAGGGAATCAAATCCCGCAGTGCCAGACGTGTTCCGCTGCTGAAGCCAGTGCATGTCCAGGCCCGTCTGAAGTTTGCCAGAGAGCACATGGATGATACAGCAGAGGATTGGGAGAATGTCATGTGGTCAGATGAAGCCAAAGTAGAACTTTTTGGTATAAACTCAACTCGTCGTGTTTGGAGGAAGAAGAATACTGAGTTGCATCCCAAGAGCACCATACCTACTGTGAAGCATGGGGGTGGAAACATCATGCTATGGGGCTGTTTTTCTGCCAAGGGGACAGGACGACTGATCCGTGTTAAGGACAGAATGAATGGGGCCATGTATCGTGAGATTTTGAGCCAAAACCTCCTTCCATCAGTGAGAACTTTGAAGATGAAACGAGGCTGGGTCTTCCAACATGACAATGATCCAAAACACACCGCCCGGGCAACAAAGGAGTGGCTCCGTAAGAAGCATTTGAAAGTCCCGGAGTGGCCTAGCCAGTCTCCAGACCTCAACCCCATAGAAAATCTGTGACGGGAGTTGAAAGTCCGTGTTGCTCGGCGACAGCCCCAAAACATCACTGCTCTCGAGAAGATCTGCATGGAGGAATGGGCCAAAATACCAGCTACTGTGTGTGCAAACCTGGTAAAGACCTATAGTAAACGTTTGACCTCTGTTATTGCCAACAAAGGTTATGTTACAAAGTATTGAGTTGTATTTTTGTTATTGACCAAATACTTATTTTCCACCCTGATTTACGAATAAATTCTTTACAAATCCTACCATGTGGATTCATGGATTTTTTTTTCACATTCTGTCTCTCACAGTTGAAGTGTACCTCTGGTGCAAATTACTGACCTCTGTCATCATTTTAGGTGGGGGAACTTGCACAATCGGTGGCTGACTAAATACTTTTTTGCCCCACTGTAATTACAAGTTATACTGTGGAGACTGCACAATGGCAACAGAATAACAAAGGCGACGTAGACAGGATGCTAATGCTATTTGTAATTTGATAGTTGGGTATGGTAATTGGCCCTTGGATCAGCAACAACAGCAACAATGAAAAAGCTGCAGGTTTATGATTTGAATTATGCTCCTGAAAATCTCCACGTACCTTTGCCTCCGACGCTGACCAAAAACAGCTATTATCAATTCTTCTCCATAAATGCAGAGGCTCATTACTGTGCATATCAACAAGGCATTTTTAAACACATGAAGCCATTTTATCATAATTGCAGTTGAATTATTATTAGCAGGGTTGCAGCGTAGACAGTGGCAAATGGAATTATGAATATCCATTAGTTATCTACACAAACTATAGCCTATGTGGAAAGCCAGCTGACGGTGTGATTTAAATAAATGTATACATGCATCAGGAATTCCGCTTTTAATTGTACAGTTCGACCATGATGCGTTTAATTGAAAAATTATCTTTATTGTACACTGTATAGTAAAATACATGTGCCCCATCTAGTTATTCTGTTATATGTTAAAACATATTAATCCCTTGTTTTATTACCAAACTGCACAAAATGCATAATTCAAACTCCAGCCTTGTACCAAATCACTGAGGTTAATTTTTCTCTTGCTGGCAGGAAAACCTGTACAGTAAATTAAATGCTTCCTGTCTAGTTTCTCATTACTGCATCACCCTTTAAAACCTAGTAAGTATCCTAAAGGAGGACTGATCACTTTTCATGGCAGCATCTGCAGTGCCTGATAAGGCAAGTCTAGCTGGTGTTAGTGAGTCAAGACCCTTGACTATCTCCATAAGCCCTGTTGCAGTGGCTGGCTCTTAGATATGGGTCTGGATAAGCTCTGGCCCGCACATCATTGACAGCTTTCGGACAAGGATAACCAAACGGACGAAGAAAAAATCAGTTATGCTACATGTTCTACAGTTCACCACATGGACCTCCCCCTTCATTCAGCTACTTTGTATCCAGCTTTATAATGTGGCGTGCAGTCTCTGGGCACTGCAGCTGTAACATGCCCTCTAGCAGGTGTTATGACAGGACAGTGTAATACAGGATTTTCACTGACCTCAAACACTAGCTTGTTGACAGCATAATTCAAGGTTGTGCACATGAGAGGTCTAGTACAGAATGCCTGGTTGAAATATATATATATATTTTTTAAAAGCCTTGGTTTGTGGATAAGTCAATAACCCAAGTGTTGTAGCTTCCATCCTTCACAGACATCATTGTATCATAAGAGTAGATTTTATTTGGTAAGTAGAATCTAAATTATTTTTAAATTAACTAGAATCAATATTTTTTTAAGGCAACCCAGAGAGAGACAATACTCAGATGATTGAACTGCTACACAATTCTTCTGTAACCATGGCCTTCAGGATACTTACACTCAAGGGACTGTCCAGCTGCTTGTTGATACAAATCTACAGTCAGCAGCAGCTTGAGGTTTATAGGCACGTAAACATGGTAAAGACGACCTGCTAAAGTTCAAATCAAGTATCAGAATGGGCAAAGAAGGTGATTTAAATGACTTTGAATGTGGCGTTGTTGTTGGTGCCAGGCATGACTGTATGTGGGGTTTACGGGGAATAATCCAGGAAAGAGAATATATCCAGTGAGCAGCATTTCTGTGCATGAAAACACCTTGAGGTCAGAGGTCAGAGGATAATAGTTTGATTCCTTTGAGTTGATAGGAAAGCAAGAGTAACTCTGTTTTAGACCAATTGCTTGGTCTAATTGCCATGTTCATCTCTAATGACCACAGTGTACCGATTTTCAGATTCCTGCTTGCAGCAGTATAATGCACAATGTCACAGAGCTTCAGTCATCTCAAACTGGTTCATTAAACATGTGAATGAGTTCACTGTACTTAAATGGACTCCACAGTCACCTGATCACAATCCCAAGGTCATGTGGTGGCATCTGGAGGAGCAGAAGATTTATATCTTGTATGCAGCAAGTGTGCAATGCTATCATGACAAAATGGACCAAAATCTCTGAGTAATGTTTCCAAGTGAAAATGGTTTAATTATCTTTGCACAAAAACTAAAGTAACAAAATTGCTGATTGGAATGACATTTCCTTGTAGAAAGCATGATAATAAAAATTATACTTAAGCTATGCCAGCTCTTTCTGTTTCAGTCACAAGTATCAGAGGCAGACATTGTGTATCAGAAATAAGTACTGCCATGGAATTCTTCTTTAGCTGTGGCCTTCAGGACACACCTGACATTTGAAAAGGTTGAGCTTTATATGACACCTCTGAAAAAGTTGAGAAAAAGACCTGAAAGTCAAATACAGGCTTTTCTTCTTGATTTAAAACCGAAAAACAGATAAATCTTTCTGTCACTTTTGTTTTGTTCCAGTCATGCCAAGTTTTAAGTACACAGCCTTCAGTCTTTATTAGGATGTTGTTTAAAAGAAGTGCAAGAGGGAAGATTTTGTATCTTGGTTAAAACATATGTTTAAGTCAGTGGAGGTAGAAAAGAAATGCTTTTTCTTCATATTGCGACTGTATCAGCTTTAATCACCGAGGTAATGTTTGCTGTTATTTTTGCTGGTATGAACTGAATTTCTCTTAGATGTTTTTTCTTATTTTTTGAAATTGCAGTATTTTTTAAAGTGTATTTCTATTTGGTGTTGCAAAGGCTTGAGTAATAGTCCTATAACCCGCCATAAACAAGTGCATTTAAAGAGATAAAAAATGCACGCTTGATACTGTCTGTTTAGGATGCAATTTTTCCAATAAAATAATGCTGAAGAACGGCTATGCGCAACTGTTTTCATGTGCTGAGCTGTTAGTGAGTGCGTATGTGTGCTAATGAGGAGTTAAATCATGATGCCTTTATCACCATTCTGTGAATTGCCTTAGTGCATGGTAGTTTGGAGCTTTTCTGCTGTCTATTGAGACTCTGGCAGCACATTGTCTGGTGCCATCTCTGCTTTCTATAAGGTCTCCTACTGAAAGCCAGATAAAGCACACACATTCGCACATCTGTTTATTTTTTGAGATGTGCTTTGCTGACAAAATTGCTTGAGCATCTGCTGTAAAGAACAGAGCTAGACTGTAAAAGATTTAACAGATGTTATTAGTGTTTCATCACAAAGGCATTTATGAATATTCATCTGCATATTTTTACAGTTATTAATAAATTATATGAGCAGTCACCAGAAGCATTACTTTCAGTAATTAGGCTAATGTTGAGCATCCGTTTTTTATTTGGCTCTTTGGCCTTATGTTGTTAATGTAAATGTGGATTTAGTGATACTTCTATGAATTCTGGCATAGATGACCATTTGTTTTTGTTCTCCGGTTGCGTAACGAAATAATCACAGTAAGTGGAAGAATATTACTGTGTATCTCTCAGAGTTCCTTTGACGCAAGACAGATAATTAGATCCCAGTAGGGAAAATCTCTTTTAAAGATTTAAGAAATATTTATCTGAAGCAGTGACTGGACAACCGTGCAACACGCGATTAGTGTTGCGTCACGAGTAGCATGTTGAAAAATGAAAATGGTGCATGATATATTGCTACGGTTTTGAAACTGAGAGATATGTTACCTCAAACCATTGTGCAGCTTTGGGCAACAGGCTTTGAGTATGCTTATTGTTTAGTGTGTGTCAGAATTGCACACAATGAATTAGTTTTTTTAAGTGCAGTTCTTGGAGTAACAATGCACCAGTGTTTTCCACAATAAAAGTTTTCCTGGTTTTAGTCTGGGCTTAATGCAGTGCTTTTCTCTTGGAGAAAGGTTTCTGATGTGACCTGTTGCTTTTTATTATATCTAACTGTGCAGTCTTCAGAAAATCCTTTTTTTTTTTCTGGTGAAGCTACACGGAGTTGTGTTACAGCCCCACGGTAAGGCTGTTGAACTATAGCAGAGTTTCACTTCTTGAAGAAAACTGGTCAAAAATAAACTTTGGCTCAAAACAAGCTAACATGTCTGTAGTTATTATATATATATATATATTTCATGGTATACGTATTCAGTCACACATCCAAATCACTGAATTCAGGTTTTCCATTCCACTTCACACATGCAGACTGCTTCTACAAACATTTGTGAAAGACTGGGTCGCTCTCAGGAGCTCAGTGAATTCCAGCGTGGTGCTTAGATATGATGCCACCTGTGCAAGAACACCATTGGTGAAATTTTCTCACTATCAAATATTCCAAAGTCATCTGTTAGTGGTATTATAACAAAGTGGAAGTGGTTGGGAATGACAATAACTCAACCATGAAGTGGTAGGCAAGTGGGATCAATGTATGCTGTGGCACATAGTCTCCAGAGGTCACCAACTTTCTGTAGGGTCAATAGCTACAGACCTCCAAACTTCATGTGGTCTTCAGATCAGTTCAAGTAAAGTGCGTAGAGAGCTTCATGGAGTGGGTTTCCATGGCAGTGACAATCACCAAGCGCAATGCAAAGTGTTCGATGCTTTGGTGTAATGCACGCCTCCACTGGACTCTAGGGCAGTGGAGACGTGTTCTCTGGGGTGATGAATCACACTGCTCCGTCTGGCAATCTGATGGACGACTTTGGTGGTTGCTGGTACTTATGTGACTTTTGTAAAGTTTGGTGGAGGGAGGTGTGGGCTTAATGCTTCACCATACCGAGACATTTTGGACAGTGTTTTGCTCCCAACTTTGCGGGGAACAGTTTGGATATTGCCCCTTCGTGTTCCAACATTACTGTGCACATGTGCACAAATCAAGAATATATAAATGAACACGCTTTTCAGCAGTTGAATATTTCTGTTTTGTAAGTCCTCTATAAATCAATGTCATCCAGGTCATTGTAGTCTAAGGAGCTTGGAAAGAAAAGCATGGTGATGAGAGGTGATGAAAGGTGATAAGAGCTGAAATGTCTTCAAGGAAGACATTTCAAAGTCCTTGGACTTTTAAATCAATCTTGGTAAATATTCTGATAACTCTGAAAGAGTGATGTCATTTATAAGCCATAATCACTGATATTGAAACGAAGAAGGCTTCCAACAGTTAACTAAACATGTAATGAATATACAATTTAAAATGTGAAAGTTTTGTTTTTTCATTTAAATTATTAAAAAGAAGAAACTATTTTGGTTCAGTGATACCACATGTAGTTTGAAGGCTCTGTGTCTTCAAACTGCTAGTTTGAAATGTGGCCTCATTCACTGTATTGTGGCTACATTATATAAAGAAGATAGTGTTGATTTTGAAACAATGACCAAATTGGTGACACAGACATTCAGTCTTGTTCCATGCTAGGACACCAACCACCTCAGCCCACTGCGCTGGTGCAAAGACCATGTGTGTAAATGTAGGATGAATAATAGCGGTTGAGAAAAAGCATATTCCACAAGTACTCATAATGCCATGAAAGAATGCTATCTGGCCAAAGCTGTAATGTTTAAAGATTATTCTAGTAAAGAATAATTTGAAAATACATCACAATAATGGAGTTTTGTTTTTGTTGACATTGTGCTCTAAATACTGATTTAAACCTATTTGGTGTAATCGTTTTTACAGTGCGGCTGGATAGATAAAAACTCTTATAATGAATTGGCTGCTATACTAATGCAAAACAAATTGGCAGAGATTTCTTATGGTATACCAATTTATTCACAAACAAACTGATGTTATTCATAAATGATACATGAAGGCAAGATTATATTGAAAATGTCTTTTGCCCTGAGGATTTGCAATGCATTAGTTGTCAGCCAAACTGATCTTTAAGACCAAATAATGTTGTCCATAGCCATACTGTGAATGTCTGTTTTTTTCTGTCTGTGTAGAGTGATGCAATTATTCATATGGCTCAGTAACGCGTGAAAATGATAACAATCACTGAACCTTTCTTTTGTAGGTCTGGGCTGGAAAATAGTGCGTCACTCTGCATTTTCAATCTCATCAGGAAAGGTTCGAAGTGCTCATTCTGACATGCTAGATAAACATGAAAATGCATGCAAATTTCTGGAGCACTGCTGTTAAACTTAAGACTTTCTGTACACATTTGCTCTGCAGGGATGGATTCTGACCCTCGTGATTCAGTGGGTAAGTCTGAAGCCTCTATAAGAAGTCCTGTTGCTGATCTGATGAAACCAGAGATGAGAATGAGATGAGGGGCAGAACAAGGTTCTTTGATCTCCATCTACTTGAATGAGCAGTGGCGTAAATTGCCGCATCTACTATCAGCAGTGAAAATCAAATGTGATCTACAAAGCAATGGGCCTAGTTGGCTGATGTGCCTTAACCACTGGCAGCATCCAGAAAGATGCTGTTAACATCACTGTAGAGGGAAGACAGATAAGACAGACAGATAAGACAGACTGATGCAGAAATGTGATAGCTGCTTGTTTATGCCTTTGTTTTGATTTGGCCTGTTTTGACTCACAATCTGAATGGTTGTAATGATTGGAAGTTTATCTGATGTGTGTTGATGAGTAGTTAGGATGATTTTAAATTGGACGATTACTGAAGTGATCAGAAATAGACCACCAGTAAGCTCAGGAGCATTCAGTACTGCCATCAGTATCATCTATGTCAATGTTTAATACAATGTTTAAACTGCTCATGAATACATATTCGCTTCTTATAGTGTTGCATAACTTTGTCATGATCATGTTTATATTTGCTGGGCTACAGACTCATTGTACAAGTTAAAATGCTAACACAGCTAACTGTAACAATGCTAAAACAATCAAACACAGCTCATGCTGGTTAGTAGGGGTGCAGCAATACTCTTATTGATATTGAACCGTTCGATACAGTGCTTTCGGTTCGGTACGGATATGTATCGAACAATACAAATTTTTTTATTTATTTTATCAACTTTTCTTCTGACGATGCTGTCTGTGTTGAGCGCTCAGTGGATTTGCGTTCGACTACTCCGCCTAGGCTGCACTGTCGAGTGCAGATCCACTGCGCAAGCTAGCAAGACAGAAGCTAAGCTCGTTGCAACATGGCAACTGCCTCAATGCTACCCGAAACTGAACCTCCCCCACCCTCATTCAGAGGTTTTCATGTGAAGCAAAACATACTGTTATGTTGGATGTGCCACGCAATGCTCAATTGGTGGGAACTAGTGCGTTAGCGCAGTTAGCTTGTTAACGTGTTGACGCCGTCCAGCCCCACACACGGGGCGATCTGTGGTAACTTGTTAACGGAAATTTGCGGCGCTATGGCGTTAATGTCATTTTAACGAGATTAACGCAGCACTAGTGGGAACAGAACCAATATGACTGCACATTTACACCGACATCATCCTAGTGCAAAGACAAGTGGAAGCAGACAAAAACAACAAGCATGCATGATACAAACTTCACCCAAGTCATTTAGACAGCCGTTAGCACATGATTCTCCTTATGGGGACCTGATATGTTTAATATGCTGCTGAGAATATAGCCCAGAAGAAGCGGATAGTATAGCTTTTATTTTGGAAAGAGCCATTTCTCTGTAATAAACTCTCTTTTCCAAAGATGAGTGATTTGTCGATCAGATAGATTTATTTTATTTTATTATTTTGTTGTTTCAGCAACGTTAAATTTAAAAACTGTACTTTTGAGTTAAAATATATATTTATAATTTTAATAAATGACAAATTAAAAAGGCATGAACATTTTTTTGTATCGAAAAAATATTGAACCGTGACACCAAAGTATCGAACCGAACCGAACCGTGAATTTTGTGTATCGTTGCACCCCTACTGGTTAGGACATAGTAGTGAAAAAGCTGGCACACCTGACTCATCCTACAGATGCCATCCTCAGTTCTCCACCCTGGACCATTTCCTGTGTGTCGCTCTCTTCGCACTTTCCTGTCTACTCTTTACTGTGGCTCCCTTAATAATGGGTCAAAAGAAAAACGTAATACACACAGTGCAGTTTAAGCACTGATGCTACTATTGTCTTCTGGCTGTCAACATTCAACAGTTAATGTATGAGATAAATACAGTAATTCAAATACTTTATCTCTCATATTCTTTATTTAGAAGCCTCTACACTATGCATTTTCATATAGGTATGTTGGTTTTTCTGTACAAATCACACTTTGCCAGGTACTAGTAGATCTTTCACACTTCCCCAGGGCAGCTGTGGCTACAACTGTAGCTTGCCTTCACCAGTCTTATGAGTGTGTGAATGTGTGAGTGAATGAATAGTGGTATTGTAAAGTGCTTTGAGGGGTCCCGAAAAGCGCTATATAAATGCAATCCATTATTATTATTATTATTATTATTATTATTATTATTATTATTATTATTACTTAATTATAAATTAACCATTTCAGTAACAATAGTTGACCATTTTGCAGTATTTCTGTTAGTCAAATTTTATTATTAATTAAGGAAGAAAATCAATAAGAGTACCAGTGATTATTAATACCTACCTGATATTGGCACTTGGATGCTTAAAATCCTAACCTAGATATTTACATAAGAGCCACTGCGAGATAGGACTAACAAACATGTAATGTGCTTTAGAGGTCAGCACTTTCGCAGTAGTTTAACTACATTACACTGTCAAACCTTCACCATAAAATGTCACTACACACTTAAAAGATTGTTGGCTGATACACACTAGCCTCGAGCAAACACAGCCACAGACAGATGTATTATTTTCAGAGAAAACAATGATTTTTCCATGAGAAACCCACAACGTGGGCTGCCTAGAGATTTTTTTCCTTCTTTTTTTTGTAAAAGATGTAGCACAATCAATCTCTGCCATCGCCTTTCCCTGATGATGAGATCACTATCCAACTCTCTGAAATTTGGTTTGGGATTTATATCTTCTTCACATCAATAAGATATGTTGCGAGCGCTAAGTAATTATTCAATGCAAACTTTATGATTGTGACGGGGTAATACTCTTTTCCACAGTTATCTTGTGAGTTCAAGGAATCTCTTAAAGATGAAAATCGTGCAGATGAAAGATGAAAATGATGTGCTTTAATATGTTTAGGTGAGACATTGCTGCTAGAAGCTGAATTTAAAAAATGCTCCACATGTAATTGCATAAAAATCTATGGTCCTAGCTAGAAAATGCTTTTTAATACGTCAAGGTTGAGTTGTCTTGGGTTTCTGTCGGATTAAACATAATAGAGCTTTTTAATTAAGCTTTAACTACTGCTGACCTGTTGGTCTTTAAGCATTCAGCGGTACTTTATCTCATCGCTGCAGTTTATCAATGCAAGCAGGCCCTTGATATGGCTGAACTACATTTCAGCAACACATGAACGACGTCTGTGTTCTGCTGGTTGTGGAAACAGTTTCACAGTGTCTGGTCCTGCATTGAAATTCCAGTCCTGTAAAAGACACAAACATGGTGTGGAAAGATAACAAGCTCACTCCTAATCTCCCTAAATGTGTTTGAGGCAGTTGTTTCCTGTAAAATGGGGACAACACACCAAGATCAAAGCGCATTGCTTCATAAATTCTGTCATCTCATTCCACATTCAGAGGGAAATGACCTAGAAGCCATTTTCCGTTTGGAACAGTTAAAAAATATAGAGAGGATATGTTTACATCTTCAGTTTGACTGGAGTCAGTGTCTGACACTGACAGGGCCATAGGTTTCACTTTAGGCTCAGGCTGATGGGATGTCTGCACGAGCCATTTACTGCTAGATCCAGTTAATGGATTACACGGCACAGCATCTGGAATCATTTACAGCAGCAGGAACAAAAGTTGTTTTCAAGAAGTTATCCTTGCCATAAGAAAGGTCAATGGATAAATAAATGTGATGTTAACAGAAGTGGTGCTAAATCGTATCTATCAGAAGATACGGGCCACCAGGAAAAACAAAATTGAGTGTGTTGTTTTCGGTTGGCTGACGCCTTATCTGCAGCCACCACAAATCTTCTATTTGGGAGGAATGTAGCACTCTTCCTATGCCGGTTCTTTCCTCACTGATCAGTGTGAGACTACATATTCCTGTCTGACGGGATATAACATCTTTGATCAAAAAAGACAAGGTACCAAGATGTCTCTGACCCAGTTTCAGCCTTGCATTTACCTCATAATTACTGAACTCTACTGCAGTGAATATCGGAAACTGATAACAGTAAAGTCACCATGGTAAACGTTTAAATTCATACTGTATGTGTTTGGTCACATTATTTAACCCATTAAAATTCTCTTGTTGACTTTTGGTATCTGAAAAGTTAGTCTTTGGAGTCTTTTTCGCTTCCTTTTCTTTGTTTTAAACACAAAAGGAATATCAAAGTATGACTTCATTTGAAAGACTGGATATGCAACAAAGCATCTTTTTAAATAAAGCCTCTGTAATGAGAAAAAGATTTGATTTCACGCTACAAAAATTATTCTGGCATCGACTCATCAAATGCACAACATGTTGCTTTTTCCAAGTCACAAAATTAAATCAGTTCCTGTTTGCATTACATCATTGGTATCCGGAAAGCAAACGGTTGCTTTGCGGTGCTTTGCTTTGTAAAGGCATTACAATGATGGTGACAGTTTCAAAATTCAGGTCATGTCCCAGCAGACAGTATCGGAAATGGGTGACCATATGATCCTGTCTGCACTGATTACCTGCAGCATTGTAAAGTGATTACTTTGGTTAATAAGTTGTGTAAAGAGAACAGTGTGATATGCAGCGGAGTCATTTCTATTCCCCCTGATGGAGAGATCAACACAGCTGTCGGTTTTTACTGCTCTTGTTGCTGCTATCAGTGCCTATTTGCGCCGTGTTTATTAAGCTGTATACTGGTTTGACAGGAGGCAAAAGCCGTGTGTCTGTCTGTGTTTGTAATTGTGTATGTTTGTCCTGTGTGTGTGCGCGCAAGCAGAGTGTAGAATTATGTATGAGTCTTATGTTGAATGCTCGTGGGATTGCAGGATTAAATACGATTGTTGATTACAGATTCGACACTAGGTTTATGGGCAAATATGTGTTTGAAAATCCTGCAATATTTGTGGTCTGGACCGGTCGCCACAACATCTGGGATTGAGCAGGTAAATAAAACTTTACCTGCTCAATCCCAGATGTTAACAAGTATTAGTTTAGAAGAACAATACGGTACAAAGTGAAACACTTGGAGTTTTTAATTGTTATAATTGTTCTATACGGTTTTAATGAGTTACTGTTAATGCAAAGCATCAATAAAACTGCCATTGTCAATAATTACTAACAAGTACTCAAATTCAGTGGTTATTTTACCTCATTAGTGTTACTTGGTTAAAGTTGCATAACTACAGCTGGCTCCCATCTCAACTGGAAAGCTACTAAGGTGTTGAATAACTTTCAATTTCATAATTGTGTATTAAGACAAGACCAAAAGCTAAAACGATTGTGAGAAAAAGAGGCCACAGAAATTAGACTACTTCTAGTTATAATGAACCCTTGACTTGTGGTAATTGTGATATTGTGTGATCTAATTTGCAGGTCTTCTTACTGTGCCATTTTTATTTTTAATTCTCTGTACACAGACTTCCTGCTTGATGACTTTAAAAAGCTGGTGTTCATTGTTGTGTACAGTTCTATTCTCATATATACGTAGTACATACACTACATACTATAATATCCTATTAATAATATCTATCCATACAGCTGTCCATCCATCCTCTCCTGCTTTTCCAAATCTGGGGTCATGGTGTGGTTAGATCCTACCCAGTCTGTCCAGTGATGCCCCAGCTGTCATAGGGATGGTGGCCGGACACCCCCTGGATGGGTTGTTAGTCTATAACATGGGCTAACACAGAGTGACAGACCATTCACACTCACATTCACACCTATGGTAAATTTAGACTCACCATTTGACCTAACATACATGTCTGTATGGGATGACTTTAAGAGGAAACTGGATACTCAGAGTACCTGGAGGGAATCTAAACAAGCTTTTCTGATTTGGAGACATGAGAAATTACCCAGCGGACCAAATGTATTAAGTTTAACCAGCTGTTCTGACAATACACAACCTTAATTTCTCATTAATATTTTTAAACCCCCTGTAGATTTTGACAGTTAACTGTGTCACAAACTGGTCATTTAATTTTTTTATTGGCTTTTAATTTTTTCTTTTTACTTATTTTAGATATTTTATTCTACGTTTCTAGTCAAGGCGTAGGACTGATTTTATGAGGTCATTAAAAACTGTTTTCAGAGATATTTGGTCCTCACAGGACAGCCACACTATGATTAATGACCAAATCAAACATAATATAAATCATTTTAAATTAGCTCAGCCTTTGCAGCAGTGGTCACTTATTCTCCATGCCTTCATGTAAACATCTGCGGTTCACATTAAAGTTTTGCTGTAGCACTGCTGTAACAAAAAAATGTGGTAGTGTTGGTACAATACAGTACAAAGTGAAACACTTGGAGTTTTTAATTGTTATAATTAAAAATGAATGTGTGTGTGAATGGGTGAATGACTGAATGTAGTGTAAAGCGCTTTGGGGTCCTATGGACTAGAAAAGCGCTATACAAATGCAGGCCATTTACCATTTATTTACCATTTACAGTGATGGACCTCAGAGTAGAAGTGTTTGTACTTCACTACTGTATTTAAGCTGAAAAGTCTTTCTATCTTTGCTTTGCTTGAGTATTTATTTTTCTGATCTTTGCTTCCTGGATTTTTTCACAGATACGTTTACTTTCTACTGCTTACTGCACAATTTCAAAACAGCTCATTACGGTGAGTTAAGTTATTATTTCACAACCTTCCAGGCTTCAAACCAATTTGACCTTAAATGGAGAAAACATTGACACATAAAAGACAGTCCTGTTGCTGTATCCAGCTTGTTGACAATGTTAATACGCTGCAGTTGCAGTATCTCAGCATTTAGCTAATGCAACAGAAGAGAAGGAAGTATATAGGGAGTAACATTTTTAAAGTGGCAAGTAATATTAAATCCAATGTTTCTAACAGCTCATCAAATCCCAGCAAACACACAGTTTCTGTGTATTTCCCAAGGCAGGGGGGAAAAGGTGTTATAACTCCACTCAGAGGTGGAGAGAGATGTAAGAAAGATAGGACAGGAGAGATTATTTTTTAAAGGTAAGGAGTGCTCAGTGACATCCAATAAATAGCAGACTTAAAGCTTACATGCAATGTAATGTTAGAGTGTTGTTGTTGTTTTAACATACATTGTATGCATTCGTGAAGTGTTGCCAGGTTTTCTTGGCAGTGCTTCACATTCCTCCCTTTTCCTGAAACATTTTGTTATTCAAATGTTGCATTAAAATATCAGCCAGTTTAGTGCAGCCTTTACAGTTTTGTTAGTTAACCTGTAAAGCTCATTAGTTTGCAGTATTGTAGTCAAATTTACAGTAATGCAGCACGTTGGACTGGTGCAGAGCAGTTGTGCATGTACATGGTCAATGTAACAGTGTAACAGACACAAGTTTAAGCCAATGTACCATTCATCAAATTTCCACCTTTGATACTTTTTGTTTTGTATAACCTAGTCATGATTAAGCTGACCTCAGCCATGATTGCTCATGCAACATCTGCTTGTATTTGTTGAATTCTAAGTCCACAAAGAGCAGCAGCCCAGTTCAGCTGATCACAAATTATCACAGAAAATATTGTGACTTAAAAGCTATTTTTCCCCTTCCTGTACAACTGATCTTAGCTTTGCCACACCTGCACAATCCCGCTCTAACCCCGACTATATTTGTTTTCCTGTTTTGATGTGTTCAAATAGTCTTCAAATACAATAGAAACAGATGAACTTGCAAACAGCAAAATGAACTTGATTTGTACATGTGCACATTCATTAGAATTAGAATTTAGCTTGAGATAAAGTTTAAAATTTGTCTTTATTGATGTTGGTTTTTACTATAATAAAAGAGCGGATTTTATTTTTATACTAGTTTGTGCCTTTTCATCTTTACTTGAGTAAAAGTGAAAGTTACAGGTCATTTTAATCTTTTTAAGCATATGACCCATGATGCTAGGTTAATTCAGTGAAGGAGTTCAGAAAGGTAAAGTAAGGTAGGAAATTATCCTCTTAGTCAAAAACTATAAATCTCTGACAATTTTTAAACTGAACTTATAATTCACATATGAGCAGCTCATGCACTGAATAAAAGCTTAAAGCTTTTCAAGCTGCAGTAAACATGTAAGATAAAAGTGATTCAGAGTATTTGTATTATGTTAATACATTTCCTGTCTATCAAAGATTCAGCTGAAGCAAAAGGAATAGTTTTGACAAGGCCACTTTACTTAACTGTGTGCTCGCCTCCATTAAAATTCATATATGAACATAGCAGTTGCTCTTTGATTAAATCGACATTACAGCATGATTTGATACAGAGAAGCAACAAATTATAAAAGAAACCCAAAGCCTTGATCTTTGCAGTAAGAGGAGCATCTCTGTTATGCTAAGGGGCATTTTGCTGGTTTGCTTGGTCTGGGCCCTTAAGAGCATGCATTTCTATGCTGACGGGAGTGGTCGCTTCTAGAATGACAATGCTCTGATCCATAGGCCATGGGTGTGATTTTTATTTGCTATGACACTTGCAGTCAGATCCAAGTCTAACTGAAAACTTATAGCAGATTTGAATCAACATGTTAGACAGTGCTCCCGGCAATGGTGGAATAAAGTGCATAAAGCGTTTTGTTGCTCTGGTAGAGTTCCAGATGCTTAATGCCAACATCCTGTTTTATCCAACACCTTAGATAATTTGCAAAGGACAAGCACAAAATGGGAACATCTACAACAACTTGTGCTAAAAGTGCAGGTTACCTATGAGCGAAATGGAAAAAGGATGAGATTGATGACGTGACTGGCAGCATATGGTAAGATGTTTAGCTGTCTTTCAACAGATTCAGCAGTTATGTGACAGAATATTAACGGTAATAAAAAGATGGATGCTTTTACTTTAATTTGCCTAAGTGCCCAGTGACACAGGGTTAGAGATTAGTAGGTGATCACTTGACAACAACCAGTCAATAGGGAAAAATGTATATTCCCCGACTTGTCTTAAATGGATGCTGGAGGTTGCTATCAGTCTCTAGGATAAACTGGTATATGATGGTGCACTGAAAGCCTGTGTAATCTGTTTGCTGTTGTTCTCAGCCCAAGTACGACAGACACCAGAAACTGTTCTTGCGGGGCGGCTTTCACTTTATTCACTTTATTTATTCAGGTCTCCTCCCCTGACCGGTTACTGAAATAGGAAAGGCATGATTAGACAACTGTCTCCAGCTGCTGCGACAGCCTCCACTGCACCACCCTCCTCTGCAGCTGAGATGCAGACCACATCCCCCCACATGCTCCTTGCTGTGATTTCCTGTAGTTTGTATGGAAGATGGCAACTTGTCTGCAAATCCTTGTGTATTCTGCAGTGAAACAGAGTCTGTTTCAAGTTACATCTTACTGCAGCCACTAGCATGTTTCAAATAAACAACTTTTGCTTTGAAGCTGAACATTGTCCATCTCTGCTTTGTATTGTGGTTTTTCGAGGTTAACTACTACTTTTACAGTATTTGGTTTGTGTTTGCAGACAAATCACTGTTTTCCATGCAAAGTATGGGAGACAGGGACAATGTGCGACCAACCAAAGCATTTAAAAGGAGACGGTGCAGCACCTGCTTTGAAACTGATATCACTCAGGGACACCCATGAACCTCCACTTCGCCAACCAGTTGAGGAATACACATTTTTCCTTTGTGACTGATGGTTAGCAGGTGACCAGAAGTTACCAGGTAGTCGGAGATGGTATCTTGGCCTGAGGAAACAAAGAAAACCTCAGAGCTAAACTCATTTATACCTGTGCTCACCCTCCACATACATCCTAAAAAATAAATATGCTGCACTTAAACATACATTCAAACACATTTCTGGTCACGAGGTGAACTTGTGACCAATTATGCCGCCAAATCTGAGTAAAACGGAGGTTTTGCATATTTCTTGTGAATGTGCTACATTAAAACAAAGATAAAACAAAGGGAGGCAATATTTTAAAGCAATGAAGTCCCCTGGGAATAATTTCTCCCAGAGAGACTGGTTGCTTTGAACACTTTTTGGTGTTTTTTTCTCCTTTTATTTTGTCGCCCGTATGTAACTGCCTTTGTGCAGCGGAGCATTGAAAGTCCTCATCTATGGGAAATATCCAAAATGGGTGAACTGAGGTGACAGCTAAGCCAGCTTGTTTACCAGACAGATGGAAATGCTGCTTTCTATTTATGCTGGGCATGACACACCAAACCCCTGAAGCAACTCAGAGAGTGGGAGAGGGAGTGGGGAGAGGAAATTGTTTGGCAGTGATTATTCTGTCTTAAGCAGAGGGGTGTAAGCATTAGAACTGTTTCACTGCAGCTGTTCAGGCCTCTCTCATAACTAGGCTGTCCTCAGTTATGAGGGGAAGTCCTGACACAGAGAAGCCCTTCTGACAAATTGAAGGAAATAAATTTGCAGTGGTGGCCACAGAGCTATGACATACTGCATGCAGCAAAACAACTGCCTGGTATATTACCAGTATTTGTGACTTTACTCTGAAGTTCATTCAAGCATCCGTTCAACATATCTTATCTCCAAAACCTCCTTCATCCTTGCCCTGGCTCCCTCCAGGCCACGGATTAGGACTGTTGTGAGTCAGGGAGCTCTTCCAGACCTGTCAGAGTTCTTTCACTAACTGACATCGGGATCCTGCCAAGAAATTCAAGATCTAAGCGGCCAATTTTTAACTGATACACGACACAATGGTAATTGGGCTTGACGGCTCATCGAGAATTAGAGAAAACTTGCCTTGAAATCATGTGTGTGTACAGTGGTTATAAGCCAGTAAAGCATTTGTGACACTTGCCTCGTGGGCAGTAGAGTAATACATGCATACATAATACACACACGAATGTCCTTCAAATGCTCATACTGTCTGTGTGTATGCCCATGGTGAAGTTGGTGAGCATCTGCTTTGCTTTGCTTGAGTGTCCTTGAGCGAAAAAGCCTGACCCTGCAGCAAGGCCTCTGAACTAAATGAGAAATAAGAAAAAAAATCTAGCCATGAAGAAAAAAAATCATATTCATTCATTCATTTCATTCATTTATTTATTCATTTTCAGGCACAACAAATACCTATATTGAACATAAAATACACAAAACAAAAAACAAAAATTGCCTGAAAAAGGAGTGGGACGAAGAAAACTTATTAAATCCCACCCCTATACTCACTCATCAACAAAAAAAACAATAAACTTCCCGCAGCTACGCCCATCATTGCATACAGACCCATCAACAGCCCCGGGCAGATACAAGCATCTAAGCGGCAGCTCGCAACCAACAATTAGAGCCTTCATAACTGAATACAGAATATATAAATTATAAATTGCATTACCACAGGTAACAGGCAGTAATAACTACAAGTAACAAACACACATACATATACATACATATATATCTACACACACATGTACATATATGTACATACATACGCACACTTTATTTATTTTTTTTTATTTTGGAATCCATACCAGCAATGGTAAGAGAACAGAAATTACAGAGCACACTAAAAAACCATCATTGAGTATACTGTGACCAGACCAACTGTTTGTAGAGAAATTTAAATCTATGAATATTTTTGCATTGTTTCAGTTGTAAACTCAGACTGTTCCAGATTTTCACACCACATACAGACACACAAAAGCCTTTACGGGTTGTTCGAGTTCTGGGTAATTTGAATTCTCCAAAGCCTCTCACATTATAAACCTTTTCTCGAATTTCAAATCTAGTTTGTAAATTTGCCGGTAAAAGTTTAGTAAAAGCTTTATACAAAATTATGGATGTATTGTAATTAACCAGATCCTGGAATTTAAGTAACTTTGCCTGAAGAAAGAATTTGTGAGTATGATCTAGATAACCAGCCTTGTGAATAATACGCAGTGCTCGTTTCTGTACTGTGACTAATGGATTAGTTGTATTTTTATATGTATTTCCCCACACTTCCACACAATATGTAAGATATGGAAGAACCAGGGTACAGTACAGAGTACGAAGTGCATCTTTATCAAGGAATTGTTTCACTTTGTTCAAAACTGCGAGGCTTCTGGAAATTTTGGTTTTTATGTGTCTGACGTGGGGTTTCCATGAAATTTTGTTATCAATTATAACTCCCAAAAATTTGTTTTCACTCACATTATCAATTGGTACACCTTCAATGATAATTGGTAATTCTATATTATATTTTAAATTACCAAAAAACATTGCTTTAGTTTTATTTATATTTAATGATAATTTATTTATGTCCATCCATTTTTTTATTAATTGTAGCTCCCTGTTTACAGTCATTACAAGATCAGTATAATCATCGCTACTGAAAAATATGTTGGTGTCATCTGCGAACAGTATGAGTTTAAGTACTTGAGAAACATCAAAAATATCATTTATGTATACATTGAAAAGTTTTGGTCCCAACACTGACCCTTGGGGAACACCACATGTAATACCAAGTTTCTCTGAATGGTAATGCCCTATGCTAACATATTGTTCCCGACCTGTTAGGTAACTTTTTAACCAGTTACCAGCTTTCCCTCGAATACCATATCTTTCCAATTTATCCAGTAAAATTGAGTGATTGATTGTGTCGAAGGCCTTTTTGAGGTCAACAAAAATACCAACTGCATATTTATTTTTGTCCAGTGCATCAGTAATTTCTTCTACTGCCTCAATTATCGCCATTGAAGTGGTTCTTTGCGTTCTGAAACCATACTGACCAACATTTATTATTTGATGTTTTTCAAGGAATTTTTCTAATCTTGAATTAAAAAGTTTTTCTAGAATTTTTGAGAATTGAGGCAGTAGAGAAATAGGCCTATAATTGGTAAAACTGTGTTTGTCATTACTTTTATATAGTGGTATTACTTTCGCAATTTTCATTTTTTTTGGAAAACAACCGGACTGAAATGATAAATTACAGATATATGTTAAGGGACTAGCAATATTCAGAATAACCTGTTTAACTACAGACATATTTATGTCATGATAATCCATTGAAGACTTACTTTTACATTTTAATGTGATATTTATTACTTCTTGCTCATTTGTAGCTGAGAGGAACAGTGAAAAGGGATTTGATTTTATATTGCTGATATTTTCATTTTTATGACACGGGATGTCCGCTGCTAGTTCAGGGCCAACATTTATGAAGAATTTATTGAACCTATCGACAATATTACTCATGTTGTGATTTTCACCATTTGCATCAGTAAAATATTCAGGATATGATGTTCCAGAAGATCCTTGTTTAATTAAGTTGTTTAACACATCCCAAGTTCCTTTTATATTGTTTTTATTTTCATATAATCTTCTTCTATAATAAAGTTGTTTGCTCGTTCTTATAATATCAGTAAATTTATTTCTATATGCTTTATATCTTTGTTCCACTTCTTTTGTTTTTACTTTGATAAACTGTTTATACAGATTGTTTTTCTTTTTGCAAGCATTAATAATTCCTTTTGTGAGCCAAGGACTTTTTATCTTTTTTTTCTTTGTCATGTGTTCGTTTACAGGACAATGTTTGTTGTACCACATAGTAAAAATATCTAGAAAATTATCATAAGCCTTGTCCACATCTGACTCTTCATACACCGAACTCCAATCTTGTTGTGCTAAATCGAAATTGAAGGCATGAATTGCTTCTTCATTTATTGTTCGCTTTGCTATCATGATCTTGGTATCTATTTTTTTTAAATCACAGTCACACAAAGTAAAAACTGGTAAGTGGTCAGTTATATCACAGACAAGCAGACCACTATTAATTTGGAAATCCATGACATTAGTAAAAATGTTGTCAATAATAGTGGCGCTATGTGATGTTATTCTGCTTGGCTTTGTTATTGTTGGATATAGTGATAAGCTGTACATTGTGTCAGTAAAGTCATCAATGGCTTTTAACCTTGTTGGATTTAGCAAATCAATGTTAAAATCACCACAGATAAATAGTAATTTTTGGTTCACCGAAGCAAACGTTTTTTCTATCCATTCATTAAAAGTGTCAATACTTGAACTGGGTGTCCGATATATACAACTTATTATAACATTTCTCTTTTTTTCATTCATAATCTCAATAGTCAAACATTCCAAAATTCCATCAATAGCCATAGACATAGTTGTTACAACATTATATTTTATAGAGTTATGAACATATATAGCAACCCCGCCGCCCGCCTTATTTAATCTATTCATGTATTTTAAATCATATCCATTCAAACAAAAATCTATTCCTTTATCGACATTGAACCAAGTTTCAGTGATGGCTATAACACTAAAGGGGCGAGAAAATTGTTGCAAATAGTCCTTAATGAAATCAAAATTAGAGTACATACTTCTGCTGTTAAAGTGAATTAATGAGAGCTTCCCGTCTAGGTTAATTTCTTTTTCATATTGTTCCTGAGTGAAATAATTACAATTTTTAACAAAAGAAGAGAGAAAGTTACTTTCAGAATCTATTTCTGGATCTATTATATTATGCTCCATATTTTGCAGTCCTTATTATCTGAGATGCAATAGTTATGCTCTCGTAGCCTAAGTGACCTTTGTTGTGTAGAACTGAGTTATTCACTTAGAAAAAGGTGAAGGGACCCTGGGTGACACAACTGAAAATGTACAGACTTATTGTAGCTCAACCTACAGGAAAAGCTGAACAGAAATTGCTGTTATTGGTAAGCTTCATTTGATTGAATATTGGAATTTGTTTCCTATCAATAAAGTGGTGCAGCATTATTATCTGCAAGCGGACAAATTATTATATGTGTTTGTTCTGGAGGTGGATGGGAGTTGCTTCTGTGTGGAGAGTTTGTCCTTCAGCTTCGAGTGAAAGGGTAGTGAGGAAACTAGTGTCTGTATGCTGTAGTGATTCATAGTGATAGTTCATGGAACCTGACAGCGTAGTGCTGCCTCCACACAGGTACAAAAAAATTGTAATTGTATAAAATTTTGAAAAACCAAATTGTAAAAGAGGGGTATTGATGAGGAGGTGGCAGTGATGGCGGATCTCTTTTCCTGTGGAAAATAAATCCACTTTAGGGGATTTGACACAGGAAAAAAAAGATTCTGAGATTTGAAGACAGATAAAAGAACCGAAAATGAATTCAACATGTCAGAGTTGAACACATGAAACCAAATCCTCCTTTTCAAAAACGAGCAGATGCTGTACTGTGAATGCTCTGACCTTATTCCTCCTTTGTGAACAGTATTTTGTTGTATTAAGTGTTTTACTGCTAGCAGTGGCTGTGCTGACCCTTACCCGTCAGCTGTAGCCATTCATATTGCGGTCTTGTGTTCTAGTGTCAAGTCGCATTTTAAAATGTTATTTTGTGTGATTCTTAAGATCACATGCAGATGGCTATGCTTTTGTCACTTTTCTATGCCTACCTGTGAAAAAACACCTCACATTTTCACCATTATAAAAATAGATAAATGCATACTGACTGGCTCAGAGGTTATGTGCCTACTTTACTTTCTGTGGAAGTTTGCTCCACAACCAATCAATTAGTTGAAGAGTGCAAATGATTTCAGGTGAGATTTTCTGTGTTTGATAAAAAAAAACTGTAATGTCATGTGACCGCCTGGATGTTTAAACAAGAAAACTCATGCTTATTAGACCAAAACATATGATAACATATGGAAAGACAGTCATGGTCAGCCATAGAAAGAACTGACATATCTGTTTTTGGCACTTTGACTAAGTTTGTGCTGCATCACCTGTAATGTATTGAAGAGAGTTACAAAATATATATAAATACCCATAAGTGAATACCCAGAGAACATAAGCAGAGGGTTAGAATGTTTAACTGCTTTTACCAATCAATCAACAATAATAGCATCTTCCTATAGAGCAAACACACATGAATTAGCCTATTGTGCAAAGTGTCTTAGATGGCAAATTTAATAATGTAGGCAATATTTTTCTGTCTTTCGGAACAGACACACATCCAGATGTGCAGCTGCTCAGTGATCTAGAACACTGCTATCAGAGAGCCGCAGGCTTTGTAAGACATTGGGCTGTCTAGCCAAAAAAGCTAACCAAAACAACATCATTATAGTATTTAGCATCATTATAGGAATGTAACCTTTTCAGGTCTGCAATGGAAAAGTAATCTTGTTTCTGTAAATTACGGGCCACCGTGAGCTGCATTAGTCACCTATTGTTTTTATATCTTTGTCTCAAACAAAACAGTCAGTCATCACCGAGCCACAAATTTGTCTCTTATACACCGGCAATGGGAACTCATTGTAGAGAATAAAGCAAGAGACTCCTCAATTTAAAAGCTATTTGCCGTTCTCATTCTCAGGCAGAATAAACGAGTAAACATGAATATGCTATGTGCAATTCACTGATATGACATTACATAATTTCTAAGTGCTAAAATTTTCAAATGGTTACATCACATTACCATTTGCAGCGGTCTCTGTATGATTGTGGGAAACCAATGTGTATTGCTTAAAATCACTTTTGCACAGGCAGCAAACTGAACACAAAACTGAACTTGGTGTCATAAGCTTTACCATGTGAAGAACTAGACAGTGACGATTACCAGCGAGAGGAACGATAGAACATGCATGCAAAGCATCGCTGAAAAATGTAAAAGTTTAATGTTTTTGTTATTTTGAAATAAGTTGGTGTCTCCAGCATTCTTAGAAGATACAGCACTGAATTTACAAAATTACATAGGCATCATTATCCTACATCTTTATATCTTCAGAATTTCCTTAATTCTTCATGCTATAGATTTAACAAAGTGCCGGGACATTCCTCATACGGTATGTGTGATACTATCATATTGATATGCAAGCATCACACATTTGCTCCAGAGCATTTTGAGTTCTGGTGGAATCCATTTGAGTAGTGAACTCAGCATAATGTTCAAGAAGCCAGTCTGAGATGATTTGAGCTTTGAGATGATTAACCATTATCATGGATGACATTAGAAGATGGGTAAACAGTGGTCATAAAGGGATGGACAACAATATTCAGGCTAGGGCAACTAGGGAGCTCAAAGCATGGTAAGAAAACATCCCCCACGCTTTTACATCACCACCTACAGCCTGAACCATTAATACATAGCGGGATCAAGCCATGCTTGTGTGTTGTTTATGATACATTGTGACCATTTCATCCGAATGTTGCAGCGCAAATTAAGACTCATGAAATCAGGGAACGTTTTTCCAATTTTCTGCTGTCCAGCTTTGATTAGCTTGTGTGAATCAAAGTTGTTTCTGCTCTTAGCTGACAGGTCTGGCACCTGGTGTGGTATTCTGCTGCTGTAGGTTCAATATGTTGAGTTTTCAGATATATGCTCTTCTGCATATATATTTTGGTTTTAACAACTGGTTATACTCAAGATAACCACTTGAAGCCATGCTTCTCTGTTCTCTGGCATCAACAAGGCATTTTCACCTGTCACCCACCAGATATTTTCTCTTTTTCAGACCACCCTGTACACCCCAGAGATGGTTGTGGAAAATTCTAATAGATCAGCAGTTTCTGAAACAGTCAGGCCAGTAGGTCTGGCACCAATGCTACATTCAGTGTCACTTAAATCACATTTCTTCTGGCTCGGTTTGAACTTCAGTGGGTCATCTTGACTTCCATTCATGCCTAAATGCACTGAGTTGTTGCTATGTCACTGCCTGATTAGATATTTGCATTAATGAGCACTTGAACAGATGCACCAAATAAAATGTTCAGTGAGTTTACACAGAAAATAAGCACATTTCTTTCACATTTCAGAAGTTCAAACCAAACATCTGCCATATCCTCATCATAAATGACAAAATGTACTTATTTGGGATAAATTTACGTATTATCCCTTTTTCTGACTTGGGCTGCAGTTGACTGACAAGGGAAGTTCAGAGATAGCCCAAACTGACCCCCCACCCACCCCACTCCCAGATAACCAATTTTTCCTAATCAGTTCAGGCCAACATTTGCTTTAGTGAAGTTAAAAAAGCAACGAGTGAAGCAGGACTCAAGAGTAAGCAGCACTCTCACAGGACATCCTTATCATCTATTCTTTCATTTGTCCAAGTCGAATTTTGAGACCCTGAAATTCAGGGGATTAATGTCTGCTGTGATAACAGACAGGATGTGCCATGGGAATTGGAGCTGCAATCCACAGGACTGCTGGACCATGACGGCCTTGCAAAGTATTTCATTTATATTTTAGGGATGACATAAAAAGAAATAACTAAATCAAATGAGTGATAAATGAAAGGATGAGGATAATAATAAAGAGCACATTAAGTTTAACTTCAAATGCTGACAGTGTAGGTAAAGTAAAAATTGGAATTGCAGGCAGAGGTAAAACTTTAAACTCTTTGCAAGAGCTGAGGCACTTGATTCATCAAAGAGGGGGTCAGGCTGCCCTCATCACCGCCAGGTGGGTTTCATTAAGTTGTCATCCACAACAGCCGGGAGTGTGCTGTTTGTGTGTTGGTGGCTCGCCTGAGTGCTCAAATTTTTGACATGGGCTAACTGGGTTCAGTGCAGCATGCAGTGAAAATGTAGCTGACATGGTTGGATGTTCTGTTGCCACATGCTTATCTCCAAGTTTAGTGAAAAATTTACAATTATATTACTTATGCAAAACACTTTCCAGAAACACACACACACACTCCTTAAATGAAAATTCTGTAATTTTTATACTGAAATACAGTAGAATATGTGTTTCAAATTTAAAGAAAAAAAGTCTCTTACTCTGTATATTTGCATTTAGTTACCGCTCACCTATTTTATGTAGGTTTCCGTCATGGTGCCAACACACTTCCTGTCCTTCAACCCACGAACATGAGAGTATCTTGCAATGTCTGGAACTGCAATACTAGCAATGGATCCTTTGGGTCCTGTGCTTTGTGGGTTATGGCTTTGGTTTATCCAGCTTATTCTTGCTCATCCTGCAGATATTCAGTTCGATTGGGATCTGGGGAGTTTGGAGGCCAGATAAATTCCTTAGGCCGTCATTGTGATTGTCAAGCCATTCTGAGCTGCTTTTGCAGTATGGGGAGCAAGTGTCAAAGTAAAAGCCAGGACCCAAGGTTTTAGAGTAAAACATTGCACTGTAACTAGATAATCAGTGTCATTCACTTCTCCTGCCATGGCTTTAATATTGTGGCTGAGTGGTGTTCGTGTGTATGCACTTGAAAATCCAATGGCAATGCAAAAGCCAACACATGTCACTCAAGGTTCCTCAAACTGTGTGGTTGATACCAGAGAGACTTTCACAATAAAGCAAAGATTTGAATGACTTGATGGGATTATTTTTAAATGTAGCTTCAATTTTAATTGTTAGAATTTCATTTACCTTGAACATGCTTTCATTTAATTGTGATTTTAACTGGAATTCTGTGCACATCATTGTGGGTGAAAATATCCTCAGTTTATCCAGGAATATATATCAGTAATAGATGCCCAATGCTCTAAAGATCTCATGTTTGCAAGTTACCCACAATAGCATTACATATCAGTTTGAATTAGCTCATGAATTGTCTCTACAATGGAGATAATAATTTAAAGTAAAAATCAATTCCAAACACAGCTGCACTGATGCCTTGTTGATGTCAGTGATGACTATCTGACCTTTTCATGCAATTTACAAAAATCAGTGGAAGCCTACACTCATCAAAAAAAAAAAAAAATAGAAAAAAAAAGAAACACAAGTTTTATCTTGTAAAACACATTTTCCATCTCTGCTTTAAAACCGTTTCTCAGTACATAATTTTACTTTCTTAGAAAACCTAAATAACTTTGCTCAAGTTGATTGGTTTCAGCGACTGGCAGGATTGGTAATTCATTTACCAAAGACAAATGAACTTACTTGTACACCTCAGAATTGGTTCAGTTTATTGCATTCTCAAAGCATTGGTCTCAGAACACAAAAAAACAGTCTGCACAACATTGTCATTAGTGTAACATACTGTGACTAACTAAAGTTGACTGAAGCATGCTGGATGCTGACAGGCGTGTCTGGGATATTGCTTTATCCTCGTGTCTTCATGAGAGTACCATCTCTGATCTGACTGGTCTTGGTGGAACTGATCACTGGACAGTAGAGGTGCTCCGACCTGTACTTATCCCACTGTTGCAACAGCACCCCACCCATGGCTGTTTTAGTAGGACAACCCCCACCAACACACTGCCAGAGTAGCGCAGGCCTGAATCAGAATCATATCCAGACACTTTCTTGACCAGTATTTAGTCCTAGTACATCTGTTATGCTGGTACATCATAATTAGCCACAGCTGATGACCACTCACAAATGCAGCCTGCACCCATCCAGCAATGGAGAGAAATTCCTCACCAACAGATCTGGACACTTATGCAGTCCATGTGGACACAGATGACTTCTTGCATCATGTCCATGTCAAGGCCATACCTCATTTTAAATGTCTGTGCGTACATATGTTACAGTGTTTGTCTAGGAAATCTAGTTAAATTAGACAAACTCGTGTTTTTATTGTCTAAGTATAAATGTTAAGTAATGGCTTGCATAGAACTAAGTAATGTTTTGTGGTTTAAGAGTAGTAACAATACATAAAATCTGTTTCCAGTGTGGATGAAAGGATTTCCTACAGTGTTTATACTGTATATAGAGATGTGCTTCTACTGAAACAGACTATATCTGCTCATGTTGTAACAAGAATCAATACCGTTATAGGATAAAACATTAACCTCCAGGGCAAAACACTACTTGATACACACTTGTAAATGAGTTTGACTCTTGTTTGTGATGTAATCTACCAACAAAAATATGCTACAGAATGTAGCTCGATTTCTGCTGGAAACCCTAGTGAGTGTACCACCTAACTCTTAAAAAAAATTAACAGCTAAAAAATAGTGATAAAGTCTGTGCTCCTAATCTTGAATCCTTCTCTGAATATTAACTTCATATTTGGCAGACAGGAGAAAGCGATGCACACAAAGAAAAGCAAACAGTCAGCATTGAAAATACAGATTTTGTGGCTCAGAGACACTGCTAATGGAAATTTCATGCTGCCATTGGACCCTTAACAGAAGATGAATATATTCGTGGCTGTGGTGTTGTGTAATAAATGAATGGTAAGGTGATGATTGAAGCAATTAGTGCCATTTAATTTAATTGTCCACAAATTCCTATTTAATTGCCTTGATCATGCATATCAATCCACTGCGTCTAAGAAAAGGAATATGCTTACAAACTGTGAATGTCACTTGAGCCTTGTATAAATTGATGATGATATTGCAGTGCAGTTTCTACATTAAATATTAATGAACTATTTCTTTTTGCAGGATAAACCCATAGTACAAAGGGATGCCTGAATTTAGACAGTATGGATAAATATCTTTTACACAATAACATAGATAATATTGTCCTATGAGCAAAGAAAACACACCTTCCCTTTTATTTATTTTTTTTCAGTTTTCTCTCATTTTTGCATATAGTGCAAGTGCAGTTATTAAAAGCTAATATGCGTGCTTTATATACCCAAGTTTGTGTATGCCATGCTATACTTGCACAAGAAATACTGCACAGTTCATTAGGGAGCATTTGGCAAGGGGCTACTGGCTTATTTCTAGGATCCACAGAGGCTATATTTGTGACAACACCACAGTGACATCATTTGATAAACTAAACCGCATCATTATAACAACTCTGTGCTCAGACTTGCTTTGTTTATGGGTTCTCCACTGTGACACACAGAAATAATGAAGACAGTGTTGCAGCAACGCATTGAGGTTTGTCCGCACTAATCACACTGCCAAGACTGCTTATTACTTGCACAATAATCAATGTGACACCTTCAGTGGAAGTACATAAAGAATAGAAATTTGCACCATCTATGAAGGAGTCTTACCCGTAACACACTCACCGACCTATTGATAAGACAGGAGAGGGGTTATATTTGTCAAGACTTATAATTACATTTTTAAGCAGCAGTAAATCAGGTGTGCCTATGTTTGTGGTTGCAGCCACCTATTGGAAAGAGATCAGGATGAAATATTGGTGCTGCTGCTCTGGGCTCAGAAGATGCTTGTTTCAGCATGTTGTGCATGTCACCCTTCCTTCCACAGTTCGAATCAATGCTGCCTTGACAAATCTCAGCAATAGTGGGAATGATATTTTCAAGCATTTCAAGGGCTTCTGCTCTTGCTGGTCCTCATAGTGACCCATCTCAGCTCACATTTCCAACCATTTCACACCGTATGACACATATAATCCACTCTGTATTCACAGACTAACTCGAGGGTGTCTGTAGGGCCTGCTATACTCCAGTTATATGATTTGCACATACAGTATGCATTAATAATCTATACAGTTCTATATTATATTATGTTTACTGGTGCCAGTGTGTGCCCACATGACTGACATGGCTTTACCAACTCATCCTACTCTGTACCCATGACTACTTCTGTAAGGCTATTTTTGTCTTCACGTCCTTTATTCTCGATCACAGTTGGATAACTTTAGCTAAAACCTTTGCTAGATGTATATTATAATCTGCAAATATTTCATTTTAAAATGACCAATTAACCTAACCCCACTAACTGAAGGTCTTTTGGACTGTGAGAGGACACCCATAGAGAACCCACGCAAAAAATGGGGAGAACATGCAAACTCCACATCAAACAACCTTCTTGCTGTGGGGCAACAGTGCTAATCACCGTGGCACTGTGCTGCCAATGCAAATGTAAAACCAGAAAAAATTAAATCAATTAAATAGAAACTTAAATAGGAAAACAAAAAAATAATTAAAACGCAAAATATTCATTAGGAAAGTGCTCTTCATTTTCAGAAATATGAAGAGCACTTTTAATCTGTCATGTCATATTAAAAGTTGGGAAGCGTCATGGGCAGATGTTGTTGCCAGTCTTTGAAAAGATTTCCACATTGCTCCTGGGGAAACAGTTAATGAGATAGCATGAGTTTATTTTACCCACTTAAATAAACCAAACAAAACAAGAAAACGAGATTCAAAATAGGAATGTGGATCATGTAAAGCTGTTATCAAGTCTATAAGAACAGAAGTTCTGTTTCATAATGACACAATGCTACTCACGACTTAGATATCATTCCACTTGTCATACGTCGAGGACTGAAGGGTACCCTATTAGATTATTCCCATCAGAAAAGCATGGTTACATTATTAGTAACATTTATTTTACCCAGAAGAAAACCTTTACATTCTAACTATCTAATGAAGTTTTTCAAAATTATAATACATTAAAATGTTTAGGAACATAATGCAGAAGTGAAGACCACATGTGTTATAAGCTGTTAACTGACTGGTGACCTAAAAGTAGGTTATCAACCATAATGCTTATGGTTTACATACAGCATAGCTTCAGCTCACTATACTGAACTGAAGGCTCATTCAAGGTCAATTAAATACTTATTGTGATCTAAACAGTTACAGCTGGCATGAATGTTACCACAGCTCGTTTTATCACACAAACAAAAATAGATTTTTATCAACCTGTCCTAGGTGAAATTTCAAGTGCTCTTGTAGGCCCCCTGCTGGTGTGGGGCCCCAAGCAGCTGCTTATGCCTCAGGAAAAAATTGTCTATGTAAATTGGTATTTGACTAGTAAGACAACAGCAAGATAGCAACCAAACATCTAATAGCGTTATTAGAAAAATATACATACATAATGGTGGCAAATGTAGCTAGTAGTATTTTGCAAGAGAAAAAAAATTGCACCCAAGTGTAGTCATTGTCATTTGGGCAGTGTAAAGAAAATGCATCTGCATTTACCTAGCCTTTTGTGTGGGATATTTTTTACATGTCCTGGATTAACTTGAGCTGTTTAAAAAGCCCACAAAGCCCCAAATATGGCTGCACGTCTCTTCACATTCAGTGTATTTTGACAGATACTGCAGACTTTTCACTGCTCACTCTTTGCACATGAATGCACCTGAAGTGCAAGCGTATAAGTGAATATTACAAACCCTCTGACCCATGATGATCAGCCAGCCATGTGAACCAGTTTTGATGTTCAAATCTTTCCTTTATTGTTCCTTTCTCTTTTTTCATTTGTAGTGTTTGCCTCCCTATGTAATATCTAGCACATGCTAACCTTTGACACGAGAAGACCTTGGGCACTGGATAAACCTTTTCATAAGGGACCTACAGTAAGAAAGTGTTGCTACTACAGCACAGTAGGAGATGTAACACACAGGGATATATGAGTTGACAAAGGAAGCAGATAGGGAAAACTTGAAACTAATAGGGTGAAAGTCAGTGAATAATGATCAGTGTGTGTGTGCGTGTGTGCGTGTGTGTGTGTGTGTGTTTGCAGGTCAGATACAGAACAAGAAGAGGCTGGAGAGATGAAAAAAATCAATGCCTCTCTCTGACTTCATTTTTTGTTCATTTTTTCCCCGTTGCCTTTTCACAGAATTGCAGTGCATATGTTTACACACAAAGTTGAGTTTCAATTGAATCTAACTGAAGCGCATGTAACAAATGACATGTTTCATATCCTCAATTATCTGCCAGAATTACTGACAGAAACACTACAATAATATTCATTTGCAGATTGCTGAATTAATGCTCTCGGCTTGAGATTGACAGATTGAGTTGCATGTTTTTATTTCTCTAATTACAGTATAAATGCAAGAAAGCACAGACTGAACGAGGTGACATATGTAAGGTTTTGTGCAAAGCGGATTTTAATCTTTTTAAAATCAAACTTCAAAGCAGATGCAAACATTTATTATGAGACTTTGAATGACTTGTGATTGACAGGTAAGATTCATTCATCCGGCTGTGAATGAGGATGATTTTTTTTTTCCTTTTTCCTTTTTCTTTTCATCGAGCAGTAACCAGAACATAATATATATATATGCCCCAGAACACGCACAATTTCAACAAGTGTAGAGGAAATACAGATAGAGAGGAAAGAAATGCTTTGCAGATGATTTCCACTTGTTTGTTTGGTTAGGCCCAAGTCAAAGGGTTAACAACACTGTTATATTATATTTTGCAAAATATCCTCATAGTCATCAAATATTAGTGGCCAGATGAAAAAAAAAAAACATTGTTCACATTCATTTCTTAGACAATTACCTTCCTTAGTCTTTTTTCCACTCGTGGACATGGGACCTCTGGGGATGTTCTGCGGTTCATTGTTAGTATAAAAATGTTTTTTCACTACAGGTTGTTAAACATAGTAATAAAAATAACAGCAAAGAGCAGTTCAATTTCACTCAATGTGAAATCAAGATGCTTATCGGATAGGTGAAGAAAGAAGGAAGCAAGGGAGGTTTTCACCCTATGTACATTTAGAATAATGTGTCCTGATCCGGGGCTTTGGATTCAGGGTTTTATTACTGTTTGAAATTTAGGAATTGTGTTTATTCTTTGGGTTTTGATTTCTATTCTTTATTCAGGCTTATTATTATATTCTCTGTTAGTAGTTATAGAGCTTATTTGTTCCTCACTGTTACCTCTGTGTGGTCCTTTAGAGTTATTCATCCTGTGACGTTCTTCCCTCTTCATCCCTGTTTCACATGTTGTCTTTTTATTTTATGTTTTATTTTGGTAGTTATTTTGTCTCCTGTGTTTTAGTTTTAGTTACTTCCCTTGTGGGGCTGCTCTTATTAGTTTCACTTGTGCTTCATTTCCCCAGCTGTGTCTTATTCCCATGATTAGCCTGTCTATGTATGTGTATTTTAACTCTATTTCGACTGTCTCTCTTGTGTTATTTGTCAGATTGTCTGATGCTTCCCTGCTGTGTTTCTTGTGTGAACTCTCTTGTTTTTAGGTTGTGTTCTTTTGGTGGGGGGGAGCTTTATTGTAAAGCCATCAGCTATACAATAAAGCTCATCTTTTGTTCAACTCTGTCCTCTCGTCGTCCTTTGGCTCTACTCTCAAAACTTGATACAATGGATCCTGTCTGACACTTTTAAAAAAAGGGTATAGTATAGTAAAAAATTACATTTAGTGTTTAGATGGAAAATTGCACACATTTGCACAGGTTTGTGTACACTGAAGAAACAGCAACATAACAATATTAAAGCTCTGTGAAACAGATGGCTTTATCATATTCTTTCTTATTTTTCATTTCTACTTCACTCTAATAAGGTTGTTTTGCTAGCCAATAAAACATGTTCAGTGAAAGATAAGCGTGATTGTGTGAATGCATCATCTATATGCCGGTTTGAAATGTTAAACCCAGGCTCTATGCGAGAGCCTAATCTTGGTCATCTTTGCTGTATTTTTAAAAAGATAAATTAGATTGCAGTTACACTATAACCATTTTTAAGAGCAGAGACCTTTCCCAGAAGAAGAACAGATGTAGCACATAAAAAAAAAAAAAACCCTGTGCAGACGATTTTTTGCAGCGCAGTGACTGGTCAGAGGTGGTAAAGATTAGTTAATAGATGAATATCATGACCTGAATGCAGGGCAGTGCAGGGAGGGGATGAAAATAAAAGCCTAAACCTGACAGCTAAGCTATAGTTTCCTCTTGAAAGTGATGGTGCAGCTGCACGCAAATGAAAACACCAAGGCTGCCAACCACACTCTTAAACTTTCAAGGTGATACCTGATCCTTTGTATCAGCAGGAAACTGTTGCCAAGGGAACAGAATTACTTGACTGTTGATAAAGAATGTCAGGCAATCAAGAGGGAGCTGGAGGCGCTGAAGCACACTCTGATAGGGCAGCGGCACCTCCACCTCTTCTCTGAACGAGGATTTCGGAAACCTGACAATCCATCAGCTTTTCTACAGATGCTGGTCAGATTCACTGTGATCAGCACTGTACCACTGTTGCAGCCTAAATGTCTGTACCTGAGCACGGCCGCTGCAGCACAAGCAATGTAAAGCAAATGCATTCATAATGATAGTCATTACCTGACAAAAATAGACCTGGGAAGGTCACCTGCAAGGCAGAGCCAGTTTTAGAGAGTAGTGCAGCTAACAAATGTCACTATGCTGTTCTCAGAAGACTTGGGCTGGATAGTCAGTTAAACCAGACATCTATAGGCTGACATTTTACCCTTTTTACAGTGTAGTTGATGATGCAGTTTCAGGGGAGTCTGTCAAATCTGCACGCACAAGCCTCTTGTCTTTACGTAACACGTCTAATTTAATGCTACTTGTTTCAAGTGGAAACCATCGTGTCCAACCAGTGCTCAAGTGCGTGTAATCGAGCTGAGAAATATTTTTCCAAGCTTATATATATTTTTACTTCCCCGGTATACTGCACTCCGGGGGCTCGATGCATAAACAATGCATAAGCACAAAAACCATGCTTACGCTATGTCCCACATATCACTTGGTATTTCTAAAAGTACATCTTATGCTAAGGTTAAAACCTTCTGTAAACACGGTCTTTTACACCTGCTGCCGAATATGTAAGGTAGAAACCAACAGATGTAACCTTTTACTGTTACTTGTACACAGTAATTTGTGAAATGTCAACCGATAGCTTATATTTCAAATGTGTTTCTTTTGGTTTTTGTTTCTGTTTTTAATTCGTACTTTGTAAACTCTGCTTTAATATTTTAACCAGATCCCTGGGTAATCAGAGAGTTTTGCCTCAAGACATGGAGCATCACCAAATGAGTTTCCTCCCTTGAAATGGTCTGCTGGGCCTTTACTGCAGCCACCCGCAGTTGTTGCTTGTTTATTGGTGTTCCTGTTTTCCTTCAGTAACTAAAAGAACATGCTCTATTGAGTTGAGATCAGGTGAGTGACTTGGCCATTGAAGAGTAACCCATTTCTTTGACTTGAGAAACTCTTGGATCGCTTTGGGTCATTATCCATTTGCTCTGTGAAGTGCTGTCTCATCAGTTTTGCAACATTTAAATGCATCTGTGCAGAAAGCATAGCCCTGCAGTCTTCAGCATTCATCATGCTGCATCTATCAGCAGTCACACCATCAATAAACACCAGTGACCCAGTTCTATTAGCAGCCATACATGACCATGCCATAACAGTGTATTTGACAGATGATGTAGTATGCTTTGGATCACACTCTGTTCCTTTCCCCCTTCTTTTATCTTCGCATCATTCTGGTAGAAGTTGATTTTAGTTTCTGTCCAAAGACTTTTTTCTAGAAAGTTTATGGTCATAAAATAAACAATATTGATGAAGTTGGATAAATGCATCGTGTTACTATTTAGTAGGGTCACCACTGAATCTGTTATCAGTTATGGTATCACTACATGGGTTTGCAACTGCTCTGTCAGGCTAAGATCCCAAGTTCAAAATTTGATTAAACGGCAAGACAGATAGTTGGGATGGTCCGCTCCAGGAGATATTTGAGGGGTCAGTGATAAAACCGGGTCTGAAAATTACTAAGGGAAAAAATCTCCTACTTTCTAATAAGTCAGTGCCCTCAAGAAAATTTACAGAGTATCAAACTGTAATTTTAATAGGTATCAATTTTATTTGGTGAAATTCTAAATGAGTGTTTTTATGTATGTGTTATTTTATATGATGTTTCCCTCTATTGTTCAAGATAAATCTCTCCCAACAGAGACCTCCCAAGGGAGGAAACCAATGTATTTTCATCACTGCAACATCCTTAGTAAATATAGTGTTTTAAGCTTTGAGAATTTAAATCTCAATCTTGATGTGTGACTTATTTCTGAAATTGTTCATAACATTGTAACCCCATTTCCCATCAAAGTTTTTTTTCAGCTCGGCACAGAAAACACAATCAAAGCTTTGAGATCAGCAGCTTGAGGGGACTGTAGCATTCTTACAAGGAACTCCACTTTCTCTCAATCCGCCTTTTCTTTAAAAGCTATCAGGGAATGTCAACATTATGTTTTCAATTCTCTTGGTTCCTTTAGATTTAGATATTGTTTTAATGTTTTTATTAATATTTATGTGCAATAGTAACAGATGTTTGCGATTTGGATACTGTGTTAGGGCTTTTAAAATAATTTAGCTGGTGTGTTTGGCCTGTTATTATTAACTGCATTTGTATTAGTTGAATTTGTTTGTTGATGATGTGTTTTTATGTATTTCTAACTGTTATTTGACCTGCCCAGGAACTGTGGATAAAAATTAGCGAGCAGCTAAATCTGGTACAATTCATTTTATGATTCAGGCATTTTAACGTTTCCTTTACAAAAATAGGTAAAATGAAATGAAAAGGCTCTTTTCCATCTTCTCGGGTTTTCTAATTGGGTCTTCCTGTTCTTATGTGCAACCAGTGGTTTGCACCTTGCTGTTAAACTTTGGTAAACCCATTTCCTACTTTGTAGATGTTGTGAATGTGTTTCTTTTATTTATTTTCTTTTTGTATTCTTCTTTTTTTTAAACATAGAAATAATTCACTCATTAAGCATTTTAGTTGACTTCTGTGGTTTTCCAGGCCTTGTGGTGTTTCTGAGCTGGTTGGTTTTGTTGGTTTTGGCCAATCTCAAAGGATTTTCTTTACTATTTTCTATAGTAGATTTATTTATTTATTTATTTATTTATTTATTTATTTATTTAGTGTAATTATGCCCCATTCACTTACACTGGCATCTCTTTTGACTTCATACTGAGAGTTCCAGTAAAATGGTTCTAAATATAAGTTCAACACTTAGAAACAACTTCATATCTTTTATCTGGTTAGTTTGTCGTGGAATAACAAGCTAACAAAACTCACCTGGCCATGAAACTGCTTGTAAATCAATTGTCTGAGCAGGAATTATAATCAGAGGTTCAAAACTAACAGTTTTAAGAATAGTCCTGTTAGAAACTAGAATTAAAACAGATTTTTTTTCTTCTTCTTCTTCTTCTTCTTATCATTATTATTGGGGGGGTTTTGAGTACAGAGACAATTTAACAAACTTTGCATCATTGTCCATAAACTTATGGAACTAACTGTAAACTGTTAAATCATCTGTTTGTTTGTTTGTTTTTTAGTTATGGTGATAATTGAGAACTGATGAAAGGTCAAATAAAAAAAATCAGTCTGAACTATGTAAGGTGCTGTGCTCTACATTTTCATCAATGAACCTGTCATATGAGATACATTATTTAGCTTTCAGTATCTTTTATTAAACTCTGATTTGCATAGAGAGTAGACACATTGCATTGCCAGTTTTGTCTCTTCAGTCCTGTAAAAATCTGTATTCTTCTTAACAAGATGACGAAAGCTTTTCACTCCAGAGGTTCAGGAAGTATCAACATCCAGTTTCAGTCACAGATCAACCTCTGAAGAGTATCAATTTTTTTTTTTAAAACAGCGTGTACGTGGGATTTCATCAACTATTTTAAATTATGAGAAATGATACATTTATTATGTCTCAAAAGATACTTTCAGATTTATGAAAATGCTAAAGAGGTCCACTTATTACAGATAAATTGGATTTATTGCCATAACCGAGTAACTGAAATGTACCGATCTGAAAAAGACCCTCCTTTTTTTTTCTTTGAGTGTTTTTTTCTAAAGTCTGAAAAGTGATGGGAGCAGACAGTGTTTGAGCGCTAACTGCATACTCATCTGAATCATGTTCAGTTCATAAAACTCCAAGCTGCAAATTGGAAGTAATTATGCTCCACTTACCACAGAATCACCTCTCTGAAGACTCTTACAAGCTAAAATGTTTGAATAACATCTGAAGACATTTTATTTCCATTTTGTTGATATAATTTAAAAAAAACCTAAATGATAACGTTATACTCAGTGAATGCTCTGGAAACAACCCTGCTTTCTCCTGCAGTCCTTGGATAACATGAAAGCAACAGTTTAGGCAATACTGGAAACTGGGAAAAAAGAACAGGGAATTCATTGACAGTATGATGCAGTGCCATATTTCTAAGATTCTTGGCAGTACTGTTACAGAAATATCTGTGTCTAAGAGAAAACGCTGCCAATTTACCACCAGTTCAGAAACTGCCAAATTAATAACCTTGACTATCTCACAGTTTCTCAGATTTGGATTCATGCAGAGCTTAGTTGGGATAATCTAAATGAGGTGTATAACTTTTGTTACAACACAGGTATTAAATGACTGAAACTAACATATTGTCTCATGTGTATTTTGGGATTTTTGATTTTATGTATCTGTTGCCATATTTGGGTTAAAAAATTGCTATTATTAACATGCAAAGCCTGCCTTGTGGGAATAAATGAACATAAGGGACACTGTTAGAGTACACACTTAATAGCTAAAAGTGCGCACACACCTTCCTTTGAACATCTCTTTCTGAAACTCTGGGTAATAACATGGCCCTACAGCAGCCTTCACTCCTCTGGGACTGCTTTCCACTACATTGCCGAGATTTGCTCTCATCCAGACACAAAAGAATATATGAAGTCAGCCACAGATGTCTGTAATTGGGGCAGGGATAGCTCAGTAGGTAAAGTGGTCGCCCCATGATCGGAAGGTCGGCGGTTCGAATCCACTTAACGGCTACCCTGAGGTACCCCTGAGCAAGGTACCGTCCCTACACACTGCTCCCCGGGCGCCTGCTTAGTGGGCTGCCCACTGCTTCACTGAGTGAATGGGTCAAATGCAGAGAAAAACAAGTAATTTCCCCATGGGGATCAATAAAGTATCCATTTATTATTATTATAAGGCCTTGCTCAAAGTTGGTGTTTCAGTTAAAGGAAACATTTTTAATGTCACATTTCTTCCAGAAGGTCATGAAGGGGGTTGGGGACACGGTGTAGCTCCTCCACATTAAACTTGGAATGGGAGCTTTACAAATCTTTGTGTACAGGGTATTATGACGAAACTGAAAATGGCCTGATTTCCTAACCACAAAAAGTTATAAACACACTATGGAAAAGAGTGATTGAAGACTGTGGCACAATCAAAATTGCTGTGACTGTCTGCAATGAACTTGTGATCTTGCTGTCTTTGAAATGGTTGCTGGGGAACAGTTACCATCAAAGCAATGATAAAAACAAGACAGAGTCAGTCTGCTATCAGTCTGTGAGTTTGCAGTTGAATGGGTTTAAGTTGGGGAAAAGAACACCAATGTATTTACGATAAATCAGAAAAACAATCGCAAATCTGTTTTTGTCTAAATACACAGAACTTCCCAGTAGAGATTTACATCAACCTCTTGTCTTCTTTTTCTTTATTTCTGACAAGATTACCACATTCAAATAGCACATAAATTTGTACACATAGTTCATCGATAAGAGATGAAAAGTTGGAACATTACTCATGACAAACATTGGATTTGCAGATGTCCATCTTGGATGTCTAAGGAAAACTCTTAATGCATCCTGAAAAGCCACCTGCATTTTTTCTTTATGGCTTTACTCTAATTAACCCACAAATGAGCTGTATAAAAAGAGGTCCAATAGGCTTGAAAATGGGCCACTTTAACTCTTTTATGCTGACATATTCACTTGCATGTACAACTTACAGCACTGTTGCTTCATTTCATCATCATCATCACAAATATAGATAACTTCTTAACATATGACCTGAGTATTTCACCACATTCAATACTTTGTCTGCTAAAAAAGATGGAAAATGTAGCTTCTGGTCCTCCTTAGTTGTATCAATCACAATAGCACTCTCTTTAGGTAACGTGTAGTTGCTACATAATGGTGATTTAACAGCAGCATGGGTGAAACCTTGGTTACCTTGGTTTTAAATAACCAGAATACAATCAGTTGGCAACCAGTTACTTACTGACAAGATATGCTCATTGGCACAGACTTGGATTAATTACAATGTGTTGGCAACCTGTGTACATTTATAAAATAGATGGCACGAATTTGCAAACCTTCACTCATGAGAGCAGTTAATCCAGGTCAGAGCGTAGGGACCTCCTTCCTTAGTTGCAAGTAGGATTTCTCAGAAAAGCCTAAACCCAAATCCCAAACAACATCCTAAGACCAACTATACACATTTGACCATATCATGAAATACTAGTTACCAAAACATGAAAAAAGTCCTAGGAAGTGTACATTTTCTTAGATTAGCTTTTATTTTTCTAAATGCATATATAACTTGATCACACCGGAAGAATGTTGTTCAGCTGCAGCGTTGTTGATACACTATTTGTTTTTAAATCCACATTAAGCATTTAAATAAGAAGATATTTTTACCCACATCTTGGCCTTTGTTTAGGTTCCTTGGCTGTTATTTACTTCCTAACAAAGATTCATGTGTAGGCAGATGAAGTATTAATTTTATGTCATCTTGCCCTACTAGAGGTGTCCCATTTTGTTTATTTGCCTACTGCCAGTTGCGGGTGCTATCATTCGTTTGTTTGACTGCTGAATTAAATATAGCTCCACAAATGTTGCCGATTACAAGTCAGAATAATGCAGGAAGCATTTTTTTTCTGTTTCAGTTAATGTTATTACAGATTAAGCACTTAGTTTGAAAAGCTGTCTTTTTCTGTCAGGGTTAGTCACCCCCAGTTATATCTTATACCCAAACACTGGTTATAACCGTTGCTATTTATTTCCATAATTAATTTTCATTTTTCCCCTCCAGGGGTTTTACATAAAACTTAAATGTTTCCTCTCATATTAATTTAGAGGAATACCTGTCAAAGTGACTGGCTCCTGCTGTATGTTAACCTGGCAGAGCTGCTTGGCATTGTCACTTGATTGCGCTGCAGCAAGCGCTTTTCAGCTGCGAATGTCAGAGTGAAACAGAAAATTGAATGTTAAAAAAGTGTTCATGCTTTCTAAATTACATTGCAAGATATTTTCAGCGAGTGTTACAATAATATAGTGCAGAATTGACAAGCTTCCCACAGATTCTAAGTTAAGCTAAATCTCTCAAAGGGCCATATCAATTTTGCTGAACAAAGAGTGATATTTTTCTCACCAACTCATTCAAAAGAGGCAAATCAAGCATATTTTTCAAAACTATTCTTTTAACACCAATCCTGAAGCATTATGTTGTTTTTCCTGTTTTTAAGCTGATGCTGTGCCAGTGCATGAATGTTCTCGGTTTCATCTGCTGTCGTACGCTGGAGCACTGTGAGTACAGGTTAGTCGGTGGCTAAATGAGATAGCAATTCAGAAATTGTACTGAATTTGACATTGTTTCATTCATGTTGGCCATCGCCAATGAGCGAATGGAAAAATCAGTTAATGCGAGGGGTTGAGAATGATGAGTAGTCTGAATCGAACACAGGCGATTTACGCCCTACCTGCCCTTCCAATGACTCTAATCTTGGCTGCTCTCCAGTAACTGGTCCTAATCACTCACTAACTCTGAAGCGCTCTGGTGCGTTCAGTTCTGCTTGAAGTTGAAGTGGCTGCTGCCAAGAGTCTTCCACACATCCAAGACAGCCTGAGCAACTTGGTTAGCAAAAAGGATGAGTAACTGTTGCAGAATCAAGGAAAAAGTTGCTGGATCCAGACAAGATCACACAACTGAATTTCTCAAACTAAACCAAATGCGACACATTAGGGTAACTTGTACAAATGTTCTTAGTTCATCATATACCTGATGTAATATTAATTAGATTCAATTTCAACATCAGAATAAGTTGTAGTTTTTCCAAGGTTAGAGCTCAAACACCTCTTCACTCACTCTGCACTACAGATACTTTACAGGCATATTTTTTTAACACTCTCTATCTGCAGTTTCCCCTTCAGAATTTCTCATTTCAGCCACCGAGCTCTCTCTTTTGTCACTTGAAGTAAACACCTTTCATGCCAGCAATATTCCATGCATGATAAAAGCTCAAAAAGAATCCCTAAGCTCGTCAAGATAACACACGGAATTGATGATAGCCCTGCATGAGTCAGACCTTGAGCCAATAATTTTGCTGTGTGGAGCGCTCTCTCTGCAGATCTCAGGTCTGGGAGTATCATCAGTGGCCTCGCGGCACAGAGAGAACAAAGTACGATACTGTGTAGTTTTACTGTGAAGTAAAAGCTAACGTGCTTCAGATGACTTTCTCATTAATTAAACTGTGCTTGACGCTCAGGCAAATTAATGATATATGTTGGGTAAATTCATTCAAGGCCCTTAAAGCAATACTGTGATAAGACTTTAAAATGTTCAGTTCAAAGAGGATCTTGTTTAAAACAGCTAGTATAGAGTTTATAATGTGTAAAACAAGCAGAATTTACCCAACGCCTTGTCCAAACCAATCTACTTGAAACTGCAAAAACATAATCAAGACCTTGCCCAGGTCCAGACCTTTAAATCTGCTGATTTTTTAAGAGACTTTTCTGTGCAGCGAGTGCAGCGGGAGGACTGACAATTAGTCAGTCAACTGGGATATTTTAAGTGACCAGTGTTTGTTTGTTTTTCTCGCCCATGAGGCATAGCTGCTAAATAGAGGAAAACGCTAAACTGTTTTACTTCACTCAACTCTTCGTTTTAAACCCTGGCAAGACCAGTTTGTTGGAATGAGTATGCATCAACGCTGACGTAAAATCAGTGGAAATTTAGGCACATACACTAGTCTCCAGTGATTGGTTCGCACGCAGGGACTTTTTAGACTGATATGTGCAGTCTTGTTATCAAGCTACCAAAAGGTCTTCAAATTAAAAAAAAGAAAGAAAGAAGAAGAAGTTGTTAACGCATGCACTCCTGAACAAGAACCATTTTCTGACTTGTCGTTCCCATTTAGAGGATGACATTATTTATGAAATGCTTTTAAAGTCGTACAAATCACTGATATGAAGAAGCCGAACTACTTTCTAATCAAAAAGTTAAGATATGCATCGTGTTTGGGACTCTGTGTCCGATATCGTTCGCATGCTGTTGTTTCATCAATATCTCCTGTGCTCCAAATGAATATGATTTGTGATTCCCAGAGGGTTTTGACATATGAGCAGAAACATTATTAAAAATAATGGACATTTTTAAGCAGCTGTGCTGGTACAACCACCCACATATAAACACTAAGGACACAGCACTTCATGGACTAGAATAATAACACTCCACACTGTGATCATATTTCCCACAGAAGCTTGGCAGCATATATACGTGACATATATCAGATCACATGTAGCTTTTAGGGTTTTTTTTTTCCCTATCAATGCATTTGTGAACATTTTAAACATTTCTAACGCTGTCATGGTGCATAAAGAGATTTCAGTCTCTCAACCATCATTGCCAGAGTTATTTGCTCAAAAGAGTCCCATTGCAGTTACGCAGTTATACCAAGACAGGATTAAACACCAACTGATCTTCCCCCTCATGCTTTAGACTGACTCCATTACCAATGAATGTATACAATAAAGGCACTAACAAGCATGAGTCGTGGTTTTTATTCACTCTTTGTTCTACAGAGCTACAGTTTGGCTAATATTTATTTTCTTTTTTTTTCTGAATGCAGCCCAACATGACATGTGTAGCCAGTAACTTAAACTCACCTTCTGTGTAAAACCTTGCTATTTGTGCCTGTACTTTATTTGACATTTTTTTCTTTTATTTAATTAAAATTAAAATTGAATTTTAATATCACTTATGCACTTCATTTTTGGTATTTGGATTGAGACACCAGTGTCTGCGTGTGCTTTCTCTTGCATAAGGAGCATTTTGAAAGAACATTTTGTGCATCATAAAGATGTCATTGCTAAACACACAATGAGAAAGATCAGCTCATTAAAATGGATCGCAGCCTGTCTATATTTTATCCAGTAACGCTGTCACATTTTTCTCAATGCATATTAATGTAGAACAGACATATTTACAACCAGACTGACATACAGATTTATTTTTTTTTTGAAACAAGGTTATTTTTCTGGCCTTAGTTTGATCTCATGATCCTCTCATAGAGATTGTTTTGAGCTCTGATGATATTGGTCAGGGGGAAAACAGCCTTAGTAGCTTGATCCACAGCAGGGGCTGCATAACACTAGGCACTGAATATTGAATGATCAGCCACTGGGGAAATTAATGGGGTATCACAGCAAACGGGCTCTATCACAAGTCTGGTTAAAATGACAGTGGCAGGAAGGAGGAAGAAAAAGTGCTTTGGGGGTGAAAACGCTGAGCATACTTAGTGTTATCTATTGAAGTTGCAGTGCTGTGGGTGCCCAAGGCTCGACCCCACCCCTCTGTCTCTCTCTCTTTCCCTCTCACTTACTCTCACTCTCTCTTCCTGTTTACATACTTGATTCCTCTGTAGAAAGAGCAACAACAGCTGTTTAACCTGAAGCATTATTGTCCAACTGAGGGGTTTATGGATAAAGGTGGAACAAAGAGAGTTGCTTCACTCACAACGTTCAATATTCCAATATAAAATGACAAGTATGGAGCCCGAACAGCTGCTCTCAAACTTACATTTTGCATAAGTTGTAAGATACCAAACAAAAGCATGCCCTGTGAGGAAGAAGAGTGAGTTTGAAAGGAATAATATTAAAAAGAGTTTGTGCGCTCAGGGATTTTTGGCTTTTTAAGCCTTCATTTGATCGGACAGGGAAGAGGGGGAAGAGAGAGTGAATGACATAAGTGTCCTGAAGTGACCTCAAACTCAGAGCTTTACAGTAAAGACTTGAGCTTTCAGTACAAGGGGCACATGCTCTATCAAGTGAACTGCATAGGTGTCCCGTTGAGAGTTTTGGTGTCTCCTTATTAGACTGCTGTTCTAGATAATGTATATCCTCCATAACTAAAAATAATTTTTGTGTTAGCTCGAAAACAAAACAAACAAAACGCTCAGTAATAAAATCAAATAAAACATCTCAATATAGTAAAACCGCTAAAACACAGTCAATAACAAAATAAAAAAGCTCCAAGTTGAGCAAATAGAGCAGAGTTTGTTTGATGCAGAAGTCTATAAAGCCAAGAGTTCTCTGTCAGATAGAGGTGCGAAGTTGTAAAGCATAACTGCTGTAGGCAGGAGAGATTTCTTGTAGCAGTCCTTGTGACAGCAACACTGGATCAGTCTGTCAGACAAAGTGTTTTGCTTCCTGTCTAGGAGGGAGTGGAGAGGGTGTTTAGAATTATCCATAATGGACAACAGTATGTTCGGTATCCTCCCCTGTACCGCAGCTTCAAAGGTGTATGCTTTGCAGCCAATTACAGAGCCAGCCCTCTCGATTACTTTATTCCATCTGTGATGCTGCTCCCCCAGCAGACTCCCACAACAGACTAGTAAAATATTTTCAACATCCTACTGCACAAGTATCCCAGCTTCCTCGGGGAAAAAAGCCTGCTCATCTCCTTCTGACATCCTCAGTATTGGTCTTCCAGTTCACTATGTTTTTTCAGTGTGGGTGCCCAGGTACTTGCACTTCTGCTTGATGCTCAGAATACAAAAGAGTGGTGTAGCAATCGTATTCCTTCCTTGTGAAATCGCCACCATCTCCCTGGCCTTTGTCACATTCAGCAACAGATTCACTGATCTGTTGATCCGTTTTCTTCCTCCAGTCCATCACTTATACATCCAGTGAATGCATAGTCATCAGACAACTTTATTGGATTCCAGCTTTACTGGAAGTCTGAGGTATTCAGGAGATGGTGGACGTTTCTGCTCTAATTACTTGTTTCTTTCTCAGTGGCCAGAGTAAGTTCTTTCATCCAAAAGGAAGTGTCTCTTTCACCTAAGGTCCAAGTAGGGTTATCAGTGGACTTTAGTTCTTCAGATCAATTCGGTTTTACTTATATGGTACTAAATCACAACAGTCACCTCGAAGTGCTTTATAAAGACACTTGTAAAGACACTACAATATTAGACAGAAAACCCAACTATCAGACGACCCCTATAAGCAAGCACTTGGCAACAGTGGGAAGGAAAAACTCCATTTTAGAAAAAGAAACCTCCAGCAAAACTAGCCACAGGCAGGCAGGGGCAGGCATCTGGCGCGGTGAGGGGAAACAGAAAACAGATAACACAAAAAGTACAGTTTAATAATGATTAATGATTAGATGCAGAGTGGTGTATGAACACGTAGTGAGAAAAAAGAGGTACGTAAGAAGAAAAGGTCGACGCATTATAGGAAGCTCCAAGCAGCCTAGTCTATTGCAACTTAACTAGGAGAGGGTTCAGTGCTGGGGGATTCCCATGATGCACTGAGTATTTCCTTTTCCGTCACCTTTCTCACTCAGCATGTGTTATAGACCTCTCTGCTGAATCGCACGTGTAATTAGTCTCCGTCTCTCTTCCACAGCATGTCTTCCTTCTCTCACCCCAACCAGTCGCAGCAGATGGCTGCGCCTCCCTGAGTCAGGTTCTGCAGGAGGTTTATTCCTGTTAAAAGGGAGTTTTTCCTTCCCACTGTCGCCAAAGTGCTTGCTCATACAGGGTCATATGATTGTTGTTGTTTTTTTTCTGTGTGTATTAATGTAGGGTCTACCTTACAATATAAAGCAGCTTGAGGTGACTGTTGTTGTGATTTGGGGCTATACAAATAAAATGGAATTGAACTGAATTAAATCCCATACTGGATTTAACATGAAGCCAACAAATAGAAGCTAATATGGGAGAAATGTAGTATCCCACTTTTCTAAAGTCTTGCTGTCACCAGTGGCCGTGAAGAAAGTGGGAAAGCCTGTCATTATGGGTCAGGTTAAATTGTGACCTGTATTACCGCCTACACTACATGTAACACAGAAAACTGTGAGTCACCACTTTGTCACAAGATATGCGGATGTTGATGGAATACGATTGAAACCACCAAGAAGGAAGGGAAAATACTGTGAAACTACTGTGTGAAGCTGAGGGAAAGTGGCAACGAACATGTGATATATAAGGAAACGTGACTCAAAAGAGAGCTGCATCAAAGATCACAGCAGCTGAAATAACAGTTAATATTAGTTTTAACAGTTATGGGAATAAGAAGAATATTGCTTGGGACCATAACAATAAACTTTGGTTTCTCTTGATGCCCTTTGTATTTATGTAGCGAGGGAGTTGGAGAAAGGTTTCTTGAAAATAAAAAGACTTGTCTTTTACCTGCTAAATGCCAAACTTGTAACCTCTACAGCTTATTTTTAAGTTGGATATACAATGTCTCTGCAGGAGTAACATATCCCCAACTGTCCCACACAACAACCTACTCTTTGCTGCACATTTTGAATGTGATTACTTTAGGTTCAAAGTGGGGGCAGCTTCTCAATAGCCAAATTGGCCTGGCTTCTTGGGAAGATGAACCATGCAGGACATCTTCCACGGCAGCATTATCTAATTCAAGCTTAAGTTCTAAAGGTGACTCCAGGTAGCAGACAGCTGGCTGGCACCAGTCCCCCAAACCCCAGGGGCTGATACTGCCAAAGTCTAAAGCCTTAGTGGAGTCTCTCCAACATCTCCTAACCTGGATGGTCAGGTGGGGAAGAATGCTTTTCAAAGGGTCAGGTCCTCACGGTTTGCCACAGGGGACTGAGGGGAGAAGGGCAAAATCATTACAGTGGAGGTGGAGGAGTCCTGGGCACTAATGGAATCTTGCATAGTCCCAGATTTACCCCCAGTAGAGACAAGAAACTGTGTATTTACAACTCTATTGCTCTATTGAGGCTATAGAAAACATGTGAGGAGAAATGAGTAAAGAGCCTAAAGGCAAATATTGTAGCTTATCTGTCAGTAGGGGAAAAACATACTAGAGCCAAGTCAAATGAGCTCAGTAATAAAATCCTACAGTATAAATTCTAGGCTGCCAGAGAGGTGAGCAGTGCATTTAGATGCAAAATCTTGGTTGCAAAATCTTCATAGTAGTGGGCATTTTGTGTCCTTGAAAGTACACAAAGAATCAAAAATACTGACTCTGTTTTCTGTGCATTGTTGAAGGCACTTCGAATTCAACACAAAAGTAAGTGAATTTTAGCTCTTAATATTCTGCAGTACTGAATCTCGTCCATCCAGTGTAAGGAAGCAGGTAACCTGAGACTTAATCACTGGAGGCTCTGCAGTGATTTGTTGAAAAAACATCAAAGAGAAAGTGATGTGAAGGTGAGTCAGATAGTTCAGCCTTTACAAGGTGTTACAAAAAAGTTGTTGATGGCATAGTTACATCGGGGGGGGGGGGGGGGGGTTTCTAACAAAGAAGCTACTTGCTGTCTTGCAATTGCTGACAGGCCCACAGAGACAAAGTAAGCAAGTGGTGAAAGTGATGGAGGTTTTTTTTGTGTCCGGTGGGTCTTCACTGTAAACAACAACACCTTCTTGACATGTCACAATGCACTACTGTCTTGTTTCCTAGCATCAACACATGTCAACTCTTAGAAAAAGAGAGAAAATATTTGCTCTCCAGACCCTATCTTACTATTTAGTTGGACAGCCTGTTAGTGTGGTGTGATGGGAGTCAAATATCACAGCCCTCGTTTTGCTTGCACTGAATGATAGAATGCAGTGTGAGTGTAGGTAGCATATGCCAAAACATGACGACAGTCGCCTCAAAGGGCTTTATATTGTAAGTTAAAGACCCTAAAAGAATATAATGAAAACCCCAACAATTAGATGACCCTATGTGAGCAAGCACTTGATAACAGTGTAAAGGAAAAAACACCCTTTTAACAGGAAGAAACCTCAGGTAGAACCAGGTTCAGGGAGGGGCAGCCATTTGCCAGCCGGGGCTGAGGGGAGGAAGATAGGATAAAAGACACACTGTGGAAGAGAGCCAGATATTACTAATAACTAATGATTAAATGCAAAGTGGTGTGCAAACACAAAGACAGTGAAAAACTGTGAATGAAGAAGAAAAGCATCATGAGAAGCTTCCAGCAGTCTAGGCCTATTGCAGCATAACTAAGGGAGGATTCAGAGTAACCTGATCCAAGCTTAACTATATGCTTTATCAAAAGTTTTAATCCTTATCTCAAAGGTAGAGAGGGTGTCTGTCTCCTGAATCCTAACTAATCCTAACTTAATCAAATATCCAGCTTGAAAAAAATAATTATCTGCTTTTATAACCAGAGCGTAAAAGCACAAGGAACCCAAGTGGCTTCCGTAGATGACACATTGCTCATCAATAAACTGCTCAATATAATACAGTGTTGCACCATTGAACACAAGTAATGCATAAATCACAGCCTTACCTGGGGGTTGACTCGCCCTCCGCCCCGGAGCGTTCCCCTGTGATTCAGGCAGCTTTGACATTCACCTGCCTGTCTTCATGGGAAAAGAAACAGACCAGTAGCTTTAACCTTTTCTCAACCACTGATTTAGCCTGCCTGTCTGTACCGATAACGCACTCTATCAGAGCTGGCCTGAGAAGAGGAGATGAGTGTTGCTCTGAGGCGCCGTTATGCTCAGGTAGGGCCTTTAGTCACTGCCACCCATCTTCCGTGTGTTAGCCAGCATCCTCTTTTTATCTTAACCTTGGTAGCCTCTATTCCATACGCCCACTGAACCCCAACACTTGTCTATTCTACAGCACAAAACCACAGTGTGGAGCCTTGAAACTCACTTACATGAAATCACACAATGGCAACCTCCAGAGCCATCTAGTCAGATGTCCTTTCACAAAACTCAATTCATTTCAGCTGCGGGGAGATTTCAATGTGATTAGATGCTGGTATTTTGATGAGATTACTTCTTGATTTAGAGAAGAAATGCTTGAATGCTTCAGACATACACTAGACTTTACATTGATGGCAACTATAACTCTAGCAACAATGACACAATGCTTATGACTAATTTCTTGGTAAGTCCTGTCTGCGGTTCAGCACAGTAATAGGTGCTTTATATTACAGACCTTGATGTACTCTGCAACTTGTCAGCAGCGCTTACAGCACCTTACAGACTTTGTGATTATATCTTTTAAAACCTAATTAAGATGTCAGACATTATTAAAATTCTCAGACAATGTGCACATTTCCAAAATGGCACCGAATGTCACTTGGATAAAGAAAACACATTAAGTGAACTTGTGATGGCTTTGCAGGTTTCGTCAGGCTGAGTGTCAGAATATGACTTTTAAGGATTTTCAATTACCAGTTCAAACTTGAGTGACATTAAATCTTTATCCCACTCCACATTTTCATGTAAAACATCCAACATAAATATTCATTCAATCCATGTGGCATCTGTGATTCCCTTTGAGTTTGCTAGTTTGCAAATTAAGTGTATGAGCACATATTTGTGGAATATTGTGTCTATGCAGAGCTTTCTGTCAAAGTTCCTGATGACTGGGACTTTTACATAATAGTCATAACCTAAGGTTATTTGTGGCTCTGAGTTGTGTATTCAGCACAAAAGGGTGTTCACCTGGAGTTTTTTCCACATTATTTCCCACTGACAGATGCTCACCGAATCTGTGCTGAGTGATTATGTTTGTCAGGATGACGGTCTGTTTGCTGAGCACCGGAGAGTGAGATTGGGAAGTGAGAATAGCCACCTAAGATAGACAGCTGCAGCGCTGTGTTGATTGCCTCTTCCTCTTGTGTGATTTAAAATGGACTTTTTTTCAGGTTAAAAGAGTCTCTGCCTACCAGGCTCTAGCCTGAGCCCTTCATCTCCATGCCAAAGCACTATGACCGCACTCTCTCATCCTCTGACTGAAGGGTCACGATGGGGCAGAAAAGCAGTATTTTTTTTCACTGTGGTTCAGATGAAGAAAACAACACAGTGATTGTGTATGTGTGCGCAATCAGACTGTGTTGCCCTTGCTGTTGAAGTAATAAATTGTCTCCCTTGTAATCAGCCTCTCTTTGCCTGCTGTTCTCATCAAAATTCTTTGAATGTTCTGTTGCCATGGCACCTTGAAAAATCTGCTGCTAAGATTTTTTTTTGTCTTCCTGAGATAGCAATTCTCATTTTTCTCGCTGCTTACCTCACAGACAAAATCACTTTGGATCAATTTGAGACAAAATTAGTACATAATGTAAAAATAGATTGTTTTGAAAAAAAAGAAGAAATAACATACACTGAGAGTATAAAGGAAGAAATGTTTTGCTGTGTACCCGTCTGGATTTTTGTTGAATTAATTCTGTCTGAATGCATATACAAACACTAAGAAATATGGGTTTTCAAATTGCTCTCGGCAGGGCTGGGGAAACTCCATCAGGGGTAACAGTTAAAAATTATGGTCACCTTACCCACAGCATCTACACACATCTTATGGTAAAGTATCTACATAAGGTACAAATATTATAGGTTTTAGCTCCCCCAGGGCTGAAAAATAAAGCCAGCCTGAAAATGGGAAATCTGTGGTTCCTTGAATGGCCACTTGAGGCTGTCTCCAAGAGCAAGTCAGTGCCCTTGACGCTTTTTTTCTGTATACATTTATATGGCATATATATATTTATATGGCAGGCTTAATATGGCATATTAAAACTAAGACTGGGCTAAACACTTCCTTTCAGTTTCAATTCATTGCTTTGCCTGAGATTACCACATTGTGAGGGCAGTAGCTCCCCACCTGTTGTTCAGACCTATTTGTGAAGGTCAGGCATCCAAAAGAAAGTAAGCTTAAAAGGTTTTTTGAACAGTGAATCACACAAAGGTACTCAAAGAGTCAAGGTTTGGCAGTATGGTGTAACCCTGTTCATATTACAATCATAGAGCGGGTTTGTTGCCCGGACATTGAACTGTCTGCTGTTGGACTCAGGCTGTATTATTTGCCCAGGGAATTTACCAATGTAATCTTGGTGGCTGTTTAAGTTCCTACCTCTGCTAACGCCACAGCTGCATATGACATTATCCACTCTGCCACAGACCAGTTACAGACTCAGAGTGCCTTCATTGCTCTCTCGAGTGACTTCAACCATGTCACCTTGGAAACTATACCGCCAACTTTCACACAGTATGTGGTCTGTCCCACAAGGGGAAAGAGAATTTTAGAGTTAGTCTATGCTAATGTCAAGGACCCATACAGTTGAAGAGGGAGTCTGTGACCACTAGATGTATTAGGAGGTGGTCGGAGGAGGCCTTAGCAGAACTATAGGGATGACAGACTGAGAGACACTCTGTGACCCTCACAGCAAGGCCATCAATGGGCTTACTGAGTGACTCCAGTGTCCCAGCTCGGACTGTCCATTGTTACCCAAATAACAAGCCGTGGGTGACTAAGTCTACTTCCACACTAATGTGTTTTTGTTTGAAAACGCATCGTTTTCTCTCCCATTTTTCACCTCCCGTCCACACTGAGACGGCGTTTTCCCCAAGGAAAAACGTCGTTTTCAAATCTATCCGGGCTAGTGTGGACGTAGCCTAAGAACATCATAGCACTCCTCAATGACAAGAAGAGGGCTTCAGAGCAGAAGAAGGCCTCCTCTTCCGGAAGTGAGAATGGTTCTGGCGTTATTGAAGGGCAAGATCTGACAGTCTAAGGACAATTACAGGAGAAAGCTAGAGTAGAAACTCCAGCAGAAGAGCATGAAAGAGGTGTGGAGTGGTATCAAGACAATCTCTGGATTCAGGCCATCCAGCAGCAGAGGACCTGGGGGCGGTGAGGACAGAGCTAATGGATTAAATGTGTTTTTCAACAGATTTGACACTGCAGTGAATGCTCACTCCTCTACTGACTTACCTGTAGTCAGCCTGCAATCCACATCCACACCACTCTGCCTCCCTCTCCACATTGCACCATTGCCTAATGTGTGGGACACTGGAGACACTCAGTAAGCCCAATAATGGCCTTACCGTGAGCTTCACAGAGTCCTGACACCCTCCCTCACCTATCCCTTTCACTCATGACTCACTTACGTCATTGTCATGAGACACTCTCACAAAAAAAAAATCACAGTTTTAGTAACGCATTAACGCAGCGTGCTTACGGGAAAGTAACAGCAATCTAATTACCTTTTTTGCAATAGTAAGCCCTTACTTTACTCGTTACTCGAAAAAAGTAATCAGATTATAGTAACGCATTACTGCCCATCTCTGCTCATGACCAGGTTCAAAGACAAAATAGAATCCTCCACTCAGGCAAGTCTGCTGGCCCAGACAGGGTGAGTCCCCATGTCCTGAAGACCTGTTCCCCAACAGCTTTGTGGATTCTTTAATAAACTGTTCATGTTGAGTCTGAGTCTGGAGAGGGTCCCAGTGCTATGGAAGACATCATATCTCAGTGGCCTCCAGGATTACAGGCCTGTGGCACTGACTTCCCACGTCATGAAGACCCTGGAAAGACTCATCCTTGACCATCTCAGACCTATTGTTAGGCCACATCAGGATCCCCTTCAGCTTGATTACCAATCCCACCTCAGAGCTGAGGACGCCATCATCTACCTGCTCAATTGTGTCTATGCCCATCTGGACCAGCCGGCGAGAAGTTTGAGGGTCATGTTTATTGTATTATTTAATTTAGTTCAGTCTGTTACTGTTATTGTCTTGGAGCAACTTTGACCACATAATTTCCTTAGGGATTAATAAAGTATTCTGATTCTGATAAAGAGTGCAATGCAAACTAGAAAAGGGGATCATTTGCCTTCAGAGTAAAAGCTTTGCCATTCAATCACAACAAGGTTGTTGGTGCAGCATTCTCTTTGCAACCGATTTCACCCAGCAACAACCAGTAGCCTCCAGCAGCCTTCTGCCACCTCTAGCAACCACTGGGGGCAATGAATAGTCTCTAGTCCTGTCTGACTGGGGCCTTGGGTGGTAATGTAGGACACTACCCTTTTACCAAATATAGTAATTTTTACATTCAAAAAAATCTAGATGGCAACAGCCATAATGCTGCATTCAGAAGTTTCAAAATGAAACTAATCTTTCTTATATACACAGCCAGTTGGTCCTGAACAACTAGATTATTTATCAAAAATCCAGTGTTTTATAGTTTTGACTTTCTGGCCTGATTTGTTTTGAGTAGATATGTTTCAAAATAAGCACTTAAAACAGAATTACCCAGTAGCTTTATTTCGCAGTGTTTCTTGTTAATGTGAAACCCACAGAGAACTGTCACCCCACTTTGAAGTTTCCCTCTGCTCATTGTTTTGGTTTTGCTGCCCATAACTTTAATGTTGTGGTTTGCTGTCATCTTTCTCATCAGCTTTGTTTCCAGATACAGCAGGAGGCATCATGTTTTCGAGCAAAAAAAAGAAAGCTTTGAAAACCCCATTATAAAACATCTGCTCCGAAACAAATGGAAGATCTAGTAACAACCCTGTGAATAGCAGCACAACAGTTTGCAACTTCAGAGTGAAATATATTTATTATATTCTCCAAGAATGGGTTAATGGTCATGATAAATGCTAATTTGACACCTGGATGTGTCAATAAGCATCTGCTTATGAACATCATGACAACCAATAATATACCTGTGTTGTGATTTCAGCTGTTTCTGCCTTTCCCGAAAGACTGATTATTACATGGCTGGTGCTTTAAATTGAAACACTTTTTTGCACTTATTATCCAAAGGGATAGAGGGTCACAGGTCATTGATGCACATGTTGATCTCAGTGGTACAGATTGATACTAAGTATTCAGATTGTTGTTACTGAAAGTGTGGGTTTTGTTTGTCTGTGTATAACTTTACTTTTACAAGTTTTGTTTGCTCTAAACAATCAGTATGAACTTATGTTTATCTTTATGTTCAAAAACCCCCTAAACAATCCCACTCGTCCCAATCTTGCAGCCCCTCCTACGCTAAAGATCAAAAGAAGAAGAAGAAGAAGAAGACATTGCAGCTGCTGCTGAATAACAAAAGACAAGGCTTTAATGTCTAAACTGCTCATATTCAGCTTTCAGTTATGTTGTAATTTGACACTGTCATAACCAATAATGATAATTTTTTTCAAAGGACTCTGAAGCACGACCCACAGTGCTTAGTTTTTAAAATGTTTATTTTACAGGAATTCAGATCAGCAGGGGCAGAGCCTGGAGTTAGGAGAATCTCAGGCGAGTGTCTGTTCACTGAACAGAAGCAGACTTCTGCCAGAGAGGAGAAAGATTGGTTTTGGCCAGAGTTGAAACCAATATTGCTCTGTGAGTTCATATTTGAGTCTTTTCAGAACAGATGGAGGAGAGAGGAAGAAATATCAGGGAGTAATTTGTGTAGGAAGTAAAGAGAGCGGCAGAGGGTGGGGAGGCAGGTGAGTTTCAGGTAAGTGAAAATAATTCTTCTTTCCACAGGAACAGAGTATGTCAGGAATTCAGTGGAGTATTTCTTCTGGGAGAGAGCTTCAGCTGACTCAGAGAAGAACTGAGAGACAAAGAGAGAAATGTGGCAACAACAAAATAAAGGTTTCACTAGAGATTGAGCAAATGCCAGAGAGCCTGATTACAATTACTAATAATATGAAAATCTGTCAAGGAGTAAAAAACAGAACAGGGTCGAGCCCAGGCATCACTGGTCCAAACTCCATGAAGAAGAAACTGAACAATACCCTAGTCGGGGCCCCAGAGGTGACCGAGGGATTTGGGATGAAGGAGCAAGCCACCCATGCCCTCCCTCTCATTGACACACCTGAACTAAGCAAGTGGAGGTTATCGGGCCAATTCCATAGAGATCAGTGTATCTAGGAGCCAATTTCTTGGAAACTTATTTCAAAGGAATGTCTATAGAAGATAACCAGACTTTCTGACCTGGAGAATAGCATCAGGCTGGAGTCCTCTGGTCTGTTAGGCAGTGATTGTGTCCTGCAGGGCAGCCTTGGTCTGTTTCCATATTCTGTAGCAGCGCTTTAGGCCATGTTGCTCAGAGGGCTCAACCATTTCTGCTTCAAGGGAAGGGAACAGAGGAGACCCGTGGCCCAGGTAGGCTTTAAGCGATGAAAGTCTGGTGGCAGAGGAGGTCACTGAACTCCAAAAGTAGGATTTAAGGCAATAATACAGTTTGAGAAAGGAATCTGGAGTCTAAAATTCCTTTATGATTATGTTCCTCTATCAGAAACTAGATCTTCTGCAATACCATACAACAAACATGCTGAACCAGGAGGTTGGCATTTCTGAAGCGACAAAAGAAGCTGACTTAGAGAGTATGTTGATGATTGTGAGAATGACTGTCTTTTCCCTCAGAAGCAATATTTTTTCTATTAGGTACAGGTAAAGGTTGAAGAAACCATGGCAGGGACTGGACTCTACTGTTATTTCTGGCACAGATGGAGCATCCAGCCATATGTTCTGTAACATCATTATCTAATATGGGTTATCAAAAGAAACATCTTGGAAAAGAGATTGTCTGACTTACCCCGGGGTGGCAGGTAAACTTGGTGGTGTGGGCCCAATGGATTACCTGTGTTTTTAGAGGAAGGTCATGCGGTTGGTTAGGGAGGCCATTGTCAGGGTCTAGTTAATTTTGCAGTGCTTGACGAACAACATCCTTTTATTTCCAATACCAGGTTACCAACAACACAGAAAGATGTCTGTGAAGGTTCTCAGTCATCCAGGTCATCGTAGTCAAAGGAGCTTGCAAAGAAAAGCGTCTGGACTTCTTTAAGTTACTTGAAGACGTTTCACCTCTCATCCCAGAAGCTTCTTCAGTTCTAAGGTCAAATGGTAAAGAGTCCCAGATATAAACCTAGTAGGAGTTTCCCCCCACAGAGGAACAAAAGGACCCCTGATGATCCTCTAATCGCCTGAGCCACTTCACAAGCGCATGGCACAACACAGAAGAGCCACCTCCACAGGACAAGACTCAGCAGTCCATCTGCATCTTAAGGATAAAGGACACTCTTTCGAGGATGCCAATGTTCACATTTTGGACAGAGAGGACAGATGGCTTGAAAGAGGAGTGAAAGAAGCCATCTATGTCCACTGTGAGCGACCATCTTTGAACAGAGGCGGGGGTTTACGACACCAACTCTCTGCCATCTATAATCCAGTTTTGAGTTCCCTCCCCAGACGCCTTAACGCCCACTCACATCCTGGGCCATCTGACCTCAGGAATTCGCATGATAAGGTGGGGCCAGGTTTCACAATAAGCTCACCCGAAACTCTGGCTGATTGGGACCCACACCCAGTTTCACACCTTGGCTCAGGCGATTAGAGGATCATCAGGGGGTCCTTTTGTCCCTCTGTGGGGGGATACTCCCACTAGGTTTATATCTGGGACTCCCCACCATTTGACCTTAGAACTGAAGAAGCTTCTCGGATGAGAGGTGAAACGTCTTCAAGTAACTTAAAGAAGTCCAGACGCTTTTCTTTGCAAGCTCCTTTGACAACACAGAAAGATGGTAGGATTGTCTCGGAGAAAAAAAGATTATATTTCCTGTATAGAATGATATCATCTGGTTGATTGCAGGTGGGAAAGATTTTTATGATTAGTCCACACATTAAACAGCTGCTCAGCTTCCTCCAATCAATGCTTTCACTCCTCTAAGGCTAACTCACTGCCAGCAGCTCATGGTACTTCTGCTCAGTGGTAGTTAGACGCTAGAAAAAGCACAGGGACGTAACTTACAATTTGACCACTGAGAGAAGACTGCTCCACTCCTTAGTCAGAGGCCTCCACCTCCACACTGAACTGTAGTTTAGGATCAGGTTGAACAGGTGCTGGGGTGAATCTGTGTTTTAATTCCAAGAAAGCTGCACCTGCTGGTGATTATCAATGTGACTCTAGTTCCTGATTAATCTTCAGTAAAAAAGAACAAATTCTGTTACAGTTGTTTTTTGGAGGTAGGAGTTGGTCATTCTTCTGCTTTTATCTTCTACTGATCATTTTTTATCTGCTCACTATTGAATGTATTGTAAGCATTATGTAGCTCTAACTTCATTAAAATAGTGACTCCACAGAGTGAGCTGATCAATTCAGCATTTGTTTTATTAAAGTCATGGTAATCAGTGCAGGGTATGAGAGTTTTATTTCTCTTATCAAAAAAGAAGAAACCACTTCCTACTAAAGGAGAGACATATAATTCAAGCTGCTAAAGAATCACAGATGTATTTTTCCATTGCTTCTCTTTTTGGATGAGACAGGTTATAAAGATGGCTGGTAGGTACCACGATGAAGGCCGATGCCTTGCAGTCATAAGGTCAATGAAGAGGGGGCGAGAGTGCTTTGTCCTTGCTGGAAGTTCGTTGCAGATCTTGATATTCTTTGGGGACCGAGGTTTTCAGGTGAAATATTAGCAGGTATTATGGATGATTGCAAACAATACAATTCAATTAATTATTTTTAGATAGCAACAAATCACAACAGCAGTTGGCTCAAAATGCTTTATACTGTAAAGTAAAGGCCCTACAATAATACAGATAAGCAGAACAAATTCCAACTCTATTTGTTTCTCATACTAGTTGACGTGAAGAATGTATTTTTCTAGCCACAGATAGCCTAAGATAATGGGAGTCTTTGGTGCATAAAATATATAAAACTCAAGGTACTTGTTTCCATTCTGTTTGTTCAGTAATGAAAACAAGGGTTGACCATTGAGTGCTCAGCTCAATCAACTCACCTGGACTTTTCTCAAAAAATCATGAGGTAGCAGATCCTGAAGCACAGGACAGAGCAAGCTGCAGAAGAGGATGGAAAGCTGTGTGTAGAAATTTGTCAGATCTTCTAATTCTTTTCTCTATTAAATTAACTAAACCAGTTATCAACTTCAATAGCTAGGGCCACAAAGACTTACAACTACATTGGCTCAACACAGGAAACCAACTTACTGTTCATTTAATCATTTAATAAGTGAAGGAAGACCCCTTGTATGGCTTTGGAATTCCACCCAGTCTCCTTAACAAAGTTTGGAATTCTGCTACGAATTCTGCAACGCTTTTATTGCTTTGCTTTCAATTCAGGAGACAATGGGCAGTGTCCTCCTCACAGAGGGGTGGTCACAAATTCTTTTAAACTCCTCAATAAACTTAGCAAATATATACGTCTCGAGATTTTTGAAGAAACAGTTCTATCCTTGTAGGCAAGATGTTTTCGAGGAGTCATCAGGAAAGGAATGGAATAGAGGGACTAAAGACTAGTGAGCACTGGAGCATAAAGTTCACTTTTCCTGTGAGTGGAAGACTGCATCGGAGAATGTCGGGGACATTACAGGAGTCTTTGGACTTGATGACCAGGCAGCTAGTTCTGTTACAGAAGCCTGAGGTAACCCTGTGTGAATTGACTGAATCGTGCTACACATCTGATCAAGGCATTGATAGGTAACTTGTTTCTGCTCTACAAAAGAGTGGAGGGCTTGATCATGTTGGCTGAGTAACAAGTCTTGATTAAATAATGCTGCATGGATAGCTGCTGGGTCCATAGGGTCCATTTGGCCAGATTCTTCTGTCATTACAAATACTGGAAACTCTTTTCAAAGGACTCAGAAACAGGACAGAGACCACAGGGCTCAGTTTTGAAAAGGTTTATTTTAATGAAATTCAGATCAATTGGGGAAGGGTCTGGAGGCAGGAGAATCTAAGGTGAATGTCTATTCACTAAACAAGAATCTCAGAGAGAAGAAAGATTTGTTATGGTGAGGAATATTGTGCTGTGATTTTGATGTGAGTTCTTACCTGATTCCTTTTCAAGGACAGTAGCAGGCTGGAGTTTTTCCAGAAAGTAAAAGAAGCAGTGAAGTCAGGTGAGTTTCAGGTAAGTGAAAACAAATTTTCTTTCTGCAGGAACAGATCAGTGTAGGATTGCAGGTGACTATTTCTTTTGGGTGAGAGCTTCAGCTGGCTTGGAAAATTTTTGAGAGGGAAAGACAGAAAAAATATTTAACTAGGAATTGAAACAAACATCAGAGATGACCAGATGAGTGAAGGCTCAAATTGGTCCTTACATACAGGGAGGTAATGAACTAATAGCAAATAGGTGCACTGGCTGAAGAGTGGAAAACCAGACTCCAGACAGACTCTAGAGGTGCAGGGCCCAAGGTGTGACCAGCCCAAACTCCCCCCTCGGAGCAGCAAAGGAGACAAGCTGGAGACGGGGAGAAAGAGCGAGAGAAAAAAAACATCCGTCTGGATCATAACAGACATTTGATATTCAGCAACATCCAAAAGGTCTATCACCTTAAAATGACCATATACAAAAAATATATGGAAAACATTTCTGAGACTGCAAGCGTGCTGAGATTCATTAACTCTAAAACAACATGTGTGATGGATGATTTCATATCCTTGTGGAAAGAGAAACAGAGTGCTTTTTGAAAAAACTGAATTACTGAGTGTAGTAGCTCCATTAGGGAAGAGTGTGTCAAAGGTCATGTAGTAAGCCACTTTAAAGAGGCCAGACATCCCATGTCTGCTTTATTTTTCGCCACTGAGAAGGTGTCTCTTGGTCTAGGAGGAAGTGATTTAAATTTCATCAGAAAAGAAAGAGGATGACCTCCTGGATCTTTCCTTTTTAAAAAGTCTTAACCTGAGATGAATAAGTGGGGGGACCTGATTTTTAAGCATATCCTCTAGCTGTTTTGATATGGTACTGTGTCAGATCCTTAATTACACTTGGTGATATGATTTTTAATGTTTTCGAATACTTGCATCTAAGTGGCTGTTCTACATGTCCCTGGGAATTAATTATATATAACACTGATGAAAGCCTTCACAAGTGAAACTCTTTCATCTTAAAGCTTTGTCTTCTGTTTCTGAAGAGCAGCAGGATTCTTTTAAGATTTTCAGCCATAAAGACCCACCCGAAGGACCGCTTCTGAGTGAACTGCACCTCACACTTATCCAGATGGCCTACGTCTATCTTTAAGATTTCTCACACACGAACACACTTAAGAGTCCTCAACATTTCTGCCAAAAGCAGCACTTGTTTAATTTAAAGTAGAGCAAGCCAAGGCTGACATGCAGTACAGTACGAAACATGAAAGCACGATTGTACTTGCTATGCAACCTGAATAATGTATAATGTTTATGTCATTTGTGACACAGATGCTATGAGAATGACTCGTTATTTACACGCTGATCAAACAGCAAATGCAGATGATGCCGGATGTTTGTGCTACATGTTCTATGTAACATACACTATACATAATTTTTTTACTGAAGCTGAAAAGAGGAGTATTTTAAAGCATCATTTCTTTCTTTTTGTGTGTGTGTGTGTGGGTCAGAGGATAAACATGCTTGAATAAAACAAAGGAGCACTGAGAGCTCCATATAGATGCAATTCTGAAAGAAAAATCTGAACCCTTGACCCCTACAGTAAAGGGATCTGTGAGGGAAGAGTCACTGCAGTAGAAGGTTGTTCTGGAGATCGCCTTTATGTCATAATGGATCATCTTGACGAGAGAACTCTTTTCTAGGATGACAGTTTCACCACCCACAGGGCACGAGGGCTCACTGAATGATTTGATTGGTGTGAAAATAATGTAAATCACATACTATGGCCTTCACAGCCACGATATCACAACCAGGTTGAACACCAATAGATTGTAGACGAATGTGTTGCAGCGCTCACCACTACCATCATTAAAGCACGGATTGTGAAAATATCTTGGCCAGACTATGTTGGCTTTGCCTTTAATTTGTCACCTGTTCGTGTCTATTATCTATGTAATTCTAGCAGGGTGACATCTGCTGAAACAGTCAGCCTCCTGCTGATGTCTGTTTTTTATTCCCTTTCTTTTTCCTTTTTTTATACCATGCTAACAAAGCACTGCTCTTGTTAGAGACCTTATAGTGGAAATCACATCTACAGTGTTTCCGCTTTTGATGATGTGATGGAGGGTTTAAAGCACATTAAGAGGAACTTTTTGCACTGTGAGCGAGGGCACTAATGTACAGGGTGATTCAGTGGTATAAACAAGACTGCTCTAATCTGCACTGGATGTACTGCTCTGTAATGATGTTGCTGTTCCAGAGGATAGAGTTTTATTGTCTCTGTCAATGCACCAACTTTATTCCCAATTTCAGACACACATACACACGCGACATTTCTCTGACGTGCTAAACTGATGGCGCATCACACTTTAGATTGTCTGGGCTCAGCTAGTGAGTGTGAGTGTTTTACTGTCCATATGGAAAGTGATCTGCACAATTTGTTCAAACAAAGGGCAACTGTGTTGTGTTGGAAATGACATTTTCAGATGTGCACGTACAGAGACCATGTATGGTTGAATCTAAATTAAAGAACCTCAGTAAAATATTCCAAGTCATTAAGCACGCTGTCTAAGGGTATTAGTGGCTGGGTGGTACATTCGGGATCTAAGTGAAGACCCCCCACTCATGTTTACCATTTTAGGGAATGTCAAGTTTCCGGATTAGAGTGGATGGCTCACACTGACCTAATCTGCTATTATGCTTTCACAGACTAGTGTGCGGTAATTTCATCACTTTGGCAAGAGAGGAACGTTAAGATGGACAATATCTCAATAACACACTAATCAATCACTTTTAGAGTGCATTACTGCAAGAGGGAGCTTTGCCCCATGGAGTGCAGCCTGATATAAATAGCAGATTGTCTTCCTTCGTGGCTCTTTTTCAGTTTCCATCAGTATTTGCTGCTTGTGTCTTATGTACTCACCCACCTCGTTCAGACAGAGCTGAGAGAAATCATATCATAAAACCAAAATGCTCCAGCGCATACTAAAACACAATGATATTCTGAAAGACTGGCATCTGTTCAGAGGGCACAAAATTAGTTTAAAGATGTGTGAGAATCTGAATTCATATTGTTTCCCACCTTTCAAATATAACTGTTTTATTGATATTAACTGAGTTACACTTATATGCAGCACTGTGACAAATGTTTTGGGGGGTTTTTTGTTTTTTTTTTCCATATTTGTCAGATTCTAGATATTTCAGATCAACAAATATACTTTAGTGTTACCAACTCTACGCTTGAGCCGAATTCACGGTACCATTAGTTACAGTAAGTCCTGCAGCTCCTGAAGCATCAAAGCAGCCATTCCCGGACCATCACACTACCACCACCATGTCTGACTGTGTATATGATGTTTTGTTTTTTATGAAATGCTGTGTTAATATTATGCTAGCTGTAACCAGAGTCAAACCTCCCAAGAAGTTCAGCTTCCGTCTCATCACTCTGTAGACTAGTTTCCCAAAAGTCTTGTGTAAGATGTTTTTAAGATTTTTGTTAGTAATTTTGGTAGGCCAGCCCCTCTTGAGAAGGTTCACTCCTGTTCTATGTTTTCTCCACTTGTGGATAATGCCCGTAGTACACTGGAGTTTTGCAACCCTTACCAGACTGGTAGAAGTCAATGATTCTAATTGATTGTTTCATAATGTGTTGCTTTTTGAGATATTTCAGCCTAATTCACTTTGGCAGACACTTTGTCTATTTAAGTGATTTCTTTGTTCCGCAGGTCTGAAAGAAATCAGGCCTATGAATGGCTAGAGAAACTGAACTCAGCTTTTCAACTGATGTGGTTAATTGCAGTTCATTCATGATTTGAAAAGGGAGAGCTGTTACTTTTTCACGTAGGGCCAGGTAGGTTTGGAAAGGTATTTTTTTCTCCTTAATACAGGAAATCATCGTTTAAAAACTGCACTTTATATTTACTCAGGTTATCTTAGTGTAATATTAAAATATCTGAAACATTTACATGAGAAATATAAAAAAAGAAAAAGAGAAAAAGAAATCGGGAAGGCAGCAAATACAACAACCCTGTAGGTATAGTGTCTTCCAAAGTGAGCTTGTGTTACATCTCACTCTTCCATATAAAACACCCTGGAGGTGTCCCACCCATTTTGAACTGCCCTTTAATTAAAACAGGCTGATGCTCTTGTTTTGAGTCAGATAATTGTGACACCTGTCATGTTGCAGTACCCAAACAAAGATGATAAAACGTGCAGCTGAAGCCAAGAAAAAGAATAAGTGTGGAGATTCACTGTTCTAATGCTCAAGACATTCCAGGTGTCTTTAGTACTCTGTGAGAATTAACCTTGTTATTTATTGTACTTTTCTTTCTCATACTTTTCTTTCTTGTCATTTCCACATTATTATAGTTGTACATTTGGGGCCTGTTATGTGAGATACTTTCATTGTATCTTAAATTTTCTTATGTGATGGGATAGTTTTATTTGGTTAATCAATTCAGCCTGCAGAAGACACTTAAATCTGCTTTAAAGGTGAATCTCCTCCTCTGAGGTCTTGAATGCCAGGTATTTAACAGCCAACATTTAATGTATAATGTGTCCAAGTCTGTGCAGCACATGTGATGCTCCTGCAGCTAAATCAATAGGATTTTACAGGAACTGCCAAGTCCATCTTACAGTAATTCCTTGTTTCATGATGTCATGCAGCCTCCATGCAAGCAGACAATGCTCTTGGGGGATGAACACGGACAAAAAAGAACACTGGAAAACATGATGGCTTTATGTCGAATGGGCTGTCTTTGGCTTTCTTTTGCAACTCTGAGAGGATTAACTATTGTTTTTTTACTGGTGGGAGGATGTTCATGTTATTTTTCTATAGGCTGGATATCCAATTTCTGCTGATCTGGGCTAAGAGGGGTGTTTGTCCCAACTGGAAAGCAAAGCAGTAGGTGCTGTCTGGGACATGTGTGTGGGCGGTCAGTGAATTCATGTTTTTACTTATTATCATGCCCGTTCAAGACTGAGAAGGATACAAATAAAAAAAATAAAGGTATAGAGGGTTAGAAGTATTCTTTAGAGCCCAAATGCAAGACACTGAACACCTCCTACTGCCTATAAGGAGAGCGAGTGTGATTTTTTTTTAAGTGCAGCAATGATCCAACACCTCCTCAATCCCCTCCCTCAGGGCTCTCTCCTCCGGTCCACTGTTGCAGTATCTTGTTGTGCTGGACCATGAGATACCAGCCCATCCCGGAGTATCACAAACAGCCCACAGCACCCCCTCTCTATTTCAAGCCACCTTCATGTTGAAACATTTGCTTCTCCTCACCACCACAGAAAAAGAAAAGCCTCCAGTGTTTCGTGTATTTGCTTTAAATGGAGCTCAAATGACATCACATTGCTGCAGTGCTGCACTGTCCATGAAAGGTGTCAGTCGTTTCCTCTGATATCAAGAATTTGTCCACTGGCCACTTGGCTCTGCTCTGCTCCAGACATCATGGCGTGACCAAATGTATTCTTTTATAGCGGGCTCGTGTTACGCAGGTGGACGCCTGCATGAAGAGTAGAGGCGCATTTTCAAAGGTTGCCTGTTCTCTGGGACACAGCAAGATTTCCTGCCACATCCCGCCCGAAGAAATCGACCGCATTGCTTTGTAGAAAGAGCGGACGGACCAAGTCGTGTATGAAAACTAATTGCTCGCATGGGTACGCATAGTGTTAGAGGAGAAAGAGAGAGAGCGAGAAAAAACAGTATCAGTGCATGGGTGGGATTCCTTCATTGCGCTTCAGATAGGGGAAGTTATGGCAACAAACGTCTACAGTGAAGGTAAATACACGTCAGGAAATTAGGCACGATAAGTGCGCTGTAGTGCTGTAATTAACAGAAACCCGGTGTTGGTGGAGACTTTTCCGACCTTTGCTGTTTTTGATTGACTTGAAGCCCGAATTTGACGCCAACCTTCAACCGTGTGAGGCTTCTTTTTTTTCAGGAGTGCAACCTATCGCTTCAAAAAGAGCCCCATGCTGCAGTTCTCCATCCCGACACCATCTGTACTGCAATTCATCACAGGCGTGAGATTTATTGGAAATTTAATCCATCGTTCCTCCGCGTTACAAACCCGTATGCGGGGGACCTGCTACGACCACGTACTCACGCTTTAACCCATTTGAAGACGGCTCGGACGCAACACTCGGACCCCCCTGAGCTTCTGGATTCAGAGATTTCAACCTAATTATATTCTGCCTGCCTTCGAGCCCTAATCGGATCGTACTGGGATTTTAGGTGGGGTTTTATCCCGATGCAGGTAACTGGGAAGGACTGTCTCTTGTTGATGACACTTAAGCAGCAGATTGTCGCTCATTGGGTCCCTTGGATTTTTGCAGCACAAGCCTGACCAGCGTAACAAGAAGGGTTTTACACCTGAATTTGGAATAAATGAACTCTCGTCGCCATCCGAGTTTCGTTGTGAATTTATCCGCTGAGACAAGTGTGTGGACAGCGAAATCATGTGCATTGGGATCAAGCCTTTGGCTTCTGCTATATTAGTCCCAGTTCCACTTCTGGTAAGTCTCTCAGACTTGGTGAGAAATGTAAATTAGACTTTTGCAGCTGTGACACATACGTGGGTGCAATGTGATCTGGTGTCCAGATCTCTGATGTGCGGCATGGATTGTGCAAACTAAATATAGAATAATAGGCCTCCGGTATCTATCTATCTATCTATCTATCTATCAAATCATTTATGTATCTTGATGCATAATGTGCAAGTCTTTCTAGGCTATTCACAGTAGTCTGCTGGATAATATGGTATAAACCTGTCTGGCAGAGATGTCTTCATGTTACTTGAGATATCCAGTTCTCACGTGGTTGTTAGTGCTGTTATATCTGATAGACTGAGTCCGATGGGCTCACAACAGCTCTGTCATAGGGCTGACAGAGCTCCTAACTGCAATGAAGACGGTTAAACAGTGACACAAGAGTTGAATTCCCACAGACAGAAGCGCGTGTGGAAATGGCCCGGGTGTGTCTGCATCAGCACCACTCAGAGACCAAGAGTTTTCATAAATTAGCAGCAGCTGCTGGAATTCTCCCATCAGGGTAAATTGCACTGATTGCTCAGAGAGTGGACCGTCTTACACTGGAGCCACAGAGCCTGAACCATCAGGAAACTTATAACTGCATTGTTAACTTGCAAGTTTAAAAAACATTCGGCCAGATGATGAATTTGTATAATGAGTAGAGGCCTTTTCAGGATGTGTGCACTGTATATTATTCTACTCCTAACCTTTGTTTTGGCAAATCAGCTAATCAGGTTTAGAAATGATGAAGGGATACAGAAGTACTGATGCAGCATTCTAATGATCTCATGGGCACTGTGAGTGAATTCTGCCTATAATGGTTGCAGCTGGAATTTTCAGCCCCTCTCATCATTTTCCAGTTACTTTATAATCACTGACTTTTTAGACTCAATGGAGTGGCTATCCCAATTTTTGCTTCAGAGGTCAGCATTTGTCCCTGAAATATCTATTTATCACTCAGAGGACATCACTTACAGCTTGCAGGAAAAATGAGAACTCACGATGCCTGCATGGAGGTATAGAGGTTGTAAATCAGTTAGATTGAGGTGGGGTTAAATTGTCAATATCTTTCACTAAAGTCAAGTGAACATTCCTCGTATAGCCCCGCTTAATCCACACAATACCTTCTAAGACTTCCCCTGGGATACATGTAGACATTGGACAGCTGTGTGGCTACATTAGGGCAGGCAGTGAGTGTTACTGCAGCTTGCAGTGCTATTGGAAAACACTGACTGCCAGCTGTATCTATGGTATACACCCTCCTTTAGCATGTATGTTCCTAGATGACAGAGCACCCACCTTTTTCACGGCTGTCAACTGCAGTAAAGTGAAAAAATAACAGTTGTCATAAAGGAATTATACCATAGTCTGACAGATGACTAAAGGCAATAAAATACTGTACTGTATTTGTCATGTAAGGCTTTTATTGTAAGAAGAGCACAAACAGCTGTCTTAAGGGCTTGACTCACTCTTATTGTTTAGTTTGAAGTAAAGATTTAACCCTGTGTTTTTTGGCAAAAAGCAAATTGAAATGATGTTTGGTTAAAACTGTGCATCATACAAGTTTTGACATAAGAGACTTGAGAAGTCTCCTTTATCAGAGGTTAATGAGGTTTCTTCTTTGGAGGGTTGATACCCTTGAGCTTCATAGGATTTGTGATTTGAATTAGCAGTGCATGAAGCAGGGTTCTTATGTATTTAAATGCCTTTTTTACTAGCTGTGTGCGTTGCAGTAAGTGGTGATGATCATGTCTTGTCAGTTTACTTGTCAGCGTGTTGCAGGATGTTACAGCAGAAGCTCAGAGCATTTGCTGTCATGTGTTTGCCTAATGAAATCAGACAGGATGGTCATTATCATTATCATGCATTATTGCCAACACTTCCATGTTCAGCAATGCTAATGCAGGCAGTAAACTGCTGCAGAACAAATTAATATCTCAGCAGGTAATGCCATAAAAAGAAAGTTACAGTGACATGTGTGCTGAGTTTTTTGTTTTTTTTTTATTACTATTTTGCTTTCTAGGTTGCTATATGCAGGCTGAGAGGTTAGATTAATGAGGTCTCTCTGCCTTGCCATTCTGTTGCATTGTGTTACAGCAGCTGCTCATGGTGCTGGTGTCATGTGTTAGCATTATGAAATCAGGACCAGTGGTGGGTTATCAGCCACTGCAGGAATGAGAGCAAACACAAGCTATTGATCTGTATTCAGGACTATAAAAGACTGTATAGGGCAGACATGTATTTGTTCTCTATACAAGGTATATTAAAATAGCCCTTTACAGTGAGTCATGTTCCCAGCTTGACATTTTCAAAATGCACACATTTGCTGAAAAGATTACTTTTTCCAAGATACTCTAAGCTATCAATCGAAGAGTTAAAATAGTGGCGCAAGTAGTGACTTTTGGCATGATTTTAGTCATTTCTTTCCACAGTTATGTACCGTATCATGGAGACATATGATATTGTGGGCTGATTCCAGCATTGACTAACACGTTTTTCGACAAAAAAAATAGCAGTATCGTTACATTTTATTTAAGGAAACAAAGAGCAAGAAAAGTTTTTGGGGATAATATTGTGTATATCTCGAGAGAAATAAATGGTGTCAGAGAGTTAGAGAAAACTCCTCTACCCTCTTGATCATTTTTATTGAAGTTTGGATTTTGCATGCAGAAAAGAACCAGTAAAGAAAAGTACCAATTAAGTTGTTATTGGTCAAAAGAATGAGATAGATGTTTCTCCCAAGGCAAGTCAAGTTATTTAGCACTCGAGATGCATGAAAAAGGTTCGAGAAATGGCATAATTACAACTAGCCACAAAGATCAAAGGAGTAGCCACCAAAGCACTGAAGCAATTAAACTAGAGCTGCTCTTGGATTTTATATTTGAGCGAGTAACAAAGTGACAAAAAAAAGCAGTGGGGCTCTCAAAGGAGGAAACGCAGGTAAATAACATACAGGCCTTGAGATGCATAAAACACTTTTGAACTTTGCGGCATGATGGATTTCAACAGGGAGAAAATACAAGAGCAAAAAAACATATTAAACTTAATGCCCACTGCAGTAAGTTGTTAAACAGCTTTTGGTGCTTATTTTAGATGTATAATTTATTCCATAGACATTACTTCTTTTTTGCTCATCAGCACACGGTGTATTATGCTGCAGTGTGTTGAGGACACAAAACAGGTTTTTGTGCAGAAAGCTGATGTTCCTTCACTACAACAAGGTCCTAACTCCTGGGTTTGTCTGCATGCAAGAAGCAAGATTTAAACACTACCTGTTTGAAGGTGAATGTGACTTTAGTAGCTTAGACGTTTGACCTGTCCAAAATGTACTCTGTGAATCTGCTGTTGCATGCTGGGATGTGTCCCCTGTGATTGTGAAAAGGACAAGCAGCACATATAGTCTCTTATTTGCTAAGTTAGTTTTTTTTTTTTTTTTACTTTAGTTGTGTGACTAAAAATACATCACAATCAAAAGTTAGTAGATTGAATTTGAAAAAAAAAAGTCCTTTAAAAGCAGAGCAGGTGAAAACTGGCTAAAGCATTTCAAAAGCTCAATTTAAAGGTGCAAAAGTCAGAGTAGCAAGACTTTGTAGCTTTTGCACTTGGTCATTTTTGATATCTCTTAAGAGCATTTGTATTCTGACTTGGTAACCTTTGGAAGTCATGATTGCGGAAATTCTCGTTTTACCCTGAAGGCTTTTAGCCTCTCGCATCTGCGTAGTAAGTCTCAATAAGAAGAGCTGTCATTTATTGTCAAGGAGTGTGAATCTGTGTCTGCAGTGCACTTGTTAACATTGCCGATGTTTTTTTTCTGACAAATAACTGATGAAAAGGGTAAGTACGAGAGGCTCTGGTTGTTAAAGACTGACCTGCTTTGTGCTCTGTAACATGCAAAATGTAGTAACAAGGTGCAAGGGAGAAGATACTGTGGGTTGTGATATAGAGGGAAGCAGTGGATAGTCATTTTGAGGGCGGCTAACTGTCTAGCAGAGGCATACAGATTCATAAAAGAATTCATAAGGTGGTGAGAGAGCCAATTCCTTCAGGAATATTGTGGATGAATATGGTCAAGCTGATCCCAGTGGTATGCAGCAGTTATAATCCAAGCATAGCATATTCCACCTGTCTGGAGCAGCCAAATCCTTCAATTGGAAAAATGCTTATAACCTACTATGGAGCTGTTTACCTGAAGGTGACATTGATTTAGATAATGCTTTCAGCAGCTGCATCTGGTCCTATTGATCAATATCTTCTACTAGAACAGCATTTCACTTTGGCTCTCTTGAGCAAGCCAATTAAGGGAGCTACATGCTCTCATACAGAATTTGAAATGTGCACAAACACTATCATCCCCACAGTGCCATTAAATAATGCATAAGGACAATATATTATTGTGCTGTGCCTACTAACACAGGTCTTGCTGGTCCTGTTAAGACTTTCTCCTCTGAACTCAGAAACACTGGCCAAAATTTAGTGCCTTTAATGCACTATTCAATCTTGACCGATGATGCATTAGGAAAAAGACGAATTACTCCTCCCGAATATGCCACTGTGATGAGAGATCATTCGCTGCTTACTTATTGATTTGTTTGTCAGAAAGTCGTATGGTGTGCTCTTCATCAGCCTGCACCAGCCTCACTGGAGATGTGTGGCTGTGCTGCCTATTAAAGGCTGGAACACTACAAAAGCATTAACTGTTCTGGTGAAGTGATCGGTTAAGAGCCAGTGCAACAAAACAAGGATTCTGTGAAAAATATCTTGTCACTGACCATATTTTCTTCTAGTTGTCTTTTCCAAGTTTCTTTGCATGCTGTTCCAGGACAGATGTGGGTGGTGAATAAGGTTCTCTTCATGCGCTTTGATAATGTGCAAAATAAGAAATAGCATAAATCTAGTTTCTTTCATTTCCCCCCCTTTTTAATACTTAAAGTGCTTTCTGAGTTTTGAGAGATTTACGGTCACACATCTTGATTTCATGCTTTAATAGCTGACAAACAACAGCAGAAAAATCCAGCTCACCTTGACTAAATCTCTTCTTAGTCTTGTTGTCTGCAAGCAGAAATTCACAGGACTATTGCTGCATCTAACTAGGAGAGATCATCAAACAAAAGCACTGCTTAAACGAGATGGAAACTATATTAGCTCAAAGAAACAGCAGCAGCAGCAGAACATCACGAATTTGGCCTGACTCCATGAAATAAGTTTTACTTTGCTGCACGCTTTGGTGAATGTGTTATTTGATATTTATTTAATATGCACACACGATCCACAAACTGATAATTTACCGCCTTGGGCTTTTTGTGTGAAACAAAAAATCAACGTAGCAGGTTTTTTTTCAAGGTGTGGTGCACTATATTTGTGTAAAACTGCAGCTTATTGCTGTTTAAATCTTTGAGATCCTTGAAAGCTTTATAACGCTGAAATACAGAGAGCATTCCCAGCAGAATAGATTGAATGTACAGCAAGGCAGAATTGCTGCCCAAATAATTATTGATCATTGGTTTCTGAGAGTTTCCTTATGTTGTTTGTAGGTTAAATATTTACAATACCTGCTTTTATGTCTGACTTTTTTTATTTATTTATGTGCCTTTAAAAACGAACTGTCAAGAATGTGCGAAAGAAAGACTTATCATAGTCTGCTTTCTAAAGTTTCTGCGCAGTGTGGTCGATTTATTTGGCCCTGCTTTTCTTCAAGTAAGCAGTATAACACTTTGATCATCACATTGTTGCACATACATGAGCAGAAGGACAGTTAAATAGTGTCTTGCTGACACCGAGTGTAATCTCTAGCCGAGGACATCTATTCCTCAAACCAACATTATGGGATCTTTCCATCCTTTCCAAATTATTCACTGAAGTTCACCTGTTAATTACAAGACGATTTGCTGCTGTACTGATTCCAACAGAGAGTTATTTTCAGCAACTTAATTTTGGTAATCCTCATGTGCTCCTTTCTTGTGACTGATTTTTCTATCTCTGGAAGATACCCAGCTTTTCCCATGAAACCAAATGACTGTTTAGTGGGCCATTTAAAGCCTGCAGAGCATTAAATCTTCACGTGTCACATGCATTCATGTGTTGCATGTACTAGATGATTGATCCTGCTGTGTGTAGCACAGAATAGCATATTGTAATTTACATGGTATAGTGCTAGGGTTTTTTTGTTGTTGGGTGAATCAGCACCAATTCTGTCTTTCTGTGGTTACAGCTATCTGCTATTTGTCAGGAGCAGATGTTAGGCATGCCTTACAAGGTAAAACTAAAGCAGTACTCAAGCAAGTTATATATGTAGGCTAAAGAATAAAAACATAAACTTGTGACTGAGAATTGACGCATATACAACATACAATACAATATACATAAAACGCACATTGTCCATTATTTTATGCAAAAAAAATATCAGTTGACCCTAACTCTGTTTAATAATAGAAGATGACATGTTTTGTTCTCTTTGTATCAAACTGTGACTTTAAATCCCACTAGTGCCACAATTGAACATTTTACAAACAGTGTGCAAAACAGTTTTTTTCTGAAAAGCCTTTTTTCCCCGGTTGTTTTCGAAGATATTTCTGAAGCGGTTCCACCATCATTCACAATTAATTTTTGTTTTATGCAGCTGAGAACAGATCCTCTACCTCCTTTTTCTTTGATCATTTCATTTTCAGAAAAGGGCTCAACACTGCACTCAAAAATCAAACATTTTCTAGTAGGCATTCAGATTCTTGTGAGTTTACCTCATTCTGTCACATTCCCGAGTATAATTTGGGAGTTCTTTGACCATTTATTGGTCCTAGTATTTTACTTTGAATTTAAACCATATGATGATTGTATAAAGCTTTAGTAATTCCTCCAAATGCCCCAAAATGTTTATAAATGTTTGTGCCTGTTGTCTAGATACTCTTCCATTTATCCTTGGCGTCTCTGCCACTCTAGTGTATTAACCTGCTTTTGTTTATTTGTACATATTGACATGACTAACTTTGGATAGTGATTCTTGAGACTATAAACACAACAGTAGTAAGTTTTACTCATCCCATAGTAATCTTTCGGAAAACCAAAACTTGCATCTGTGGAAAAGTTAAAAAAATAAATAAAAAGAAAAATAACAAAGAGTATTTCTGTCAAAACCTTTTCAAGGACATTTCTATCCTTTAGTAGGGCACTAAGAGTACCTCAAAGAATTTTATTTCTTTTGGAACAAAGCCTCATCTTAAGTGGCTCAAGTGTACGCTTCCTTTGCATAGTTACCGCTAAACAAAGTGCAGCTCAGCCAAATATAGTATAGAACAGCCTATAACAGCACAATCTTTGTGTTTAAGGTTTGTGGAAGGACAACTTATTATAGGTGTCAGGGGTTAAAGTGGAATTTATGCCAGGATGCTCTTTGGCGTAAGACCAAAAAGCAGCAGTGACAGGCAAAATATTTGCACATAAAAAGGCCTCCCGTTGAACCAAAGAGTATCTATGCTTTAAAGAATAATCCTCTGAATGTGACTGTAAGAATAGTGGAGTCCAGTCATTAAAAAAACACAAACATCTAAAGGAAATTCATTTAAATTCAGTCTTATTTTAAATACACTCAGACATTAATGATGTTATTTATTGGAAATGATCAAACTGACTAATTTTAATTGCTTTCACATTCTGCAATTTTGACCTGAATTGGAGACTGACATGAAGCTCAACCTAATATATTGCTAGCTTATTTCAAATAGGCCAACGACGTGTTTGAAAAATAGTAAAAATCAACATTTATGTTGTTCCGGAAGAATATGTGACCTTTTGATATTGAGTTATGAAACAAAAAGAGGTATATGTCCCTGCCCTATTTCTCTCGCTGCCTTGTCGTCCATTTATCAATATGTTATTTGGAGGAATAAGATCTGAAAGATTCGATCACCCTGTCCTACTGGCAATAACCAATACCACTGTCATTGGGGCCAAATAGGGGAAGGATAAATGTGCACCCCATTAAGGTAGTGTTGACTGCCCTCCATAATGCATGCTGTATGGACCAAATACAAAAAAAACCACAACAACAGTGCTGTCTCACTAATGCCAGTGAGAGAGAAACCCACACATACACTGAGGAATATTTTCCTACTTTCATGTAGAGAAAGAAGGTAGGCCATATCAGCAGGAGAACCTTGTTCACATGCAATGACTTATTTAGCTGTAATTAAATCGTAATTAGTGGCCATATGTGGAGGGATATCAGCTGAAAAGCTAACAAGTCATAACAGTTGCTGTGTTGTTGTTTTTTAAAACTTGTTTTCCTCTGGCCTGTAGTTGTAGGAACTTCTCCCTTTGTTTTTAAATGTGTGTAAAATGGCTCACCTGCTTCTCCCCATTCCTCACTGTTCACACACAGAGTGCAGTCTTTCACTGACAAAGACAGACGCCCATTGAAAAAAAAAAAAGGGGTTAGGAGAGGAGATAAAGTAGTGCACGTGCACATTCATTTCAAAGGTTGCAGTGTTGCACGAATTAGTGCGCGTGTGCAAGTTCCCACACATGAGTGTTGGTTAAATGTGGAAATACTGACATGAGACCAGAGTGAGGCTGATTACATTTATGAATGTAAAAATAACAACAATATTCACTATATTAACAATAATGGCCAAACAAGGGGCGATAAGAGCAATCACTCTCACTATTTTTGATCCTTGAAATCATCAAGCCTAGCTACAACACCCAGCTCAAATAACCTCTGGATATAATAACTTTTATTATTAACCTTTGCTCACCTTATTTTTATCTCTTTTTTTTTTCATTAAAGCTCTTAACAGTAAATCTAGTGTGTTTTGGGGGCAAACTGTTATCAGAACAGTTGACAACAAAACTTAACTAATAGTAAAGAGCCAGTCAAAGGAAACATTAACAGACAAGACTCAAAATATAGTCTTTTTGGCCAAAATTGTGGCATGCTTGTGGCACTTCTTCCCATCTACCTGCTACCGGGGGAAACACTTCAGGAACACTTGGGTTGTTTCATGCGTCAGGGACAAACAACATCGATTTGATGGCTTAGTTGGAGGTGTTGTTGGTCTACCCCGTTCATTGAGTGGCAAGCAGCGGGGGGTGTTTGCACATGTGCAGTATTGTTGTTGGGATTGTTACTAAGATGGAGACTGCATTGTTTGACAGAAAAAAATAGATGTATTGTAATTTTGTCCAAAGATGTTGTGGTTATAAAAACATGATCAGGATTAATGACTTTAATTAAAATTTCCAGAGTCCACAAAGTGTTTTTAGGAAAGCCCCAGTTGACTTACTGTTTCTTTTAACTATAAAGTGTGAATGTCTGTTGTGGCCTATATAACTTAAAATTTGTTCAAGGTAATGAGTTGAATCTAGCAAATCTAGCACATTGCTTGGACACTTGTAGTCACCTCAGTGCTGGGATGATCAGGCTCTGCCACTTGTCTTTATCTGACCAGATGATGTTGTAATAAATATGAGTGATGTACTCAGACAAAGGCTTTTCTTTCACTAAATATGTGCAGGGACTGATTTTTATTAATGGCAATATTGCACGCAAATCCTGCTTTCTTAAAATATTAATATATTTCTGGAGTCATGATAAATCATAGCACTACCAGTGGACTAGTAGTGTGGTTTTTTTTTTTTATGTTTTTTTTTATGCTTACATAAGATGTATCAGCTGAAGGATGGGTCATTTGCGTGCCATTTTCTCAATTCAGTGTTTTGTGATGCAGGGAATCATTTGTAAGGGCCTGCACTCAGGGCAGGTGGGTGACATTGACTTACATGAGATGTGAAGTGGAAAAACAAAAGCTACACCAACTCAAACTTCACTGTTGGGCGAAAAACAGCAGTTGAATCACAGTCTCAACCCTCAGCCTGTCTGTCTGTCAAGATGCATTGAGACATGCCAACCGAACTCGTGTCAGAGAAAACAGTGCCCGGTAGAAGGTCAGCTGTATATCATGTTCATATGAGCGGCACTGAGACGTGAAACACGATGAAAGCTTTATGGTTTGATAACGACATCAATATACTATGTAGCAAAAATACCAAACAAACCAGCCCAGTAATGGAAAGTGATAATGTTCAAGAGTGATTATCTTCCATCTGGCAGTAGCTGTGTGCTTTAGGTCTTTCGGAGCCATCCGTGCATGCAGTTATTGATGATGCCCTTAGACGGGCTTCACCAAGATCAGTTGATTAGATTGGTTTGACAAACTACTTTATCCGTTGTGGGACTTGATAGATGATGACTGGATGTAGTCTTTGTTAGCTAGGTGTCTATTGACTAAAAGGACTCCATTTATGGTGGCCAAGATCAGTGCTGTAGGACATTTATAAAGTGTGTCAGCCTTCTTCTGGATTTTTGAATGGATGAATGGTTAAAGACTGCAGTCCTATCATCCATATTTGAACTGTACTGTAAAGACTTGACCTCAGGTTCACCATTCTGCATGAATGCACGCTTCAGAGTTTCCGAACACTTTTTACTGCAGAGTGAGTGGTTTTGCTTAGGAGACCTCAGTGGTAGTGAAAACTTTATTCAATAACTTATGTTGTCATTTCTTTACTCTGATCTGAACACTATGTCGATTTGTCTCACAGTTTGTTTGTACAATCTTCTAAGGATGCAGGGCTTTTGTGTGGTCAAAAAAGATGCAGCATCGAAATCATCCTTTTCTTCTGCTGATAGGTTTATATGATATTTATTGTCTTGCAAGACAATAATGTCTTTTCGAGCTGGACAGCAAAAACAAACAAAAAGAAAAACACCCAACACGAAAGACGAAATAAAGAAAAGAAAATCTAACTTTTCAGCTTCCAGGAGTCTACAGTGATGAGACTTTTCTCCAAGGTACTTGGCTTAACATGATATGATATACTGTAAAGACAAACAGTCCTTTCAAATGTTTGCAGAAAAATTGCAAATAACTGTTTAGCCTTTTACATATGAGTGGAGTATTTGCATGCTTCTTATCTTGCATTGTTCAGCAAAACTTGAGGCCTTTTGTCCCTCCCCTATATTGAAAGCAATTGCTGATTGATCAGTCAGTGACTGAGGGCTGCTTTGTTCTTATAAAATGTGCATGGAAAAATCACACTCAGGCTCTAGTCAGCTTGTTTTTCCAGTTGATCAACTTTGTCAATCATTTTGGCTCTAAATGAAGTTACTAACACAAAAGAAATTAACCAGATCTTTCTAATAAGAAGTTGCTTATGTGGTGCTGAAAATAATTTTACTGATTATTGAAAAACTCTTCTTCTTTTATATCAAGAAGTTATACAAATATCTATTGTTAATGGCAAATAGGTTTGAAATCTTTGTTCTTATGCCAAACCAAGGAACGGCTCAGTTCCTTTTTCAGTATAGTCTTAATTATCATAGCTGCAACTTCGGAAAGTAGACACTGAGACATCTGTCTCTCTAGTTTTAATAGCTTTGGAAAGATCATGAATCGCAAGAAAAAGATTGTCCTACAGAGGTAATATCACATGAATTTAAGGATTATGTTGCTGTTGGTGTATCTATTTTTTAATCATCCTTTTTAATTTAACCTTTATTTAACCAGGAAGATCACAATGAGATTAAAAACCTCTTTTTCAAGGGAGACCTGGCCAAGATAGGCAGCAGCAAGTATCTCACATTTGCAACAATTACACAATTAAAAACAGGCAACAACATCACACACAAAAAAAGAAAATAATAAAATTTGATTTGGGAATATTTAGTGGTTAAGCTAAAAAAAAAAAAAAGTCAATATCAGCAACAACTGTCGTCTCGGTTTGGCCTCTGTAACCTTCCCTTGCTCAGGTAAAGCTTCTGTATATGACACAAATCCAGTGCAGTGGTGAAATGCTGCATGTTAATATGATGGAAGGAGAAAGCTAAAATGCCCATTCCTTTGTTTCATACTTTGTTTATTTTGCTGGATGATTGGGTGCTGCTTTGTGCTTAGTGCGTGTCTCAGAGGAAATAAAGCTCCATTTCAGGATGAAAAAGAGATAACGTCTAAGAAATCCTCAAACTGAAAGAGCTCATGGCATTCGCTCAGTAATAGCAGATGGATACCCCTTTGATCCACGGTTAGGCAGGAAAAGTCGATTGAGTGACTGTGATAAGACGTTCAGCAGTTAAGCACTTCTATTGTATCTTGACTTGACTGTATTTAGAGTACACGGGCATTTTTCTAACACTCTTGTTTAAATAGGGGATCAAAATGGAATTACAACGTAAAGTACATATATACTCATTGTCCAGTTTTTATTTGAAGTTTCTCTACTCTTCTTTTTCTCTTTAGAAATATCTCAAATTATTGTGTTATAGAGTCAGCAAGGTGCTGAAGAAGCACTTCTCAAAGAACACACTGAAATTGAGGAGTCTGAGATAATGTGAGCTTTGTGACAGGAGTGCCATCCTGCTAAAAGTACCGATTAGAAAATGTTTCCCCTTAAATGTCCTAATCTGTGAGGTACCATTTTCTTAGCAGTACGAAATAGGAAAACTGTTGCCTTAATATTTCTGGTATTAGGAGAAGAGCAGATAGTGTGAGAACTTATCATTACTCTGGTTTTATATAATTTAGCTCTGTTCCTGTTTAATGTGGGGCTTTGGTAGCAATCTTTAGTTTGCACTAAGAGGCCCAAAGTGTGCCAACAAGGTAGATATTAGATTAAGCTAAATTCCAACTTTACTATCTGAATACTGAATCACATTTGTTTAGTTTTTTGTCCACTGTCCAATTTTGTTTTGCTTATACACAGCATAATCTCAGTGTTAAGCTGACAGTTATGGTACCCAGTGTAGTTTTCTGCAGCTGAAGACTGGTTATTTGAGTTACTGTTGGTTTTCTATCTCCAAACAGCCTAGCCATTCTTTTATGTCCTGTGCCATCAACACTGCATTTTTTTTTTTTTAGCAGTTTTTTCCCTTTTTTACACCGTTCCCACAACACCTTGTGATGGCTGTGTGTGAAAATCCCATCTGAGCAGCAGTTTTCGAAATAGGAAAAACCAGTTACTGCACAGTCAAAGTCACTTACAGCTTTTTTTTCACCGCTATTCTAATGCTGGTTTGAGTTTTAGCAGATACTCTTGAGCTTAATTGTGTAAAAACATGAATCGCATGTATCACATTACCGAGAAGATTTGAGAGGACCGTGTCTTCATCTGAAATGCGGAGTACGTTAAAACCTTTAACGGTCAGGTTCAATCATGAAATTACAGAATTCCTCATGAATATCTTTATTGCTGTGAAAGACTTTGAATTTTGACATGTCAGTAATTTTGAGATTAGACAGCCGAACAAGTGAGATGCTTGGCAGCTGGCTGTCACTTGTGCAGCTCTGTTGGAACTGACTTCATTATATTAGACGGTGAAATCTGCTGTGTATTGTACAGCCTTCAGTGGCTTTCCATGTAATCGTAACAAATAAGCACCAGATCGTTCAGTTTAAAATCATACATTAAAGAAATCGTAGAGGTTATAATGCTGATGTCCACAGAATTCACTTATAGTGTGACCTGATAAAGATATTTTTTAGTCTGCTTGAAAAACTACAAAACTCCTATTGGAATATTGTGAGAAGCCAGAGCTTTGAGCAGATTTCTTTCCTGAAACTCCCCAATCACTTGAGCTTGTTGACAATGCCATTTGCTTTTTCACTTGTGTTGCATTGTGGCGCACCTTCTCCGTTTCCCTTCCTTTGTAAGCTTGTTGATAAGACACGTTGGTCTTATTTGTTGTGTTGCCATGGCTGCAAACATCTCTCAAACCTATTAGGTATTCGTGGCATCCTGGTGGCTCAGCTGGATAAAGTGTGTGTCATGTAATCATCATATAGTGTGCTGGAGTGCAGCAAAATCACTACGATACATATATCTTTTATACTTTTCTTTCTGTCCATTCTTTTCCACTATATTTTAAACATAAAATGTTGCAAGTGGAAGTTGACCATATATGGAAAAAAGGCTTATTGTAGCAAACGCTGTAAGGCCTTTCAAAGAAGGTAATGCGTTGGCAAACCGTGACACTTTAAATCAGCCATCCTTTTCAATTAAATATGCAATAAAGAGACTTGAAGGTATAAAAAAAGTCTTCTCAAAACAGATGCACCCTTGTGTTTGACTTGAGGGGTACTGTTTCTCTCAGCATGGTTCTCGTCTAATCGGATGCCTAACATATGGCTGATGAGCCTACAGCACATTCTGATCCAAGCACACTTAATAGGTTCCAAATGATTTGGCTCTAGGTAAAATACCTTGTGTGGTAGCGAGGCCTATTACGCTGTAGATCACTTGATACAAACAGAGTTCTACTGTGGCACTGACGGTCCCTCCCACAGCCTCGCACTATAATGTTTCTGCTTAGTCAGTGAACACTTGCATCATCCTTACTGTTCATTTAGGTAACTTGATATTTTTAAAATTCAAGAACTGTGAATAGATTAATGAATTGGTTAATGTTAAACTAAGACTGAGCAGTACTGGAAATTCAGCAGTTGAGTGGGACAGCTTCAACAGCTAGGCAAAATTTTAGGCTCCAGAACTTAAGTGCAGATGCCCTGAAAAAAAAACCATCCAAGTGTAGTCACTGCACTATGTCTGTGCGGATTTGTGTATTGGTCTTATTATCAATACATTTTATTAGAGTACAGTGCATTTAATAGCCTGTCTGCCATTTTCTTCCTGCATTCATTTTATAAGCAGCACCACCATGGGGCATTAAGTAGTGGCTCTTTTAAATCAAACTGGTGCCAGAAAGTCTGCATGTTTTAATAAAAATATAATTATTTTCAATATTTGGTGCCAGTGTATTAATGATGTGTATCAAGAGGAAACCATATGATCAATTGCCGCGTGGATATACCGTCCCGCCCGTACTTGACAGGTAGGTTGTTCCAAGCATCTTCGACAGATTGTGACAGTTGTCTGGATTAAATCTGTCTCAGTTCCGTCTCCATGCTGTCAATATCAGGGCTCCACGAGACCCATGCCATCTGCTGCGGGACCTCTTGTTCGTCTTGTTACTGAATATGACTCCGGGTCTATATCTGGGGTTGCTACCGTGCTGCAGTATGAATTGGAGCCTGATCAGATGGTGTTGTGTGATGGATATGAATCTAAATAGCCAAAGTGTCTGAAATATCTCTGTAATGTAATGTGATTTTGTTGATGTAAAATCTGCCGCATGTTGATGTTGTTACTGACAGAAGGCAGGTGTGTGCAAGAACCTGTAAACTAAACCAAAGGAACGCAAGTCTCGTAATATTCAGGCCTAATTCAAAGCTGCAAAAACGAAGGAAATGATGGAGAGCTTTCAAAATCATGTTTGAAATAATTTTTTTCGGTTTTGAGTCCTACATAATTTAGCTCAGCTCAGACATTATTACCATCATTTGCCTTCAGAAAACTGAATCGTCTTACACAATGCATATAATGAATGCACTGTTCTGATGCACAGCAAAGAAAGGGGATTTTTTTTTTGTCACTCTTTGGTTTTTTGCATAGTATTTGCATCTAATTTGGCTGGCATCACCATAATTTTTATACATATTATGTATATTCATACAAAGTGGTATCTTACTTATACCTAATTTACACCCCATGCACTGCGGCTTTCACCACTTTCCTACTGCCCCCGACGTTAGAATACGAGTACAGATGAAGTTCATTATGATTCCAATAGAAAGGTCTACCTGACTGTTATTCAAATCCATGATTATCTTCCCTGTATGATTTTGTCTTTGTTAGTAACTCTGTCAGTTGTGTTGCATTAGATTACTGTAGAATTTTACACAGACAATTATGTTTACTTTGCGCAACAGTGAACCTCAAAGGTGCTCCAATAGTCTTTCATAAATTAGGTTTTAGGTAATATGCTAATAACCAAAATGAAATTATAAAGTTGTCAGTATGGCAGGTGATGAAGTGGCTCAGCGAGCATTTTTCATACATGGGAAAATCAATGCAGATGTACCAGGAAAAAGAAGCTCGAGCAGGCTTTAGAATATAAATGCAATGAGGTATCTTTGCTGATGGTATGCTGTTACAGACCCATTTGTTATTTTGAAGCTTAGATGCAAGTGTATTTCAGCTGACGAGGAGAATTTCGATCAACTATTTATTTTATTATAAACACAGCACATGCGAAACTTTGAGAAAAAAATCCAGTAACATGTTTTGCTCGTTATAGTGTATTACTGTTTTATCTAACATATTTACAGTCTTCACAAACTCGTAATAACTCCAAAATGATTTGCACAGCGAACCCATTTTCTGGTTTGAGTGAGCAACATAACTGAGCAGCACAATCAAAGAAGGTTTTGACTTTGAAGTAACTAAATTAAAATGACAAAAGCACACGGGGAAGCCATATTAAGATGAATAACAATTAACAGTGTGAGTCAGCTCTTTGCAGACAGAAGCCAGCTCTGAATTAGAAGACATACAAGAAATAACTGAAGGATGAAGATATAGTTACAAGACAGTTTAAGCACACAAAATATTGTGATTGACAAAAGCCCTATGTGAGACAACCTGTAGACTAATAAGCATATTGACACTTTTGTCGGGAGCAATCCACATACAATACGTTCCTGCAGTTTTTTTTGCTTTTCTTTACTAGGTAATTACACAGCTTCCATGTGTTGCACTGCCCAATTGCCAAATTTATGGTGCTAGGTTCTCATCCCTGGCTGCGTTCCATGAGACGGAGGTTGTCTCTGAATAATTAGCTCAATTTGAGCTTACTCGTTAAGGAGCTTAGGAGTGCTATGAGCTAAAGTATAAGCCGGCTTAGCGAGGTAAGTCTTGTACACTAACTATTGACCATATGTTCTTGTGGTACACGGATACATTTTCAGACTCTTCAATAGGTGGTTTGCTGTGGCCTGATCACCCATTGGATTGAGGTGCTTTCTGAAATTTAAAATTCCACAGACATACCAGGTACCAATCAAAAGGGCTGAACTGTCACCCACTACTCCTGGAAGTATTCCAACTTCCACATCCTATAAGAGCCTGAAATAATTTTGGTCCTGTAGGAGTAGTGGTTGGGATTAACACTGTATCAGCCTGCCATGCTCACTGGCAGACATCACTACATGAAACTACTACATGAAACCTGTTTTTGATTGTACTGCTTATGAGAAAGTAATAATCTAGTGACCCTGTATCAGCTTGTCTAAGCTGTGATGGCAATGTCAGTAGAATAAGAAATGTATAATAGTCTTATAGTCCCTGTTGCCTTTTAAAGAGTTCAGATTTTCCAAGCCATTACCTTTGAGAGATGAGCTCCAGTAAAGAGTGAAATATCCTGTTTGAGTGGTGTGTTCCACACCAACATTGGCTCACTCAGAGGGGGACCTTGTTTTTGTCAGTAAATCAACATGGCCTGCGAGTCTTGTGGCTTGCGCACAAGGGAGAATCATTGGCAGGTCCCATCCTTCAGGTTGGAGGACTGTTTCCAATGGTTACCAGGAGTATCACAGACCTGCGAGGTGCTGCAGCAGAGGCCTAGTTACTGTCCATGAAAACCACCTTGTGCAATAGCTACATTTTGAATTTCTAATGTTATTACAGATCTAATTTGTCCGCAACTACCTATTAAACGGATCAAGAATAGCAAACTTTCTATTTCCAGGAGATGTAGAATTAAGACTTTACCACCATTAGGGCAAATGGTGCATGTCACTATAGTGTACTTCGTAAAGCAAGTGCCAATAAATGGACTCTCTTGTAATTCAGGCAAAGACTTCTTCATCCACCATTTCCCCTTGATATGTTTTTTTTAGGATTGCAATAAAACTCCATCTGTTCTTCCATTTTCAAAGTAGTTCATACAGTGCAACAAAAAAGAAACTCGAGCCTTCGTATAATGACGGCTGAAAAAGAATTGAAGGAAAAATAAAGAGGTGCGCTTCAGACACCTCACAGAAGCAGCCAGTGTAGCAGAGAAAGAGAAGTGTATCCCTGGGTCATTTCATAAAGACTGAACTCAAAGAAAGAACTGGACCACTCATATTCATTTAAAACCCTGGGTTTATTAAATTGCTAAAATTTGCTAAAACAGTGTGCCTTCATCAGCACTAAACCGTTAGTTAACAAGACTACTTTGGTGTCTTCTTTGGCCCAGATATGGTATCTCTTTGCTAAATTTTAATAGAGCGGTTCAGTTTTGTTTGATAATGAATGTTTAACTTGCTTGCTTTCTGTTTAAACTTTTGAAGAGATGTGAAAGGGGCCTCTCGCAAATACAGTTGGTTAATGTATTTGTTTTACACATAGTGTTAAATAGCAATGTTCTGCAGGCTTGACTTCTCTTGCATTGCACTCCGGCTAAAATAAAATGTTTTTTGAGTGCAGTCTTACCCTCCAATGAAGATGCATCGAAAGGTGGAATGACGCAGATGTTACTGGCTTGGTATGCAAATTTTTTTTCTGCACGTATCTGAATTAAGAGCTGAGTGTTGTAATAGTAGTCTAGCAACACATGCATATCACATCATCTCAAGGGGAGCTTTTGACTGAATTTGAATAGTAATTTGACTGGTCTTTAATTTTTTAATTTATTTATTTACATTTTATTAAAATAGGATGAGAGTAAGGTAAGGAGTCCTTTGAGCTGAGCTTTGATGCTCTGAAAATCTACTGTGGCGTTAATCCACTGTATTCCTTCTGAAAATATCCCTGCGTAAATACAGTACGATTTTTCATTTATTTTATTTTTCTAAGGGTGCCCATATTTTTATGAATAGATTTCACAGATGCATATTCTTAGGAACAGTTTCAGAAAAACGTGCTGTAGATATTTGTGATGCAGGCTCTGACTACATGTTCAAATTTCTCTGATTTCCCATATTCTCTTGCTACAGAAGCACGAGAAAAGATCAGTTTTGAATGTGGAGAATTTAACTCTTATTTGTCCCAGTTAATTTAAACACACTCTATTCGAGATGTGGAGATGGAAAGAGGCACATTTTCAAACCCGGTGTTGCAGTTCACTGCTCTACAGATCTGCCCAGCCATTGGCATATAGTCACACTGTATCCATTATTAATCACACGGTTCTGAAGGACGACATCTGTGCAAATTAGTATGCAGAGAGCGTGAAGATCACTTACCAGCAGTGACTTCAAAATTAAGTATTAAAAACTGAATTCTGGCCTTTCTTTTTCTATGCCGAGGTCATATCTTTCTATTGCATGAATTGGCCTTGGGGATTTTTCTCAAAAATTTCAGGCTGTACCAAGTTTGCAGTGAAATACTCTGTGAATGACAGATAAAGATAATACTGTGACATTAATATTTTTACCTTCATCCTCTTGAAGGGCCCAGGAAAAATCCCTCACTGAACGCTTTCATTGCAATAGACGAGCAGCTGTATTATGATCCTTGCTAACAGGTTTTATTTAAAAAATTTACACTGATATTACAAAGGGTAGCTGTGTTAATGGGAGCATATGAGTGGGTAAATGCTGATGTTACTAGGCGGATTTAAAAAAAAATCAAATCTGGCAACCTTAAAAAATTTAGAATGGCTGTGAATAAAAGAAGCAGCCTGACCTGCATTGCAGAAAGTGTTAGGTCCTTTAATCTTGGATAGACGCAAAGTACTTAAAGTGCTTTGAACAATAAACTGAATTTTTAATTTTGTAAAATTTATCTTGACAATCGGGCAAACTCCATGTACTCCTGCTAGCTTGTTAAATATTGTAACAAATGAAGAAATTCATCTCACTCAACACTTAGTACATGTACACATCGGGCTGTGCGATATGACCAAAATCTCATATCCCGATATAAGACATTTATCGTCTTGACAACGATATTAATCAGAAAAATGTAACATTTTCTGTGAATCCTGTGAATCTCGGGCAACTCAGCTTGTGTGAAGTGTTTCCAGCTGGGCGCCCTTTAGCTGGAGTCCAGTCTTTTAACCGATGCATGAAACTATGCATTTTTAGACATAAGTTGTAATTACCGCCGTTTTCTTTCACAGTTTGAGTCTAAGGTTTATTTTTTAGCACCTGACGGCTCTTTTTCGCTCCCAACCGTAAACTCTCTGCATACTCTTTCACGTGATTCAGTTTATTTTGAAAAGTCTCAACAGGATCTTGAGCTTTATTGTGAAAGGTTTACGTGGAAAACAAACAAACGGACAGCGGAGCCACGTGATGGTTTTACCATCATTGTTGCTAATGACAACACGTAAAAACAGTGGCTTGTCCGTCAGTAGTGTGGTATATATAAGAAAGAGAGAACTTTAAGAAATTAATATAGCCACTACAGTGACAATCAAAACCATGAAAAAATATTGCTGTAAACGGTTTATTTTGCAACACCACGAAACAAACGATAGCGTAATAGGAAACGATAGACGTTTTTATATCGTCATCCGATATATATCACTATATCGAACAGCCCTATGTACACATTACATTGCCATTTCACAAAAAAGCACAATCAATAAAAATTTGATGTGAAAACATTACACCAGTAACCTAACAGTTTGGCTTAGTTGAATATTTTTAGATCTTTATAAATGCTATTACAGAGAGCTACTGACTCTGAAACACTGTCACTGTGTTATATGTAGAGATATGCACAGGTTTTTGTGTATAAATGTGTATAAAATTATAGTTTTGACTTTTTGACTGGTCTGTATTTGTTTATACTGTGTAGTTTAACTTTAAAGTAGCGTCTTGGAAGTTTGTGGGAGTTCGGCAATATGTGAATTTTATAACTGGACCCTGAAAGTCCAAAGGAGGTGGTCTTGCAGACAGCAGTGCAAGAGAGCTTACACTTCTCTTGCCTAATTTTAAGCAAATACAGGTATAAAAGAGCTTGGCATGCTGGGAAAGAGAATATAAAAGTATCTATTTGATTTTAAATCTATGATAAATGTGAAGCCAAAGACCTAAACAAAACTGTCAGATCATTGACACCTCTGCTCAAATGAACACATGCAGAGGATAACATACCCTAGTAAATTGAATTCGGTTCGGTTTTCTTTATATAATGCCAGTTTACAACAACAGTCACCTCAGGGTATTGAAATTTAAAGACCTTACAATATTAGAAAGAGAAGCTCAACAAGCTGAGAATCCCCATGACTAAGTACTCGGTGATTGTAGGGAGGAAGAACTCTCTTTTAGCAGCAAGAGACTTTTGGCAAATGAAACAGAAAGACATCATCAGTCATGAGGACAACACACAAACCCTAGGAGAGAGAAGACAAACGTTAATGACGTGCTGTAATGGCATAAACATGTAGAGAAATGCTCAGTGCATCGTTAGAAGTCCTGCTGCATAACTAAGGGATACTTCAAGGTCACCTGATCCAGCCCTAAATGTAAACTTCATTAGAAATTAAAATTTTAAGCCTAATCTTAGAAGTAGGCAGGATGCCTGTGTCCTGAATCCAAACTGGGAACTGGTTCTAAAAGAGAGGGTCCTGATAGCGGAGTACTCTACCTCCCATTCTACTTTTTGGAACCAAAAATAAGCCAGCAGTCTAAGAGCAAAATGCTCTTTCAGGATTAAATGACACCATAAGGTCTTTAAGATATGATGGAGACTGATCATTCAGGACTTTCTATGTAAGAAGAATGATTTTAAATACAAATCTGGTAACCAACTAAGGGAAGCAAATATTGGAGAAAACATCATCTGTCTTTCTAGTTCCTGTTTGTGCTCTTGATTCTTGTTTTAGATCAATAAGCAGTACATATATGCATTTTTTGGTCTTTTTTTTATTACATTTTTAGCACAAAACAATCGACAAGCCTTAAAGATGTTACATGTTATACGACAAGCGAGTAATTCCTAAGAACTTTGGCAACATTAAAAATAGACTGTGCAACCCAATCTAGGTGATATAATTAAAATCTGTGGAGCAGCTGCTCAATAGATATCAAGTTAAGACTGTTTGCCTTATACTGTAGCTATTTATGATAGTTCTTTGTTGTGTTCTAAGTTGTTTAATACATACAATCCCTTTTCCTGGTTGCAGTCCATAATAAACTGGCAAAGATCCTTGTGGATCTGTGATGTCTGTTGATTCTTGGACCAGCTAATATGAGAAGGGTGGCTGCTCATAAACCCATACTCACTCATATTCAGATAAGAAGATTCTATCACAGTAAAAAAAAAATACAAACCAAAAAACCCATCACTTTATAGAGGTCAAAGTGTCTCAGATTAAGTTTCAGCGAATATTCTTTATCTAAATACACAGTACTATTGTAGCAAGTTATTAAATTATCTTCTGGATGACTCAAGTATAACTCTGGGTCCTCTTTCATGTGGTGAACTATGGTTAAAAGGCAAGGCCCTGTCTGCGCACACATAGTGGTTGACATTCAGCTAATGAATCGCCATGCTGTAATATATTCATCCCCCTGCTGTTTCTGAGAACAGGTTGGATTTGGTTGCAGAAGGATTCATCATTTTCAGTGTATCAGCGGGTGAACAACATGAGCGAGAAGGGGCTGCTCACGCCATTGTTCAGAGGCAACAGGCTTACAACTTTTACATCAACAGCAGCGTGGCATACAATAGAAGTGAATTCTCATTTTCACTCTCTCAGTGAAAATGAGAATCGACTTCTTCAAGAGGAAGGAAGGGATTTCATAAGTTCAAGTAGGTGAAAGTAATAGTCTGAAGTTCACTTTCCAGTGAAACTTCACCGTCCTCAAAACCTTTGTGGCACTAAAAGTTACTGACTGGACCTACGCAAGAACGAGACCATCTAATGGTGAAAGTATCTGCCCAGGATTGCTTCACCAAATTGTTTCTGCGCCCTTAGAGATGAGACGGGACTCTAGCAGCACTGTAACCATGTCACCTGTAAATGCAGTGCGCTCTGCCGACCAATCTACCCTTGAATATGGGAGATCTCCATATTTGGCATTGATGCAGTTTTGGAAGAGAAAAGTCTAAAATATAGCACATTACACGTCATTAGTCTAAAATTCGAATACACACTCTGTGGTAACTCGAGGAAGCTGCCATCTGTCACCTGACAGTGTGTAAGCGTGTTTCGAAGACTCACAAGAAAAAATGCGCAATGCAAAAAGAGAAGTCCCCAGTGCCAACTCACTTAGGATCACAGTCAGCTACTGACTGAGATGTCTTTGAACTTGCGATTCAAATTGATTTCCTTTAAGTAGCTTTAATTGGTTGGGGCTGCAACCCTATTACCACCACCCCAATCTCTCCATGACTTTTTTCCCAACGTGCTCATTAAATTTGAATGTGAGTTGGGTGTGTTTCAATCCGAAAGGAATCATCACAGCATCTCTCCATCACTCTGATGTGACACATTTCCCTCCATTTTACTCCCCAGTGAGGTTTGATCGTGTCCTCATTTTTTCCCCCCTCTCATTCATTCATGTAGCCACAAACACAATCGCCTAATATGCACGATGTGCCACCAGTACCAAATTTGCCATGCTCCTCCTCCACTGATTTTGGAGATAACGTAATTTGTGGTACAGGCAACGCGATCCCAAGAGGTGGATAGTTTCTTCTGTGCCTCTGGTGCAAGGCGCTTAACCTGGCCAGTTAATCACCCATGCTAATGATGTCTGCTGCGAGTCCATATGCTTTGCACGAGCAGCCAACAATGAACAGCTTTCATCTAAACCACAGATTAATGTGTACTGTATAATCGCTGTATGTGTCTTGTCAGATCAGGTGGCTTACTGTTAGTTAATGAGCTTTACCTTTTGACTAGGAAGAACAAAAAAAATGTCTTTGGTTGTTAAATTGATTGTTTTAAACCCTGATTTTACAAGTCAATCGAGAAAGATTTATTAATTTGATTAGAATACTTTTATTGTATTATGTTTTTTAAATGATTTTTTGGGCTGATTTTCATAACTAGAATTGGATGGATGGATGGTGTGATTTCTTCAGTCACCAATTATGATTTCATTGCCTTGATAGTGACAGAATGGATTCAGATAGGAGTGTGAAATAATGACGCGATGACTCATGTAGTGACCAAATTTCACATTTGGTTGGATACTGAATAAATATCCCTTTTTTATGTGCACCTCTCAGATTTGTCTGCAAGCGAGCTGAGTAGCCAAGTTTGGCACACAACTGCCTCGTATGCCCATGTTTGTATCCATATCCGATATTATCATCACTTAGCAATCGACTATAATGGCTTATTTCTAGCAGTGTTTTTTATGATAGTATCATTTAAAATTCACAGCAATAACATCTAATTTATATCTGCAAAATTTATATTATGCACAATATATTTTGATGTTGTCATGTTGCCCGGCAACCACCTACCAATGGGCTACAGTGACCGTTTTTAGCTTTCATGCACTTCCTGCACCTTATGAAAGTATCCTATCATTTTAATTTAATAGCAATTATATTTTGTTTATATCAACAAAAGCTGAATTATACATGCCTAGCAACCAATTAGCAATGGGCTGAAATTACCCATATTTAACATATGACCGGCCTATGTTTACTTTTCTCAATGTGATTAAGTATATCAGCTTTCGAACAGCATAAACAGGCCAAAAATAAAAATAAAAATACTGTAGCAGCTGCATATACTAGCGGATGTGAAAAGTGGAATTTGCATTGCAGATAATTATTGATTCCAGGTAATAAAAATCTGACCTCATTCAAAGCTGAGGGAATCCTTTTTTAGTTTTAATTGGATTTCTACAAAGTCATTTCAAAGGTAGTCTTTTACAGAGATTACAGACAGTTCAGAATGCTGCAGCTCGCATTCTAACCAAAACCAGCAAGTTTGCCCACATTACTCCTGTCCTTGCCGATCTGCACTGGTTGCCTGTCAAATATCGTATTCAATTTAAAATTTTGTTGTTTACTTTTAAAATTACTAACAACACTGCACCCAGCTACCTTAAGGACCTTTTAAACCCTTATGCTCCTGCCAGGGCTTTAAGGTCATCGTCACAGTTACTGCTGGCTCAGCCCAGATCTCGACTTAAGACTAGAGGTGATCGATCGTTTGCTCTTGTTGCACCTGTGCTTTGGAACAATCTCCCGATTGGCATCCGGGCATCTGATTCTATTCATTCTTTTAAATCACAGCTTAAAACATATCTTTTTAAACTTGCCTTCTCCACCTTTTAATTGCTGGTTTGTTTGTTTGTTTGTTTGGTTGCTGTGACCTATTGACCTCTTGTATTAATTCCCTCCTATCTTTCTATTGGTGTTTTTTATTATGGTGGTACAGCTTTTATCTTGCTATTACCCATGTGCTGTAGTCATTCTTATTGGTAGCTTTTATCTATGAACATAACTCCTTATTTTTATTTATCCGTTATCAATGTTTGAACCTTTTATTGTTTTATGTAAAGCACTTTGGTATGCCCAAGGCTTTTAAATGTGCTCTATAAATAAAGATTGTTGTTGTTGTTGTTGTTGTTGTATCTCTAAATCGTTGCTCTGCATTGTTTGCCTAGTTGATCAAGTCTTATATGAAATCCTTTTAACTATCTGATCAGCTCAGAGAATCACTACGAAGAATCTCTCAAGACCTGTCATTACAGAGTTTAGATTAAAAATCCTCACTTAATCTGTCTTGTCTGCTCTCTTATTACGTGATTTGTGAAGGATTTTGACTGAATCGAAACCTGAAATAAGAAGCTTGTCGTATAATCGGATCTAAGTTTAATGCAGTTGTTACCCTTTAGTACAAAACATGCAAATTGCCATATTTCCACATGTGTATTGGGATTGTCTGTTTACTTTCTTGTGTATTTTTCGCCTTTCGTATTAAGTGTGAGAAGCCATTTCAGTTTTCCCTCTACTCCACTCTGCTTTAAGGCACTTCACATTTGTAGTGCAGTCATGTTTTCATTCTCCCGGTTGACATACTATCAAGGTCCTCGTTGTGCTTACGTTTTCTGTGGCATTTAGTTGGCAGGTGGTGATTTTTTTAAAAAATGGTTTAGGAGAATTCATCCATTGTGTAAGTACACTTGTCTCCTATAATTTTGTTTCTACGCCCCTCCCACGCTGTGACCACCTTTTAACATCTCAATGACTCGTATGCTTTCTGTTTTACAATGCTCATGAAAGCCATTTAGAAAACCCACAGTTGTCTTGTGCTATACTACTCACACTTAATAGAAGATTTCCAGGAGCGTAACATGATGCCGTCAGGCCTTTGCTGCAGAGGACTTCTCCAGCCCCATCCAGCAGCGTTGGCTTATACGCCAGTGCCATTCAAATTACTGTTTTAGGCAAAAACAGGAGCGTGCATCCCTGTGCTTACCCAGTGTCAGGCAATCATTATGGAGCACCGTTGGTCAATGAAAAAAAATACAATAAGAAAATTAGTCCAATTTGCCAGTGCATTTGTTCAATCATTAACTTGTTTGGCCTTCCTTTCAATGCTGCTGAATGTCGGATTGGCTATTACAATAACAGAGGAGAGGACTATTTAAAAATAAAATGGACTAGGAGTGCAAAAACCTATGAGGAATGCGATTCTTTGTATAATAATAGTTATTTCCTCCTTTTTCCCATAAATGAAAACAAGGTGGTGGGAAGCTAAAGGTTAAAGCACCAGAGGGTCAACTCCCTGAATATCTATGAACATGTGGGTGAATAAGAAGTACTCTCCTCTCCCTCAGCAGTGACTAAAGGTGCTGTTGAGCAAGAATGGTAGCAGGGCAGCACAGCACAAAAAGAGTCCACTGAATATGTATCAGTTACATGGCTGCTTCTGTGTAGCTGCCCTTTTGTTCTGCCGTTCCTAAAGAGGGGAGAATGAGACTATGCAACGCCTCCATGGAGTCATGTGGGGACAAAGTGATTTGTTATCTGACCGAAGGAAAATCTATTGTCATTAATAATTTAAGGCATGCAAGCAAAAGTGGCATAACCTGGTTCCATCCTGGGGTTGGGCCTTTTTTACAATCTGTTATTTTTTTTTATTAGAAATTATTATAAAGCAGTTGAACAATTAATAAAAATAGTTGCAGGCTGACATTATTAACATTATATAGTTTTATCTCCTTTTTATATTGCATATTGCATCAGCGTTGTAACAATCTTCCATTGAAGTCTAGTCACATACAAATTGCTTGTAAGCGCTTTTCACAAACAGAAATACAAATTGTAGTTATAGTTGTAAATATTTGCATATTTCTTTAATTATGATGTTTAACATATATGTATGTGTTATGTCACTTAAAGTTATTTTGCAGGTAATTTTTATTTTGCTTACACTCTTGAGGCAAATGCATTCTTATGAAGTTTTAATCCCACCTTCCTTTTAGCGTTACATTACATTAGTAGTGTAAGATGAAACTTGAGTGCCACTTCTGTTTTAAAACCTCAGATGAGTAGCAGTGATCTCCTGGGTGATTTTATTGCACAGTCTTTAGACTGATGATGATTTTTGTGGTGTTTCGTCTTCCTTGCTGTTTTTTGGTCAATCCAAATAAAGTCTCGCGTGCAGCATAACATTGCAATTACCACACATTCACTCCGGTGTTTCCTCCCTCAGACGCAGGCAGAAGCGTTAAATATCAGTAAAATAAAGGTCAGTATAATTGTTTGTCTTACCTAAAAATACTTTATTCATTGAACTAGTTTTTCAGCTAATATTTTTCCCTTTTGTTATCCTCGCCCCACCTGCCTTGGCTCTCTGCCACACACTTTGAGTAGCACAGCACTTCAGCATGCATATGAAATGGAGGCTTTACCGTCTTGTTGTTATATAAAATGTAGCCATTGTTTTTCGCTTTCAAAGATTTCTCGTGGAAAGTGTATTCAGCAGCCCCCACCCCTTTCCCCCTCCTCATTTGTCTCCCCTTTATTGCCCTATTGAAATTTAGTTTTTATTTTATCTGCTGACTGCCAAAGTTCTTTTTGTATAGAAAGCCCTCACTAATATCGTTTTTCTGTACAAAGCACGAACCACAAGCCACAAAATTGGATTGTAGCAGCAGAAATTCCTTTGAAGTGTAAAGACTTTACAGATCAGTTGTGACTTGTTGCCTCGATAGATGCGGGAGGCAGCGCGTGTTTAGGGTGTCATAGCTGAAATGCTGTCGCTCTGTAGGTGATGTGTAGGTGAATCGTGCATTTTAATTGTTCCTGTTTTTAAAAAAAACCGCTTCGTAAAGCACTTACTGCTATTATAATGTTGCTGAGTTTGAAACCATGTGTGCTTGGTGTATAGATTAAAGGCGCTTGTGGGTATTGTTAAAATGGTGGTAATGATATATGTGCTTTATCATGTTTCGAAGGTAAAAGCCTGGCTGCAGTAAAATGTGTTGCATCTGACCTATTTGGCAATATAATAATGTCCCAGTGGAGCTGAGAGCACAGTAAAAATGACTTAACTCTGTGAAATGCCTGGATGTTATAGTGGCCTATAGTAGGAGAGTGAATCATTAAGTATTTAATTGAGAAGTGAGCCTTGTGATATTTGACTCTTGTCTCCTGAAAACTGATTTGGTCTACTCCAAGGTGTGTTACATTTTATGGTTGTATATGCCTGAATTTTTAAAGACTGATGGCTAGTTCTATATTTAAAACAATGGTGTTTGATGCAATGCAGCACCTTGCATTATATAACTTTAAGAACAGCATTGCTACGCTATTGCTTTAAAAAGAAATCCGTGTCGCGTCATCCTTTATCTCAGGAAAGGTGCCAGCACAAGCAGGACTTGATATATTTCAAATGATCACCTGCTGTCCAGTTCAGTTTAGCTATGGTCAGCCTTGCAGGGGTACCCAAGTTTGTTGTCACTGTAAATTCACTCTCCCTGAAGCGTCTTTGGCGTCATGACTTACACGCACGTTTTTTTTTTACCTCTCTATCCTTTTCACACCCCTGCATCTTTCCCGTCTGTCTCCTTCAGAATTTGGTTTCTGTTTATTCCTCATTACCAGTACAGCTCTTTGTTCACGCCTGTTATATCACCAAAGCTCTTGAAATTTTGACTGGGAAGAAACTAAACATCAACCTCCTAGTGTTTTTCTGGGTCAAGTGCAAAATGAAATACAGTAGGACTAGTCAGGGATGCACCAGTGCTGGTTTCTATGGTAACTGGAGGGCTGTATTTAGTGCAGTTGTTTCAGTGCGCCCAGCTCTCTGTTTTCAACCAGGCGAGGAGGGAAGAGTGAGGACCGTTCCCAAAGGGGCTGAGCAAAAAAGTGGGGCAACATCTCCCATCGCCGTCAAGCAAAATCTCTCAGCTTGAGGAGGGTTCTTGTCATAAATTCTTTACCTTTTTTTTTTTCAGAAGGAGTTGATGCACAGAGAAGGAGAAACTTATAGCAGTCAAAGATGTAACAGACTTCACTTATCTGGTGACACGGCCTTCTGACCTTTCAAGTCAGCATCTTTTGTCAGTTTTCTGCTGGGATTTAAAAGAAAGAAAGAAAAAGGCTGAAAAGGTTTTTGTTATTATCATGCATGTCCACAAATGGCCAACTACTGCTGCTGTGATTTACTCAAATATTAACAGTGAGAAATGGAAAATATTATAATAAATACAATGGCAGCTAACAACTCTTCTTCTGTTTAGTAATAAAAATAAGCATAAATAAAGGTTCAATTTTTCAATTAGAGGGTTGTTTGTTAAAAATAATTCCATCAAAGCACTTTATAGTAACCAGTGTTTCCAAGTTGTAAATGAACTACATTAAGTTTAGCAAGTAGTTTTTTTTCTTACTGTTAACATGCGATGAAATACTGGTAATATTTACTAATCATGAATGATTTTCTCTGTGTTATTAAAGCTGATACGAGATGAGCCTGGCACATATAAAATTTTATGTATTTATTATAGAACTCTTAATGACTCACAAATGTTATTACACTTTGTGATGAAGGTTTTATTACTGATTGTGAACCCATACTCAAATTTAATTGAAGCCATGTCAGAAAGTCATTGTTTGTTCACAGTAAAGCTGCAAAAGTAAAAACTTAATTTGCTATTAGTGATTTATTAGAAGTCAGATGTATTAGTGATACACAAACACAATTTATTTAGAGACTCTTTTACATATTTCTTGATCCCAAGTACTTGCACAGTTTTGTATGAGTGGGTTGCTGTTTCCTTTCTCTATTCCATGTGTGCCTTACGTGTTTGACGTGACTTTGATCTTCTCAATATTTATCATAGAAATATCCCCCAAAACTCAAATAAAATGCACTAGGTATTTTTTTTCTAGATTGTAAGAGGAACAAACCAGAAGCAAAAGCTATGAGAACATGAACTTGATGGCTTTAGTAACGGCTGTGTTTTTAGATGTGCTGGCAAATTATTTTACCAAACATTACCTAATATGTTAGTAAACCTACCACCTAATTAACAGCATTTGTTTTATAGGTATTTATAAGAAAATCAATGAAAACATTTATTTGAACACGCCACTCACACTGAATAATTGCACTAATTTGCGGATGCTGAAAAGACCTTTTACTGAGCATTTTTCTATGCACAGTTCTTTTTCAAAATCACTGAATAAACACAATAAAAATACACTGAAAGTTGCGTTTCCAAGCAATTAGGTCGCTTTCAAATGATTTAGTCCCACATGAATGAATGATGTACAGCACATCTGGCCAAATGCATCACGTTTTCCCACAAGAAGCCACTGGCATAAAGACGCCATTTTCCACTTAATATTATATGGACCTGCTGCTCATGAGAAATGTGTCAAAACACAATAGCGCATTTCAGTGCCTGGTGACTGCGAGATGTGAGCAAACATGTAAAGAAAGTTCAAAGCGGGAGCACGCTGGGATGCAGTATTTAAATTAGGCTGCAATGAATGTCTAACTAGGGAAAGTCTACACCTGTTTGTAGTCTCACACTGTTTCACACACTTTATGTGTAGCACCTATTTTCAGATCCTACAAGACCCCACAGGCATCTATCATAGACACACTGGTGTTAACTATTTCAACACATAATCAAAAATTAAGCACTGAATAAACCGCTCACAGCATTGTTATATTTTATTTTTTGACACAAGATCTCACTTTTATGTTGCAAAAATGGCTTATTTACCAAATTTGTTGTAAAAAACTTCGAAATATGCCGTTTTATAAGACGTTTCGTGCAGCTGCAAAACACTGCAGTTCTTATACTGGTATTTATTGTTCCTTAATTAGAGCAGCAAACCTTTTATTCAAGTTAATTGCTGAATTGTGTCCCATGAATCCAATAAACACGAATGATACCAAAAAAGTAAAACTTTGTATGAATAACACAAAAAGAAGGTATAAAGATGAGGAAATAAACCATAAAGAAAAAGGAAGAAATCCATTGTGCATGCACAGGAACCAACTGTTAATGGAGAGGAAATGTACCAGACACCCCTGTGCATTGGCAAAAACAACAATCCCTATTTAAAAAAAAATCTGGCTCACAATAAACTAAACTGAAAGTTTTGTGACTTCACATGAGAGAAGAAAACTGTCAGCGCCTTGGAAAACTACGTCAAAGTCGGTGCTGTGAGCACAGCATGTGTTGCATGTAAAAATATATTCACCCCTTTGACTTTTTGTTCTGCATTCTTTGCTTCACTTGATTTTCCAAAAGCAGCTAATCAGCATTTTCTATCAGAGACCAACTCTAAGTACAGTACGCTTAAAAAAGAAAAAAAAAAAGGAAACTGCTGGATTCTGTGCTTTTTTTGTGATTAGAACATGAAGTTTTGAACATTTGATGGCAACAGCACATCTGGAAAAAAAAAGAAGTTGGGACGGGAGCAATGAAGGGCTGGAACAGTAAGTGGTGCTAAAATAAATCAGTTTTTTGCAACTAATCAGGTTAATTGGCAACTGGTCAGTAATATGATTGGGTATAAAAAGAGCATCTCTTTAGGTTCAACAGTCTGCAAAAAAACAAAACTGCTTCTACATAAACTATGGAAAATTTTCAGAAATATATTCCTCAACATAAAATTGCAAAGACTTTGAATATTTTCTCATCTACAGTACAGGCTCAGGAACACTTCCAGAAATCATTGTGTGTAAACACAATTCGCCATGCTGTCCTCAAATGCACAAAAGAAGGTAAATGTGGATAAGATCCAGATTTTTCTGCCGTCAGACAAATTAAAATTTGGAATTATTTTTGGAATCATTTCAAATGATTCTTCTTCCTGAAGAAAGAGATTATCCGGTGATCAGCCCTGAATTCAAAAGCCTGTATCTTTGATTGTGTGGGGTTGGATTAGTGCTTATGGAATTAGCCTATGTTTTTGCTTTGTTGTGTTGTGTTTTTAAATTGTGCATTTTCTCAGTTTAAACCTTTGATATGTTTACATATGTTCTATTGTCAATAAAATAATAGAACGTAGAATAGAACATCTTATAAATAGATTTATAAGATTTGCACATTTCTGTTTCTATTTACATTTTGCGCGATGATGTAAAAACTTCATTTATATCCATTAATTCTCGACAGTTCAGTGCTAGTGTGTTGTGTTGACTTTTGGATCTCTTTAGAAAACAGGAAGGATGAATGTTATCTTAAGAGCGATGAAAAAGTATGGAATGAAAATAAAAAATATGCAGGAGTTTGATTTTATTTTATGATTTGGTGAAATGAGACACTTTTAGGATCTTTATCCAGACCTCAAACTTATGCAAATATATATATACCTGTGCACATACAGTGGGCACCTTACTTCCAAGTGCATGACACATATCTGCACATGATAACAAGGAGGAGATGTGTGTGTGTGCGTGTTGGATTTAAGAATGAATGCGTACATTCACATTTTCCAGTGTGACAGACAGCATGTAGTAAATGATGTTTAAAAATTTCTATAACTAAAAGACAAGGTGTGAAAAATTAAAATAAATGTTAAATGCATCAACAAATGTATGAATGTCTTATTCATTTTGTCTTCCGTTAGTGTGTCTCAACCAAATTTTAGACAACCCTTTCAAATCAAATCTCACATACTACCATCAACACAGACAGCTGCACGGCTGAAAAACAAATGATTCTGTTGCAGATGTCATCTCACACTGATGCATAGCTTGGGGGGCGGTCATTTAGCAGTCTCTACAATTTCAGCATTCATATGACATTCATTTAATATTACAGGCGGCAGTTCTGAGATTAAAAATATGCCCCAGCGTCCAAGATTCTGTCACAGCAAGCGTTTTCCATATTGTGGAATTTAATGTTTCTAGAAGCACAGACGTTAGTCTAGGCTTGTTTTTTTGAAAGAAGAAAAAAACTGATGAATGCTCTGTATGCATTCTGCCGTCTGTGTTACTATTTTTATGCTCATAGTTCTTTTTCTATCATCGTAAACCCTTTAAACTAACTGATGTTGTCAGTTGTGCGATTTAACAAAAGACAAGTGTTTAGGTGCTTCAGATAAATATCCGAATTTGATGTATATCGTATAATCCAATTTTAGCTCCACTATTTTAAACTGACAGCTAGAGTTTCTAGTTACTCTGAAGGAATTTTTTTTATACATCTAAAATATATTATGCTCCTTATCCTTTTTCTATATGATGTTGAGTTGTTGCAAAAACAAAGTAGCAGAAAATATTACAATTACTAAGTAAGGCACTGATGAGTTGTTTAGGTGTTCAATATGAAGTAATAATCAGTTAACATAACAGTAATATAGCCATTTTTATACTGTGGTATTGCAAAGTACAGGGCTTCAGTTCCTCTGGCCTTGAATATATGCAAATTCATCAGTTACATTTTTCATACAGGTTAACATATTTCTTTAAAAAGTGTTCATGAGTTTTAGACAAAGCGCAGATATTCCTGGAGATAATGTGTCCTGTTTGATTTATAATGAGTGAATTTGTAGAAGAGTAATCTGCTTTTCAGACGCTCGGGGCTGATGGGAGAGCTGTATTACTGCGAATACAACCACCTCCAGACTACAGAGCTGTCATTAATCAGGCCCTTAGCTGACAGTCCAATGCCTTCTGCTATGTTCCCTTCAGACCCCGTTGTAGGATATTTATGTTGATTGTCTGTACTCACTCTTCCCCCGTCCTCTCCCTTCCACTTCCTCCTTGTCATTAATTAAAAGCATGTAGCAAATTTCAACTCACAGCTCTCTTAAAAATATGTAGACTAATTTTCCCAGTGGGCTGTTTGTGGCCCGTCTCGTTTTGTTCGGCATGCTGTCTTTCTCAGTCTGTGATGTGTGTCACACTGTAGTTCTTTCAGGTTGACTTTGGACAACACGACTACTTCATCAGCATATAACTTGCATCTATTTAGTGGCAGTTAAAAGGGACTAATTTTCCCATGTTGTGATTCTTGTTTAGGTTGTATTCAACACCAATAGTCATCACTATAGCCACTAAGCTCATGGACAGTGTGACTTACTATGCTGAGCTGAGCAGTATCTGTCTCTGACAGCGTGTGGTGTTAAACAAGGGATGACAAAATAACACTTCCTCAAGAAATTGGGTAAGTGGACGCTGCTGAATTATGCAGATTAGCCCAACATGTAACTGTTTTTCTATGGAAGAAAATTGAAAATTTTGTGTAGGAGCTACAGCAAAAGACCAGACACACTGTACTTAACACTAACAGGAGTGATTCTTGGAATAAAAATCATATATCTTTTCATGTTTCTGCAACCACAATACTCTACTCGCCTCACCTGAAAATGCAGCCTGCTTTCATAAGACAACTGTAAAGAGCTCCCTGTCAGAAGAGTGCTCCATTAGTGATACACCCACACTGCTCTTTTCTCAGACATACAAGGTGTATCATTTATGGATTCTGCCATTGTTTGCATATGCATCGGCTCCTGTGGAATCTGCTGCAGAAATTGTCAAAGATGGGGCTCGTTTGATTTCTCGGCGTGCAGCGTGTCTTTTAACACTGCTGTTGGAGTGTGGCAGAGAATCTCGATTCCATGGCAGACAGATGCCAAAATTCATCCTTTTTTAGTTCCCGTCACAGAGGCCCTGTGTTGACTGAGAACATACATTGAAGCGAGTATGAAAGTCAATATCATGGGGATTTGACAAACCACATATACCTCTTTTTGATCAGCTGAGTGGATTTGTACAAGATTGACATTTTGCCTACACTCGCCTAATGAGTTATTCTAATTTTTATAAGTATACAGAATTTTAAGCTACATGCAGAGAAGCTGGGCTGAAAGAGTTAGGCATTTATCCAGCGCATGTAGGTGCAGCATTGTTGTGGGAGGGGATATGTGCACTCAGGGTGAGCATTAAAGTCATCAAACAAAACACACAATATACTCAAAGCTGGCCATTCTCCAGAAGTTTGGAGGGCATTGTGTGAAAATATGTTTATGGTCGGGTGAAACTGCCTGGAAATGGTTAAGATTTATTAAGTGTTGAGTCCATTCAAACTACGCAGTCATTTATCAGGCATGAGAACTTCTCACAGCAGCAGCAGCTCGACTGTGGAGTAAATAAAACAACAAAATTCACTCTGTATGCTGTTCAGGTCATCTCATGGGTCAGACAACAGCATGTTTTCAGAGCTTTGGCTTTACCTAGTCATCTGACTTCAATTCAATACACTCTCTAATACATGATGTATGTTTTTCAATTGTAGGGTGAATTTTCTCCTACGTAAAATAACTGTAGTGCTGTTTGGAGAGTGCTGCTACTGTACCATCATTTAAAATAAACTTAAAATGAATTTGAGCTTATTTGTAGCATGTGATCTAAGTTAACGTGCAAGTCTCACTAAGAAATTCATGAAATTACACAGGCATGTATGAATTACCAGGTTAAATAAATTATTTGTCTATAGAATAAATTCCATTCATCTATCAATCCGTCCAATTTCTGTTGCTCCTCCTCCAGATGCTTTGACCTCCTTCTCCCAAGCCACCTCTTCTAGCTCATCTTGAGCAGAGAGATGTGATCTCTCCAGTGTGTCCAGCATGACAGGGCCGCATCCCAGCAGGACAAGCCTGAAAAACCTTGCCTCTCATCCAGGGGGCTAGTCACATGCCTTAAACACGTCACCTGACCCCTTTAACGTGGACGAGTAGTGACTCTACTCTGAGCTGTGAATGACCAAGCTCCTCACCCTGTCTTCTAAAGCAGAGCCTGTCCCTCTGCCACTTGCCCACCTTATCTTGGTGGAAGGGTTTGCATGTCCGCATCATCCTAGGAGCTACGTTACACTAGGGGTTTGGTGCGGTCAGGGGGCAGAGGTCGTGGCAGTCCAATGCCCGGGTGACAAATGTGCCTATAGCAATAAATTCCAAACTGTCAAAAAAAAAGTGTGTAGTGAGTTTCAAAAAATCATACATTCATGGCCACTTTGTAAGGTTTATGTTCCAGGTAATAGGTTTGACCCCATTTTGCCCCCACAGCTCCTTAATTCTTCACGGTACAGTTTCAACAACATGCTGGAAACAGTTCTTAAAGAATTTGGTCCATATGGCAGATTTATCGGCTGCATTTTCTTGATGTGAATCTCCTGTCTCACCACATCAAAAAGATGCTCTATCAGATTGAGATCTGATCACTGTCGATGGCATTTGAGCACACTGAAGTCATTGTCGTGATCAAGAAACCAGTTTGAAATGATTTGACCTTTATAACATGATATGTTATTCTGCTGGAAAGACTCATCAGAAGATGCACATAAAGGGATGGACAAGATCAGCAACAATACTTAGGTAATTTGTGGTGTTTTAAATGATGCTCAATTGGTACTGAGGGGCCCAAAGTGTGCCAAGAAAGTACCACCCACCCCACTATACCACCGCCTGAACTGTTGATACAAGGCAGGATGGATCCATCCTCCGTCAGAGCAGAAATGTACACTCATCGGCAACAGCAGTGTTTTCACGATCCTCTGTTTTCCAATTCTGGTGAGAATTGTAGCCTAATTTTCCTGTCCTAAGATGACAGGAGCGTCACCCCATGTGGTTTTTTTGTTGGTGTAGCCCATTTACTTCAAGGTTCATTGTTGTTCATTCAGAGATGGTCTTCTGGATACCTTGGTTGCAACGAGTAGTTTTTTGAGCTTCTCATCACTTGGAAGCAGTCTGGTCATTCTCTGGTGTCTGGCATCAACAAGGTATTTTCACCCAGGGGACCGCCACGCATGGGATAATTTATCTTCTTTTTTCTGACCATTCTCTGTAAACCCTGGAGATGACTGCGCAGTAGATCAGCAGTTTTTGAAATACTGAGATCACCCCATCTCTCACCAACAACCACGTCATGTTCAAAATTCCACTTTCGTCTCCATCCTGATCTTTGATTTGAACTTCAGCAGTATACGTGCCTAATTGCATTGAGTTGCTTCCATTGGCTTATTAGATATTTGAATTTGGCTGGTGAGTGTATATTGTAATACTATATTTTGTTGATTTGTAGAATAAAGCTTTAAAAAACTTTCAGTCAGTGAGATATTTTCTGACATCTAACTCTGATGTTGAGTGCTTTTTGTGGTATTCTTTTATGTAAAGAAAAATGTGTCTCTCTTTAAAATACACTGCCATTTATGATGGCAGTGTATTTTCCAGAGCACACTTGTTTGTTAGCGACTAGCAAGTAGGTTGGTAATTATCTGACACAAGCTTTTTACTTAAAGCTAGGTTTGGTGTTTTCCTAGCTGTTTTCACTGCTATGTATCCAGGCTTATTTAAAGTTTTCCTTAGATCTCATATTTTTAGACTTGGCATTATTAGGAGGCAGCTCGCTGCATTGTAATAAAAAGAAATTCATAAGACAATCTGTAGAAAGGCATTGCTAGGATCCTTTGGTATATGACTTTCAGTGGAAGAAGTTTTACTGTGTTAATAATAGATTAGTAACAGAGTCAGAATAACATTTCAGAGCCCTTGTTTCTAGATATGATACCTGCATTGTAAGCTCTAAATTAATTCCTGCTCAGCACATCACAGTTTGAAGTGATTTGACAACTTATGCCTTTCAATAGGAAATACACTCTGTAGACTTGAAAAGTTTGTGGTTTGCCTCCTCACAGGCAACAAAAGCTGTGGTTTTCCTGACAGTTGGAATTATGGATTCCAGTATTAATTTTCACTGTGGAAAAAGTCCTCAGACATTTTCTACTTTGATGCACTCCTGCAGCATTATCACCATGCCCTGCAGGCACATACATTTTTTGTTTTTACCGAAACGTTTATAACATATCTGAATTCTCGCATGTGAGGATCTACAGTAAAGCAAGAAACAGTGATGTGATCTACATACCGTCTACAAGGAGAAACTATCCCGTATGACTGCTTGCTATCATGTGAACAAATAGAGACATTATTTCAATTTTAATTTTATGTAGTATTGATTACAGTGAGTGTTTAGGGCTGTAGTCTCAGGGTTGTTTATATAATTATCTGATTTATATGCTCTCCTCTAACAAGAGTCTGACTTTTGCTGATGCTACTTGTGCTGCTATTGACTGCAGGAAGATTACCTGGGAACATTTTTTGAAAATATCCCCATGTTTTCACAATGTTGGACTCACTGACTGCAATGAGGACTGCAAGGTAATGTTTACATTGCCAAAACTTTTATTCAGATTTAAAATCAGCTTTGGATTCAGTTTCAAACTATATAACAACATGACAAAGAGATCGTTGGTTTTGCTGTCTTTTGTTTCAATTGGATTGCCATAAAAAATCAGTAAGTGGAAAGCCAACTGTTTTTGTGTGTTTGAGGCTTTGAGTGTGAGCAGATCAGAAGTGTCATTGTTCACCCTGACCTGGTTTTTAGTGACAGGTATCTAACCACTATTTCACCTGTGTCAGAAGCAGCACTTTTATTACATCCACTTTAATCGTGATAGATCCAGTTGATTGAAGAACAGGTATTATTTTCATCAGTCTAGATTTTCTTTGGTGAAACTAAATAATAATTTACTATATTCTTAAGACAAAGCCAATACACTGCCTTTTTTCTGTTCTTTTCTTTTTTGCCTTTACATCAGTGTACTTCCTTCCTACACCTATTCCTCCCTATGAACCAGGATAATAGAAAAGGAGCTTTTGGTCAGCAAAATCTACCTATGCTGCTTCCCTATCGCTTCTGTGAGGGTCTCCTGAGGCCCACAAGTCCACTGCTGCCTGGGCATCTCTTCTCCCCACCTGCACCCACAGACCTTCATGGGGGACTGGCAATCCCTCTTAGGAAAGGTGCCCCCCCCCCCCCCCCCCCCCCCCACACACACACACACACAAATCCTTGAAACCTTAAAACCTTAAAAATACATTATAATTTATTCAAAACTCAAGTTGATATTGCTCGGTTTCACTATTTTCAGTGTTGCCCATGCAGTAGTAATGTGAGCAAATCCAACCTGCAAATTCAAACAAACAAGCAAAAACAGTTTGCTTGCTACACTCTTGCATAACTACAGTGGGTTTCAAAATGTAATAGTGAATATGTTTATATAAATTTTTTAGTATTTTGCGTAGACCGGTACAACATTACCTCTGAACAACAGGGCTATTCACAAATATTCTTTGCAGCTGTATTGTAAGCATTTCCAAAACGTAATGCAGTTAAGTGTAAATCTTTGTTATGACTGTAAATGTTAGAGATCAGTTGAGATTATCATAACTCTAATGCTCAGGTCAGGCAGGTTATGGCCTTTCAGGCTTTACTTACTGGCTTTCATATGCCCTAGCAGAGTTTGACTAATTGAGCGTGTAAAGGGCCATTGCTGTTTCTACATGTTTTAGCCAATTTACTCTAAATAACATCTATAGTATTTTGGCATTACATGCATGCTATGTGTTTTTCCATCTTTTTCAACCTCACATTATTTTTTTTCCGTGTAAAACCAACTTCTTACACGGGCTTATTTGTGAGCAATGGAAATCATATTCATAATTTCATTTTTCTCAGTCATTGTATTGTTGCATTGCTAATGCCATTAAATGAGAGGTTTAGTCTGAGCACAATGCTTGTGTCATGCATTGTGTTCGTGTGGGATGCACAGCCATTCAGCACTGAGCTTCATTTAGATTCATAAAGCTATCAGCATTCCCCTTCAATCATTCATCTTCAAAGTTAGATCTTATAGTATTTTGTAAAGGAAATACATTTTCAGCTTACCAAGTCTTGAATGCGCTACCAGTGTAGCGCCAAGATATAGGACAAAAGTATTGGGACACACTTATTAATCTCTGAATTTGGTGTTTTCAGTGCCATTGCTTCACCATATCTTCTGCCTTTCAAAGCTCTTTGGAAAGAATGGGTCGTTCTAAAGATGCCTTTGAATTTAAGTGTGGTACGTAACAGGATGCCACATTTGGAACAAGTCAATTTTTTAACTTCTTCCCTCCTGGTTATTCCATAATCACCTGTAAGTGGTATTATTAACCACAGCAACTCAGCCACAAAGTGGCCTCGTAGAGTTTTAGAGTGAAGTGTTGAAATGTAACTAAGTCACTTAATAACTGCAGAGTTCCTTCTTTGGTGTTAACATCAGCACAAAAACTTGTTAGGGTGCATGGGTCGTTGACCCAGTGTTTTGTGTTTTTGGATCTTTGATTTTGTTTATTTCATTATATTCTAGCTTTGCCTTGTGACTTATAGGATTATTCTTAGTTTAGGTTCTCTGTGTGGGTTTTGTTAGAGTTTTACTGTTCTGGTTTTCTGTCTGTGATCCATAGTTGCTGTCGTCTGCTGTATTCCCGTGTCTAGTCTGCGTCTCTGTGTTATGTTTCCTGTTTTACTTTGAAAGTCCGCGTCTCACGTTAATGCGTCTAGTTTTGCTTCCTTTGTCTCGTCAGCCCTGATTTGTCCCAGCTGTGTTTCAGTCCTGTCTCTCATTCCCTGATTGTTCCCTCTGTGTATATAAGCCCTGTGTTTTCATCTGGCCATGTTGCGATCTACCCTCATCTTGCTGTGTGTGCTGTCTGGCAGCGTAAGTTTATTTGGAAGTTTGTTACTTTTTGAGTTCAGCATTAAAGCTGTTTTTTGAGTTCACGTTTTGTCTCCGGAGTCTGCACTTTGGGTCCTGCATATCATCACTCCTGCCTGCACACAGCCTTCACATGACAAAACTGTGTACTGGGAGCTTCATGGTTCCATTACTGAGCAGCTCTTGTAGGTGTAATGTGTAGCTGGCCCAGTAATTTTATACATGTAATTTACTAAGAATTGGAAAATATTCTCCATAGTGCACGCAAAGCTAAAATATTCTCTGAAATGTTATTCAGACTAATATTCTTTGAAATGCATTACAGGTTACTTTCATGATACAATACTCAGTAAAGATAAAATATCGCCCATGCTTGCACAGAACTGCTTTTGTGCACAGATAATGATGATTATATGAAGATTTAACTGTTTATCTTTACTATTCCCATGAGCAGCACGCAGTGCTCTCTGGGTTAGACTAAAAGCTGTGCAGCACTCCTCTACTTGACTGCAAGTTCGTGGTATTTCTGTCAGAGTAAGTCAGTGAATAGAAGAGCTTGCTCTTTCTCGTCCACTGAAAGTGAAATGGCTGAGAACATTGATCTGAATAAATCACTGATAAAACCTGGAAAATAATGTTTGGAATGTGTGTTTTTTTTTTTTTTTTTTTTTTTTAAAGTAACTATCTTAGTAACATAAATGCCATTCCTTATACAGGTATTCCTAAAAGTAGAAACAACGTAAGTAATGGGCTTTTATGAAACTTGTAAAAAAAAAAAAAAAAAGTACTCTTCCTACACATATGCAAATATGTTATGAAGGAAAAGATTGACACAGTAGATTATACCTGGTCCTGCTCAGTAATGAGCATCAGTGGTCACAGCAGAGGGATAATTGTTAGTACTAGAATTCAGCTCATCCAGAAGAACATCCATCTGTGTGCAACTCTGTTTTACCTCATAAATACTAAATTGAAACTGAAAATAAGGTATAATCACACAACAATGATTTATTCATGCAGATAGTGTGGAGTAGCTACTTTAGAGCTCGCTAACTAAGCTGTTCTATGCAGTACATTTGAAATGAGACAGGAAGAGACTGTAACTTTCCCAATACAATGCTTCTTTCAATTAACATATGCATTCACAAAGTGTTGTATTCAACTTCTACTGACATCGACAGTTGTATTTTGTCAAAAGTACAACCTCGTTCAGACATTATTTCAGCTCTAAACAAGCAGAAAGAAAGGCAGTATCGCGTTCAGGAGCACATTTGGAAGGCGATGTATTGAGTCTTGCTGAACTGTGGATAAGGCCCAGTGACAAGGGTCTTGCTAAACTCCTCCTGTCTGGGTTATCAGTCTCTGACAGCCCAGTGCTCTCTGATGGCTGCTGCCGTCACAGGAGCATGCATCACACACTTGTCAAAGCGCCTCTCCTCCACTCACCCCCTTTCCGCTGAAAGTCAACACCATGGTCTCGCCACACATATACTTACTAGCTCACAGGCACCCTCACAAGGCTTGCACACACACAAACACAGACGCACACATATACAGACACATTCCCATTATGGTGACAAATCCTGCCTGAGCTGGCTCCCATCTGTGAGTCATGGCGTGGTGTGTTGTACGAGTCATCTGCCTTTCACAGATGGGTGTCCAAGGGCCTTGTCTGGTACCCATGATTGCAGGAGAGTTTTGATTCAAGCCCCCCATCCCCACCCCAAACCCGCAGATAGAGAAATGTGTTTGAAATGTATTTCTCAAGCTTTGAGTCTAAGGGGGGAGGGATCTCCAGCAAGGGGGGTCAGGTTAATCATCATAGCTCGACTGGGTTTAATCCATTAAACCATGAGTTCACCCCTACATAGCTGCGTTGAGTGAATCTCTACACTGATCCCATTTTCTCTGTATACATATCCCTTCACCCTGGCTCCTGTTTGCCCCTATAATGGGATTAACTCGAGTGACACCAATCTGAAATCTCGCTTTAAAGCCTGAGTCTTATTTCACTGGTTATTCCCTTAAGGGATAAAATATTGCTTGAGTTACATAATTAGATTCCTCTCTCTAACCTAAATGTAAATGATATGAAATTAATGATAAATAGCTTGGTGCATGCACTTCTTGTTTTCTGCTGGCACGGTCAAGATGCCTTCAGCAAAATAAAGCACGAATGACACACCATGTTAATTAATGTGTCTGTTAGAGTATGTAGGATGGTGTCATAAATAATGGATGCTGTCAGGCATTGCTCAAGTTCATTGCAACCTAACGCTTTGTCAATGACTTTGGTTCTATGGTGCAAATAATGCTTTGTCCAACAATTATTTGTTTTGGTAATAAAGAGAAAATGCGTTTAGACCATGCATACGCCTAAAATACAATGTTTTCTCAGTTATTATTGTTGTACCCACCAGTAACTTTTGAAATACAGCTATTAAGCAATCCCATTATGAAGCTCTTTTCCACTTCATAATAAAATCAACGTGGAATAATTGACCTTGGCGGAACAAAACCCTTTCATTCTTCTCTTTCTCATTCTCATGGTGCAACAAGACATTAGTAAGCTGTTTCATCGCTCTGCCTTTCATTGCTCCCAGAGACATTAACGTTCAACAACGTTTTTGTTTTGTTTTTTCACCGCCCTTTTTTCACGTTCTTTGTGGTCAAATGCTGCATAATACAAGGGCATAGTTTGAAATGTGTGCAACTGAAATAGGCAAAAAAAACCATATGGTTGTTGGGAATTACTTGTGGGAAAGCAGTGAACTGTTACTAACCACATTTGACCTCTATAATAATATGCCTGAAGCTTTTTCAGGAGTACTTTAGTACTTTATTTAGAAGGAGATATGATTTATGTAAGGACAAATGCTGTTATAGTTAAAGTGAACTTAATTGCCATTTACTATCATGAGGATGGAAATCAATTTTTTTTTCTTGCTAAATATGCAGCTCTTTTTTTCTCTTTTGAACTGTGATTTAAATTGATTCATACACTTTGTCGCACATACATACTGATTCTGAAAAGTCATCTCAGCTTGAGAATTTGCATTATCTTAGCACATATTTTGCCGGGTGTTCGAATGGCCTTTTCCCCCCCAGTGCTATAATACAGACATACTGTATTTTAGTCACCACTTCCATATGCTGACATCACATTTGCATAAAAAAAGAAATGATGCAAAAACCATCACTAAAGATGTCAACACCGTAGCTAAATCGGGAGATAATCCGTTGCCATGTGGCATCAGTCTTAGCTTACATTGTGACACCATGGAAAACCAAAGAAATTTCACAAGAGCTTTTGAAAGGGAAAAATATGTGGTGTTGCCATATACTGTACACATTTTTCCTTTATGTGGTCACGTGTATGTGGGTCAAGCATCAAACCAAGTTGTTTATTTAGCTGGTATCAGGAGATATGCAGCGAAAAGCAGTATAGCATAATTTGTGGGTGTGCGTGTGCAATACAAACGCAGTATTATGTTATTTATGGTTTTTTTTATTTGTTATTAATCTAATTTTAGGCAAAGCGAGGTGCAACAACTAGAGTCATGGTGCCATGACAATAACTTGGTCTTAAACACCAAAAAGACCAAGGAGATCATTGTAGATTTCCGGAAGAGGGGTCATAACAACCATCTGCCTCTCTTCATTGGCAGTGAGGCGGTGGAGAGGGTGAGCAGTTTTAAATTCTTGGGGGTAACTGTGACCGAGGACCTGTCCTGGGGCAACCATATCACCTCAGTTGTACGGAAGGCCCAACAGCGCCTCTACTACCTGAGGAGACTGCGGAGCGCACACATTCCCAGATCTCTGATGTTGAACTTCTACAACTGTGCCATCAGCAGCGTTCTGACGTATGGATTTCTAGTGTGGTTCCCCAGCTGCACCAAGGCCGATCAGCAAGCACTCCAGCGGGTGGTGAAAGAAGCTGGCAGAATTATTGGAACAAGTCTGCCAGAGATCAGTAATATCTTCCCCACTCGCTGTCTGAGGAGGGTGCACAGTATCCTGCGGGACCAACATCACCCTGCGCGCCACCTTTTCCATCTGCTGCCCTCAGGGAGAAGGTACAGGTCTATACAGGCCAGAACATCCAGACTGGCCAACAGCCTGTATCCACAGGCTGTGAGGCTCCTGAACTCTCTGCCCCCCTCTCACGGACAATAACCATATCCAACTTCTTAATAGCAATGAACTGGTCTGCATTGCTGCATCATATCTTTATTCTCTTCCCCCTCCTGCCCCCCCCCCTCTTTCTTAAATAGATAACTATCATATCTGATATCATATCTCACAGTACAATAATATTGAATGGGTTGCATTGTTGTATTTTGTCATGTTTCTCAGGTCTTTGTCTGAATTTCTACGAACATTATTGCTAAGGATTGTCTTATTGCATTGGAGTCACACTGGGTTAAATATGTACACTTGGGTTTTAAGGGGTATTTATTATTTTCTTCTTTTTTTGGGTTGTATGGAAGCCCCAAACGCAATTTCATTGTTCTTGACAATGACAATAAATAAATAAATACTAAATACTAAGCAGGTCTACCGAGTACAGGACAAAGAATGGTCAGTATAAATATGCAGGGGCAACCAAACAACCAAAACAGAAACACTGAACATGAGTGATCTTAACTGTCACAACGGGACTGCACGGACTCACGCGCAGGCTCTAAGTTTTGAAAACACAACAACAGGTGATCTATTTATAAAGGTGAGGGGAAAGCCAGGCTCCGGGGGTCCACACACAAATGGGGAAAGACGCAGAAAGTCCACACACACTCCATCCACGCCTCACGCTCCTTCACACTCCACGCGCACTCGATCGCTCGGGAAACACAGGGGTTGGTCCAGGGAATCTGTACACAGAGACACGAAGGGATTACAAAGGAAGATCGCTGAGAAACACTGACGAGGGTCGGCAACGGTCCAGCGACGAGAAACACAGAGCTGCCATCTTAAAAAGGAGCTGGAACACTCTCAGGTGATGAGCCACAGCTGCGTGATTGCGACCAGGTGCATGGGCCAAGGGCAGGAGCCCACAGGAGAGCTCCGCCCAGGCAGAGGGACGAGGGAGAGAGAGGAACAAAAATGAAAATAAAAACATATGTAGCCATACTGAGCCGACCAGGTAGGCACAGGGACCCTGACATTAAAACAGGAGGATGAAACACAGGAAAATACTCAGGGGACTCATGCATATTACTAATGCAACCTATAACTAAAACACAACAGGAACCCGAGGCATCATGCCAAAATATGTTACTGCAATAACAGTCACTATATTGCTTTAGGTGAAAAATAATAGAGCAAAGATTATTTTATTTGACTATGTTGTGAGTTTACATTATTTCGGGTAAGACAAGAGCTGCTAGGAAGCATGCTCTTCAAGATTCATATTTCAACGTAAAGTCAACTCCCTTTTCAAATAAAAGCATGGCTATTTTAGGCATGTCTGCTAGTATTACATGTATTAATTAATTCAGTGTTTATTATTTTGAATTTAATATGCAAAATAGCTAACCTGGTACATTAACCGTGGATGTTAAATACAAATTAAGATTAATTGTAAATAGCAGCAAGTATCTACTTTTGAGTTAGAATGTTATCTTAAAGTGTTTAATCTTAGAAAAGCTTATGACAATCAAAACTCTAAATCTAAATGCTTTAATCTATTTTTAGGGAATTCTGAATGGAAGTAGAGGTTTTTTTTTTCTCTAAGGCACTATATAAGACAATTTGTAACAATATGACTCTATTCAATAATTTTCACAACAGGATACATAAGTTACAGCTGCAAATCAAAACCAAAGTCTGAATTATCAGTGTAACGTGGGGCTTAGAGAGTTGTTCTGAAGCGAAGAACCTTGTTTCTCAGGGAACTTGCTAGTAGCCTAAGTCGAGTACTAAATCCACTGCAGTTGAATGACATTTGGAGGTCACCAGCATTCAGCTCAGACATGCATTACTTTCCATGTCATCGCTGCCTTCCACAGTGCATTACCTGCCTCCTCCAGCAATGCAGGGGGAACAGTTGCTGCTAATCTGGGTTAAGATAGACACATGTTCAACTTAACCGTCTGTGTTCTGATCAATGTTTCCTCCTTTTCCAACACACAGTTTCCAGTTTTTATATAAAATATACAAGTGGGATTTTTTTAAACTATGCATTACATTTTAAAGCATTGTGGCTATTTCTGCACTTTTTAATATTAAGGCATTCTAAATTATTAATTCATTACTGCTATTTTTAATGTGCAATTACATTATTTAATCACGATTGTTGCTCTAAGTCGCTTGAGTTCTGTTATGACACTGATCCATCAACCAATCTGTACACCTCTCCATCCAACTATTTCGTTAACCGTTTGTCCAACCAGGGTCATAGTAGCTGTCAATCACAAGGCTAACACACAGTCAGACAACTATTAGCGCTCATATCCACCTTTTTTTTTAAACTGCCATCAGTCTACCTGTTTTTTTTTTTTACTGTTTACTCACTTAAGGATCACAGAGACACTGGGTCAGCAGTAGAGCATAAACCTGGTCAGATTGACAGCCCCTCACAAGGCAAACAGTGAGAAACAGCCATTCACACTTATGTCAATTATATGCCCTATTATCCATCAAAACTGAAAACCAAGGGTCAGAGGAAACAAATTAAGTTTGCCAAATGAATTATGAACAGTAATTGTTTGCTTTGTAGTAGTATAGATACTGACTATCGTTGTATTATATTAAATGTGGAGAAACTGAGGATTCAAAAGTAAATTCTGAAGCCTCAGATTGATTCAGGCAAACCAAATTCAACTTTGAACTTTGTAAACTGCTATAACAGCACGAATCAGCTCTAGCGCTCACCACCTGGTCACTCTTGCATTTGTGATGGCTTCTTTGTGCGCTTGGACAATGACTTCTACACACTCAAGTTGTTGAATTTACACGTGAAGATAAATGATATTATTTGCTTGTGATTATGTTTTATCTCTCTTTACATGAGCAGTTATGCTCCCAGGTGAACAGTTAGCTAGCCACTTTCAGATGTTTGCTAACCTACTTTAGAAACTTTGTTAACATCAAAAGAAACTGTGTGATCGAGTGCACTGGGCTTGTTTCATCTTTGAACTCCAGTCTTCTAGTTTTTAAACTGTAACTAAAAATATGCAGTTCTTATTTTTGTATCAGTTATAACATTTAAGAAAACCCTGTACATGAAAGAAACTGAACTCATTAAGTTGCAGAGGACCCTGTTTTTTACTGTAATCTGTAGCCAGTCTTTATATATGACAAGATGAACTGTAATATTATCTACATAAATTTTGTGAGAGTTGAGGATAGTGTCCATGTGGTCTTCCTTCTCCACAGCCAGATGGATAGTACTAAACACTGCTGCTCAGTACATCAGGTTTTCCTTATGTGATTGTACAATTTTATCACTATGTATATGTTTTTTTTTAAAGTAAGATCCTTTTTTAATACTTGAAATAAGGCAATATGTGTATATTTGCTTTAGTGCAGGAATATTGTGTGTACAGACTTGCATATTTAATCCCCGCATGTTTCGTCTGACCACTGTGGCTCTGACACAGTTCTTACATCTAACTTGAATCTGTGGAACATTTCTTAATAATTCTCATTTGTTTTGTGCTTTGTGTTTTGTTTTTTGTTTTTCTTTTATTGTTGCTTGACTGCTTCAGAATTGATCTGTCTCTCTGTGATGGGCTCATTGTCCCAAAAGTCATTCCAGTAAATTTCAGTGGCAAGACAGTGGAAACATTAGCACAGAGCACCAGCAATCATCTAACCATGAAGAGTAAAGAACATATTTTCAATCTTCAGTTAGAAACTTGGGGATTGGTAAAGGTGGGGTACGTGTCATCTACACGGTGGCATTCGAAGATTTATGCAGAATGGCAAGCACTATATTACCACAAATGATTTAATATTAGCTTATGGTTAACTATCAATATCTACAGAGGGATTAAAAATATGAATGAAAAATGAGGGTGGAATATTGGCAAAACTGCTCGTTGAACTGTGTACATTTGGTCCACATATGATTTCTCATAGATGCTAATCTGAAAGTGCAGTCTACAGCTGTTTCACTTGCTTGTTTTATTAAACTGGATTTGACGTGTACTCTCCATCATCAAGGTTTTCTTTACAAATATGCTAAAGAAGTTATTAAAAACTTTTTCACACTGCACTCTATCTTCACTACATCATGCAGCCTGGACAAGGTGGTTAACAAGAAGAAAATGATCTGTTATGATGATAAATCACAGAAGCCCGTTTACTTGCTTGCTGTGTTGCCACCCAAAGCCCAGATGGTACCTGATCTCAAAGCTGTTATCTACAATGTGCTCGCATAAATACCAGTAAAAGCTACTGGTCTCTCAGCTGGACAATCTCTAGGTATTGCTAACGGCAGATGAACACACCCATGAAAAAGAGACATGCTACAGTCTCCAACGGGATCGAAAGCAAGCGGAGATTCCAGGGACAATGGCCAACTGCAGCCAAGGCAAGAAGCCTTGTGACAGGATGCTATTTGAGTTTAAAGGAGATAGACTGCTTCTGCTTTAGTATAGAATATTAGAGGTCTATTTTTAGATTTGACTAGGCAAGCAGCGGTTGCCTTGCTTCGTCCTGAGTGAACGCCACTGCATCTCCAAGTTGTAGCTGTCGACTGCCACTTGGTGGCAAAAATACGTGGAACAGCTGATAGTGTTGTTATTGGTCTTTTCCCCCTACAATGGAGGAGTCAGAAGTCACAATGTGCAAAGAATTTACTTTTAGTAGAGCGAAACTGAGTTGTCCACTGCTCTTCCTTCATGCTTCATTGATCTTTGTTTGTTGTACTTTTTCTTCTCCTTGGTGGCGAAATGTTTTGTGGTCATTCCCTTTTGCAGTTCCAGCAACTTTTCAACTCTACAAATCAATAACTGCTAACTGCACAACTGAACTGCAATATTTAGTTAGCTTTTTGAATAAATACACGCAAATGTGTTTCTGTAGCCTGGACACTGACTTGAGCCAAAAATGAAGCTTAACCCTGACTTCAGATAACAGTAATGCTCTCTGAGAGGCAATGTCATTGTAATCTTTCACACTGACCATACAAAGACACACACATGCCTGGCACAGTGATTGGATAAAGTATGTCAGCCTGAGCATCCCCCATTAGCATGCAGGAGAAAGTGTCAAATGTGGAACAAAATAATGTGAACTTGTTCATTTTGAATTTCAGTTTTAACCTGTATCTGTCCTTTATGTATTAGCAAATTAGAAACATTTGCAAATCTGTCTTCATTTGTCTACAATTTCTATAGCTTCTTATGTCTCAGTTTTTTTCATATGCCTCTTCTCCTTATGTTATTATAAATAATTTATTTATAACATATTTTTTTGTGTTGGCATGTTGATAAATGTTAACTCATAAACAACAGGCAGAAAATCATTTTCTTTAGTGAAGAATTAAGAGGTGGACATGCACAGGGTATATTTTGGGGTTTCTCTTCATTCTTGAAGTTTGTTCTGTGTGTAGGCGCACTGACTCAACCTGCACTCGAGGGTATTTTGATTGACATTTCTTAGCAATTTCTTAGCAAACAATCTGTTTGACTGCAGTCATATTTCTCCGCCTTTCACTGCTCCTTCTCAGAATCTGTTGGGAGGTGTTGAGAGCATTTGGCCAGTAATGTCATTTATTCATGCAGATGCATGCCCATATTTCTTTTTCTTCTTTTTTTCATTTTTGTCAGCCGCAGATGTCCAGAGAAAAAACCCAGCTTTACATTTTATGCTGGACTTATATATATATATATATATATATATATATATATATATATATATATATATATATATATATATATATATATATATATATATATATATATATATATATATATATATATATATATATATATATATATATAACTGAGAGCGTGAGTTTACCCTTTACCGTGTAATAATGTTATATCAAAGAACTGGATCAGGCTAAATTCTGTATTGACTTCACTCAATATAATTCACTGTATGTAAAAGCAGGAGGTCTGGTTGTACATATAGTACAAGAAACAGCATTACTATCAATTGGTTATTGTCTTTTTATAAAACCCTACAGTAAATATTGTTTTTGTGGGCATCCCACCACAGTATTGTTTAATCTTAATGGAAATCTGCAGTTCTTCATAGCAAAGCCCAAGAGAAGATGAATGAATTTGATATCTGCTACAAACTGTGTCTCAATGTGTCATGTATGCCCAAAATCGCCACATGCCTTATCAGCGATGCCTTTTTACACCAGTCACTTTGAACCTTATTCATGTTCATGGCACATCTTCAGTGGAATGTGGGAAAGGTCTGTGTTGAGGCACAAAATGGATTGTGTGTGCATGGTGGCTAATTTTGATTCAAGGAATTGAGAGAGCTGTGTTAAGGATGTTAAGCATTAAAGAGTTGTCTTTTTCATGGGATTATCTGCAAAGGAGGAAGTCAGTAGTCAGACAGAGCTGACTGGCACGGCAAGATCAGCTTCCATCCAAGTAGAACACTTCTTCAGGCATGCAAAACATGCAGACTTAAGTCACATAATCCCTTTCAATATCTGCAAGGATGTCAATAGCCTGACATAAATGGATAGGGTACCATGGTTTATCAGGCTTACTGTTGTTTCTGATCATAGTGTTTGCAGTGTAGTTGTCAGTTTGCTATTATTATCAATTGTAAATCCACTGGCACTGTAATGGCAGAGCAAATCTAAACTATTGATGAAATACTATTTCAGGCTGCGTCCTATGCTTTGCAGCCCAGTGCTGTGGCATTTATGGAGCCCTTAGATACTGAAGTAAATAACAGGACATGCAAAGCTAGCACTCAAGTACATCACAGGACCCGAACAAACAATGGTGCTCTTTGCACACTTGATGTCTGAGTTCAGATAAGACTGTAACTGTGGATCAAAGCGGAGCACTTCTGATGCTTTATGGAAGCAATGTTCTGTCATAGTGACTAAGCAAGGCTGTCCATGTCCAGCTAACTATGACAGCCTGGGAGATGTATGAAAACAATCACTTTTCAAAACAAGCAGGTTGAGGCAAATTCTTACACATTCAGATGCTGCTAAATGTTGGAAATGGCATTGTTTTTGCTTCTTTATTTTATTGCCAAGAATTTTAAATCCCATGACTAACATATCAGAAATGACACTCTGTGCTGAACAAAAAATATTTCTGGATGTTCTTATAATACCCTGTCAATATTTGCTGCGGCAGCAGGCCAGTTTCTCGTGGAACTCATTAAAGTTTCATTGTGTCATCTCATGTTACATTGCATTAACATGGACTTCAGATTTCATTGCCAGAATCTGAAGATTTGAAGAGGTTTAGTCATCAGTGGAAGGTTGAATGTTGGAACATAAGACATATGGAAAGTATAAACTAAATATCCATTTCTCTATGTGATTATTCCTGAAGCTTCGTATGTCTGTATTCTTCTAAAAGCATGTTAAAATGTGAGTAACGTTATGATACGTCCCACTACATTAGAAAAAATAAAAAAGTTAAGATCAAACTACATTGCAAGAAAATGACTTCATCTTCAACCTTTAATATTAAATGATCGGTTGCAGTTATGTTCAACCCTTTTCAAATTTGTTTTGTTACTGTATTACACACAAATTTGTGTTTTTTAGGAAATTAAAAATAAAATTTCATGTACTTTACTGTGGTATTATAAGCTGTGGGTTTGTGGCTCTCACTTTTGGATTTTAAATTATCCTCAAAATACCTTTAACTTTGTCTCTCTTGCAGGCTTAAAAGGAAATCTTTCCACTTTCCATTTTCTGCACAGGCAAAGCTATAAGAGTCATCAGAGTTGCATCCTTACAGTACAGTGCAAAAGTCTTGGGCCAAACCTCATTTATATTTTGCTAGAGAAAATGGGAAATACTTGCAGTTATTTATTGATACATATGCAAACATACATGGAAATGCATGTATACAAGGCAAAAAAAAAGAGTTTTTCAAAAGCTTTTCATTATGATTGCCTTTATACTTCAACATAGCTGAAACTCTTTTGGTTCTTTCTTGTAATTTCTTTAAGCAGCTCAAGTAAAAGGCAAGTTGCATCTCTCAGTTCCTGTGTCAGGTCTCTGCTGTATTTCCATTTTATTTTTTCATGACTTTCAGATACTGTGCATCGGCTATAGATAGGTTGGTTTTTTTTTGGGTTGTTTTTTTTTAGCTCTGTCGCTCCGTCTTTTGTTCCACACATGTTCATTGTCCTCAATTTTTAAAGGACACACTGCACAGCATGCAGATATGCCAGATTTTTACTCTTTGGGAATCAACTTATCAAATCAAAAATACTGTTTTTACGCCTGTAAAAGTGTGTTATCTTTGGTATTTTACAGAGATTCAACTAAAGAAGCGGGACCAAATTATATGTTTTCTGACAGACTGCTAACAAAGTGGCTAAAGATACAATTCAGAATTGGTTCTTTGCTAAATTGTCTGTTAAATTGTGCAGATACAACACTGGTTCATCCCTTAAATTAGGTGCTTTTTTTAATGCCTGAATAATTCATAGGTCAGTGTTAAGTGGCTTAACACACACAAAAATATTCCTCTAATAAAACAATCAAAACTTTAAAAGACCTTCACAAAACCTGGAGATTTTTTGCTGAAAGCCACTTTAAAAACTTATTGGAAGGTCAGCTCATTGGAAACAAAAGGGTAAAACGAAGACGTTTGCACAGTACTACATTAGTATTTTCTTTTACTGAATGGGCACAAACTTAAAATGACAACCAAACTGGCGGCCTCTGCCCAGCAAAATTTACAACTTATGTTTTTTCTTTTATCTCTTTTGTTTTGTTTTGCTTCTTTCTTTACTGGAACCTTGTAAATAACAGTTCATAAGTAACAGTTTTGTTTCCTTATAGGCAGATATGCAGATGATTAAGTGATAGTTTAACGCTTGCGCCAGACATATATTTGTTGGGGTCATTTTGTGGCTTCCACATCCCATGTTTTGACATGTTCATGCCATAAATTATACATACAGGCTGAAGATGTGTTAATAAAGCTCATGAGGTGAAACCTGTTTGTTATTCAGCTTGTATGAAAGTGCAAATGCATTCCATCACTAACACTTTGAAATTTTAATTCGAGTACCAGTAGAAAACACACACATCATGGATTCATTTTACCTATAACATCATGCAAAGTGACATATCAAATGTGTGAATGTCTTCCCTTTCAGCTGATTAAATAGCTGTAGCCATAATGTGGTGCATGTAACGGCTGTAGTCACTACTGTAACATATGTGCTGCACAGTTTCAAAGTAAAATTAAACAGTCTGTCAAATCTGTGTGGCTGTCTTTATAAATAAACCAAGCCACCTGACATGGCACCAGGCTCTACCAGAAAGTACACAAACTGAGCAGCTGCAAGCGATACGCATGGATTAAAAAAAACATGTATCTCACACACACGCACACTAAACTACACATAAATGCAGTTCATTAGTAAGAACTGTTGGTGCTATGATCGTGATTGAATCTAAAGCGAGGTGTCATGGTATACTGTGTAGGAAAACATTGTATTGCTGGTCAATTCTCCACTAATAAGTCTGTAACTTATTAGTCAAAGTGACATTTATAAGCTTAAGGTTAAATTATCCACAAGTCATTGAAAAATGACAATTTTTAAAATTGTATTTCAACAATGATTTCTCTTTATTATTGACTGTTTTGGTTTTATCCTTTGTGTTAACATGAGCTTTGTAAATAAATCAATCACCATCCATATGACATTTAATAATCAGAGTAATAATGTGGGTTTACGTGTATATGTGATGAATTGGTGGTTTTATACTGTAGATATCCAGTATAAGCAGTATAAACAGTATAAGCACTGCTTCTCTGGTGTTGTTGAAGAGCGTCACGTTGGGAGTGCCAGTGCATCAAGCCTCCAGCATGATGCTGTGTAGTCTCAGCACTAGTGCTATAAGCTTGGTGCTAGCTGTGTTTGCAGAGCCTTGCAGACACGTCTACATACTGTAGCTGTCTAGTGTTACTGGGGGCAGTGTCAGAAATATGTGAAACAACTGGTAACGTTCTGATGTTTGTGCTCTTGTTGTTGCTTTAACTTTACTGTGGTAGGAAAAAAAGAAGTCATGACACACAAAAGCTTCTTTGTAGTCCAAGGAAATCAAGTAATAAAATAAATAAAGAAAAACTGTCCACTGCAGCCGAACTGAGCTGTGGTTTTTCCCTTTCCTGTCCAAGCCAACTCTTCAACAAAACCACTTCTCAACTTCTGCATAGCTCATTGTGCTCATTTAGTTAACTAATGGGTTTTTATCAGTCTTCTCCTCCCCTCAGCTGTTTTATAGACATATGTCAGTGTAACAATAAAGAAGCTAGAGATTTAAAAATGAAACTCTCCCCTTATGTGTTTTGGGGACTTTGCTGTCCCACAATGCTCCCTTTGTCCTCACAATGAGAGTTGCACCTATGCAGCTTGACTTTTCCATTTATTTCATGTCAATTCTTACTGTGTGTCTACATTTGAAAAACCACATCTAACACGATATAAGCCTGGAAGGATTTTTCTGTCACACAAATTTAAACAGGGACATTATGTACCCTTGGAAGAATATTTAAAGTGCTGGATAATCGTGTTTGGGGTGCAGTATTTTAGTGCTTTGGGGCTTGGCCCCTCCTGCATCAGAACCGTTTTCTCACAAGGAAGCTGGTCTGGATTCTCCTTGAACCCCTTGAGTAAATAGCCTTCTGCCTTAAATGGAATGAACACAGCAGACATTAGCTTCTGTTACCGAAGCGGTATATCTGTATGTTTCCGTGTTTATTTTTCTGTAAACATTAGTAGGAGATGTAAATGAAGGGCGTGATTATGTAGTACTGGCGACTAGACAGTCAGTGCAAGCAGTCTAACGAGAGAGACTGTATTCCAGAATGCCAAATTAACTGCGGGGCCAAAAATTCAATAGCATTTTTGGACACGATTTGTGTTTACATCATTTGTTTGCAGTTGTGTTCAAATTTGCAGCCATTTTTGCAGAAAAAATCGTGGGGTTTCATTTCTGGACTCTGTATACAGTCTGCCTTCAAATTAAGGGTAAAAAAAAAGAGAGAAAAACAAAAAACAGTTCCACTAATGCAAAGTCCAGGGCTGAATAATAATACCAATAACAGAAAAAAGGAGAAAAAAAGCAATACTTTGGGTACAACATGCTTCTGTTTTTATCTTGATTACTGTCATGTGCATATAGTGCATACATGCATATATATATATATATATATATATATATATATATATATATATATATATATATATATATATATAATTGTGTGTGAATATTTTGTGTCAACAATGAATATTTTGTGTTGTAACATGCTCATCAGCTAGTAAACCAAAAATGTTTTGCAGTGCTATGGTGTGGTAATTATTTTAGCTTATGAATGATGTATTCTTGTTTTTTATTCAGAAAACTAAGTGGCCAGTTGCTACAGCACACCTCTGCAGAGAATTTAAAGTTGTGCAGTGTCCTATTAGTAAGAAACCTGACATGTTTCTGATATGGAGTTTAAGTTCTCTGGCACTGTATTATACTGCTCAGAAGAATCTATATGCCCATTAAAGATTTTGCATTAAAAATGCCCATTATTACAGACAGTTGCTTGTTTATGTCTGCAGTAAAACCTCAGTTTCAGTTTTGAGCCGAGTACATCAGCACAGAATGAAATAACCCGGGAGATGCAGCCAGAACTGTGTTGTTCCACACCTGGTACATTTCTCTGTGAAATTAGGAAGCCAGAAGTTGTTGTAACCGATAGCAAACCTATCCTTCTTGCACGCTGTCTCTCATACCTGCTGATTATTTATGCGATGCTGGTAAATGTGCTGAGTGTGCCTAAGTGTATAAATAGCATTACGGACATCATCAGAGGCTTCTGTTCGCAAAGGGGAAAGGGGAGGGGAAAGAGCTTACTACCGTAGCATCAGATGATGAGCCACGGAGACGATCCATCCTGACTCATCAAGATTTGAGGGGAAACTCTGATTCTTCACATGCTCTTAGTTTGCATGTCCAAGACACACCGCTGACCCTGCTGACCTCTTTGGCCAAGTTGTGCACAGCCGTGTTCTGTTTATAGTTTATCATATGAGCTGACTAAAGGGTACTACTCAGTCACCTTGCTCTCTGTGGTTCACTGACTTATATATGTAGTACACTGTTTAGGATAACATAGACTTGCAAATGTAACTGTGTGCTTTTTTTTATTAAAAATAGCTGCATAACCATGGCAATTATTAGAGCGTATCTTATTTGATGTGATTCTCTCCGGCATCATGTATTATTGCTCAGTGTCTCAGTGGTCACTTTCTGCACCACAAAGAGATTTCCTTCCTAACAAAGGAGTCACAACATCCTAGTCATGATAAATGTTATCGTAAAACATAAGCACATTTTTGCATTTGCACATTCATGTGTCCCCGCTCTTTGCAGTTCAGCCCTCAGCTGGCCTTTGCCTTAGGTTGTTGCCTTTGTCTGGGAGCGCTCTGCTCTCTAGAGGTCACATTGGCTGCCCTAGAGGTACTGGTAATGGACAGTATGCCAACTGTGGGCATGCTAAGAGAGCCATATGCTGTCTGCTAAATCGGCTGTTTGGTGTCTGATAAAAATCACAGCATATTTAACATCCTCAAGAGAGGAAAAACACTGCAGTCAAACCATCACTTGAGCATGCATTGTAATGGCGTGGGTATTTGCATCTTTGCATCCTTTTTCTTCTCATTTCTTCTCATTATGTCGCTTCTTGCTCAGACTCCCTAGGCCTCCATATGCCTCTTACTATTTACAATTCATCTGACTGGTTAGGTTCATAACCCCAATTTGTATATTAGAGGTGGGAATCACCATACATCCCACGATACGATATTATCACAATACTTAACGCACGATACGATATTATTGCGATTTTTTTAAAATATCTGCGATATTCAGATTCTGTACATAAAGTTAAACTTTATCAATATTCATTTTATCTAATATCAAAGTTGACAAACGGAACGGTTTGTATTACATACTAGTCCAACTTAACTGAATGCAACCATCTGGTACAATTATAGCTATTCTGAACTATGCAATTTATGAAAACTATGCAGCCCATTCAGCAACTGAAGAATTTGAAAGTAAATTAAAACAAAATATAAAATATAATAAATAAAAAAGTTTTAAACTTAATTAAAATAAAACATGTCTTAAATTAAAATAAGTAAACTGTCATGTTTATTGCTGCCAAAAAAAAGTTAAACACATTTGGACAGTGAAGGAATGCCAGTATTCTTGCTCAGAAAAAGGATCAACATGCTCTGAAGTCAGAGCACAAAAACTTTTTTTGTAACAAAATATTGATTTCTGCTGTCCCTGTATCGAGACATTATTAGCAAACAAAATATCACGATACTACACAGTATCGATTTTTTCCCCCCACCCCTATTGTATATATGGTTCTTTATTTGTTTATTTGATCGCAACCTGGGCCACGGCCTTAAAATATTTACATTAACCTTCTGGCAAGTCAAGCAGAGTAATAGAGACGTATGTATTCTATTCGCTTGCTATTTTTAAACATATTTTAGACGGAGGTATAGAGATTTAATATTCCAGGGTCTTTCAATGTACTGCTTATCAAATCCACTTTGTGTGACCACAAGCAGAAATTTTGGGAGTTTGCTGGTCAGGAGCATGTGTGGTAACACAATAACACAATTTCATAGGTCAGACCATCTAATGGTGGGTCTAATGAAAAAAAAACCCAAAGCGCTACATCTTAGACACTACAGACCTCAGTTAGCATGCTAAATGTTAAAGCTAATAACAGCAGAATTGAAGAGATGACTGAACAAGTCTGGCTTGGGGAGAAAACCTCTTTTCTCTAAAAAAAACAAAACAACAAAAAAAACATGGCAGCATGGCTTAGGTTTACAAAGTTGCATTTGAACAAACCACAAAACAGCGTCCTTAGAAAGATGAGACCAAAATGGAGATGCCTCACATTAACTGGGAGGCACGGTGGTGGAGGGGCGATGATTTGGGTGTGATTTGTAGCCACAGAGGATATCGTGAGTTGACTGTGAACTCTGTATATAAGTGACCTTTCTGCAATCCTCCACTGAACTCAAGCAACGCTGTAAAGAAGAGTGGACCAGAATTTCTGCACAGTGATGTGAGAGACTGATAAAGGCATAGAGAAAATGATTACTTAAAGTTATTGCTGCTAAAGGTGGTCCTGGTGCTATTACTGCCATCAGTTTGAGAGACTGCTGAGTCATGATTATTACTAATGAAAAACACATTAGGAATTCTACAGAGTGCTTCGACTGATAAAGTTTCTATGGCCATCAGTAACGTGACATCATTTTGGGGGGATAAAACTAGAGTAGTCATCTAAAAGCTTCCATTTTGTCAGTATGCGGGGCGTGATTAAAATCCAAGCTTACCTCTATCCAAGCGGCTGCCTCACCCTGTGTACTGAACGGCTGAGGTTATCAAAAAGCGGTGAACAAAAAGCTGTTTGTCCTTGAGGATGGCTGCAGATGAAAAGCCTGGGTTGCTACGCTGGGTTAACAAAAGCAGGGAGAAGCAAACCTCCACACTCACTGCTGCAGTATCTAATGAATCATCAGTCAAATAGAAATCACCAGTATAACAATTATATAAGACTTTAAATGTATAGAATTTAGAGTGATGATATTATTTTTATGGAAGACAGTGTTGCTGGTAATTGATTAGGCAGTTATAGTACTAGAATTAGCTGGTATTTGGCTAAATTAGTCATTGTAGCAAAAATCTTTTGTGGTTCTGCATTGTGAATGTGAGCATATGAAATGTTACTTCTCACTGTATGACAGAAAATACTTAAGATATGTAGATTTGGGTGAATTAAATCATTAAAAATTTCAGTCTGTTAAATAATAATCAATATGAGTTACTTTTCTTTGTAACGACAGAGAAAATAAAGGCAAATATATTGATTGAAGGGAATTAACAAGCTCTGAGCCCTATATATTTTTAGCCACAGGAGTCGAGCTTTAAAAGCTACACACACCATCTGTTTTGGCACAACTGAAGAACTGGCTAGAGGCGGTATATGAGTCTAATGACATCTGATCTCGGAAAGATGTTTTGAAGAAAAAACTGCTTTTGTTTTCGAGCATCCGACCTTTCTCCTCGCCACTGGAAGTCACACATCCCTCTACAGTGTTTTTAATTAGAGAAATAGCAGCAATCAGCCATATGCAGAGTAGAAAATCCTCGCACAAAACCCAATCGGCATGTCACTCAAGTGACGCGGATGCACACGCACTGGATGTGTTTGATGTGTCTGAGTGGGAGTTTGATGAGTCGATGGAGGGGCAGGTAGCGTGCATTTACAATATGTGCTATGACGGCTTAAACCGTCTTGAAAAGCACTGGTGATATTTGCAGCTCGAGTGTGTACAGTACGTATTAGTCAAATCTTTAGTCCTTTAAGAACACAGAGATAGAATAGGCATCTCAGGGAAGAGCAGCAACCATGAAATTGTACTTTTCACATTGCTGTTTAGGTCAGGGAATGCTGGCTCTTTGACATTATGTAATGTAAAAGAAAATAAGCTGTATTAGATTAAACTTGATGATTTTGGATTTAGCTAATGTTTGGAATATCACCCACAGTGCACGTTAAGAGAGCCCGTGTAGGCAGGAGGTGAGCCGCAAACTTGACACAGAAGAAGAAGTGGGGGCATGTCTCTATCTGATGTAATTGATTGCTACTGAACAACCTCTAAAGGTTGCTCTCAATGTCAGGGTCTTTTGTAGAGACTTACCTTGTTTACACTTGGTAGAATGGAGAGTTTGGGTTGGTAAATATTTATTGCTTGGACAAACACGCTTTCTCTGCCATGGCTGGGACTGATAAAAAGGGCTGTTGAGATTTTAATCAAGATGGCTGTTTTGGCAATTAAATTTGACAGAGGAGAATCAGAGCTATTCCTATGTTGTCATTACTCCTGAAAAACTGTTCCTCTTTTCCGTCATCTCCTAAAGCTTCAATTAAAAATGATAGCTCCATGTGCACATTTAGTGAACTGGGGAGAGACAGAAAGCTGCCTTGAATAATTTTAACCTATTTACATTTCTGCAGTGGCTTCAATGAGATTTGACATTTTCTTTGTGTATTTGGGAAAGTGTTTACACCAAACTTAGATGGTACATGCTGGGTTTATACCCAGTCAGTGCTTTAAACGTGTTAATAACAGATCATCTGTCTGCCAGATATTACCATTGGTTTTTATGGTGGGTGATGTGAGTTAGTTGTTGTCAATTAAAAAAAAACAACAACAACAACAACAACACATTTTACTCACTTGAATACAAGTTGATGGATCAAAAATATCTAGTGGAATATTTTTGGCATGCAGTACTATGAACTCAAGTTGGGACGCTTGTAAAATCTAAAGAAAATCAGAATGAAATAAGTTTTTTTGGCAATTACCCACAGAAAACATATGAAATGTTTAAGCTGAGAAATTGAGCAATTTCTCATTCTGAATTTAATAGCAGCAACACATCTTTGTGTTTAATGGGCTGTGTTTATGATTGTGTAGCATCCCCTCTTCTTCTAATAACAGTATGTAAACATCTGGGAACTAAGGAGAGCAGCTGCTGGACTTTTGGAAGAGGAATGTTGTCTCATTTTTGTCTGATAAAGGATTCGAGCTGCTCAACAGCCCTGGGTCTTCTTTACTGTAATTTTCACTTCCTGGTGGTCCAAATGTGTACAGGCAGGCCAGGTCAGCAGTTCAGGGAGTCTTCTGTTGTGAAACCATGCTGTTTCAATAGCTGCATTATGTTCTTTAAGATAAGATAAGATAAGATAAGATAAGATAACCTTTATTAGTCCCACACGTGGGAAATTTGTTTTAGCATTGACTTACTGAAATATGCAAGACATTGTATATGTTGCCCTATAACCTGTATATACCTTCTAGCATTAACCTCCTAGGACCTGGCGTCCACATATGTGGACATCACATTTTGGGTTATTTAGACTAAAATACTCAATTTTGCTCTACTGATATCCACTTACAAGGACATTATACTGCTAGTGTTCTATCAAAATTTTAAACGAATATCCTCATATGTGGCTCTCATTTTTCTTAAAAACAAAAATCAGGTAAAAAAAAAAAAAATCTGGTTATTCTTTGTTTCTACATTCATCAGGTCCCAATCAGCCCAAATATCAAAGAGAAATTAAAAATGCATGCCGTGGAAGAGTTCGGGTCTTAGGAGGTTATTGGTGTCTTTCCAGATGTGAAGCTGCCAGTTCTATAAGCAGTAGTGCATCCTCATACCATCAGAAACCTGGGCTTTTGAGCTAAATGCTGATGACAAGACAGATTGTCCCTCTTCTCTTTTCTGTGTAATCTGGAGGATGCAGATTACCCATGTTCATAGTTTTCCAATTGCCTCATATTTCAAATGAACAGTGGCCCAAAGACAATGGTGGCATTTCTGTTTCATGTTCACATATAGCTTCTTCTTTGTGTGAAAGAGCTTCAGCTTGCACTTCTGGAAGTGTTCCTGAGCCCATACAGTGATTTTAATGCAGGAGCTCTTGAGGGCCTGAAGATCACAGGCCTCTGACATTGAGTTTTGGCCTTGTCCCTTTCACACAGAGATTTCTCCAGATAATCGCAATTGTTTGATGATGTTACGTACCATACAGAGGTACGAGAGATATTCCCAGCCTTTGCAATTTTACGTTGAGAAACATGATTCTATAATTTGTAGATGCAGTCTTTTTGCAAATTTGGGTATCTTGTGCATCTTCTGAGAAACTCTTCCTCTCTAAGATGCTATTTTAAACCCAGTGGTGTTACTGACTTGTTGCCAATTAACCTAATTCTTTGCTAAATGATTTTTCATTTTTCAGTCTTTTCTGTTTAATACCAATTACGTTTCCAGCCTTGTGTTGCCATCAAATTCCAAATGAGCTAATATCTTTATGAATTCATAAAATGTCTTTTATTAAAAATTTGGAGAGAGGAAGCTAAAGCCATCTATCTGTAAAAACTTGATCCTGCTTTGACCTTTTAGCATAAAGGTAGTAAAAGGTTTTGGTATTGCTAATAAGAGGTTTAAGGTTGGTTCACAGCTTTGAGACAGTGCAGAAGAATCAGTGCAGATGTTGTTAATTAATGAAATGATTAGTTAGATGATTAATTTAATTCATTAAATAACTGTTTAACTGAAAAGGCGGGTGTAATTAATGAGCTGGGACAGATTGTTTCTGTGCCCGCAATATAATCTTTAATCGCTTGGTCAGTGTGGAGGCTGTATTGGATTAAAATACCTTACGGTATTTCTTTATCATTCTATTAAAGTTATTACCTTTACTGAACCTCTCGATTTTTCTATGGGTGACATCTTAATAATAAAATTTGCAGCGATAATGCAGTGTGTTACTTAGTGCATGGCACAAAAGAAGGTCGCAAAACCTCCAGAAACGACATGTTCAGCATTCAGCAGTCGGCATTCATTGAATCCATTCATCCTATTTAATAGCTGTAATGACAATCCAAGGTTAATTATTATATAGACTTGAGAAAAGTATTAATTATCTATGTAAAGCTGGAAATCTTCTTTAGAGTAGGAGGCAAGTAGAGCGATATTTCTTCTCGAAAATTCTACCTGGGTAAGAGGCTCTGTAGGCAGAAAATTATTTGTTCCACCAAGACAGAAATATCAAGTCATTTGTATTAAGTCTGGGATGGAATTAAAGATTGAACTATAAATTGAACCTTTTTACAATTCTGACACTATTACAACTGCTGCCATATGGCCCCCAATGTTATTTGTGCCTGCACATTAAGGTGTGACCGTTTATTTCTCTCCGCAGGCTGCTTTGAACTGAACCCTGTGAGGAGCATCCAAAACAGCCCAGTATTCTGGTGAGTTCCCAAATTGAAATTAAAACCCTCTTTACATTTGCATAACACTCTACAAAACATCCAGACTGTTAATGTGAGAGGAAAGTGATGGCGGCAGTCGGACAGAAAGGAAGAGGCTTTGATAACGATATGCTAAAGGAAGATTGTCACCCTTTGACTCGATCGATCGCTCAGGGTCAATATGTTTGACTCATCATGTGAGCATATTCCCTTCACAAAGGCGAAGCTTGCAGTTTTACTCTTTCATTTCCTTTTTTCTCCCACACACTAGCTCGAATTGAGAAACAGAGCAATTCAAAAGCACAGCGTCTCATACTTTTCCTTCGCTTTGTCACATACAGCTTTAACCACATGTTCACATACAGAAAGGAGAGAGCGGCAGAGAGAGAACGAGAGAGAGATCCTCAGCTGAGTGACTCTGTTAACTATCCTCTCACATAGGCAGGGTTGGGCTGGCGCCACGGCTGTTTGCCTCATAGCCTGCGCAATGGGAGTCGGCTCCACTATCAGAGCTGCTGCTTCACCACCCTGCAGCAAACCCAGCATCCTCCGCTCCTGCAGATTTAATTTCTTATCTCAATAGAGAAAACAGCCTCTCTGATGAACGGCAGAAAACACCCTGGGCTGCTGCGAATACGGATTGAGAATACATACAATAGATGGTTTGATAAACTTATGAATGTGTGCAACATTGATTCCTCAGGAATTGGCGGTTTGTCATATATATTCAAAGGAATTTTCTTTATACAGTAAATAATGACTAAGTGAAGGAAGGTTGTCTTCACCATTATGTAATGAGTCAATTATTTATGAGCCTCCAATGAAGCATATATCACACCTTAAGCAGGATCCTTGGTAGATGAACACCTACAATGTGCCGCTGTTATTCTAAGTTGCCCTCGTTTCTGTTTGCAGATAGATAGAAGCTGCTTTTCAGCTGCTGTACTCTCACATGACATAAACTCGGCATGAACTCGTGCCTCATGTGTGCTTCCTCTTGTCAAAAGTCTTACGAGAGCACATTATCACCGCTCAGAAAATAGAGCAGCTGGATGTTTCTAATGACAAGTTTTTCCTAAATGCCTTTGTGCAAAAAACCCCCAAAAAACAAAGGATATGCAAGCTTCTTACTGCGACGTCGCTTTAGATTTTTTTCTTCTATTGTTTTCGCGTTTGCTTTAATTGCGACTAGTGTAAAAATGTATTTCTTGCTCCAGGAAGAATGGACATGCTGTGACTTTTCAAGCTCTTTATTTACAGCTTCATCAATGTCATGAAAGCCACTACAGTGGTAGTTGTGTGTCAACATTCCCATAACAAACAAAAGTTATTATTTGAGAACAAAGAAGTAATATGACTGGATACACCCTTGCTAAATTAGTTTTCCTGTGTTTACAGTAATCACCTGGTAGGTCTGTACTTAAGGAGAGTGGTGCTGTCTTATCTGTGGTCTAAAGCTTCTAGAGTAATTTATTACAGTCATCAAATTTTCATGATCTTCTCAGCTTGTAGGAGGTTTTAACCAGTGGTGGAGAGAGTTTTCAGATCCTTTCAGTAAGTTGAAATTTGAAGGGGCAAAAACAAAAAAAGAAAACACACGTCAGAATTTAAATATATCTCTCGTCTAAGCCCCCCTCCAGATGAGCACGCACACATACGCGCCAAAAACAAGTCACTGCTGACTTTTAGCTTCACTCAAATTGAACCTCACTCTCCTAGGTGAAAGTCATCTGTTCACCCCGTTGCACCCACACATCTTATTTCCCTGAATGTTGTTCTTCATTCCACTTTGTGTTACTCACCCAGGTTGGTCTGAAAAGATCTATGTTTGGGCAAAAGCTGCTGTATCAGGCTTTAACCTGTAAAGAAAGAGGAGGTGCAGAGTTTTTTGTTTCTTTGCAGTCCTATTGAGTCATAAGATGCGAAAAGGTTATTATTATAAAAGACGGTTTCTGCCCCAGCTTTTAGCTGTTTTCACACATAAATGTCACATGTAACTGTCTGAATGATCAGGGACGCACTGTCCAGTGTTGCTCTTTCACACGTAGCATGTGTGTTTGACACTACTGGAGATACTCTTTGGTTTAGGCAGGGGCTTGGGGAGGGGGGACACCAGGATAGAGCGTGCAGGTGACATGATAGAAATGTCATCAGAATGCACACTCACCTTTGTGAAATCTCTGGGCAATTACTCGCTCTGTTCACACTTGGGCTCAATCTGACATCACTTGGACCTTACACAGATTGATTCTGACATTATTTGTTCTCACATGCTGCTTTTCTGGGTGATGTCTAGTGAAGTTCAAGACTTCAGCGCACGTGTGAAAACAGCTTTAGTTTTCAGACCCTTTTTAACAAGATAATGTCCCTTGATCATGTATTTCAAGTTTCAGCTCTGGTTGTCATACAGAATATTATTAAATCTAAACAGTGTCAAGATCTAAGAGACGTTTCAGTGTCTGTAGCTTTAAATCCAGCAGACCCGCCACACACAGGTCTGCCAGTCACACAGTGGATAAGCCAATGGTAGAAGCAGCACATTCACCTGATATGGCAGCTGTTTGAGACATTTTGTTGTTTCACAACATGTGCAGGGTAACTTTGCCAAAAAACGTCTTTGGAAATGGCTTGTAAGTGACTGTTGGTTAACATGTAGTACACACATGCAGTACATTAGTCATGTTTTGCTTTTCACTAATTCCGTTGTCTGGCCACAGGAAGGAAAAACAAGGAAGGCTTCATTAGGAATTTGTCTGTGTTTAAATAAGTTATGTGTAAGCACAGAGAGTCAGAGAGAAACAAATAAAAAACTCTATGATAAAAACACAATTTTTGGTTTCCAGGTTTCCAGCATTTCTATCTGTGCCTCAGCATTACAATTTCGAAATATCTCTTGGCTGTGAGATAAGGATTTTGCCACTGTGGTGCAGACCACATTGCCATAAAAATAAAAGTAATCCACTTGTATTTAGTTCCCCAGATGCTGGGAGTACATGAAGACTCTTGTGTTCACTCTTACAGACAACAACAGATTTGGTGTTCTTTGCTCCTGATTGAGATATTTTAGCTTGAAAAAGTGACTCTGGTGAGGAAATAGCAGTGGCTGCTCAGTCAAAAAACAGAGGGTCTGTGCCTACTCAGGCAGATCTCTTCTAGTGGGGGTTATGCTTATGTGGTTTTGACGTCACAGCCTACTGCAAACTTCACTGGTTGGTTTACAGGCAGACTTTCTGGTCTGTTGGGAAAGAATGGGAGGATGGACTTTCATGATATTTAGTGTCTTTCTACATATACAGAGCACATCATCATTATTATTATTATTATTATTAGAGCAGGGCGATATGATATAAAAATATAAAAATATTTATCACGATATACATTTGAAAATTTGCGATAACGATATAACTGACGATATAATTGACACTAGACAAAACACTTTACAACTCCACAACTTTATTAGTGCAAAAAAACCCCCATCAATGTATTTTCACTTAAACAAGCAGCTGTTTTTTATGTGCATTAAAGTTATATAAAAATTTAACAGTGCAAATGCAAACTCCTTGTTGACAGTTTAATCAAAAGGCATTTCCAGTGGAAATTGGCCGACATAGTCTGACCATAACCATGTATAATATCCACAAAACTTAAAAAGAGGTTATAAACACACAATACGGTAATATTATGTTGAAGCACAGTACGTATCACTCTGCCAGGCTCCTGCCTACGACAGCCGTAATGCTCCGACAATCCATCAAGTGGTGCGGCTTCATAGCTTAGCAAAGTCGTACTAAAACATTTGACAGATTTTCGAGCGCCATGTACGACATAAAATTGTTTCGAGGTCAGTAAACCCAACCAGAATTCAAACACAAGGCACACGGGATTATAAGGAGCACTGTCGATTGTCAGAAAAATCAAAGGTGATTTTAAGTGTGCCGTATTTTCCAAAAACCATGGCAATAACGACGGCCCGCTAGCATGCGCTACCAAAAATAGTGCTTTGTTGTGTATGTGACGGACGAAAGCTAAACTAGTTCCACACCACTGAAGTTGCAGCATTTTTACAAACCAATTCTAGTTCATCTGTTTCATTCAACAATCTACTTTCGCCCTTCTCATTCTCCGTCGCCGCCATGCTTTTTCCGCCATGTGCGTATGAAAACAAAGGCCCAGTGCATGCGCATTTTACCCATATTCTATCGCGATTTTTCATTTTCTTATCGTTGCCCGACATTGTACCGGTATTACTGTGAATGGTATGATATGGCCCAGCCCTAATTATTATGTATTAAGTGATTTAGAAATCTTATTTCTTAATCACTTACTACGTTTAAAACTTTCAAACAAAAGGGAAACAAATCTAAAAGCTTCACATATACTGTAATGCAACAGTGCAAAAAAAAAGAAGAAGAAATGTCCAAAGATTAACAACAACACTGCAAATGCACCATATCATGATATGTCAGTGAACATGGCCACATAACAGTGCAAATATTGAATCTGATCATGTTTCTGATTGCTGGGGTTTATATAATGTGGCACTTTGAGAGGACATTGATTTTTTTTCTTCCTCTGAACTGGCAGTTCTGCAGGATACATTCTGCACAAAGGGAGTGTCTCGTTGGAGCGCTGCACAGGAAAGCAGCTATCAGTTTATTTGGCACTTGGATAGAAATAGAAAGTCTTTTAAAGGCAAAACACTTGCATTGGGAATTGAATTCACTTAGAAATACATAAAACGAGATGTAGAGCTTCTTATGGACTTTCTAAAACGAGCAGAATATCTGCGATTCTCTGTTGAGTTGATTGAGTTCTTCGAATTAGTTTAGCAAAGAGAAGATTTGTCTGTGAAGGTTCTCAGTCATCAGTCAAAGAGAAGATTTAACTCAGTGGTGTAAATTAAAAACAACGTGGACGACACGGTCTCGGATTATGATTTATTTTCTCAGGGAGGTGATTTTGGTCTCCTTTGGTAGCGAGCTGAGTGCAGGAAATGAGTTTGACACCTTTGACATGTTATTACATGTGCAATCCAGGTTACAGTACTTTGGTTCATTTTCCCTCTAAAAGCTGTTATACAGGAAGACTGAAAAGAACAGAGCTCAGCACAGAGTAAGGCCAGTTCATTACTGTAGATAGTGGGCTTCATGTATTTGGTGAGATAGATAGATAGATAGATAGATAGATAGATAGATAGATAGATAGATAGATAGATGTGGCGATTGAATTGAGAACCGAATCATTTTTGAAATTGAGATTCCTGAACCATTTTTCCTTTGTGGCAGGGCACATTATCCTGCTGAAAGAGGCCACAGCCATCAGCTAATATTGTTTTCATGAAAGGGTGTTGCTGTTGTTCTGCGACAGTGCTTAGGTAGGTGGTACATGTTAACATAACATCCACATGGATGGCAGGACCCAAGGTTTCCATAGCTAATTATTGCTCAAACATCACACTGCCTCCATCAGCTTGCCATCTTCACATAGTACATCTGGGTGCCATGTGCTCCCAATGTGAGAGTTGCACTCGTCCCCAGCCATCCAAGTAATTCATTACTCCAGGCCAACCTCTTCCATTGCTTTGTGGTCCAGTTCTGATGCTCCCTTGCCGTTTATTGCCGGTTTTTGCAGTGGACAGGGTCAAGATGGCTGCTGTGACTATGCAGCCCCATACACTAAAAACTGCAATGCACTGTCTATTCTAACTAGGGCTGCCACGATTAGTCGACTAGTCACGATTACGTCGACTATCAAAATCGTCGACGACTGATTTAATAGTCGACGCGTCGTTTGAAGCTTTGTAAGATCACAAAAGACGCAGGAATAAGTAGTAGGATTTAAGAGTGTAATAACGGACTGAAACAGAAGATGGCAGCACTGCATGTACGAGGATGCCAGCTGCCGTTAAACCCCGAAGAAGAAGAAGCAGCTCTGTCCCAGAATTCATAGCGCGGCCCAGCTCAGTTTCCAACAATGGCGGCAGCTACTTAGTTTTAATATTACTCTTATTATTCTTTCTGGGTCACAAAATAAACGTTTAACATATTTTCAGGCGAGAATGTAGCTGTGTAAACCTCAAATATCTGCTCAGTTTATCAGGACACCACATATTTTCAAAAGCGCTCCGACTTTTCGGAGACGTCTGTTATCCACCAGCTCGATAGCTAGCCGGGGGCAAGGCTCACTAGAGCCTGTGAGAACACCGGACTCCCGGCAAATCGTTTTCAAACCCACCGCCGTCTTTCGCTACTCAGGTTAAACATGATATATAAGTCATTTAGATAACTTAAAAATGTTATTGTTTGGCTTTTTTAGTATTTTATTTGTTCCTGAGTAAATCGGTGTGGCTGAGATTAAAGTTATAGTTTTTATACAGCTGAATAAACGTCAAGCAGACAACTGATCATCAGAAGTGTGAGATGCTCGAGAATATACTCCAGTGTCCCGTTATATTTTAGATAGCAAGGAGTTTATTAAACTTCACCGAAACAATCTGCAAATTTCATTAAAATTTAATAAACTACCATTTTGTCTTTATTTGTAGTTAGCACATTAAACACTTAAAGCTGTAAGCTAATGATAGTTATATAAGAGCAGATGCACGCTGGTGCAATAAACTGTGCGTTTTACGTCCAATGGAGGATGATCTGATTAGTCGACTAATCGCAAAATTAATTGGTGACTAGTCGACTATCAAAATAATCGTTTGTGGCAGCCCTAATTCTAACACCTTTCTATCAGAGCCAGCATTAACTTTTTCAGCAATGGAAACAATTAAAGCCTGTTGGCTCGGACAACATGGCCACCCATAACCCTAGCGTTGGTTCACCACTGTTGCTTCTTTGGACCGCTTTTGATAGATACTGACCACTGCAGACCAGGAACACCCCACAAGAGCTGCAGCTTTGGAGATACTTGTTCCCTAATCACATGTGCTATGAAGAAGGGATAATCAGTGTTATTCATTTCACCTGTCAGTGATCATAATGTTGTGTCTGATTGGTCTATATGTCATTGTTAGTGCAAATGTGTGTGATTTGTCTAGTTGTATTTTTGTTTCTTTTAGAAATTTAAAAAAGAAAATTACAAACATCAGCAGCACTCTCCTTCTTTTCTCAAATCTTTCAAGAAGCACGGTAAAGCAAGTCAAACTATGGAGGATAATGATAGTTTTGAAAGCCATTATTTCTGAAAAAGTTGAAAACCAGATGTAATGTTTTTTTGTGTTTACTTAAAGAAAAAAGAAAAGAAAAAAAACTTGTGTTTCAAGAGTGAAGTGAAGATTGCGAATCAAATCCGTCAGATTTGCCAAGTCAACAGTTAAAACAAATCAAGTTTATCTGTGCATGCTGCAATCACTGATACTGAGCTGCTTGCTGACAGTTTAAGGGCACTATTGGTGAAGAACACATTAGTTGTAAATGTAAGTTTGCAGAAAACGAAATAAGCGTGTAAATAAATAATCATTGTGCACTTTAATTAGTGCTGATACTTTGGGATGCTGGTAAAATGCTTATTTAACAGTTCTCCTTCCCTTAAGTTGACAAAAGCTTCATAAGCATTACCTCAGGTTATAAAAATTCGCAGAGTTTTCTATTAAGAATAAAATAATTTCCAAAGTGCTTTATTTAATTAATCTGCCCTAAGCAAGGTATTTATAGATGATGGACTAAAATCAACAATGTAGACGTTTTGGTATGTAGTGTGCAAAAGTCTTCATCCACTCCTCATTTCTCTCTATTTTCCTTGGAAAATGGGAAATAGGTGTAATGATTTATTCAAATTTAAAAAATAGAGAACTCTAATGTATGATCACCTTTATTCCTCAACACAGCCTGATCTCCCTTAGGCAAGTTTTCTTGTAATTTCTCTAAGAAGTCTTCAGGAATAGTTCTCCGGACTTCTTGAAGGACATTCAAAGCTGTTCTTTGGATGTTGGCTGCCTTTTTGTTCCATTCTCCATCAAGATGGTCACACACTGCTTCAATAATATTGAGATCTGGGCTCTGGGGAGGCCAATCCATTGCTGATAGCAATCCATTAAGTATTTGTCTTTCCAGGTATGATTTTACTGCACTGGCAGTGTGTTTGATTTATGGTCATATTAAAAAATAAAGCTGGTGCTCAAAAATTTTCCAGATGGTATTACATGGTGGCTCTGACTGCACTTCTCTATGCTCCTAATTCCATCAGTTTTGACAAATCCCCAAACCATGACAGAGTCTTCAGTGTATTACAGATGGTTGTACCCTGTTGCGCTTCTCTACTGACATCCTTCATATATGCTGGTGACAATTTGAGCCAAAAATTTACAAAATTGATTCATCACTCAATAAATCCTGTTACCACTGATTTTCAGTCTAGTTCTTGGCAAACCTCAACCTTTTGTCCCTGTTTCTCTTTCTTAAAAATGGCTTCTTTGCAGCCACCCCTCCACTGAAACCATTTCTGACAAGAATACAGTGAATACTAGATGAATGAAGGACCAGATATGCAGTATCTTTTAAGTCCTGAATCAGGCATTTTTTGGATTTGTTTTGTATTTTGTAAGAACATGACTTTCAGATACTATTCATCTGCTGTGGTCCATTTTTCAGTCCTGTCACTTCCTCCTTTTTCCTTCATTTCACCAGTTTCCTTAGTTTTTTTTTTTCTAAGGACACACTGCAGACCATGCCAAGATATCCCAAGTTTTCAGGTAAAGGTTTTTTTGGGAAACACCATGATGGCTTTAAAAATAAATTCAATCAGACTGTGGTTTTATTTTTCACAAAGTCTTCTAAAGAGAACATATTTAGTGACGGGCTGCTAGTAACAATCTAGTAAATTATCTAAAGACACAATTTAAAACTAGTTCTCTCCTAAGTTTTATTGTGTGGAGACACAACAATGGTTCATCCCTTGAGTTAGGTGTTTTTTTTTAAGGTTGAATGATTCATAGGCCAGTGTAAAGTGGCTTAACAAACAAAAGCCATTCCTTTGACAATAATCAGGTAGAAGAACTGGATTAAACAGAGTAAAAACCTAGCAACTTTCCAAAGAAAAACTTTTGTGTTTTTCTCATGTTAGCATACAGCAGAAAAAAAAGCTAAACCAGCTGCCATGAGTCTAGTGCTTTGCAAAATGAGAACACATTCAACATGCCAAATATCAATGCACCAAATTATAGATTTCTGCCTCATTTTGAAATTGGGCTCCCTCCTTGCAAATAGCTGTTTCGATGGCTTCTGCTGCTTTTCTCAAGTTGCTATAATTAAACAGAAGGAGGCCGCGACCCTTCTTTATTCTGTGTCAGTTTGAGAAATGGCTGTTGTAAAATGCACTGTGTCAAAGCAGCACAAGCTGAACAACAGCGAGATTTCACACGCAGTGGGATCCATTTTAAGGAGTGTGTGTATTTAAAGATTTGTAAACTAATCCTCATTTCTGCAACCACATAGATATTTGAAAATCCACCAAAAACCCAGGTTCTGGCAATTTTTCTAAACAGCATTACAACACATATTCATCTTATCACAGAAAGGTATATATATATATATATATATTGCCATCTGTGAATCAAGACCCTTGAAGGAGCAAGTATCTCATTGAACAGCTTAGATCCGTGATAGTCGTGATAGTTTCACTTATAGATAAACACATTAGAAAATGGGGTTAATAATAGTCAACGTTAAGGTCTATTTAACAGAGTTAAAGAACCTCAAGGTTCTCAAGAGTAGCACTTCATCACCAGATAATCTTTTTGAATCACAGAAGAAAGACTTTTTTTTTTTTTTTTTACCTCATCTCACCCCGTAGGTTTACACCCACAGCACAGTCCCTGATCTGACAACATCCTCAGGATAACTCTCATATATCATCATTAGAAAGCACAGACCCAGGCACTTTGTCAGAGTTTGCCGTCCGGTGAAAAGGTACAAAGAGGGCAGAAAATAGATCTCTTTGATGAACAACAGATTATGATGGAGAGGTGAGCAAACATTCCTCTCATTCCCTGCCCACATATGCGGTGTAGCAAGACTTGCTATCATACACAGAAGCAAATTGATGTCTGATCCCAAAGACAAGCCACAAATGGGATGTAATCCTCCTGGATCTTTGATTCAAGCTACAGAGAAGTCTCTCTTTTCATTTCAAATATAAAAAGACTACATAAAGTTTATAGCTGGGCTAATTTGGTGTCACTTTTTTATATTTTCAATATATTCAGTACAGGGAGTGCAGAATTATTAGGCAAATGAGTATTTTGTCCACATCATCCTCTTCATGCATGTTGTCTTACTCCAAGCTGTATAGGCTCGAAAGCCTACTACCAATTAAGCATATTAGGTGATGTGCATCTCTGTAATGAGAAGGGGTGTGGTCTAATGACATCAACACCCTATATCAGGTGTGCATAATTATTAGGCAACTTCCTTTCCTTTGGCAAAATGGGTCAAAAGAAGGACTTGACAGGCTCAGAAAAGTCAAAAATAGTGAGATATCTTGCAGAGGGATGCAGCAGTCTCAAAATTGCAAAGCTTCTGAAGCGTGATCATCGAACAATCAAGCGTTTCATTCAAAATAGTCAACAGGGTCGCAAGAAGCGTGTGGAAAAACCAAGGCGCAAAATAACTGCCCATGAACTGAGAAAAGTCAAGCGTGCAGCTGCCAAGATGCCACTTGCCACCAGTTTGGCCATATTTCAGAGCTGCAACATCACTGGAGTGCCCAAAAGCACAAGGTGTGCAATACTCAGAGACATGGCCAAGGTAAGAAAGGCTGAAAGACGACCACCACTGAACAAGACACACAAGCTGAAACGTCAAGACTGGGCCAAGAAATATCTCAAGACTGGTTTTTCTAAGGTTTTATGGACTGATGAAATGAGAGTGAGTCTTGATGGGCCAGATGGATGGGCCCGTGGCTGGATTGGTAAAGGGCAGAGAGCTCCAGTCCGACTCAGACGCCAGCAAGGTGGAGGTGGAGTACTGGTTTGGGCTGGTATCATCAAAGATGAGCTTGTGGGGCCTTTTCGGGTTGAGGATGGAGTCAAGCTCAACTCCCAGTCCTACTGCCAGTTTCTGGAAGACACCTTCTTCAAGCAGTGGTACAGGAAGAAGTCTGCATCCTTCAAGAAAAACATGATTTTCATGCAGTACAATGCTCCATCACAGGCGTCCAAGTACTCCACAGCGTGGCTGGCAAGAAGGGGTATAAAAGAAGAAAAACTAATGACATGGCCTCCTTGTTCACCTGATCTGAACCCCATTGAGAACCTGTGGTCCATCATCAAATGTGAGATTTACAAGGAGGGAAAACAGTACACCTCTCTGAACAGTGTGTGGGAGGCTGTGGTTGCTGCTGCACGCAATGTTGATGGTGAACAGATCAAAACACTGACAGAATCCATGGATGGCAGGCTTTTGAGTGTCCTTGCAGAGAAAGGTGGCTATATTGGTCGCTGATTTGTTTTTGTTTTGTTTTTGAATGTCAGAAATGTATATTTGTGAATGTGGAGATGTTATATTGGTTTCACTGGTAAAAATAAGTAATTAAAATGGGTATATATTTGTTTTTTGTTAAGTTGCCTAATAATTATGCACAGTAATAGTCACCTGCACACACAGATATCCCCCTAAAATAGCTAAAACTAAAAACAAACTAAAAACTACTTCCAACAACATTCAGCTTTGATATTAATGAGTGTTTTGGGTTCATTGAGAACATGGTTGTTGTTCAATAATAAAATTATTCCTCAAAAATACAACTTGCCTAATAATTCTGCACTCCCTGTATTTATTGCGTGACTATATCAAGTATTTATAGGCTAGCTCTATATATTTATTTTCCAAACACAAGTCACTGTCTTGCGTGCCTGTATTATCAGAGGATCAGCAGCTACTCACAGCCCGAGTCTGATTGTTTTAATGTGACAAGTGAATATCTGACTTAAAACTTCCAACAGAGTTCTGTGACTTGAGAGCTCGCCCTAGCTGATTCTCTCCCAACTGAAGTGTGTGTTTTCTCAACTTTAGTTAGCCAACCTCTCAGGGAGGTGCCTCTAAATATAGAAACCTTTCTGACAACATGTTAACTCTCATGTGTGAGAACAGGCACTGGCTTACAGATGCCTGAGCACACTGCGAAAAGAGACTGAGAATGGAATATCGGGGCCTATTGATAGTTTAGACTTGATCGTTTAAACAGTTTTCAGTGAAACATACAGTGTAGCGTGCTTTGTAGTGCAAAGGGAGCTACGACAGTAATTATCTTTTTACTCTATTGTGCAAAAAATTTGAGGCACTTGAGCTGTTTAGTCTCTTATTCATCATGAAACAGCCATCAAGGAGACTTCTCAACATCCCAGATCCATTGTGTAAAATGACAAAGACCCAAAACACAGAACCAAACAAAGTCATAAAGAGCTATCTTTAGCGACAAGAAGAACAAGGAGTCCTGTAGCAGATGGTACAGCTCCCACAGTGCCCTGATGTCAGCAACATGCAGTCTGAGATTATACAAAAGATACAAAAGACACTGAGGTAACCTAAATCCAGAGAAGATTTCTGGTAAGTTCTACTACCTGTGAAACACTTTGAACTACTAGTGATATAAGTAATCGGAAGGACACACTTAATAATGATGTAATAACTGTTTTTCTCTAGATGTCAATTAAAAAAAATTGAGATTTCTAGTTATTAAAGTTATTAGTTATTATTATTATGTCTATTTATGTAATTAATATCAATTTATAGTGGAAGTTTCCGTGGCCTAAATTGTAGGAAACTCTCTGCAAATGTAAGACTTCAGATGGCAGTAAGATATAAACATGTGGTAACAAGGCACTGACTATATCACAAATCCATCTTCATAAAACAAACAAAACAAACAAACAAAATGTTTAGTTTGCTACCAGTCATTTCAATTTTATTAGGTACATCTGTTCAAATGCTCATTAATACAAATATCCAATAACCCGGTTACATGTCAGCGTTTAAGCATGCAGAGCATGAGACAAACTGAGCATCAGAATGGAGAAGAAAGGCGATTGAAATGGCTTGGTTCATTGAGTCTTGAATTCTGCTGCAACCTTCAGGTAGTACGCCAGAATTTACTATAAGCAATACGAAAGCATGGATCCATCGTGCCTTATATTGCCAGTTCAGGTTGTTGTTGGTGGTGTAATGGTGTGGGGAATATTTTCTTCACAAAAGATACTCAGATGGCCTCTGATGAGTCCAATAGAGCGCTTATGGGATGTGGTTGAAAGGGAGATTTGCATTCTGGATGTAAAGCCAACAAATATGCATCAACTGCATGATGCTATCATGTCAATATGGACCAAATTCTCCGAGGAGTGCTTCCTTCACCTTGTTGAATCTTTGCCACACAGACTTCAGGCAGTTCTGAAGGCAAAAAGAGATCTAACCCGATACTGGCAAGGCTAATAAGGCGGTGTGTTTAAATTGTTTTAAAAGAAATCATGCAGTTAGGTCATCAAGGCTAAAAAACATAATCACTGACACACTTTATATTCAAATGATAATTGTATTCCTGGTGGCATTGGTTGTTTCTGCTGCAGGCTTTGCTAGTCTGTGCAGCTGTGTGTGACAATATGTACTCTCAGAGCAGAGAGTATTTAAAAAAAGAAAAGAAAATCCAGCTACTATTGTTTGTCTTGTGAACTTTCCATTGCCATCCTCTCTTAGCCTGCCAGTCAGAACAGAGTGGGCTCATGGAGAGGTAGGATTTAAGAGACGGGACCTTAAACATAATTTTTCAGATAGAAACTGACCTGAAGGGCTCAATAAAGAGACAGACATAATACAAATCCGGCGTTTATGAACTGTAAATCATGCAAAAATATGCCATTAGAGCCCCAGAATAAAATTGTAGACCTAGAAATACACACTACATGCCCCCTTTAAAATGTTCCCTTTAAAAATAGGCTCAAAAGAAGCAGCAGGTTGCAGCAGGAAAACTAGAGCAGATGCTGAGTAAGTATTTATTGGCCACAGAGTGTTTTACATGATTAGGAATGTGGTCACTTTAATTGGCAACTAATTAGCAAATCAATTAAAGAGATGTTTATTATTTCTGCTGACCTTTCCCATCCTTGCAAAAGTGATCTGTCAGTTGTTTTTGCAAATTATACAAAACAATCCAAACCGTTTGTCACAAAATTCAACAGTAAAGGACAAACCGGGAATACAGATTGAGGGTACCTTCTGTTGAGGGATATGCCCTATAATGGCAGAGCCTTATGCATGCGACAAGGGAGACTTGGGTTTGTTTGGAGTTGCAGAATGGAAAGGATGGGAGGAAAGCAAAGCTCGCCTTCAAACGCAGAAGGCAAATCTGCATAACAGGTCTGATCTATTTCTTTAAAATTGAAATCAATGTAACGTAAATGGATAAGTTGCTGCCAGTGACATTATCATCGCTTGCAGTCTATGCAGGCTGATGCTCTTCCTTGAAAGCAGCAAGCACAAATGCAGCAAGAAGCCAAAACAATGTCAAAGCATTGAAAGGAAGGCACAGCTGAAGCTAAAAACAACAACTAAAGAAATTATACACACACGCACGCGCGCGCACACATCCAGTGAGTCAAGACTTGACATCACAAAGCACTTAGGAATTATAGCTGTTTGTGAGTGGCACTACAGTCACAACAACAACAATAATTATAGCAGCAACACAGAAAAGCAGTTTTAGCTTGCAGGCTGTTGTTTGTATAATGCTGTTTATAAATCCTATTTCTTACTTTCAATCTGTCTCTTTACTGTCTAACAAGAATAACTCAGATAGTAACTTGAGATTGTTGCCATTAAGAGAATTTGGATTGGGGGATCAAAGCCACAGAGAAACACAATATTTTGGTAAACTCAGTACAAGATGTGGGAAAAAGAAATTATTTTGAACTTTTCTTTCATTGTGCAAATATCTCAATTGTTTGACTTTATTTTTTAGGATTTGCCAGAGAATGCAGAAGAGTTAATAAATGTGTTAAACTATGCTGGTGGAGTTGGTAAGAAATGGCAATCAGTATGATTTCTTACGAGAGCGCCATGTTTAACGGTAGAATAGTGTTAGTGAGACCTGGCATCTCTGGAGACTGACGTCTCAGGCTGCAGGAAAATGAGAGATAGATTGGATCAAAGATTAAAAGCACCCTGACATGCGGCTTTCTTGCTCTCCGACCCAAACCCTGACCGAGCTTTTTTTTGCTTAGGAAGCATGTGCAGCTGCATCGATTACAAGCGCATGTCAACAGTTTGATAGATCGAATGAAAGGAAATCAGATGCAGATGAAAATGCAGTGTACAAACCTGACAGGGCGAAACAAAGCATAACAGAAATTCATAACAGACATCGTGTTCTCTTTGTTTGAAATAAGCCGCCTCTGTTTGTGCAGCACAAGAGGAGCTATAAATTATTCAGGCGCTCCCTTGACGGCCGCCCATTTACAGCCGCTCACCTGCAACTGACTGGACGTATTCTTCCTCCGTGCTCCTCAGCGATCTGCCTGTTTTAAAATGGCAGCAAAATACATGTGACCTCTGAGTAGATCTGTTCCTTCGCTCTAATGCTTAATTTATTCATTACTCTCTGCCTGCACTGTGTACACGCTGCTAAGCCCCTAATCGTAAATATTGTAGAATATCAAAATGAATGTGAAGGGGAAGGAGCATGCAGGATTATTGCAGCTACATGTAAATAACAAGGTGAAGTATGGCTCCTTATTCGTCACAGTGTTAGCAGAAAGGAAAGGGGGTGAGAGAGGAATAACAGAATGCAGTGGTCATAGATAATAACACTATTTGCTGTATTGTAGCCCATGAAGGACATCTCCTTCCAGAAAGCTCAGCATGTCATTTTTCTTCACTACCGTTCCTTCATTCATGCTGATGTGAGGTTTGCTGTAGTGACTGCCAGGAAAAGGGAGGATGGTTGAATGCTCTCTCTGTGAAGCATTTCTTTGGGTCTTAACGCTCACATCTCCACGACTAGCTGTCTGCACTGTTTGAGGGCTCTCTCACTTTCTGCAGATGTATGTTCACAACACTGGAAAATGGCCTATCACACAATCAGTTCTGGCCCAAAAAACGGAGGCTATCCTGCAGACTTTGTGACACTTATGACATACTTTGATACTTTAGGTAAAATGTGTAATCACACTTAGGGCTGGGCCATATTATACCGTTCACGGTAATACCGGTATAATGTTAGGCAATGATAGGAAAATGAAATATCGCGATAGAATGGGAGTAAAACGCGCATGCGCAGTGCCTTTGTTTTCATACGCACATGGCCGATTGTTGAGTGAAACAGATGAACCAGAATTGGTTTGTAAAAATGGTGTAACTTCAGTGATGTGGAACTGGATTGGTGTTTGTCCGTCAGATACACAACAAAGCACATTTTTTTGCAGAACATGCAAGCGGCCGTTGTTATTGTCGTATTTGTCGGACTAAGATGCTCTTAAATCTGGGAGTAATCTGGGTCCTAAACTCAGGTCAAACAACACTGCAGCATCACTGAGAGTTAAAACCTGTCTAAATTCTCTCATCTCTAATAAAACAATCAGCATTGCTGCTTTACCAGGTGTAACTATAAAGTTTAACTTCCAGGCATCCATGAAAACAAAAGTTATTACATTTAACGGAGTTAGAAGTTAGCAGGAAGCTAGCGGAAGTTAGCTCGCTAGTCTCGCTAGTTACCTAAGCATGATATTGCATGTTCTGACTGAGAGATTTCTGAAAAAAAAATCAAACGTACAGCTCTGCTATCACTTCCAACATAAATGAAGACAGGAAACTAAACAGCAGTGACGTTTGTAGGGTTACTGAAGTTGGGCTAGCTGGTATATAATGATGTGCTAGGTGATCGCTAGCGACACAGCTATGTTAGCATAACATAAACAGTGAAGCTGGAGGACGAACACTAACACTTTTCCACTTATAAAAGTTAAGGGGAAGGTTCCTCATGGTTAGAGACAAATGCAATCGCATGGCAGGATGCTGTAAACGGACCAAACTTCAGTCAGGAGAACAACTGAGATAATCCATCCACAATACGAGGTTAGTCATTAATATACTGCAACAACATGGGAATAGAGCAGCTGCCAGATAATTCAACATTAATGAATCAATGGTACAGGAGTGGAGGAAGCAAGAAGAATGAGTTTAATAAAGTTTGATTTATCTGACTGCTTTGTTTCGCTTAATGTGCCTTATAATCCCGTGCACCTTATGGTCCGAAACATACGTACTGCACACTGCAGTTTAATGTTGCAAAGCACCTCTTTTTAACTTCAGTGGATATTATACATGGTTATGCTCAGGATATGTCAGCCCATTTGTACTGGAAATGCCTTTTGGTTAAACTTTCAGCAAGGAATTTGCATTTGCACTGTTGCATTTTTATAAAGCTTTAATGTACATAAAAACCAGCTTCTTGTTTAAGTGAAAATAAATGGAAGGTTGTCTTTTTGCGCTAGTAATGTTGTGGAGTTTGTATTTTGTCTCGCATCCATTATATCGTCAGTTATATCGTTATCGCAAATTTTCAAATATATATCGTGATAAATATTTTTGGCCATATCGCCCTGCTCTAATCACACTCCATCCCCCCCCCCCTCCAGTAGTAGTCATTTATTCTCCTTCTATACAATAATTACTCCCTGTATAGTAATTTTTAATAGTAATAGTAGAGGCTGCTATTCCCCATGCTGAATACAGATTGTCTTCACACGCACAAATGATTCACAGGAAAACAATGCATGCATGTAATCCATCCAGGCTGTCTTCTCCTGAAGAAAGACGGCATCACTCATTTCAGCAAGTGACTCAATAGACATATGTTTACGTTCAAGCTACAAATTCCTCTTGAGACTGTAGTAATTATAATGGGAGGAATGGGAGAGATTGAGGTGATGTTATAATAGAGTGACAGTTTGCATTGGGAGATGTTAATGGGTGGATGGACCTATCAGCAAAACGCACGCTTTCATACTGGAGACTGTCTTTCTGGTTCCCCAACATCTGACGTGGACCTGGTTACAGACATGGCAGCACAAGACTAGGCCCTATACAACAGCATAGAGTGAGTAGTCTCTTTCTCACCTGACAGGACCCAGGCTGAAGACTGTCCAAAGGTGCCCCCAAGGCAGTACAGCACATAGTAGCAGGATGTAAGCTGCAAGCTGGGACTGTGTACATAAAAAGGCATGGACAAGTGGCTAGAACAGTATACGCAAATATCTGTGCCTCATATGGATTAGAATTCCCAATGGGACATCTTTGAAGGCATTTCAGAATAATGGGGATAAGGTCCAATGGGACAGACGAGCAACTGCTGGCCAACCAACCAGACATAATGGTGCTTTACAAGGAGCAGAATGTGCAGCAACATTAGAAAGAAGGAGCAAGAGAAAACTGAAAAATATTAGGGACTGCATGAACAACTGGACAAGATCTGGAAGGGAAAGGCCAAAGTAGTCCCAATAGGAGTGTTGGAAGCTGTAACTCCCAGATGATTCCAGGCACAGCATCAGAAGTCTAGGCTAAATCTTGCTGAATTAAATATTCAACAAAATGGCATAACAATGGCCAGTGGAGACCAAAGTTATGGTAAATGGTAAATGGCCTGTATTTATATAGCGCTTTACTAGTCCCTAAGGACCCCAAAGCGCTTTACATATCCAGTCATCCACCCATTCACACACACATTCACACAAAGTTATAAAACCATTTAGAGTTAGATCTAAACTAAGACCAAAATTCAAAGCTGAAAATTGTTCATGTGTCACATGACAAAATCTTACAGATATTTTTGTTATTTTAAAAATTAAAAAAAATCCCTCAGTGCTCATTATAACCCCAAAAATTTCTGCGTATAAGGAGACCACAAAGTCCCACAAGTAACCGCAAGACTTTATCAAAAACCTCTATAGGGCCACTATATAGAAATAACTCAGTTTATCACCTTATCAACTCATAGTTTCACCTGGGAAATATAATACAATGAAACCTTTGATGTCACAACCAATTATTCCACTAGCTGGAATAATTGGTTGTGCAGGCTGTAGACTACATGGTCCTTCATATAGTCCTGCCGTCTATGAAGCAAGTGATTTAGTAGTTTGACATTCGGAGAGGAAAATAAAACTTGATTAGATGAATTTTTTCTATGTTGCTGTATGCATCTGATGTTATTAGAGACTAGCTGTGTAACAGTTCTCCAAAATGACAGTCGAGTACACGGTGTATTACATTTAAAGATACTATGTAATTCATCTTTAGCATTGATGAATACAAAAATAATGTGACAACAAGATCATTGGATCATGACTAAAAATAATATGTATTTCCTGTTTACATGCCTCTTAAACAGTCTTTAAGCATTACATCTTTGACAGCTCCACGTGGGTATCGCAGAACTGGAACAATGAAAGTGCAGCATGGTGCAATTTTAGTCTCAGTGTCTGGATTTTTATATCCCTTTCTGAGACACGTGATTCCATAGTAAATTATAAAATACATAGGAAGAGATGGAAAAGATAAATAACATGCACGCACGTGATAAACAAGCTGTTTGCACGAGGTAACAACTTGTGTGAAAGAAAAAAAAACCTGTTACGTTACCTTATGCCAGGGTTTTAGGGGCTCCATATTTCCTTAATCGGTCAGTTTTCTGCCTTATCAGTTTTGCTGTTTTATTAATGTGCATTTGCATCTCAATACATAGCGCAAGCAAAATCAACCATGAAAGAAATCCGTGGGATTACAGCTTTAGTTCAAACTTAAATTAAATCATAAACCAAATCGTCTATGGATTACAAAGCTTAAAATTGCTGTGTGTATGGTCTAAAGGCAATAAATCTCTGAAGTGCCATGCATACTGGGTGATAAATTTGATTTTAAATACAAAATAGTCCTCATTTGAATTCATGAATTTTTACCAGAATTACAACATAATAGCAGCTCGGAGTCTGAAAAATTGCATCTGTAATGAAACAAACACTATGGCCCTTCTGCTTCAGACATAATATGCCGCAGTATTTGTCATTTAGTTGCTCGCATCTACACTAGAGAATTACAAGTGTATATACCGCTGAAAAGGCAGGCTGCGTTCTGGCCAGCAGTTTTTTTTAAATGTTGGTTGTCGATTTAATAGTTCACTGAGCGCATGCAGTCATCTGGGGACTTAAAGACACAGACTGAGGTGAAGTCCACTCTCTTTAAACGGAGATGTTCGCCCAAATAAATTGATCAATAATCCTTTAACCACTTTTCCCACTTTGATTCTGGCTGGCTGCAATTTTCTTTCTCTTGAATCCAAAATGAGAAATGGTCGCCCTGAATTTCTTCAAGATCCACCATCTCCACCACCACCGCAAGAGAATTGGTTTCATATTAATACCCAAAGGTGTTTTGGAAATACGATGAAATTGAAATGACCCCAATAAGCATTGTCGGTGCTAACCAAATATTTGTCCACAAAACTTGTCTCTATGTAATGATTGTAGTTTCCTAGTCACTGTCGTTGATCATTAGTCACGCGCTGCTGCCCATGCTTATTGTGAAGCTGCTTACAGAGCAGAACCAGGTTTCAGCATCAGGGTGGAGCTCAGATTATATTCTTAGTCTCTGCTTGTTGCTCCATGCCTTCTCCTTTTGGCAAATAAATTGAAGTGAGCTGACCTTTCGTCAGAGATGCACAGCAAACTTGAGTGTTAAAGCTTCACCAGTATCAGAAATGTTAACTTCAATTAGCCCTGAAAACCCTGAAAACTATTATAGCAGGTGACCTGCAGGTACAAGATGCTTCACTGCACCATGCACATATTTTACTCGTGATGATGACGATTACTTTCTGACTTTGTCCCAGTGGAGGGGGATGATTGCTAGCCTTTGCCATTCTCATCTATGTGTAGACCTCTCTGTCAGCCTAGTATTATATAGTTGCGTCTGCGAGTAGTAAGATATGAAAAAAAAGTGTAATTAAAGTGGATTTACTATACCTTTTAGATTTTCTGTCATTTCTATGCACTTAGACATTCATTTAAACATGGCCAGTGATTCAATTAATGAGGTCAGTGTATATGCACATAATTCCAGTGAGGCAAGAGCCGCTCACCTTTTATTTAAAGTTTATGTTTGTGAAGGGCACCCAGTCTGAAGAAAGTTGGGTTGAAGGAAGGTGGCCTTAAAGTGAAAGGAGGTAAAACAACTTGTTCAAATCTAAAGAAGCATCCTGACCCAGTATGAGCTATATAAGGAAGTGTGAATCATGAAATGATCGTCTGCAAGAGTAGAATAATGAAAAAGGGTCTGAAAATGAGGGGAAAAAGGTCCACTTTAATATACTTATGCTCTCATAAGGCATCAGATATTCATAAATGCCAGATTTAGAGTCCTGTGTATATATTTCTAATTATAAAGTTTCAAAATAAGAGGATGTTCAATTTATAAGTGTCTACATAATTACAAAGGTGTTTGTTATATGAATAGAAAATGTATTCTCTATTCCGCCTTCTGTTTTTACTTTTTCATTTCTTCCATTTCCAAGTACAAGTCTTGAGCTACACCTCTACATTTTACTTGCAGGGAGCCAGACTTTCTTATATTTTTAGAGGAATTGGGTTTTTGGTTTGGTTTATTTGTTTGTTTCTTAAACCACTTAACACTGACATGTGAATCATTAAATCCACTAACACCAAGTGCACCAACAAGGTGATGCTTATGGCGCTATATGAAAACTTGGCCTATTTTGGCATGTTGTGCAGTGTGTCCTTAAAAGATAAAATATATAGGAAATCACACAAGTAGAGGACAGTATCTGAACAGTATCTGAAAGTCATGTCCTTAAGAAATGGGAAATAAAAAAGCAAGCAAACACCTGACACAGAAGTAAGAGATAGCTCTTGTCCTTCAGTTGATTCATGTAGTTCAAGGAAAGCAGGAAGAAAAGGCTGAAGATCAGTGGCAACAGCTCTTAACGAATGATGAATCGAAATTTTTACATTTTTGGTTCAAATCATTGACATCTTGCCTGGAGAAGGTCTGGAGAGAGTTTCTACAGACAGTGTGGATGCTGTGTCGTGGTTTGGGTCTAGTTTTCTTCAGATGGGCAATGGCTTCATTTTCCCAAACACACTGCCAGTGGAGTAAAAGCATACTTGGATAGAAAAACACACAATGGAACACTATCAGTCATGGATTGACTATCCCAGAGCCCGGACCTCAACATTATTAAAGCAGTGTGGGATAATCTTGACAGAGAATAGAACAAAAAGCAGCAAAAGTCCAAACAAGAGCTTTGAAATCCTGGAGAACTATTCCTGAAGACTGCTTAAAGAAATTACAAGAACGCTTGCCTTTGTCAGTCTGTGTCCAAAATTGTCCAAATATTGACTTTCAAGCTCATTAAAGTTGTGCAAACTCTGTTTTTGCTTTACTATATGTCCATGTATGTCTGGACCATCTCTCACTGGATGCATTTCCCATTTTCTTAGCAAAATCTATAAAAATGAGGAATAGCTAAAGATTTTTGCACACCGCTGAAGAAACAGGGGGATGTCCAATTTTCCATCTTTGCACCACAGTATATGAAGGTTTGAGCATGTGATGTGCATGTAATGTGAGCAGGTGATATAATTCAAGAAAAAAGTTTAACATATAAATAAATGAGTCCACTTACAAAAAAGAACAGAATAGTTTGGCTAAGCAGTAGAAAAAAATCTCCTTTATTTTAGCATTTCAGATTTGACAATTACACCAAATAAACAAAAAGATATCTGCACAGGCTATGTGAAATCATGCTTTGCATTTCTTCACTATAGTGAATGGGGGAAAAGCAGTAATGAACACAACAAATAGTTGTTTACAGTGTCATTGTTTGCACGTCAGTGCTTTGGATCACAACCCTAACACCGTATAATTAATACTAAAAATCATAATGGGAATTAAGTTAAGTCAATTAAGTAGTCAGAGACCGTAAAACTTAATATGCAAAAGTAAAAAAGGCAGAAATAATTTCAAATGAGGTCAAAGCAAGTCAAGATAAGTGAGAAGTATTTACAGATAACCAGGATGGAAAAAAAATGTGTTGCAGAGGTTAATTTCTCCCACATAAAGTCTCATACAAAGTTTCATTGTCAGACAATAGAGCAAAAAGTCACAAATTAGTTGAAAAACTGAAGAAGTTCTACTATAAAAACACCAAATTATTTCTAATAAGATTCTGGCTTTTAGCATGACTGCAGATTTCATGCTGGAGATAAAAGTCAAATAAGTGGAAATGAGATGGAATTAAAGCCAGGATCATTTTTATAGGGTTGGAGAAGGCGACAGTTTATTAAGAATGTTATATCGGAGGAAGCAAGACAGGAAAGTTTTTCTCTTTGACATCAAAATGTAAAAAAGATTTAGGTAAGAAAAAACAACTAGATTCTGATGGACACACCTGAACTTCCAAGTCACAGGTTTTGAGGGCTTTTTGGTTGTTTTTGCTTAAGTTGAATGAGAAAGCTAAGTGGGTGGAATTAAGCAATCTCATATTCATTATTATCACTGACTCGCTGAAAGTTTGCTCACTGCAAGCCAATCATGTAAATGAATCTGCAGATATGATTTGACAGAGAATTTAGCCCAGACTGGATATGGACATTTGTAGTGGATGTTTCACCTGGGGAGATGGATATCCCGTTTGCAGATGATGTGCAAATATTATATATTGTGCAGTATTATCACCGTGCAGTGTTCCTTGCAGTATAGTACCAAGTACAATGCAAAATCAGTTTGGCTTGAAAAATAGGAGCTATTGTCAGGGGTTAGAGTTATTTCACATTTCTTCATTTGCAACAGTTTAATTGAGTAATTATGTTTGAGTGGATTCAGTATTGGCTTTTATTATATACTGATGGACGATTTCCTCTAAATAACATAATTATAGTCAGTGCCATATTGCAAAAACTTACTGATTACTGATTAATGGGAAATGATAAAAAAGGGTTTAATTCAATCCATGGGAAACGCCAAGCAGGAGATATACAGTTGAGATCAGCAGCAGGGAATAATCTATCAGCATGTCATGGTCTGATCTGTTTGAAGGGCAGTAACTTCAACATAAACACCTTTTCGAGGCTTTCAAGCGGGATGGCCTGGCCTGTGGTGTCAACCGCCTCAGTGAGATCAAAAAAGGACTCAAACGGAGCAGTCAAAAGCAAACTGAAACCAGGGCACCTAATAGAAAGCATCTCAAAACCCAGTATAAACTTCCCTGGTTATTATTATTCACAGAAAGCAGCAGCTTGTGGAAACGGCCATTTTCGTAAGATATATAAAATCCGGTGTATTGTGATCAGTGGTGCGCTGCAAGTTTCAAAGTTTTGAAGAGGACTTAGTCCAGGCTATTAAATACTGACTGATTGCATGATGTCCAAAGTGACATATGTTTAAGGAAGATATTTCGTTTCTCACTGCATTGTGCAATCTGTGAAAGCCAGGCGAAGAGCGATTGACATTTTCATGTAGTTCATGGAATTGCCGAGCATATTTGGAGAGGCCGTTTTAACATTTTATGGAGTCCCAGTATCATACTAGAAATGACTTGTTCCATGCCGCATGGCTCCATATCCATTATAGATGGCTGGCCCAGCTATGCCAGTGGTATACATATGTTTACAGCTGTCAAAATGCACCAAGAGGAGCCACTGAGAATCCTAAAAAAAACAGCTATCCATCTGAGCTGGATGGATCCTGAAGACTTTGTTGTAACATTATCTTTCGAGCATATCAATAATACATACAGAAATAAATGTGCCCAAGTGCACAGAAACAAAAGCAAAGCAGCCCCAGAATATCATGCAGCATGTTGACGGGGCTGCTGACATTCACACTGAATGTATTTTTCAAAGATCTTTTCTTTAAAATAGCCTTTAACATTTACTTTTTTACTTTCACACGCAAAAATTAAGTACTGTTTCTTGTTTAAATATTTAAAGCACAGAATGAAAATCCATGATCTTAAATGCAGTGGTAATTCATTTTGACTCATTTCAGTTCGGTTCAAATTAGAGATGTAGAGATGAGACGGTTGTCTTGTTTTGAAGGATGAGAAATTCCGAGTTCCTTTCATGTTTGAGAGGTTAAATGAGTTATTTTTAAAAGACTGTTGCCCTTAAAATGCATTTCCCCCCCCCCTCAGTAAATACCGTTGATAAATGGTTTAAAATTTAAGCTTACAGTGAAGTACATGAAAGTTGTACTGCAGTTAAACTCTATTTTGGTGCAATCCCTTCCTTTGATTGTGTAGTTCAAGATTGTGGAAGGGAGTGGGGTGCCATGGGTATTTCACTTTGAGTACATACCTTCAGATATGATTAAAAGTTGATGTTTTGAAGCTGGCAGTATCTAGGCTCAGTAATTGTTTTAAGGAGCCGGGGGAGACTTTGTAGATCTTCCAAAAAGTAGTTTATTTTAAGTTCTGTGTCACTAATTCATCAGGAGTACGTGCTCCTAGATTTGAAAGAGACGCAGCACGCCAGGCAGGATTTTATTTACTCAGAATGGAGTTTTCTTGATAAATAACCTACATTAACTTGAATATGAACCCTGTTAAAAGAGATGAAGCTCCTTCTAACCTTGTGTGAAGTAAAATAGTATTAAGTAAGTCATTGGTTTTTTAAAGAAACATCAGTAGACCTATCTGGGCTGCAGATTTTGTAGCACTACAAGAGCAGTAGAGCATACCCGTGAGGCTTTACTGTTTTAACAAGAAAAGGTGAGCCTAGTAACATCCAGTAATTAACATCGATCACAGAGTTTAGCTACAGGTGATGGAAACTATATGCGTTTCAGAAATTAACAGAATCCATCCATCCATTCGCTTCCGCTTATCCTTTTCAGGGTCGCGGGGGGCGCTGGAGCCTATCCCAGCTGTCATAGGGCGAGAGGCAGGGTACACCCTGGACAGGTCGCCAGTCTGTCGCAGGGCTAACACATAGGGACAAACAACCATTCACACTCACATTCACACCTAGTGGCAATTTGGATTATCCAATTAACCTATCCCCACAAGCTGCATGTCTTTGGACGGTGGGAGGAAGCCGGAGTACCCGGAAGGAGCCCACGTAAACATGGGGAGAACATGCAAACTCCACACAAAAAGACCCCGGCCTGATGGTGGAATTGAACTCAGGACCTTCTTGCTGTGAGGCAACAGTGCTAACCACCGTGCCACTGTGCTGCCCACAAATTAACAGAATAGTTTTTTAAATTTATCCTGTGAGAGATGTACTTGAAATTTTAAGGCTTTAATCTTGACTTCAGTCAATTTAATACTGGTTGAGATGCAGCGTGGACTCAGAGTACTGGACGAATTGCTGAACCGGCAAACTGACATTGATCGGCTCAACTAATTCGGTTCATATTGCTAAAAACAAAATTTATATTTAATATTACATGACATTGTGGATTAAAGATTGCATGCCCATGTGAATTTGGCTGCGTTAGCTCTGACTATATAATGTTTTTCTAAAGGTAAGTTTTAAGCTTTCTCTTTGGCTCCTGTAACTCAGTGTCAGGTTGTAGGCGTCAAACAGAACAAGGACACGCAGGAAAATCACTGCTAATAAAAGCAGAAGGCTATGAATGTGCCACACAGGGAAATGTTTAGCAGCAGCACAACTGAACCTCTGCTCCTAATATAAGCCTGCACAGTATTCTTCTTGTGCTCCTTGGTTAATTTAATTTGCATTGTCAGATAACCAATAAGACAAATGAAATAACTGAATTTTTGTGATTCAGCAGCAGTGAAATGAGAGCCAGCCGAGGAAATCAGATAATTTCCCTTCCTTTGACATATTGGAAATGATCTTATCAAATATCTCCTCGCCTATTTAGTCTCTTCATCCTGACATTTGTCTTGACAGACAAATCCTGTTACAGTAAGAAATGAATTCAAGAATGAAACACAAATTACAGACGTCCAAGTGTTTACCAGCCCCGCAGAGAGAATTGGGATGTTTTTGTGAGGGGAAGGAAATGAAGAGCACTTGTTTTTTTTTTACCTGTTTTGTTGGTGACTGCTGCACCACCACCTCCACAACCTGACAAAGTGACAGCTCTGACAGCGCTTGGGCACAACTCTGACATTATTTGCAGATGGTAAATAAGGAAAAAAAAAATCTGGTGCGGTAGTATGATTCATAGTTAGTCCCAGCTCTTGTTTACAGACAGGTTGTCACATTCGTTTAGCAAATTACATTCATACTTAGGGCTCTGTAACATGCTTTTGCCCTCCCACTTTATTGGAGGAGAGAGGATATTAAAAAGAATCAAATCTCTTCTTTTCTACTTCAGTCATCAAATCTCCTGACTCTGAATCCTTCAGAATGATCAATCTCTGCAGAGGGATTATGCTCCACAGATGCCAGTGTTTCTAATGCACGTTTCTTATGCACTAATATGTACAAAATTTCCACCTTCTACAGGCGGCTCCATTACTTTCTCGTAACCCCGCTTAGAGCCTTGTATGTAACAGGATATGCTAATACTTGTCGTGCTAAGCCGTTGTAATCTTCATGCTTGAATTTGTGAGCAGAAAACCTCGCCTTTTCCACAAACTGTAAATACTGATGGCACGGTGTGGCTGTGTGGGGAAAAAGTGGCATGAATTTCCCCCTTTTTTCAGTGACCCCAAAGACTATAAAATGGGAAATTGTGACCATGCAGTGTGGATGCACAAGTACATGAACTATAACTGCATGATTACAAAATGAACAGTTACAGATTAACGTAATTCCCCTCTTTCTCTATAATACATTTTCCTGGAGACCGCAGACCATATGCTTATGTAGCAGTCAGTGAACCATGAAATCACTTGGTTTTCATGAAGCCAATTTGCATTCTCAGGTAAAAGCTCAATGGGCCAGAGGTAGTTGTAAAACCTTCATTTAGTATATCAGACCTGTCCTTTCTTATTATGGCTGCACAAAATGATCAAAGTGTCACTACTGCTGAAATGACACTGCATGCTAATGGCATGAGACTGCTGCTGCTTTTTGGACAATCACACAAGGATTTTGCATCATCCTTCAATCATGAGCTGGTTTTTCCTCACTGCATTGGGCTCGGGTGAATGACTTGATACTAGGCATTAGAATATTCACAGAAAAAGTGCTAGTCTAAAACACAACACTGAAAATTTTAGAATAAAGTGTTGATTTTACTTTGAGAAGACCTGTTTGAAGAGAGTCTTTCATGCTATTTATATTGATCTCATCTCCTTATAGACATAAACGTGAAGAACTCTGATGATTTCTATAAATGGCGCCCTGTAGCCAAAACCAAGTCAGTGGAGTCCCCTTTAACATTGTACATAAACAAAATGAGAACAAATCTCAGCATTTTTGTGTTTGCGTGTTAGACAGCCCTGATGATAACTATGTGATGCAGTTAAAGGTACAGCAAAGATTTTGTCTCCCACAGGATCAATTATTTTTTTATAATACAAGGTCAGAAATGGACGTTATTATTGCGCTGCATGTAGCTGAAAATGGCTTTCACTATAAAAATGGAGCCACACCAAAATACAAAGGTTCATTATTTAGGTTGGCTTGCTGTATTCTTTAGCTTTAATGATTAATCATTTGCCACTTTCTTTGGATTAATATCATATGAGGATGTTTGATGTTTAGCAAGCGATGACCTACTACGACGTTTTACAAGTTTTGGCTAGTATCTCCATCACTTGTCCAATCCTTCCCGAGGGTTCTCTCCTGTTTCTGCAGCCAAAATTATCTCACGGACAGCCTTTCAACACAATTATAAGATCTGTATGTGGTCTAAGTATTACTGTTTTACATCCTGTGTGGCTGTAGTTTTGATCTGAGATGTCAGTGCGCCTTTAGTATTTATCTCTTATGCAGCTAGGCCTAAGAGAAATGACTCAGTACAGTCACACTTTATAAATCTATCAACTGAAATCAATGAACAAGAAGAATAAAACGAACAAGAAATGAATCCATGTCATGATTTCATAATCAGTTGTTGTAGCTTTACTTACAAATTGAGTATATTTCAAGCAGCAAGACATACAGCTGTGGGGATTTTCTTTTCTGTGTGCCACAACCTACTTCCCATTTCTAAAAAGACTCAATAAATAAAAAGTTATTCTGTAAGTGGATACCTGGCAATTGTTTATTTTTTGCCAGCAGCTGTAACCTCTCCTATGAATCACATGATTGATAACACAACTTAACACATCAGTCTTGCTATAATAGAAAATAAAAATGACACTGTAGGACAATAGAGGTTGATTTTTGAAAGGCCATAAAATGTCCATAGACAACACGGACCACCTCTTGCGGTCGCATGAGTAAGTGCATGTTAAATATTCTGACCTTTTCAGAAAGGCAGTAGTGTCATCACCACCTAGGGCAGGACTCGTCACCGTGGCAACAAAGAAATTGGAGAAGAAGGTTGTTGCAGATGGGAAAGGTTTTCCTTCCAACATGTGGTTAATGTTGTGAAAAGGTCTTTTTTTTTTTTAACAAACCATTATGTTTTCCTAAACCTACCCATACAATGTCACGCAGGTAGCAACGTTTTTAATGGATCCTGTTACTGACACCACAGGAGACAGAAGGAAGATGGAAAAAGTAATAAAATAAATGGATGATTTAAAAAAGAACAAACCAGGAGAACAAAGAGAGGGAACCAGTGTGGATGACAGGAGGGAATAAAGGGGAACAGAAGGCAAAAGACTTGATGTGCAAATAAAAAACCAGGGAAAGAGACAGAGATAAATACAAATGTGGGAGAAGAAGGTGGAAACAAACCAAGAGCACTATGTTTTATTTGATTTTCCTTTCTTTAACGTTTATATAACAAGTCTGGATTCATTATGTATTGATTGTAAATCTCCTGACATAGAGCAGGGTCAGAGTCCAAATTCGGGGGCCGCATCCTTCAAAGGCCGCATTTGATTATGTCACAGTGAAGCCAGCGCACAAGCACTTGGGTTTTAGTTTAGTACATGATTTAATTTACAAAATAAGTAGGTAATCATAATTGCTGGTTTTAAAGCTATTGAAAGAAATGTTAATTGTGTAATACCGATCATTTCTACCCCCGTGTAAGGTATGCAAAGTCTACTACTAATAATGATAATGTTTTATTTAAACATACAGTAAATCTAACCTTTTAAGTACTTCATGGTGCTCCTGTATTGTCAAATACAGTGATGGTTACAAACACTGTCAAAGCCTATAGCCATTTCCTTGTAGTCTCAGACATTTTAGCTCCTATGCGTCAAACCTAAACACTCGTCCACTAAACCGTAACTAGTAGGTCTGAGGGCCATACACTGGTTACAAAGGCTAATGGGACACAGGCGAACTCAATCAAGACAATAGTCACAGGAAGAAAAGTAATAAAGGAGTAAAGTGAAAAAACAGACGCCACATAAGACATAAACCTTCAAAATAAAACGGGAGATAAGATCTAAGGGAGACCTAGAAGAAAGTCAATCAGATCACAGGCCTATACTAAAAAGCAGGATTGTGGCGTGTCCAGGTAATTTCAGGGTTAGCCCTAGTTTTCTGTATAACGAAGGTGGTTCACTTCTTCCTGTATGTTGTCATGGTATGTTATGCTGTGAACCTAACCTGTTTAGGAGCAGGTTAAGATCTAGATTACAGATCAACAGCTATGAAATACCCGCCTACTGACCAATCAATTTTCCAGAAAATAGAGTTGTTCCCCCAGACATCAATGTGCAAATAATAAGAGGGTGTAAAGTTTTTTTTTAATAGCATCTAATGTCTTTGCTTCCCCAATGAGCATCAGTAATAAATAATATAGATTTTTAGACACAGCTTCCTTATTTTTTGACATATTCCTTTTTTTTTTCTATTTCTACTTTTTTTCTGTTGGCAGCAAACAGTTATACAATTTTATTGTTTTATTTGCATTAATATTTGATCCTTGCACTGGACTTGCTGTCCAGATATAAAGTTTGTGTATCGACTAAGATTGAATTCAGTTTTACATTTAATCTTTAGAAAAGGTATAAAATGTTCTTGTAGGTCATTCTAATCTGCTGCAAAGACTCTTTTACTCTGGTGGTATTGAGCTACTAGAACACAGAACACATACCAAGGATACCTTTTCAATCAATCAAATGAATTTCACTTTGTTCTGTGTCAAACTGAGGTGATTTTCAGTAATTTTCTTTTTTGGCTGTGGGACAGAAAGCTTTACTGTTTAAATGTATCCAGGTTAAAGTTTCAAAGCTCTAATGTGCAGCTGTCCCCTTAGAAATAGACCTATTGCATCACATTTTATCACTGAGAGCAGAATCAGTGATAAAATAATTACCTGGAATTAAAATGTTTATTTTACTTAATCACCAGCTAACGATTAACAGTCATCTCTAGTGCAGGGGGAACCCTGGGGACGCTTAGCTAGTTGATAACCAGCTTCGTGTGACCGTTTATTCTGATGGACAGTGTTAGAGGAAGTGAATCAGGATAAGAGAAACACAACCTGGGTATGTTGAACAAACTTTTTAGCATATGTCCATGAAAAAAACACATTTAAAAACACATAGAAACAGAAACCATAAGTAAATATCAAAATAAATACTGTAACTACTGCAAACCCAGTGTTTCTACACAGTCTTCATATTTGTAAGTCTTTTTATTGCCTCACTGTGAGTGACACATTATGATATTGCAAAATGAACCACTCGTGTTATTTCTGCAAACACTCATTCATGTTGTTTTTTTTGGTAGTCAGTCAATGTATTTTGTTGTTTAGGTATTAGGATGATGAATTTGTAATAACAGACTCTGCTCAATACAATAAAGAAGGCTAGGAGATATCCATAAAAGCTAAAATGTTCATTGACCCACTCCCTTGGTGGTCTGGGTGGCCTGGACCTCTTCTGTGTCGGGGGGGTTCTACTGGGTACCAGCGGTTCTTGAGTGGCCGGCCTCTAGCGGGGTCAGCTGCACATCGCCCCTGGTCATCTAAGGCCTTCCTCCCTTGTACTCCTGCTGGGTTGGGTGTACAGACATCACTGCGATGCGTGGCCTTCGGTCTTCAGTACTCTTGGGGGCTGTGGACGGCCTGGTTTTCCTGAATCCATCTCTGTCTGCCTCTGGCTCCTGGGGGGCATTATTACGACTTCCCATCCTCATTTTCAAGTACATTTCGTGACAAAGACACACACGCACACACTCAACACTCCTCTCTTTCTCTCACTCACACTTGCATACAAACACACGCCACAAGAAGATTGTTGATTTATGAACCCGTGCATTTTCTGATGTTTGGGTTCCAGGTGTTGTATGTTCGTTTTTCTTACAGGTGCGGCACTTGGCGATACATTATGCACGTCTATTTGTACTCTACCTTTTTATTATGTCTTTCCCTTGAATCCTTGAATTAAAAGATTAAACTTAAAGGGAAACAGTTAATAGATATCTGATAATAGATAATACACATTAATCTGATTTGACTATAGAAAATATTTAATTATTTAATGTTAAGTTCAGTGTTAATTGTCACTATTTGTTATATCTTTGAAAATGAATTATGTTCCAGTTTTCAGCTGTATTCATGGCCAAATGAGCAATTAGAAGGTGTGATCTTAGACACAAAATGTGAGCAGTTTCCTGACAGACATTACTCAAGCAATTAATTAATGACAAAAATTATCATTACGCACTGCCAAGTGGCAATTTCCTTTTTTTTTTTTTTTTTTTTTTTTTTTTTTGCCTGTCCCGTTTGGCTCTTTTGCCATCAGAATTGTTGTCTAAAGGCAAAGAAAGATGCCCAACGGATTTACTTTACCAAACTGACCATCCCAGCCTTGCCGTAATGGTCCATTTGATTCACCTTTTATTGTTTATTTTATTTTCACTTACTGAATACGGGACAGACTTGACTGGGGGAAAGAAGGGGAGAAAGAAAGAGGGAAAGAGAAACAGCTGAGAAGAGGGACGGGGGAGAAGGGCAAAAGACAAAAACCAACAGAACGGGCAGAGAAAAAAAAATGCATATATCGATCACCTGGATCACCTGCTGAGAAAGAAAAAAGAAAGCAAGCAGAAGAGAACAAGAGTAATAGAATAAACAACATCACAATGATATATGGGAATATGACAGTAAATACTAAATGTTAAACATTATTGTGCAGCACATAAGATCAACAGAACACAGTGTGCTTTGAGGTAGGAGCCAAAAAGGGTGTAGTTTGTGGGTGTGATCACCCGTGTGTACACCTGTGAGCATGGACGCGCTTGTTTTTTGTTTTTTAAAAGGTTCCTTCATGTAATAATCTGCTAGAGGGTGTGGGGGGGCCACAGCCCCGTCCTCCAGGGCGTGAAGCAGGTGTGGAGGAGATCAAAACTCCAGACATCCAGAGGCCCCCAGAACACAAGAGACCAAGGAAGACCAACAGAGGGGCAGCTGCGCCACTGTCCCGGAAAGAGCTGAGGAGAGTCCCAGATGAGGGCTCACTCAGCAGCCGCGGAGCAGAAGCCAGGGGGGGTTGCAGTGACGCGCCCGTGAGCTCCGCCGGCAGCCAGCTGCGCCTGAGTGACCGAGCCCCAGGCCGAGAGGCCGGGGGCACCCCACCTCCGAAGTGGCCCGAGCGAGCCCCAGGCTCCAGGCCCCGATAAGCGGCCGCCAAGGAGTGAGCCGGTGTGTACCTGGACGCCCATCCCCGGACACAAAGAACCACCAACGCACCGATGTCTGAGGGGGTCCGCCACTGGCAGGGGAAGTGGTGGTAGGGGGAGATAGGCCTCCAAACCTTGGAGGGCCTGAGATGTCCCCAGAGAGGTGGCGCCTGACACCCAACCTGACATATAGACACAGACATACAGGCACACACAGATACAAACATCCATTCCCACCCTCATGCTCTCATATGCACTTACTCCACACTCAACCAACGTGGAGACAGACATAAAGAGACGTTGTACACACGATCACACTCCCCAAGCGTACTCTACAAACCGGGTCTAGGTGCCCCCGCCCCTGGAGGGGGGAACTGCACCCAGACCCAGGTGGTGTTTCCCTTTTCCCTGCGGTGGGGGGAGGCAGACCGCCCCGACTCCGCAGCAGCAGGAAGGCTCCACACTCCAGACCGCAGTCGGACGGCCAACTCCTCCTCCTAGTCCTAGCCCCCCTGCTCCAGCAGGTCGCAGAGAATGGGGGTGAGAGAAGACTCCAAACCTCCCTCCACCCGCTCATTGTAATGTTGATGCATGTGTGTTCTAAGGTGCATTTAAAACCCAGGAGGGCTTGGAGCTACCTGCCAGAGAGCAGCAGGTAAGCGCATGGTCCCTCCTGCTAGCCCTCAATGTCTACGTGTATTTAAAATTGAGAGGTGGGCAACGATGCCAGGGGTGGGGTGTACACCCTGATGGTACTTTGGACTCCGTGTATCGTGCCCACCCCCAAGATCCTATATGTATGTGTAATGAGAGTGTGAGTAATGTGAATGTCTAAGTTGTGGGATAAAATTGAGGCAGAGGCAGCCAGAAGGGGACAGAGGGGGGGGGTAGCCTCCTCTGCACCCTGGTGACATACCCCTACTCCAAGGCCCTGCATGTGTGGGTGGTTGTGGTGGAGCGGGAAGAGGGAGGCAGCTGGAGATGGGGAGGGAAGGAAGGGAGGGGCAAGTGACCCTTCCCTGGGGCCAGCTTCCCCGCTGACCCCAGTAGGCACCCCCATACTCCGCGACCCACCAGGGAAAGGGGGCCCAGGCCCATCCAGACCGGGCCCAGTGCAGCAGCGCCGCCCGGCCCCACAGAGCCCGGGACAGTCCACCCAACCCCACCACAGAGAAAACTGCACCCACCCCACCATCCACTCATCTTCCAGACTACATAAGACAATAAACACCCAGGCTGAGATCTTCCTCCACCTCTCCTGTATCTCCCCCTCCTGCAGAAAATGCCAAGTGGCAATTTCCAGGTTTGAAAAATTAGACCAGGTGGAATAAACTTGATTTGTTTCTAGTAGGCAGTTGAGGCTGTGCGCCCATGTTAAAATGTTCAGTTATACAGCATTAAATAGGATGTTTATACATTGATAAAAACAAAAAATGAAAAAACAGTTTGGTGTTTGGCTTTTTTATACTGTTTCCACTAGAGCAGGGCGATATGGCCAAAAATATTTATCACGATATATATTTGAAAATTTGCGATAACGATATAACCGACGATATAATTGATGCGAGACAAAATACAACTCCACAACATTACTAGCGCAAAAAGACAACCTTCCATTTATTTTCACTTAAACAAGAAGCTGGTTTTTATGTACATTAAAGCTTTATAAAAATGTAACAGTGCAAATGCAAATTCCTTGCTGAAAGTTTAACCAAAAGGCATTTCCAGTAGAAATGGGCTGACATATCCTGAGCATAACCATGTATAATATCCACTGAAGTTAAAAAGAGGTGCTTTGCAACATTAAACTGCAGTGTGCAGTACGCATTTTTCGGACCATAAGGTGCACGGGATTATAAGGCACATTAAGCGAAACAAAGCAGTCAGATAAATCAAACTTTATTAAACTCATTCTTCTTGCTTCCTCCACTTCTGTACCATTGATTCATTAATGTTGAATTCTCTGGCAGCGGCTCTATTCCCATGTTGTTGCAGTATATTAATGACTAACCTCGTATTGTGGATGGATTATCTCAGTTGTTCTCCTGACTGAAGTTTGGTCCGTTTACAGCATCCTGCCATGCGATTGCATTTGTCTCTAACCATGAAGAACCTTCACGTTAACTTTTATAAGTGGAAAAGTGTTAGTGTTCGTCCTCCAGCTTCACTGTTTATGTTATGCTAACATAGCTGTGTCGCTAGCGATCACGTAGCACATCATTATATACCAGCTAGCCCAACTTCAGTAACCCTACAAACGTCACTGCTGTTTAGTTTCCTGTCTTCATTTATGTTGGAAGTGATAGCAGAGCTGTACGTTTGATTTTTTTCAGAAATCTCTCCGTCAGAACATGCTATATCATGCTTAGGTAACTAGCGAAACTAGCGAGCTAACTTCCGCTAGCTTCCTGCTAACTTCTAACTCCGTTAAATGTAATAACTTTTGTTTTCATGGATGCCTGGAAGTTAAACTTTATAGTTACACCTGGTAAAGCAGCAATGCTGATCGTTTTATTAAAGATGAAAGAATTTAGACAGTTTTTAACTCTAAGTGATGCTGCAGTGTTGTTTGACCTGAAGTATACGGAGTTTAGGACCCAGATTACTCCCAGATTTAAGAGCATCTTAGTCCGACAAATATGACAATAACAACGGCCGCTTGCATGTTCTGCAAAAAAATGTGCTTTGTTGTGTATCTGACGGACAAACACCAAACCAGTTCCACATCACTGAAGTTGCACCATTTTTACAAACCAATTCTGGTTCATCTGTTTCACTCAACAATCGGCCATGTGCGTATGAAAACAAAGGCACTGCGCATGCGCGTTTTACTCCCATTCTATCGCGATATTTCATTTTCCTATCGTTGCCTAACATTATACCGGTATTACCGTGAACGGTATAATATGGCCCAGCCCTAGTTTCCACCTTCATCACAACTGTTCTTTTTTCACAACTAATCTGTCTGGATGCTCGAGTTAGGGGCGTGGTCCCTTGGATTGGCAGGTGTTTGGACACAGGCAGCTATAGCTGATTGGCGTCTGCTAGTCCTCATTTCACCCCATAGTCACTGAACTTGACTTCTCTTTTGTTTTTCTGCAGTTGGTATATTTTAGAACATCTTGTTATTGTTTTACATGAACGTTCATAAAAAGAAATAGGAATGAGAAAATTGAACTGAAAAGATAATAAAATAAAATAACATTGCACAATTGCTTTCACATATTCGTGGTGGAAAAAAATATGTTGCGCATGCAGACACACACCTTTTAGTGCTTTTTTGTGACTTGCCAAGTATTTGGGAGCATTTTAAGAGAATTGTTTGACAAATGTTATGGCTTGCTCTGTGGTATAACCATTCTAGAAGTTAATTCACCAGTTTTGGCGAATGAAATACTGATTTATTGGTCTGTTTTTAACACCAGTTGCATGGTAAGTGTGTTTCTGTTTGGCACCCTTACAATTTCTAGATGCATCTTGCTAGCATTTTCTGATAAAGTAGCAGTCCAAACGCTCCTCCAAATACAGTCAGTTCTAGCTACAAAGATTGGACATTAAAGTGCCAAAACACTAATGCTGACATTCAAAATGCAAGTCCAATGGGTACATGTCACATGTATCCTTTATACATAGTCACAACCCCAGCTGCATTTTATTATCTAAGCCTTTATATTTGAGGTTAGATAGTAATATAAATTGACTCATACAGTTTGTTCTGACCTGTAATCTATGGGGGTCCGTTGCTTAGGCACTGGAGCAGGTTGTCTGCTAATTGCAGGGTTGTGTCCTTGAGAAAGATATTGAACTCCATGTTGCCCCTGATGGCAGGTAAGCACCTTGCATGGCAGTGCTGTAATCTTGTAAAGCATTTTATATAACAAAGTTAAGGTTAAAGGTGCTATATGTGTATATATGCAGAGCTGTAAATGATGGCATTTATATATTATACATATAAATATAGAACTTTTACCAGTGCACATGATGGGATAAAGTCTTTCGTCCCATCATTGAAAAGTTTGTCCATTTTTAGCTATTGCATTACAGATGACCTCACTATGTGATCCATGAGCCTTGTCTGATGGAGTCTAACCATAACACAACCAGCCTTAATTATCACTGAGAAAGCATTTTTTGTGATCACCACCTGCACTTTTAGCCGCTGACCTTCCTTGGTAACCTTGCCCTCCAACATTATTCAGGTTCAGGGGTATTGATTGGCTGTGAAATGCACACACACACCTTCATCTTTTCTTGACCTCCTATGGCAAAGGTTTGTAGAAGCTAATGAAAAGCTAATTATTCAATCAAACTGCTCCTTAAAGCAATTTTCCTGGCAACTATTTTGTCTTATTTCAAGTAAAGAGCTCCGCTCAGTTTGAGTCAGGCAAGTGGGACGGTAAAATTCATTAAAGTCTGATGGTGTTTTAGATTAGTGGATATGGCTCAGATAAAAACAGGTGTTGATCCTTAATAATCACCTTGCTTTTGTGGTTTCTTCCCTAGATGACTCTGGGTATTTTGCACCTAGTGAATAAACAGAATATATCTGATGTATTTAAACACATTAAGTCTACACATAGTGACACATGTTCAATATGTTCAGTTTCAGGGCATTGTTGTTCATGCACACCCATTAGTTAGATGTAATTAGGCTTTGACTGCAGCAAAACAGCTGTTGAAAATCCATGAATACATATAGCTCTGTGATTGATACCTTGCCATATAGTGTACACGATCCTGTGTGTAAATCGCGTCATTAATCAAAATGCTGACATGAGGAGGAGTAAATGACTATAAAGTCAGGGGAAAATGAAAATGGCCTAATGGGATTGAGTTTCATGGATCTGCATAGGATAAGTTTGACCTCACAGTTATGACAGCAGTCGGGCTACACTACACCTCCAAACAGTATCGTTGTTTCCTGCACGAGTGGTTTTGTCAGCCCACTGCTGAGTCATGATGACATTGAGAGTGTCCTTTAATAAGCATGTTAAAGCTACAGCTGCTGTACTGCTTGTCTTTTTCTTGGGCGCTGTGATTCCTGCAGTTAGTGAAAGGAGGTGAAAAATTAAATTCGAACCAACATCTTTACTCCAGTCAGGCAATTTAGAAATAATTAAAGCTCGTACTAAATACACACACACACACACACACACACACACACACACACACACACACACACACACAAAAAAAAAAAAAAAAAACCTTGCAAGGCTATGGTGGAATTAATTCCCCATACTGCTGTGGTCTATTAATTGCTGTGGGTCCTTGCTTACCTGCCAGCAAGCTCTGAAATTGTCATCACTTCGGTTTACTTTATATCCACGGAATGGAGCACAAGGAAAGGTGAATAGCTTCAGTATGAATGCATTCACTCAAATGTATAATTGATTGAAGCTATAAGGCTTGTTTTTGTCTCCCTGGATGGTCAGCAGGATCTGAGGGAAGGAGATGCCTGCAGCTTTTTGCAGAGATTTCTTTTTGTTGCTTTTGCAGAGCAGATGTCTGGGAAAGGAGGGAAGAAAAGCATTATCCCTAAGCCAGTAGAGAGATAATTCTGGCATTGTCTTGTAAATATATAATGAAAAGAGTATGAAATGACAGTTCTGTTATATTTCAATCTTAAAACACTTTAAAAATATGGGTTTTGATCTGCTTTTCCTCAATGCTGTAAGTAGAGTTTTCCAGGGAAATCTCCAAGCAAAATTGTTATTTAGTTGAAATCTTGGTCCAAATAATGCATGCTTATAGTCTGATAAAATATTACTGCCCTGCCTTTGAGATTTTCTTAGCAAGCTTATTGATATTTACTAATGCTTCCACATCAGTACATATTAGGCCTGCTCTTTTTAAACATTTTTTTGCAGTTAAATGTTGGTTTTTCAATCATTCTTGTATCTGTATGTCCTTTTTGGGGGGGGGGGGGGGGTTAGTTTGTTTTTGATGCCACTCACATTGGGTCATCGCTGTGTGAGTGAGTGAGCGGCACAGTATAACTACAAAGAGGTAAAAAGGGAAGTCTAAGTCACCCCTGTTGCCATTTTGAGTATTGTAAGTAGTAAAGCTGGCAATACAGGAGGACAACGGTCTCCCTAACAACTGTCTTTGTCTTGCACGGATAGGAAGGAATCATAGTGATGGATAATGACTTGACTGAGAATGCCCATTGGACCAAATAAAGGCCTGGGGCCAAAAAGAAGTGGAACAGAGAGGTAAAGTGTTGCAGCTGTGAAAGGAAAATGGATCAGTGGAGTGGAGTGTTTGATACAGTGAAGAAGAGCCATGTTGGAGACAATGTGAGGCTGTGGTGTTCCAACACTAGACTTCTCATTTTGAGCCAGGTGATGGTATACTTGAAAGTGAGGATAAAATTGAAAAGTCATTGATGAAATACATTTTTTAAAGCAAATTTACGAGTCCCATTGGTTTCTCGCTGTCACTGCAGTGATATTACTCTCTGACACACTGGCTGTGAAGAGGGGGAGGAGTGGCCCGTGTTACCGCCCTGCACAGAATATGCTTGGAATGACAGCCCATGAAATGTGTGACACCTACGCTCTTACTTTATTTCTTTTCTTCATTTCTTGAACTCTGACATGACAGTACACATCCAGCCTTATTTGAACTGGAGCTGGAAGAGGATTGAAATGACGTATCAAAAAGCAAAAGCTTGCGTCATAAATACTTCATTGGCTGGATGAATAGCTGAAGGTGACAAGTCTAAAGTCCTCCCCTGAATACAAATTGATGTACAGTAAAGCTGGAAGAAAAACCTGAGTGGAGAGTTCTGTATTTTCATGCATGAAGGCTCGCTGCAGACAAATGCGAGCGATACGGTAATCTCTCTTGGATTGCGTGCCGCTGTACTGCAAGCAGAGCTGTGACATGTCACGTAGCTTGTTTTAAATTTTTGGGACAAGTGAGAAACTGAAGGCCTGTGACCTTGGTATTCATCTCTCTCCAGTGTGGAAAAAAAAGTGAATGTTTGGGTAAAAATAGCCTCTTAAGTGAGTTACAAACCCCCATGCGTCTTCATCAGATATTGCAGAGTGCAGCAATAACCTTGCGTTTAAGCATCCAGTAATTTTTTTGGAGGCATTTATCACCTTATTTTTTTCATCCTGAACCCAGTCTGTGTTTAGTACAGATAAATTCCAAGTTGTGTCAAAATAGGATAAATTTTTCATTATGCTCCCCTTTACACTTTGTTCTCCTTGAGCTACAATGATGCAGTGAAATATTAATGACAGGACACACATTCATAGTCATGGTATCTCCAACTCTGTTTTTCTGGTGCCTTTTTCTGCTGCTTATGTTTCTTTCCTGTTGTTTCATAATCAGATCAGCGTTCATATCGCACCCAAAGCTGCCAAGTGGAAAAAGGAGCAAGCTCAGTCAATGAGATTATGAATGTATGACTGCCTCTCTAGTGTGTTGAGAAACGTTGCCTCCTTCACTGGAATATTGTCTAGAAGTACATGATAAACATCCCAAAATGTGTTAAAACAACCACTTCTCTGGCAGGCTTTTTACTAAAGCTTTCTACAGCTGCATTATGTCCTAATTCTAACAAAATGCTAAAGCATGTTCCTTATTCCCCAGCGGTGTTTTCCTGTGGGAGTCGCCTGCCTCGGCCCTGAGTCTTTGACTGTTAGCTGATCAGGATGCTGATGTGGAACCTGTAATGGAGACCAGGGCTTGATATCTGGTGAGTTTGCCATGTTTTTCAAGTCACTGCATATTGACTCTAAGCAGCTCCCTGCTTAGTGGGAGCAGCTTTAACTATGCTGAAAATGTTGTTAGCAGTAATACATCAGCAGATTTAAATGGAGTGCTATGTCAGAAGATTCAGTGGCACTACAGGGACAGAGGATAACTGAGTAAAATATTAATATTTATTCTCCTCTTGTCTCCTACTGTTTGGCAGCATTTGATTTACACAGTTAGGCAACAACCATATGCATCGAGTCTGTTGACTCTGAATCTTCTTTTCTGGCTTTATCTTATTTGTCTATTTCCAGTGTACTTGGGCAACGACACAAAATTGTCTTCTCCCAGAAAATCGTCAGACTGGTCATTTTTTAAATAACATGACTCCTGTTTACGTAGATGATAGGGCTGCACAATTAATCGTTAGAAAATCGCGATCTCGATTCATACTTATGTGCGATCTCATTTCGAAATGACAACGATTTAAAAAAAAAAAAAGAAAAGAAAAAAAAAAGCTGACGATTGTACCGCATTTTGATCCGGGACATAAGCTGCATGAAAACAAGCGCTCACTCTTCCTGCTCAACAAATGACAAGGGCGGAGCCTTATACCACGTGATACAGAAGTCAGCTGGCAGGGAAAAACAACGGAGAGCACGTGAGAGATGACGAAGCTGTAAAGGCCAAGAAAGTGACAGGAGAAAATCCGTCCCGGTCAACCACCCAAACATCAATAACGGGAACCTCATACAGCGCTTCCCTATACACGTCGAACTTCCGCAGGCACAAAGAAATTACGGAGGCTATCACGTATCACCTGACCAAAGATATGGCTCCCATCAACACTGTGCAAAACGAGGGATTTAGGAAAATGATCAACACCCTAGACAAACGCTACACAGTGCCGTCCCGCAACTATTTTAAAAATGTTGCACTACCTGCTCTATACACGCAGTGTCGGGCAACGGTGGAGACGGAATTACAAGCAGTACAACATTTTGCAGCAACGACAAAATGTGAGACATTTGTTGTTTTTATGTTTATTTATTGTTTTTATGTTCAGTCTCAACTGTTACGAAGTTGATGTGCAGTTAATAAGTGCAATAAATATTTATATTGGAAAAGAAAATCGTGAGAGAATCGTGATCTCAATTCTAAGCAAAAAAAATCCTGATTCTCATTTTATACAAAATCGTGCAGCCCTAGTAGATGACACTAACAAACGGCCGGTACAGTCGGTTCACTGGAGGACTTGAGAATGACGATAAAAAGGTGATGATGATGATGATTGTGGCGAGACGAGGATGGGGTATAAAGTAAACACTCTTTGCAGTTTTAAAAAGACAACGCCACCCTGGGAATTTCACCCAGAGAATACTGAAAGTAACACTAAATCACCAGAAAGGCACTTAGGTTCGCTATACTCAGTCCAGAGACGAGGTTCAATGATCAACAAATTCACAATTTATTAATAATTATTTAAAACACCATATAAAAAGCACAATCATAAATATTCAAGTACAAATATGCTTAAAAAGGTATTCAGAGCTGAGGCTTACCAGTGGAGGGGCAGGGATGCCACACACAAACTAAAGAAAGAAAACACACCCAAAACACAAGTGCAACACACTATCACACACACACTCACACTAATAAACTAAACAAGGCAGGTGTGTACACTCAAGGGATCCCACCACCAAGGCACCCTAGTCTCCTCCACGTCGGCACTCCGCATCTGAATAAAAAGAAACAAAGAAAATTTTAATATATTACAACAAACTAATGTGTAGCACCGGGGGATAACCCAACTGCAGGACCACACTGGTGATCTACAGCTAGAAAAAGGGCCTCCCACCAGTGGTGTAACAAAAATCCAAACTACAAATCAAAAAGCAATAAAACAACATACAATCTGAATAAAACTCTAAAATCTGGAGCAAACGGAATCGCCGTACTGCTCCAACTTGCCGTCCACACGACGATAAGTTAACAGTCAATCAATATGCACGCCAGCTGACTCCGATAACCGGCATGCATATGGCCGTTGTCCTCGCCGACGTCCACTGTAAAAGCTGACAGCAGCAGGGAAAGAATTCTCACAACGGGAACAGACGGTAAAAGCACAGCAAGGCAAAACAGCAGCACTTCAGTTCACGTAGCTTGGCGCAAAAGGCCCACACTTCCTGCGAAACATAATAAATAATTACTATAAAAGAACAATAGAAGGCAGAGAGCGTAACAAAAGTTGATTACGTACCAAGTAAGCCGTGTCACAGAATGTAAGCAGAATAGCTCGGAGGAGGCTTCTATAGCTACGACCAGCCGCGATGGAGACTTTAGAGGAGTAACCCACAAACGATCTCTACCACACCGAGGAAGTCAGGTGACCAAAAAGGAGATCACAGGCAAGCAATGCAGAGACACTCAAATGGCCACTATTTATACCAGCGCCCCCTAATGGGCCAGGCTGAAAGTGGGTTGGACTGCGGGATAACATTCATCCTGCCACATGATGATAAAGAAATAGATATACAACTGTGGAACTGTGTAAATAGATTTACACAGCAAGTGCAATGTCTACAGGGTTGCCATCAGCGCAGAAATGTGTGAGAGAAAGTAAAAAGATTGCTGGATAAATATTGCTTAGTCAAGAAGCTCTTATCCAGCATATTCAACATGCATATAAATATAGCCGCTATAATAGTAAATAATAATAATAGAAAAATATTTGTTCTCAGAGAGAGCTTTATTATTTATGTAATGTCATCTAAAAATGTCTAGCATTAATTTTGTAAAGTTAACAATATTTTGTGTATTTGTAATCGAAATGTATGCTTTTCTTTAATACGACTTACAGTTTTTATCTAACTACAAGCCACATTATTATCTGAAAGCCTATTTACCAAACTTTGATTGTAGTCTCAGCTCTTAATGTATTTTTCTGATGAAGCCAATTGGAGTCATTTTGACCCCGATACAAAATATCGAAATAAATACAAAAAACGCCAGGCAGCCCTGGGATGTAATCCCTCCAGTGTGTCCTGGGTCTGCTCAGGGACCTCTCTTACAAGCCCAAAACACCTCACCTAGGAGGCATCCTGGTCACATGGCCGTAACACCTCAGCTGGCTCCTATTGAAGAAGAACAATAGTGGCTCTAATCTGAGCTCCTCCTGAATAACTGAGCTCCACACCCTATCTCTAAGGCTGAGCCCAGACACGCGTTGGAGGAAACTCATTTCCGCTGCTGGTATCCACGATCTTTTGGCCACTGCCCACAGCTCAGCTCGTGACCAAAAACAAGGACTGAAGCACTGATCGACTTGTAAATCGACAGCTTCGCTTTCATGCCCTGCCCTCTCTTCACCACATCAAATCAGAACAGCTTCTAAATCACTACAGATGAGGCACCAATCTGTCTGTCATTCTCCCACTCTACTCTACTTTACTTTCCTTACACGTAACCAAGATCCCGAGACACTTAAAGTCCTCCACTTGGGGAAGCGACTCATCTCCGACCCAGATTCTGACCAGACTCATCCCAGATACTTCACACTCAGTGCAAGCTGGAGATCACCACCTGATGAAGCTAAGAAAACCTCATCATCTGATGCAATGATGCCAGGTCTCTCTTGGAAATGAGATTTGAATTCCAATTAGATTTATACCTGGATAAATGAAGAGTTAATAATAAAATCCACAGAAATCAGGGACCACCTTACCAGATCCTCTCCACCCATTTGCTGTAGCTAGAAAATTTGTCCATAAATGTTCTGAAAAGTATCAGTGACTAAGGGCAGCCCTGGCGAAGATTATTATTGGCAGTGCAAACCAAGCTCTCAATGTGGTTGTATAGGGACAGGAAACAACTAAAACCAATTAAAGCTAAACACACACTAAAGGCAGTTCTAGCACACAATTTCCCTCATGCTATTCTCAGGGCATGCTGGCTTATGACAGGAGCAACAAACAGTTGTGCCCTTCCTGTCTGTGGTTCATGAGCAAAGGTAACACCATTTTCAAGCATTAAACACTTGCATCAGCGGGTGGAGCTCCCCTCACTCCCAGGAGGGTCATTTCTGCTTGGATTAAGGGGTTCACAATCTAGCAGAATCAGCTCTCCTTTTTCATGTGTGGCATCACCAGGGCACGGCCCTGATCTGTTCTACCAATGTTTTAATAACTTCCACTTTGGCGAGTTATCATCCAGATGATGAATGCAGCAATGGAGTCATTCTTCTTTAAATTGACTGACAGAGCACCACTATTCCTCTTGATATTATATGATACTTTAATTCAGGGCTCATGGCAAAAATGTATTGAAAAAAGTCACAGAAGTCACAAAAGTCACATAACCTGAAATGGTAGCATAAAACTACTATGAAAAAAGTATACCTTTGGGGTCTGCACAGTAGGATGAGTGTTAAAGTTACTAATTGGTGAGTAACCTTTTCACACAGTAGGAGGTTTATGGACAGTCTGTAGAGCTTGCATTGATCTACATTTGACATTAATGGATATAATGTACATGTTAACGCAGAGTCGGAATGCTAAACTGCCACATGTAACTGATAAGCACAGTGGGTGTTTTAACTGTTCACAAGTCTGGACTTGGAATACTAAGAAGTGCAAAGTTTTAAGAGTTAAGAAGTCATTCAGTCTTTCCATGCTAATGGCAGTTAGAAAACTGCAAATAAAAGCTTGAATAGAAACTTGGTAATTGACAGGTTTTAAGAGGTTAATGGCCAAAGTACCATTTTTAGCTATGATAGAAACATTCTATATGTCTAGCCAGAAAGGAAACATGATAGTATAAATTTAGTTTAGAAAGAAAATAAAATGGGGTGGGGCTGTGCCGATTATCAGTATTCTCTCGAGACTTAAAAGCAAACCCCACCAACCTGGCAGTTTCTGTGGTCTTTATATAACTCTGCCCAATATTTCAAATAATGTGACCCATGTGTAGTACAAAAGAAGGCTCTGTCTGGAGTCGTAGTGTAATTGACTGCAGCTCTAACTAACTCTTCAAAATGCTGCAGCAGGACATGAACACAGTTTCGTGTTACGGCTGTACATTATATAGCATGAAACTATTAATTAAAACCCAACACACAAGAGGATAGAGTTAATGGTGTGTGCTCCATGTTCAGAGGGCAGTCATTTGAGAATAATTGTGTGCATCTGAAGTGCAGAAGGTACCAGTATCCCCTTAGCAACTGTTTGGTAGACTCAAGTAGGTGTTCATCCTGAAAATGTCATAGCACTACATCAAGGCATATGATATCTGATCCGGCTTGCTGCCGGTAAGTGAACTCTGCTGAGGGCCTAGTTTTAGGTGAAAGTCTGGTTTATGATCCTGGTGGAATTCATTAAGGTGAGGAGTGGGAGGTGGAATGATATTGCCTGCCTTTGACCCTCTGTGGTCAGAACTCCTGTGGTTTCAGTGGTCAGGGGGTATCGCACAGTGCTGAGAACAAAGAAATATAATGGCTCCCACTTGTCCTCTGTGGGTTCAAAGGGAATGGCATGGCAATGCCAATTAGCCAGCTTGTGTTACAGAATTGAACATAAGTGCCGTTCCCTTCAGTGCCCCCACCCCCCACCCTGCGTTGTACTCCTAACAAGCAGCATCTACAGCAGACACCCTGCATAACTCTGCATATTTTGTGCACCGCCAGACATCCTGTTCTGTTTTGTGTCCCAAAAAAAGCAAATAATTCCCATAGTTTAATTAATCCTTTTTGAGAGATTTGAATTCACTCCTTTCCTGTCAAATAAAAGCAGTTTGTGTTGTAAAAGTACAGTAATTTGGCCCGTATGTTTTCTTTTGACATCTTCTCCCAGCTGCTCTTTTGAGTGCAGTTTAATCCCGGTTGTCAAGTTTGAGGCCATTAAGAGGCGGAACAACAGGATTCCCCACCAGCTCATCTCTGCTTGCAGAAAATTATGGCACTACAAACTGAGTGTTCTGAAAGTAGGTAGTGAATAATATATATATATATATATATTTTTTTTTTTTTTTTTTTTTTTTTTTTCTAATCGGGGATCGAGGGAAGAGTGAGGAGTAGGTCAAGTAGTTGCCTTCCCATATTCAAAATTCCAGTGCACATCTTCCCTGTCTTGTGTCTGGTGGTCTGTTTCTCTTTTCAAGGTAATGTGAGGCTTGCAGTGAGTGTTTCCTGGAATATCGAGCATTCAAAGCAGTGACAGGCAGTGTCAAGTAGCAGCTCAGGGTATTCTGAATGTTTACAACACATATTACCATGCTGAGATATCCTCCTCTGCACCTGATTCTTGTTACTGCATCTGTAATCATTTGCACAAATTAAGCCATACACCCTGTGTCAAGCACATCTTGAAATTATAAGGGAAATTTGAGGTGGTGCAGCTGAAGCTTTTTTTGTTGTTGTTCTTTTAAAAAATAATAGAGAAAATACAGTAAAAATCAAACACACCTGCATGCGTGCGAGCACAAGGTAGATAAAATAGACGCGTCGCTCCAGGGGAGTTGTGCTCAGCGTCTTGGTGTTTTCTCTGTGCTTCGCTTTCTCTTTTTGTTAGTGCAGATGCAGTCAGGGTTGGCAAACACACTGAAGACTGAGTCACTTAAACATCCTCATTTTGGCACACGGCTGATTCATAGTGTATTGATTTCTTCATACATCAGATTCTTTTGTTCTTTTGTTTGTTGTTATGCATGCATACAGCAGAGAGGGCATTCTGTGAGCTTCTGCAGGCACATATGTCTGTCTTAAAGCTTCCTCCTTTGCGCTATTATGTGATCAGAAAACGAGAGGCATCTTTAAATGAGACATGGAAGTACAACCCTATCATATAAACGTGCTCATTACAAGGAGCATAACTGAGTAGAAGAATCAATTTACATTAATGGCCAAGAATAGCACAATCAGTGTTTGTGAGCATAAACAACCCTGTCTCCCAGAGCAGCAAAACAAGAGAAACTCTGATCTCTGTTGTCATGCAAGTGTAAACCCTGGAGCTCATTCATTCAAAATAAAAGGTGCATTACACTTTGATGGAACTCTTTTTGCAGTGCCTGGATCCAAACAGGCAGGCTCTTAACCTAAAAAGGTATCTGTAACTACAGACAATATCTCTCTTCATGGTTCTCTTTCATGAAAAAAAGAAAGATTTTTCTTTCACTGTTGCGGAAATCAGCAGAGCATTACGAGAAATGGAGCAAGACAAACTCTTCTGTTCATTCTTGGCAGAAGATGCTGAAATTAGAAACAGTGGATAAAAGTTCAGTAATGCAGACAGAGGCATGCTCAAGTATTAGGAAAACCTTTTTGAAGTTAAATTGGTTTCTTTGAGGGAACTCGGTCTCAAAACACATCTCAACCAGGCTCAAGTTAATTATGCTTTAGAGTGTTTGTGCGTGTGTGTGTGTGTGTGTGTGTGTGTGTGTATATATATATATATATATATATATATATATATATATATATATTTGATATATATATATATATATATATTTGATATAAATATTATTATACAGATGTCTATTTACACACCAGGAAACTTTGGGAAGTCGTGGCATTCTCACTGGAACTGCTTTGATACATAATATGCTGCGCTGATTGGAAAATAATGCCTTTTCTTTAAATTTTTTGTTTTGGTTACATCTTTTATGCAAATGGATAAGGCTGTTTATCTAAAGTGCTATCTATAAATACCTACGACAGCTCAAGGGAAAGATCTCTGCCACTTCCTGTGCAGAAACAGACAAAGATACAAACCCTAATGCTCTCCTTTCCCTCTCTGTCATCATAAATGTGAACGTCTTTCCTTGAGTTTTACCCTCTGCTACATACCGTAAGTGGCTTGTGATATAATGTTGCCAGTTTTGCTGTCCATCTGCACATTGGTCTAAACAAGGCGTCCCCCTTCGTTTCATATCATTTACCAAATACAGCGGATGGGAGGAGGCTGCGTGATAGTGGCAGACGAGAAGCTGGTTGCGAGCCACAGCTCCTCCATTGTCTACCATGCTGGAGAGAGAGTGGGAGCCCCTAAAGAGGCCTGGCAGAGTCTCTGCTTCCATCTGCCTGCATGGAGCCCAGCTCGCACCACTTGAGATTATACTCACGTCCAAGCTGTTACTGTAATTTGCATTGGCTCATAGGCAGAGGAGAGTGAGAAGGAGGAGGAGGAGCTGCACATGAGGCAGGGATGTTATAAGTGGACCTGGCAGCACAATAAGCTTGCTTGGGTGTAGTATTATGGACAACTGGCATGGATGGAGCTATATTAAAGTTCAATAATGGGATTGAGCAGGTTGCCTCTGCTGTCCAAGATTATAGTTTGTGTTAGTGCATGAAGTAAATTATAGAAATGCAGTGTTGGGAACTACCTCAGTCGCATTCACTAATGGTGTCGTATTTTTTACAGCTACACATTTTTAATCTTTGTGCCTGGCTCCAGCAGCATATGAGAATTATCAGTCACAATATAGCAAACAAATTAAAGGTATGTCGTTCTGACTATACCTCTTTGTTATGTATTCCGCTAGTTAGCAGGTGATTCCCCCCCGTAATTCATTCAGATGAAAGATCACACCAGGAGTAAAGAATTAGCAAAGTCTACACAAGCAAGTCTACCAGCACAAAGGACTAAATCAAAAATACAAACTCTTGCAGTGCCCCGTCTTTTTAAGATCATGCATCAAACCTGGGATGTGATCATAAATTCGTCTATGAGAATATAAATCTAAGGCAGCTGCTTTGTTTACATAATTTCCTTTTGCTTTTTCTTCTTCTTTGTTACATTTGTTTTGCTGTGGTTTTCAGAATAAATTGGTGTTTATTCAGCATCCATTTGGGAGAGTGGCTTATTCATGTGTAAAAATTTCTTACGATGGGATTGTAAATGCACATTTTTTCTGATAAAATGGAACAAAAAAAATCCATGCATCCCAATGTCCTGCTTTCTCAGCCTTAATTTGTTCCTAATGTGATAGCTTTTGGACTGCAATTTGGTTCAGCACCTAATTGATCAATTTTACTAATTAACTAGAGGCAGGAAAAAAAGGGCAATTTCCTCTTTCATCAAATAGGTTGTGAGCTAATTACTTATGGTACAGCCACAACCGCAATGACCAGTAATGAACTGACTGTAGCTGGTGGCAAAGTTACTACATGTACAGTATGTAATGCTTCCTGTACCTTACAATTATTTCCATCAGTCTATTTTGTAATATTAATAGGAAATATCAACAATCATCCCCAAATCATTAGGAACGACTGTTCAGCTGCATGTATCTAATCAGCCAGTATCATGGCAGCACTCCAATGCATTTAGGCATGTGGACATGATGACCCATAGAATTTCAAACCTAGCATCACAATTAAGAAGAAAAGTGATATAAGTGACTTTGAATGTGGTATGGTTCTTGGTGCCAGACTGGCTGGCCTGAGTATTTCAGAAACTCGTGATCTACTGAGATTTTCCCACACAACCATCTCCAGGGATGGTCAAAAAATTAAAATATCCAGTAGGGGGAAAGTCTCTGAGTGAAAACGCTCTGTTAATGCCCAAGGTCAAAGGAGATTGGCCAGACTGGTTTGAGCTGATACAAAGGCAACAGTTACTCAAATAACCACTCCTTACAACCAAGGTTTGCAAAAGAGCAACAGATGGGATACAGTAGCACAAACACCACTCTAAACAGGTAAGAACAGGAAAGCGGAGCACACCAAAATCTAGAAGACTAGAAAAACATTGCCTGGTCTGATGAGTCTCCATTTCTACTGCAACATTTAGACAAAAGTGTCAGAATAGGCCATAAGTAACATGAAAGAATGGATCCATCCTGGCTTGTATCAGCAATTCGGGTAGTTGCTGCTGGTGGTGTAATAGTGTGGGGGATATTTTCTTGGCTCACTTGGGGCCCTTTAGTGGCAGTTGAACATCGTTTAAATGCTACAACCTACCTGAGTGTTATTGCTGACCATGCCCAGCCCTTTATGACCACAGTGTACCCATCTTCTGATGGCTGCTTCCAGCAGGATAACTGCCACATTGAAAACCTCAAATCATCTCATATTGGTTTCTTGAACATGACGATGTACTCAGATGGTCTTCACAGTCACCACGGTCTCAGTCCAATAGAGCGTCTTTGGGATGTGTTGGAACGTGATATTCACACCGGTGCTGTGCAGCTGACAAATCTGCAGCAACTGTTTGATGCCACCTTGTTGAATCTATGCCACAAAAAATTTGAGTCAGTTCTCAAGGCAAAAGAAGGTTTAACCCGGTACTAGCACAGTGCACCTAATGCCGTGAGTGTATTTTGAAGGTTAAAAAAATTAAACAAGTTAAATTGAACGTATAGCTTAGTGGCTAATTGTGAATTGTATTGTAAAAAGATTTAAAAATTAAAGTTCAAATTTAAGAACAGTTTTTATCAGTTTAATTGCCTTTGGGAAGTCTATAAAAATTGGCAATTTTACACAGCAGGTAATCAGTTTTATGTAACAGTGGCTTTTCATTATAGAGAATGTCAATGACAGTTATATGGGGATTCAGTCACATTAACTTTGTGAACTTCCATGAAAAAAGAATATAGATAAAAAATAATTACGTAAGTGATAGGAAAGAACTAAATATGCCTTTCAGTCTCGAATAACAGGCCCGAAAGGTTTTTGATTAGGGACTCAGAAAGTGAAGCATGACTTTGTCTGCAATCATACTAAACATTTCACTCATATTATTACTAATTATTCTAATGTGTCACGAATGAAACACAGTGACCTGATTTAACTCAAACAAATGTAATTGGAGGAAAAAGTCAAACAAGGACTTGCTCAGAGAATACACATAAGACTTTATTTTTAAATTGCCCCTACTTAAATCACTGGCTACACTTACTGGATTGGCATGGATCATAATTACTTTCATTCTTTTACTAATGCATTAAAATGCAAATAATTTATTGTCATTGTGTCACTGTCATGTGAACTCATTTGTTCGGGGATTGCTGTATACCTTAAACCGCCAATGGGTAAAATTTACTCACTGTATTAACATTGATTTTCAAGCTCCATCAATCATTCAATTATTATTCTGTAACTTCAGGTTGTATCATTAATGGTTTGCTATAGTTACTTCACAAAATAATGAATAAATAACAGAGCTTTATTTATATAGAAATTTACTTATAACAAGGTAATCACAGAGTAAGAAATGCACATTTCTATGTCTGCATTTTATCACTTTATAAAACATCACTGAGTCTTGAAAACACTTCGTGCATTAAGCGAGTATGCTTGATTTACATTCAGAACTCTGCTTCTTGTGTCCATATTGAAGGTTGGCTATGATTTATGGCACAGCTCTGTTGTGCATACCAGTAAAGGAAAGCTGTTGCCCTTCTGTAGCTAAAAATGTGTATCTAAATGTGCAGAATCAATAATAGAAAAATTGCCTTGTTCCTTGTTCTGTTAAATATTACCTGCTGGAGCTCATACTGTAGGTTTAAATCAGCCTTTATGTTGAGGTCAGAAATAATGCTTTTCCAACTTTTTATTTGTTTGAAAGAAGTTTCGTGTTCTGTGACAAACCCATAAGTCAAAGCATTCTCTGTGAATTTGTTGGTTGCATTAAACAATGTGGTGAACTGGCAGGAAACTGCAACAGGAAAAAAATTTATAAGACCCAACCTGTTTCTTACCTGTTTGGCCTATTCATGTACGTTCTGTGGCTTACATTCATGGACTGTATATAAATGATGAATTCACGCATATTTTATATTTTATGTACTCCTTCCTTGTATATAGCATGGGAGTTGCAAGTTTTTAAGTTTTCTGCTTCATCTTTGCACATTTTTTATGTAGGAAGGAAGTAAACTAAGTGTTAGAGTGCACACAGTTTAAAGAAAAACCTCCCAGAGGTCTCTTTTACTTGATTGTATAATTAAAGGAAGGATGTATTAGCAACCAGGCATAACATGTTAAACTCCCCCAGGGGGTGAGCACAAAAAACTCTGAGGTTGTCTATGTGGCAATTACATAACTGTTTACATTTGAAAATCTAAACTTTACTTGAAAGTCTTTACACAGAGTGTAGCACTGTGTTAATCTCTAGCTGTAGCTAACGGAGAGGACAAATGACTGTTCAGTTTGAGGAATACATAAGAGAAAAGCATTAACATTTCGCTACTTTGTCACACTGCAACCAACCCCAAACAAAGTCAGAAAAGATATGGAGGATGAAAAGCATGCAAATACACAAATGTGCATATGGCCGTGTGATACTAGTGCAAAAAGGAGCCGATATGTGGAATTCAGGTGTTGGTTGCTTTTGTTTTGTTTCGTTTCTCTGAGTCTCAGCAAACCTATAATGCGACATATTGACTGGTCAGTAGTAAGTGCAGCAATTGTTCACTTAAACTTATTTTCTTGGCACAAAGCCAACAGCAGATAAATCCACATCTTGTGTGAACTGCCACTCTCTGTGTATTGACACTGCAAGGTGTTTTATTTGACACCGACAGGATTAGTGATACCTTCAATATATTTAACAAAAGTTCTGCCTAAACCTGCTTTGCTCTGGCTTTTCTAGGAAGTGTGTCAAACTGAAGATGCGCAGTCCATTATTTGTGGGGACATGCAGTCGTAGCTGCCTCAGCCGAGGTCTAGCACACACTCATTACAGCCCTGAGTGATTTTGGGACATTGTCCTCTATATCAATTAGAGCTGCATGAATTTCCGATTATTGCGTCCAGTTATTACAGTAGATTTATTCAGGTGGATCCTGTTGGTAATAAATCTCGATTGTTTTTGTTAATTGAATTATACTGTAGTCAGAAAGGGGAATGTACACGGTGGAAATTTACTTAATATTCAACTTGCAAAAGTGATGAATGGGGTCATCTACATCACGTATCTACTGGAGTCTAATTGAGAAGCAACAAAAATCTCTCTTAGACTCTTAGAATCTCTCCACATTTGATTTAAGGGAATTTTCTGTGATTCTAGCATGTGTTTAAATGATGGTTTCCATTATTTCATTCGGAAATGGTTCTTTTAGTATAGAACATCCAGCTTCAATATGTGAAATAGCTTATGTAATGATAGATCTGTGCACGGCTACCTTTTTTGCAAAACGAATAGAGTTTATTTCTACCGCGAAAGGTTTAAGTTCAGCCATTTGGTACATTTTCTCTGTGGAGTGTAAATCGGCTTTTTGCAAGAGTCTGCTGTGGCAGTAAAGCATATAACAGGCATACATAATACCTTGCAAGGGTACATACAGAGCAGGATCAATGCAATATAGCAGCCTTGGGAGGAGGATTTCAAATCAAGTGTGGATTCCTCTGCATCACCCGAGCACAAAGTGGCATCACAAGGGGCCAATTCAGAGGGTCTGCTCAGCTCTTCTTCACAGCAGGAAGAAGGTATGGAGCTTCTATGATATAGAACAACAAGATAGGAATAAAATCAAGTGCGGGGAACAAACACGCACGGATGAGGAAGCAAACGTGTCACCACATGCAGAAAATGCATATCAGAGAGACAGCCTTGCTGGTAGAGCTTTAGTAAATCACCAATGCTTGTCACTGACCCACGTTGGATTTCAAAATAACTAAGCCTAGATATAGAAATCCCATAAGATGGATGTCGTTCAGATTCTCAGTCGGTCCTCTTATTGCTTGCTAGCAGCTTCTGCTTTTATAATGGCATATTTCTCTGTGCTCTTTTTTTTCTCCACCTTTTTCTTGACAAATACTTTAGAAATCTCTTGGAAGGTGTCAGTGAAACTGCAACATGGAGAAAAGAGTAACAGCCACTCTGTTTATTGTCAAGCTGTTTGTCGATGTCAGGACATGCTATCTCCTAAAATAACAGAAACAAATGTAGGCTGAGCCCCTATAGTAACAAGGTGCGTGTATGTTCATATATCTTTTATGTCACTCTGAGTACACCAAACAAAACTAAATTAAAGCACCAAATGTACTATATATGATAACTTACTGATGACGTAGTTTGCGTTCATGTACTTGTACTTGGGATTTTAGCTTTCATGTAATACAGTATTTTTTTTTTGTATCTTAGTATTGCTGCTTCAAACAGTTCATCGTTTTCCTAATCTAAAGCGTGAACAGAAAGCGTGGCTTCTTATCTGGGTGTGAAGATCTGTGAGATGTCTCTCATTACATCTAAAGTAGGCAAGTGGCCATTCTATATCAGAGGGCAATCAGTTGTCGCTGTTTATTCTATTAGTCATGACAGCTAACAGATGCAATCACAGGATTTTTTGCTTTTTATTTTGGGGGGGGCTGGGCGGTCAATTTGTACAAAAAAGCATTTCATACAAAAAGTGAATTGACTAGAACAGCACCATATTTAATCATTTCATTGTGCATCATGTAGTCAAATAATTGGCGAGTATGTATTTAAGCATTCTGTGAAGAAATCTATTATAGTAAATAGATTGTTTAGTATTTATGTAATGCTTTTCTCTCATTAATGATGATGCACTTTTACAAGCCAGGTTCACCAATTCACCCATGCCATTATTCTGTGCACTTTAAGGTTTTATCTGTCTCGCACACACACAAACAATGCTGGAGGCATGATGGATGAATTGTAGTTTTACAGGGTATTGCCCAAGATGCATGCCCAACAGTCATGCAAACTGAAGGAGCTGGGGATCGAACCTCCAGCTTCGATAAATGGATCACCTGCTTCAACTATTGGGTCTGTGAAAGAATATAACCCCGAGCATGTTAATGATTGGTTGCATTCCACTGAGGAAGGTCCTGCTTTTTTCACCTGCTGGTTCATGATTACAGCCTGTACTTTCTCTACTTTGACTGGTCAAATGTCGAAATATCCAATGTCTGCTGCGGTAAAGGTCTACTTAAGGTGGATCGTCTGGCTGAGTGGTGCGACACAAACAACCTGCTGCTTAACACCAAGAAGACCAAGGAGCTCATCGTGGACTACAGGAGGAATGCTGACCCACATCCACCCATCCACATTAAGGGGACGGCTGTGGAGCGTGTGAGCAGCTTCAAGTTCCTGGGAGTCCACATCTCCAAGGATCTCACCTGGACGACCAACTGCTCCAAGCTGGTCAAGAAGGCTCACCAGCGCCTCTTCTTCTTGAGGACTCTGAGGAAGAACCACCTGTCCTCAGACATCCTGGTGAACTTCTATCGTTGCACCATCGAGAGCATCCTGACCAACTGTATAACAGTCTGGTACGGGAACTGCTCTGCCTCGGACCGGAAGGCGTTGCAGAGGGTCGTGAAAACTGGCCAGCGCATCGCCGGAGCACCACTTCCTGCCATAAAAGACATCTACAGGAAGCGGTGTCTGAAAAGGGCTGGGAAAATCATCAGAGACCCCAGCCACCCATCACATGGACTCTTCACCCTCCTGCCCTCTAGGAGGCGCTACAGGAGCCTCCGGACTAAGACCACCAGGTACCGGAACAGCTTCTTCCCCAAAGCTGTCAGACTCCTGAACTCTGCCTCCTGACATCTGACCCACGTTAACACATGGACTGAACACACACAATGGACAACTGTACCCTCAAACACACAATAATAACATGGACTGAACCACCACTCACAACCACTAGCACTTTATATAGCCTCTGTAGAAATTATCCACATATCTCACTTATCTTAACTGCACTACTGTATAGCCCTGTGTAAACAATCATTCTGTACATACGATAATTTTTAACCCTACAACTGTTTACAACTTGCATAGTTCCCATTTCTGTATAGCTGTATATCTCAGATTTCTGTAAAGTTATTTATTTCATATTCTGTATAGTTTTTCATATTTATATCCTGTTCATAGCCTGTACATAGCTTGTACTCACTACAGCCTGTACATACTTATAGTTATAGAATATTCACAACATACTTCATACCGTGTACATTATAACATACCATAATAGACCCATTTCTGTAATATACTTACATATCTATATTATTGCTAATATATATTGTAGTATATCTATATCACTAAAGCACTTCTGGATGGATGCAATCCCAATTTGCAATTAATCAACTATTTGAATCAATCAGTTATTTCAAAACGGTCAAATTAAAAACTGATTTCCATTTCTGAAATGTAAATATGAACATTTTTCCCTTTTGTACTCTACTCTTTTTTTAACAGACTAATGTTAAAAAATACAATTTTGCCAACCTGACAATGATTTTCAGTGTTTACTGCTACACTGAGATTGTCCACAAATTACTTAAGTAGATATTATGTGAAAACATTAATTAAAACCCTAATTAACAATAATTAAAAGGCGTCCCCTCCAATACATTAGATTACTCTTTTTACGTATAAATATAGGCTATTATCATTTTGCAGTCAAAAATAATGCCCCACCAACTTTCATAATTAGTTGTTTTTTGTTTTGCTTTTTAACTTCGAAAGTTTAATATTTTAAAGCATATTTATTATCAATAAAGTATGTTGTAATTACAGGAGCAGCTATTGAGAGTTGATTACATCTCTGAGGGGAGGTATTCAAATTGAAAAGAACAGGTAGCAGGTAAAGGGTAACAATCACCCAAGCGTTCCATCAGTAAGTGGCATCTATGACTATACTTGTTCACTCCTGGTGTAATAATCATGTTTGCTGCCTTGTTTAGGGAGGCGGTTACAATTAGTTCATGAAGCTGCAGTAGCTTGTGCTTCTCAGTTCTTCTTCATTGAAAGTTTTAAATGGGATGTAATTGAGAAAACTGCTTCTGCGTGCAGACGTAATTATAATATGCAAATGCTCCTCCTGTTTGCGACAACACCCACAAACCCCCCACCCCCATTGATGAGATGTGACCAGAAATCCCCGGGGCTACGCAGCCTCGGTTTCAGCGTCCACTGGTGGAGACAGAGCTGGCACCAATGAACTCCGGCTGTCAATAATTATGCCTGCATCCTGACAAGAGTCACACAAGGTCAGCCAGTAGTTCACTGTCTGTATCGTCTAATTGGCATTTACAGTTTCCTGACAAAGTCATGTCCAGGAAATGTCCTTACAATGCACTGTCTCTGGGCAGATGTTTTTCTGAGGTAAGGACACACTAATGCATTGTTTGTATACCGTTGCTTCAATGTCACATTGACATAAATGCTACAACTAACTACTATTGTTATTGAAATGCACTGCTGCCACAAATACAACCTTAACAGCCAATTTGCCCTTTAGGAAATGTTTCAAAATGCTCCATAATTGCCCAGAAACATCGTAAAAAGATTTAAATTGTTTAGTAACAAATTTGATGATGGTTAATACAATTTTTCTTATCTTTTTGGCTGTAAAACATCAGAACATTCTATATAACCAATAGGCAATAGCGTGTTTCTGCAAGATTTAATGTTAGTAGTTAAAACCTACATTATAGTGACAGAGGACAAGTATTATTGGAGCTATACTTGATCAGTATATTAAATTTTCGTGAAACTAGAAGGTGCGTTCACCTCATATGACTGTTCTGTGATTTATTAACAGCTCCGAGTTCTTAAAGCCTGTACCTCTTCCTGGCAATTTATGTAACGTAACGAGAATTCATGGAAGTCCTTAATTAAAATTTCCAGCTGTGTTATCGTGGACATACAACATGTGGTGTGTACAAGCAGGTGAAGAAGCAAACTGTTCCTCCCGTGGCTGCTAAAATTAAGATTCACAGCACAGTTTTCAAGTTTTATGACTTTCTTCAAAGTTGCCAAGATGCACTATGATCCTTGCAGCTGTTTTACTGAATATGTAAACCTGGGTGTAAGCATTAAGTAGGCAGCAGCGGGGACGAGCTACGCAGTCATCAATAGGAGATGCTGTTTAAGATTCTACCTCATTTCTGCTTCATTTTCACAGCAATCTCTGCACTCTTATTTTTAGTCATTTTTTAAGCAAGCATCTGAATGTTTAAGAAAATGTCAGCATTTGGGCTTTAACAGATCTGTGCTGTGAATGTGTGAAGAATTTAGAGCATTTTTAAGAAGCAACAGATTTTATCTGTTGTTCATACAGAGCGACATTTACTCCAGTACTAGTCTGAGCCAGAAAACCAAGCTGAAAATGGCACATTTGTTGATAATCTTTTCTCCTCTTTCTTTATTCCTCTTGAGCACTTACTGCTTTTCGTTGTTGTTGTTGTTGTTGTTGTTGTTCAGTATGCTTATCTTTGTGTTAATGTGTAAATGCATGGATGTGAAGACATGTAGTTGTGTTTTTGAATGCAGTGCCCTGTAACTGTGCGTGGGTGGCTGTGTGTTGTAGTGTACTCACGTGTGCGTGCCTGGTGCAGAATTATGCTTGCTTGTAAATGATATATAACAATGGGTGTATTTGTTTAGTGGCAGTAACAGATGTATGTTATTGTATGCAAGGCTAACTTGCATGTCTGATGTTTACAGCGATACAGTGATTGTTTGCGTGAACACAGAAGATGAAACTAATTATTGTGCATATCTGGCTGAGTTTGTTACTTAGTGTCATGCTATTTTCTTCAGTTAAACGCCAAAATAATTAAGGTAATTATTTTTGATCTTATAGCGAGTAGGGCACGCCAACAAATAGCTGTTGAGGTTCTAAGTAATTATAAATATTTAGGAACATTGATCAAAAACTGTCAGGCGAGTCAAACAAACGTGTCATTTACAGGCGTAGAGTACAAAAATTATACTCACTTTTATAACAACTAAACAGAAGATGTGACAATTTGATGTGGATAGATAGACCACTGGTTCTTTTTATCATTCATATGTGGAATGTATTCTGACCTTCTGCTTTATTGTCTGGTGTCTTTATTAGTCTGTTAGCTAATAAGAACAAGCTCAATAAGACTGTAAATGTGTCCGATAAGATTTACAGGTCAGCAACAAGACAGTATGACGGCTTCGTGATTCCCAAGTGGTGGGAAAAGCCTTATAGCTCACTTTTGCTACAGTAAGGTATGAGTTATTAAGATCAGAACAGAGGTACAGGTACAGCATCTTTCCAAACGTCCCATGTTTTTAATGGGTGGCTGGATAGGTGGTTAAACCCTTAACCACTGCTTCTACTGTGTTTGCAGTAGACCAGTTGTCTTAAACCATAAGCCATAAGTGAATGTGAGCACGAATGGTTGTCTCTGTCTGTGAGTTAGCCCTGCAACAGACTGGCGATCTTTCCAGGATAAACCCTGCCTCTCGCCCTAAGACAGCTGGGTTAGGCCCCAGCACCCCCTGCGACCCTGAAAAGGATAAGTGGAAGTGAATGGATGGTTGGCTGCTTCTAATATAAATCGAACAACTAAAAATTTGCAGAATTCTTCGTGCAGATCTGAATGTCTGTCTGTGGTTGCTTTAATTCTAATATATTTAATTCTTTAATTTAAAATTCTTTGTGCCACTGGGTTTTCATGCTGGTTATTCAGTGTTCTCAGTGTGTTTCTGTTTATCTATGCATACATGACCCTGTACCACAAAGCAAGTTCAGCATACCCAGGATATCTTTCCATAATTTGCCTACTCTCGGCCGAACATTGGCAGAGAAGCCAAGTCATCACACAGAGGTTGTTATCAATTCAGTGAGTTAACTCAGGGTTTCACGATCTAGGTATGAGCATGTTCACATGAAAGGGGTGGCAGTGACAGGATATAACCAGCCAGAAGCATGAACAAGTCGACTGACAGTAGAGTGACTGCTTTTACAAAGAAAGGTTGAACTATGATATTATAAAAATATGAAGAGGTTAAACATATAATACAGGCTGAAAGAGAGTTTCGCAGACAAATCAACGGTGTGAGTGTCGGTAATAGAAAAAGCTTCCTGCAGTTGTATAGCATTAGAAGTGCTGCATTAATGTGTATGTGCCATATAAATGTGTGTGCGCTTGAAGCGCTTTGGTCGATAAAACTGTAAAAGACCCACTATAGTTATAAAGTCTTGCCTATTTGAAGCCAGGATGGAAAACCGGCTATACCCATTCACAGAATTATAAATATTATAACTCAATCATCAGGACACGAGGGGATCTGACAGATTACGATTAATTTTCAGTAACATTAATATTTAGACGTACTGATGACCAGATTTTAGTCTTTTAGCTGCAGCCCTGGTGGTGTTTAGCAGGCTGAGAGTGGAGAATAAATGCAAAAACATAATTCATATGCACGCTTAGTCTGCATATGAATTTGATAAAAGGTCCAAAATGACACATTAAGGTTTGTAGGGACAATAAAATTGTTGTGAAATGGTTTGCAGCCAACAGGAAGAAAAAACATCAAGGGAAAAAGTTACATATGCACATGAAACGGTATCAAGTTTGTTAAATATACTGCATTTTGCTTATTTTTGAAAGATGGAAACAGTTTTCATAATTATCATTTGATAACTGAATTTAGAAAAAGAATTTAGTGATCAAAAAACTTGATGACTAATCAATTAACTGACAATTCCCTTCGACCCCAGCTGCCATCTGCTTTAATGTAGTGCCAGCGGCAAGAGAAAAATCAGCCCACATGCACTCTGTAGAACCTCAATATGCTTTATTCAAGACAGACAATTAATTTATGTTGTTGCTTCTTCATCCTGATTTGCAGGATGAAGAAGCAACAACCACCATCACAAAGAACATTTCTCACTGCTACACAGGTTACCCACCCCCAGACCCAGAATATATGCTTATACAAGAAGATAAAAGAAACCTAAAAACACTCATCAATAATTCCTAACTGAAGGTCAGTCATTAGCATCTCCACCGACATGAAAGGTGAAAACTGGTGGTTTGATAATGCTTCTGAATAAACTCATAGTTTAATGAGATCTTTATATTCATTGAAATCTGAAGCAGAACATACCAGAATTAACTGTCAAAACATTACATAAGCATTTTAGGATATAAAATTAAAACCCTTTATCTTCACCTAGAGGAGTCATCAGATTTCCTGATGCTGAAATGCTTTCCCTGGGTAACTGCTGTCACTGCTGGCAACAACACAAGTTGCAAACAGGTCCCTCCTGCTTGAGCGTCATCAGCAAAGCAGAATGTAATCTCACACATCCTCGAGCATTAAAATAAAGTTGGGTTTTTTTATGCCTGTTTTTACCACCCACTCAAATACACCTCTAATACAGATGATTCATCAGTCATTAGTCTCCGTGTGGAGGGCTACTAGGCTGTACTGAATTTTCTTCAAAACTGGTGTGCACTGTATTTTAAGATGTAAAATTTAACACAGTCACGATTAAAACAAAACTTGTACATTTTATGTAAATTAGAACAAAAAATGTTATTGCCTCTGCCAAGGAGGTAGTGTTTTTAGTCAGAACGTTCTCACTCCCGAGGCGTAACATGTGGACGTTTTGTCACGTCCCGCGGCGTTCCTGAGGAACGCGAAAGGAGACCTTCGGCGTTCTTATGGTACGCGGCGGGTTATGGCTGGAATCCAGTGCAATGACGCTCCCGCGGTAGTAGACGTTCCAGCCCTGTATTCCAGCCCTAAACCTAACCTTATCCCTAGCCCTGACCACAACCTTATTCCTGACCTTAACCAGGACTTTAATGATGTTAAATAGCGTGTTTCTAAGCGATTTGAAGAAAAAGAGCGAACATGTGTAGGTTCAGTCCAGACGGTTCTCATATTTCCTCTTTTTCCGAGGTCGTCATTTAGGAACATGGTGGGTAGCCGAAAACGTAATATGGTGACGATTTGTCACCTAGCGTAAAATGTTACGCTTTGGGAGTGAGAACGGGTTGTTTTAGTAGCGTGTGTCATTCTCACGTTTTGAGTGAATTCTGGTATGTAGGGGTGTAGAGTGGGGTCGTGTTAACAATCCAGTCAAATTTGGCTTACATCCACCGAGGTCTTCAGGGGTAACTTAATAATTTATTGGTGAAAAAGTGACAAAAAGCCTCAGAACTAGGCTGGTGTGGTGTGTATTGTGAACATATTGAAAGTGAAATATAAAGATCTCAAGGTCAAAGTGATAATAAAGCTATGTAGAGATTTCTCACTGACATTGTTTGTATTGGCAACATATAGGCCTATAGGGAATGATATATGGGGGTTCTAAACATCGCATTACCATCACTGGAAGTCAGAAAAGGTCACATGTTATTATTTTGGACATTCTAGTCTCTTTGTATTGGCAACATTTGTTTCATTATGACTTTAGTATGTATATTACAGTAAGATTATAATCATTTAATTACATAACATTTTGAATACATGTACAATGTTCCTGTACAAAAAACCCCCAAACTTGTCATTAGAAATTTTCAACTTGATATTTATTACTAAACTTTTTAAGGTATGTTTTTAAAAAAGAACAAAGAAAAACAATTAATGTATACAATGTATACAGCATTTAGTAAATACTGCTCAGAGAGTGATCTGCCTTAGCGGAGGTCCAAGCTCTCTGAGTGGTTCCTGTATTCGCTATACATTTAAATTGTTATTTCTGAGCACAGGCTAAAATTTTATCTGTATTTCATGTAGTTCCCTGTTAGGATCTCTGTTTGTTTTACCACAATCCTGCCATTTAGACATGTAGTAGCTTAGATTTGTGGCCAAGGCAATGAATGTAAAGGCATTTTTTATGGATTTTAGACGATTTCTGGATTTTAGGCAATGGGAGTGGTCTAATTTTTCTTTTTCTTTTTTTTTAGAGTTATACACTTTTTTGTAAACTGCTTATTCAATTACATAACATTCTCTCTTTTTATTGTGTTTGTTTTGGTGTCCAGCAGCCTTATTTTCCTTTACCAATTCAAAGTATAGCCTCTTCAATTTCTTTTTCTTAGTAACACAGCTAGCTAATTCCCTGTGAAAGGTTGTATTGCATCATGGCTGGACATAGCAAATCTAAACTCCGGTTCACCTTGTGCTCTCTGCTGCTGTCTGCATATCGATTTGGTGACCGGCACTTTTATTAAGCAATAAACCAAAGATAGAAATGCGAAGCAGAGCTGCCCTTTTCTTTCAATTTACGTTGCCATTCATACATCTGTTCACGTCCCGTCCAACCTTCTTAGCGGCAACCATTAAGATCGAAGCCTCGCTTATCGGGCAGCTTAACATCATCTTAATGCAATTCAAAGACCTACATTCTACACCAGAGTTGCCGTGGCAACAAAGTTTTCCCCCTCCCTGAGATGCTGAAAGATCAATAGAGTATCCTCGACGGTGTGGCAGGAAGTGCTCAGACACAGATGGTCCTCTGAGAAACTGTGAGCTTTGTGGCCTAGTTAGCATCTGAATACTAACACAATCAAGCAAGGTCACCACTATATTGAAATTTAACAAACGAGTGTGACAAGCTCCCACATAAGAATTTACACGGCCCTGTTGTAACCTACTGCATAGTTTCAGCTTTCCCCACTGTGCTTAAAAAGAGAAAATTTGGAGAATTAATTTAGACGAGGGAGTCGCACAAAAGAACATTACTATATAAATTCTCTCTTGAAGACTTGTCCACACAGAGTATGTGTTTTTTCTCCAGGAATGCGGTCTAACCTCAGTATAAATGTGACAGATAGCAGAAAATAACTGTGTGTGTGCTGCAATTTAGCGACTCTGTTTTAGAATTAGAGGTAACAGCTACGCCTGCAGAGTCGAAGCAACGAGAAAAGGAGGTGTAAACACAAATGGACCAAAGGTCTTGGTTTAGTATCTCACTTAAATACAGTCTACTGGTCTACTGAAATGTAGTCTAAAGTAGCAGCACAGCTGTCACTGCTGGGTTAATTTGATCAGCAGTTTATCTTTGATAAACTATCCCACTGGTTTGAACTTGTGCTTCAAACTGTTCTACTTCCCTCAGATAATGACATCACACAAATCCAGATTTTATGAGTGCTCTGATTGTGCAGCGCTTTCTCATAGTTAACGAGGTGTCGTGTTCGCTGTCAGACGGTTGCCAGCCACCCGGCCAGCAGTGCGCGTCTGTGCACGTGTGTCTGTGTGCGTGTGTCTGTGCACGTGTGTCTGTGTGCGTGTGCAACAGACCGAATAGGAAAAGCAACTGAGAATGTCCGCTGGTGTCTGGCCAGTGTGCCACAGGTTGATGTAAAAAGACATTGCACGCACAATTTCTTACTCCTATGAGTATTTACATAGAACTATCAGAACATAACGCTCATCAGATCAGGTTTGATCGCTTTTAAGCAAAAGGGAGTGTTTGTGTAAAGCGTAAGGGAAAGCTTGAAAGGTAGAGAAAGAACACTCTGCTTTATTTTTTTTAATGAAATTTGACATGTGGCATTACAATATTCTGTGAATTTCACCGCAGGCATTTTGAATCAAATTTAATTTAGGGTTGTTTGTTCTGTTAGCACTAGATGCTTTTGCTTTGGGCACAATAGGGGAACAAAAATCTGTGGTGTTAAGGCCGTCAGCACCACCTCAACATAGTGGAATGTAGAAAAAGGGACTCTAAAATTAGATGTGACAAATTGGATAAAGCATCACAAATTGTAAAAAAAGAGACATCATTTGTGTTTAAAATCCACAGCCAGCTTTTTCAGGATGAATTAAGATAATTATGCTGGACCCAATAAAAAGAAACATTGCTGTTGATTGACACACTGGATCTGGCTGGGAAGAAGCGTTTCCCTGTGGGTTTGGAGAGTGCTGGGTTGCAGTAACCCATGTGCCAATCTCTAAACCTTGCTGGGAAAAGTGAGTTGCCATCCCTCTACTTTAGCAGCATTAAAAGGCTCTCATCAACAGTGAAACACAAGGTATTAGTAGTCAAGATGAATGCCAAAAAGGGTAAAACCACTGGCAATATAACATCAGCACGTAGCTAGTGTGCTCCAGTGGGCTTTTTATGGTTATTACTGCCAAGGACTTCTTTTTACTCCTGTCACCACAGGCGTGTTCTCTCAAAGACTGAAATCAATATTTCTAAATGGGAATCAGAGAATCTGAACATCCTCAAAACCTGGGAATCACTCAATAATGTTTCCATCGGATGAACAATGAAAACAGGCCGCATTTCTACTTTTTCCAGTTTTATTTTTCCTTGCCAAAATTTACATGACAGGTTTCTGTCTAATTTTGTTGTACATCTCAGAGGCATAGCGAGGGCAGAGAGTATGAAAAGGTTACAGAAATCACTGAGTACTCTTGACAAGCGCCCTTTCTACCTTTAATTCTCCTCCCTGATGTGGAATTCAGAGCAAGAAAAACACACAAGCCTTGTTCCATGATGGACATGTACATGGCATGGTTACCTAATACAGGAAAACTGCCCTGTGATCATTCAGGAAATTATATGGCCCAGTGGTGATGCAGCCTGGTGGCACAAAAAAACCCATTCTGTTATTTCCATTAAAAAGCTCCAGAGACATGGGCTTCTGACAGGGTTGGCGCAGCCTTTCATCATCCCAGGTGCCATTATTTCAGAAAAGCTCCATTTCATTTTGTGATTGATACCTTGCTGGCAGTCTCAGCAACCTTGGTCAGACTGTGGGTTTTTTGCAGCAGGCTCTCAAAAAGCCTGGTACTATTTATTCATTCAAAGATTTCTGGTTTTTTGACTCTGTTTCCCCTGTTTCCCTTTGTCTATCTCACACACAGGATCTGGAAACCGATCAACAATGGAGCGGCTGGTTCTTTGCATGTTGCTGTCTGCAGCCCTGGTGAAGGGATACAGCTGCCCCGGCCGCTGCATCTGCCAGCACCTCTCCCCTACTCTGACTCTGCTCTGTGCTAAAACCGGTCTGTTGTTCGTGCCCCCCACCATCGACCGCAAGACTGTCGAGCTGCGACTCACTGACAACTTTATCACCATCATCCGCAGGAAAGACTTTTACAACATGACTAGTTTAGTCCACCTCACTTTGTCCCGCAACACCATCAGTCAGATCACACCCCATGCCTTTCTCGGCCTGCGAGCCTTGCGGGCGCTCCACATGGATGGAAACCGTCTCAGTGCTATAAAAAGCGAACACTTTAAAGGCCTCGTCAACCTGCGGCACCTCATCCTCGGAAACAACCAGATCCACCAGGTGGCCCCCACCTCGTTCGATGAGTTTGTTTCCACAATAGAGGACTTGGATCTTTCCAATAACAACCTGCGCACCCTTCCCTGGGAAGCTATAGCCAAAATGACCAACATTAACACCCTCACACTGGACCACAACCTAATTGACCACATTGGAGCAGGAACCTTTACACTGCTCACTAAGCTAGTCCGCCTGGACATGACCTCTAACAGGCTGCAGAAGTTGCCGCCAGACAGCCTGTTCCAGCACGCCCAGGTCCTGTCTGATGCCAAGGATTCCAGCTCGTCTACTCTGACCGTGAGTTTTGGGGGAAACCCCCTACACTGTAACTGTGAGCTGCTGTGGCTGCGCAGGCTAACAAGAGAGGATGACTTGGAGACCTGTGCCTCCCCAGAGCACCTCATGGACAAATACTTCTGGTCTATTCAAGAGGAAGAGTTTATCTGTGAGCCACCGCTAATCACCAAACATCTTACCAGTAAGCCTTTTGTGATGGAAGGGCAAGGAGTGACTCTTAAATGCAAAGCTGTGGGTGATCCGGAACCAGATATTCACTGGCGGTCACCAGACGGCAAGCTGGTGCATAACAATTCCCGCACCGTCTTGTATGATAATGGCACCCTTGATATTCTCATCACCACTCTGAAGGACAGTGGGTCATTTAATTGTGTGGCATCCAATGCCGCAGGCATCGCTACAGCTGCTGTTGAGATCAACATGATCCCCTTACCCTTGTTTGTTAACAACACAGGCCACATGCGTGAGGACCCTGGACTCTCAGACATCACCACCTCCTCCAAATCTGGCAATGACACCAAGGGCTATGACAAGCAGGACAGAAGGGTGATGGTCACTGAACTGACCTCCTCCTCCGCTGTGATCCGCTGGCCATCTGAGCGCCATATCCCTGGCATCAGAATGTACCAGATTCAGTACAACAGCACGGCAGATGATACTTTGGTGTACAGGTAAGCTATGAAGCCAGGATGGATGAACGAGGGTAGATAGGGATATGAGGAAAGGTGAGACATCTGGATTGACCATCTGCTGAATGACACAGCTGTCCGTTATGGGAGATTGACATATCCCAAGGAAGCAAAATGATTAAGTGCGTCCAAAAACAAGCAACTCCTCTAGTGCAGTCAGGAGAGAGAGTTATACATAAATGAAAATTTTACTGTGCCAAAATTGTACAGTACGCTTAAGATATTTATATTTTCTGTAATTGCTTGTTACATTATGACAGAGCACTCAAGCAGCTGAACTGCTTATGAGTCCAGCACCCTAAAGGACTAAATAGTCTTTTCAGCATCATTAAAACATAATATGACAACAACAATAACACTGAGGCTAACTATTTCACTGCATGTAACTGTTTGTTTCATTAGCAAGTGTCTGCATTAATTGGTTGCAACACAGAGTGTGATTACATGTGGTTGTCTAATGATAGGCTTGGTTATAGCAGTGGAAGAAGGAGTCAGATCATTTACTTACTGTAAGTTAAAAGTAACAGTACAAGCACTACAAAAATATTTGTTTACAGATGAAAGTCCTCAGGGCTGCATAACAGCATACATCTGAGGTGTCATGAGAGGATTAACATGCTTTTGCTCAAAACATTGTAAGCAGTTTGGGATTTTATGCTGTTTTTATGAGCCAAAAATGAGAGAAGTCAGCGGTTTATATATTATTCATATCATTATTGACCTCATAGCTGATGTGATAACATGGAATGGCATATTTAGATGTTATAGAAAGTTGAAATAGAGCTAGTCATACCCCCCTGCCTAAACTTTTAGATCCATAAGTCTGTAACAGTGTATCATATTTTAGATACTCATATTGTTTTGTATCTAAAGTGAAAAATAATTAGCTGGTAACTGTAAACAGAATGAAGTGGATTGTATGAAATATGAAAGTGATTTCAAACTTTATTGCATTTGCTTTTGTTGTGTCTTGGTTACACAAAGAACATTGTCAGCGCAGGCAAATTGTTAACAGTGAGTTACATTATAAAGTATAAGATAAATTGCAGCTGCTGCTACAATTTTGTCAGTGCCACAGCGCCTGCAACCCATCCATCACCCCAGAATCTACCTGTGGGTTTCAGGGGGATACTTATTTAACACTTCTCAGTTGTATATGTAAAAATTTTGTAGAGTTTGGAGTATTTCATTTCATTCATTTATTTGTTCATTTCCAGGCACAACAAATACCTATATTGAACATAAAATGCACAAAACAAAAAACAAAAATTGCCTGAAAAAGGAGTGGGACGAAGAAAACTTATTAAATCCCACCCCTATACTCACTCATCAACAAAAAAACAAAAAAACAAAACAAAACAATATACTTCCCGCAGCTACGCCCATTATTGCATACAGTCCCATCAACAGCCCCGGGCGCATACAAGCATCTAAACTGCAGCTCGCAAGCAACAATTAGAGCCTTCATAACTGAATACAGAATATATAAATTATAAATTACATTACCACAGGTAACAGGCAGTAATAACTACAAGTAACAAACACACACATACACACATACATATACATACATATATATCTACACACACATGTACATATATGTACATACATACGCACAGTCTTTTTTTTTTCTTTTTTTTTTTGAATCCATACCAGCAATGGTAAGAGAACAGACATTACAGAGCACACTAAAAAACCATCATTGAGTATACTGTGACCAGACCAACTGTTTGTAGAGAAATTTAAATCTATGAATATTTTTGCATTGTTTCAGTTGTAAACTCAGACTGTTCCAGATTTTCACACCACATACAGACACACAAAAACCTTTACGGGTTGTTCGAGTTCTGGGTAATTTGAATTCTCCAAATCCTCTAACATTATAAACCTTTTCTCGAATTTCAAATCTAGTTTGTAAATTTGCCGGTAAAAGTTTAGTAAAAGCTTTATACAAAATTATGGATGTATTGTAATTAACCAGATCCTGGAATTTAAGTAACTTTGCCTGAAGAAAGAATTTGTGAGTATGATCTAGATAACCAGCCTTGTGAATTATACGCAGTGCTCGTTTCTGTACTGTGACTAATGGATTAGTTGTATTTTTATATGTGTTTCCCCACACTTCCACACAATATGTAAGATATGGAAGAACCAGGGTACAGTACAGAGTACGAAGTGCATCTTTATCAAGGAATTGTTTCACTTTGTTCAAAACTGCGAGGCTTCTGGAAATTTTGGTTTTTATGTGTCTGACGTGGGGTTTCCATGAAATTTTGTTATCAATTACGACTCCCAAAAATTTGTTTTCACTCACATTATCAATTGGTACACCTTCAATTATAATTGGTAATTCTATATTATATTTAAAATTACCAAAAAACATTGCTTTAGTTTTATTTATATTTAATGATAATTTATTTATGTCCATCCATTTTTTTATTAATTGTAGCTCCCTGTTTACAGTCATTACAAGATCAGTATAATCATCGCTACTGAAAAATATGTTGGTGTCATCTGCGAACAGTATGAGTTTAAGTACTTGAGAAACATCAAAAATATCATTTATGTATACATTGAAAAGTTTTGGTCCCAACACTGACCCTTGGGGAACACCACATGTAATACCAAGTTTCTCTGAATGGTAATGCCCTATGCTAACATATTGTTCCCGACCCGTTAGATAACTTTTTAACCAGTTACCAGCTTTCCCTCGAATACCATATCTTTCCAATTTATCCAATAAAATTGAGTGATTAATTGTGTCGAAGGCCTTTTTGAGATCAACAAAAATACCAACTGCATATTTATTTTTATCCAGTGTATCAGTAATTTCTTCTACTGCCTCAATTATCGCCATTGAAGTGGTTCTTTGTGTTCTGAAACCATACTGACCAACATTTATTATTTGATGTTTTTCAAGGAATTTTTGTAATCTTGAATTAAAAAGTTTTTCTAGAATTTTTGAGAATTGAGGCAGTAGAGAAATAGGCCTATAATTGGTAAAACTGTGTTTGTCATTACTTTTATATAGTGGTATTACTTTCGCAATTTTCATTTTTTTTGGAAAACAACCGGACTGAAATGATAAATTACAGATATATGTTAAGGGACTAGCAATATTCAGAATAACCTGTTTAACTACAGACATATTTATGTCATGATAATCCATTGAAGACTTACTTTTACATTCTAATGTGATATTTATTACTTCTTGCTCATTTGTAGCTGAGAGGAACAGTGAAAAGGGATTTGATTTTATATTGCTGATATTTTCATTTTTATGACACGGGATGTCCGCTGCTAGTTCAGGGCCAACATTTATGAAGAATTTATTGAACCTATCGACAATATTACTCATGTTGTGATTTTCACCATTTGCATCAGTAAAATATTCAGGATATGATGTTCCAGAAGATCCTTGTTTAATTAAGTTGTTTAACACATCCCAAGTTCCTTTTATATTGTTTTTATTTTCATATAATCTTCTTCTATAATAAAGTTGTTTGCTCGTTCTTATAATATCAGTCAATTTATTTCTATATGCTTTATATCTTTGTTCCGCTTCTTTTGTTTTTACTTTGATAAACTGTTTATACAGATTGTTTTTCTTTTTGCAAGCATTAATAATTCCTTTTGTGAGCCAAGGACTTTTTATCTTTTTTTTCTTTGTCATGTGTTCGTTTACAGGACAATGTTTATTCTACCACATAGTAAAAATATCTAGGAAATTGTCACAAGCCTTGTCCACATCTGACTCTTCATACACCGAACTCCAATCTTGTTGTGCTAAATCGAAATTGAAGGCATGAATTGCTTCTTCATTTATTGTTCGATGACAAGTGTTAGATATATGATACTGAAATGAAATGTAACTGCTAAAATCTTTTGCAGCTTGTTTGTAGCTGCTGGAACTAGAAGCTTAAGACTTACCTAGCTGAGCAACTTGGAATCGAAATCTTGTGTGTACATGTAGGTTATGCAGGATTACCCTTTGTAACTAACCATGTGGTGATGCCGTCAAAGCAGTTTTTTTTTTGAAAATGTGAAAAATTCAGCTTTCTGCCAAGTTTCTATTTTGTAGCACAGCCAGTTTGTGAGATATTGTGGCCAATTATCATAAATAATGTCAGCAAGATGGCTTTGTGTACAGGGGAGTGATTGCAATGAATGAGTTTGTTTTGGTCTACTAGTTTGAGGTAATTTGAACCCATCCACAAAAAGAAAAATTATGCATAAACTCACAAATCCTCTCTGCCCCCTGTTTTATGAAGAGCTCATGTGAAAGACCAGGAAGAGTATGGAAAGTATGTCTAGCAACAATAGGCGTTTGCAAACAAGATTTTACTAATTACAGAAAAAGCATTCATGATATCTGAAATTGAACATATGGATAATGTTCATGGTCAACAGTTTGGAGTTGTCTGTGAAGGTTCTCAGTCGTCCAGGTCATTGTAGTCTAAGGAGCTCGGAAAGATCCCTTCCCAGACGCCTTATCGCCCACTCACACCCTGGGCCACATAACCTCAGTAGATCAAACCTTGGCTGATTGTGACCCACACCCATTTTCACACCTTGGCTTGTGTGATTAGGTAGAGGATCATAGATGTAGAGGATAGAGGGTCCATGACCCTCTTGGAGACACTCCCGTAGGGCTTAAAACCTGGGAACCTCCACCAATTGCTCTTTCAACTGAAGAAGCTTCTCGGATGAGAGGTGAAACATCTTCAAGTAACCCTAGAGAAGTCCAGACACTTTTCTTTCCAAGCTCCTTACACTCAGTTTGGAGTTCTACCTATCTTTTTTGTAAGGAATCCCAGGACAGAACAGCACTTGAAGAAATCTACCTTATTATCTTCCAACAAAGTGTTTGAAATTTGAAGTAAACTATAAAAATAGTTGTTTGAGAATCACTGTTGCTTACAGATGGTCTTGATTGTATTTCAAGCATAAAGCACCAGTACATGGAGAAGTTTTCCACATTTCAGCATTGTAGCGTTAAGATTTCTTGGGCGATTCATCATTTTTTTAGAATTCTGATAAAATTCCCAAATACCACTAGTTTAAAAAATTAATATAAAAAAGTTACAGCAATTAAAACGTTTTGCATGGTTACACTGGATGAGCTTACTCTTTAGAATAATGGATAAAAATTACCATTTGCAAACACTGTTAAAGTGTGAGAATCTGAAGTTTCACGTGTTTATTATGCAAAACGTGACACAAATTAACTGAATATATTTTACTGAAAAGCATCCCAGGATTTATGTATTCACAGAGTAAGTTAATAATAGTGGTTGACTTTCTTTCTTTCTTTCTTTCTTTCTAGGTTTTATCAGATATAATGAGTTGCTCTCCTGTATAATTTTCTCATCCCGTTTTAGCATGGAGCTGAGTGTTGTTTTGTCTTTAGGTGGTACATTATTACCTACAAATGATAACCATCAAAGTCTTCCCTTAGGGAAAAGGAACAAGCTTCTAATTATATTAACGCCAATGTTGACCTGAAGACAATGCCTTTCTCCTTCGTACTTAGAGTCGTGTAATCTTACAGTTGCCAACAAACTGTGACCTTAGGTATTCACACATCCAAACTGTCTTCACTTCATGCGTCACTTGTCCTCCAGCCTGCAGCTGTTGTGGCATATACTCGAGACAGTGAGCCTCTCCTGCCTTTTTTATCACCTTCGCTGTCACTTTGTTAGACACAAACCAAATCGAGCAACTTCTCACAGCCTTTTTACAATATAATACAACATATGCACTTAGAAGTCACCTGTATTGAAGTGTGATGTTTTTTATGTCTGTCTACCAGAGTGATATTTAAAGTTTGTGGTAATGGCACTGTTACCTTATTCTGATGCAGAACTGACACCTCTGTGTGATTTAATACACCTTGTGCAAATCAGTGCATGTGGGTGTTGTAATTCTTAAGATTACTCCTCCACATCTTCATCACTGCGCTGTTTCTTTTCTCCGCAGAATGATCCCATCCACCAGCAAGAACTTCTTAATCAATGATCTGGCTGCAGGACGGGAATACGACCTTTGTGTGCTGGCGGTTTACGATGACGGCATCACTTCGTTAACAGCTACCCGTGTGGTCGGCTGCGTACAGTTCCACACAGCCAGTGAGGTCAGCCAGTGCCGTTTCATGCACAGCCAGTTCCTGGGAGGCACTATGATCATCATTATTGGTGGTATAATTGTTGCTTCGGTGTTAGTGTTCATCATCATCCTGATGATTCGTTACAAGGCCTACAGCAGCCCGGAGGACAGCAAGACCAAGGTCAGCTGTAGCATGCACTCCCAGACCAATGGAAGCCAGCACCGGCTCCAGCGTTCTGCCTCCAAGCAACCTTCTGATGAAGGCCAGCATGAAGCCCTAGCACCCAAAGAGTGCATGGCACTGGTGCTGAGGGTGGATGGTGAGAAAAAGGAGGATTCAGCAGCCACAACTGCCATACTGGAGGTGGAGCTGCCTCCCATGACTGTAGACAAGATGAAGAGAAGAACCAGCCTGGATGGAGAGCGCTCTGGTCCCCCATCTGACGACACGCAGATGGACAATAGCCTGACAGGCTCCACCATGTCCCTGTGTCTCATAGGCCCCAATGCTGGCACCAAGGAGGCTCCCAGGCTCAAGGACAAGAAGAGTACCCTGGCCAACATGGGGTTGCTCCCTAATGAGCTAGCACGAACTAGGCACAGATTCTCGTTTGACGGCGGGGATTACTCCATTTTTCAGAGTCATAGTTACCCACGCAGAGCGAGGACGAGGTGGCACAAATCCACCAACCAGCTCAACATGGAGTCCTCGCCGCTCGCCAACAGGAGAGTTACATTCAGCAGCACTGAGTGGATGCTAGAGAGCACAGTCTGAGTAAAGTAGTGTAGCCAAAAGAAATGGCTCAGCCACATACAAACACACACATGTAAAAACACGAATATGTCTACATGCCATATGACACACTTTCCCAGCACACAGCAAGAGATAAACACAAGCACACATACTGAGACGAGCTTTCTGCGAGTTGCTGGAGAAGAACACGGTCTCGTTCATCCTGCCTCCCCGTCATGCTCCCACAGAAGTCTGTTGGCCATGTCCTTTCTTTATGCAGCAGTGCCTTATTCTAAAAAAAAAATGTACGAATGGAGGATGCTGCTCACTGTAGTCATAAACCGTCCTCTCTACCACTGCTTTCCAATACTGAGAACGGGAAGCATTGTGTTGGATTTTTAATTTTCTCCTTTTTCTGTGATATGCCAAGGGGTGTGGCGTTAGGATGTAACTGTTTAATTGTAAAAAAAAAAAAAAAAAAAAAAAAAGAAGAAAGAAAAAAGAAAAAAGAAAAAAAACTTCATCATAACTGTAAAGTGAACAGCCAGGTATCCTGTTATGTCAATCATGTTTTGGGTTCATAAAGTTAAAAAAAACAACAACAACAAAAAAACTTTTGCACAGAAGACACGAGATACAAGGACAAGTATCACCACCAGTCTATACAATAATGATTATTAAAAGAGAGCGGAATTTTACAAAGGCTGATTTCTTATGTGTTTGCATAGAGAAGATGGACCTGGAAACCTGCCATGGATTCCTCTCTGACGGTCGGACTGTATGATATTAAAATCGGTATTGTTGCAGATGTGACTGTATATTAATGGGTACTGTATCTGGCTGGTCTGGATAAAAGACAAACAAAAAAGACATATATAAGTATATTAAAACATTGGTGTATGTGTACTAACTATGTAAGTAAGTAAGTCATATGTCACATGACTTTTTACAAAGCATTTGGGTGTTGGCTGCAAGTTTTTACATTAAAAACCTGTGTCATCACACCTCTCCCTATTTAGTATGTCAAGGTTTGGACCATCTACTCCCTCACGAAGGGTATTAAATTTTTTTGTGTGGGTTAACTGTATCAGTGGCGTTTCCTTCTTGTGCTGCAGCAGTAGGAGGGTGCGCGTGTGTGTGTGCGTGAGTATGCGTGCGTGTGCGTGTCTGTCCACTGCAGGAAGGGACACACAAATTCAGAAGATAAATATTTGATTTCTCTGTGCTATTTATAAGGCTTCTGTGAAAGCTCCTCTATGACCACTGAGCAGAGTGGTAGTGGGACGAGGAGGGGACACGATAACTGGACGTGGTGCTGAATTCAAATGCAGCCAGCTGTTATTATCAAGGGTGTACGATCTGAGGTGTGCCACTAGGGGGAAACAAAGCTCTGCAAGGTTCCTAATTATTAGCATCCTGTTTTTAACTTATATATTAAACAGCAGGAGAGGAATTTACTTTCAAACATGTAAAACCAGTACTGTACGCATCACTTAATAAATCATTATAATGCAGTTGTGAGTTATCAGGACGCTTATAAGTGCTTGTTAATGTAATTATCAGCATCTATAGCTGGTGTGGAAACATAAAATCAGTAACACAAAATAAGACAGCAGTAGACTATAGTCATATTTAATGAAATGTGTTTAACAAATCCTCAAATTGAGTTATTAAAAATTCATTAAGTGTTTATACATATAAAAAAAATCACTCGGGCAGGTTTAAACTGCCGGTAAACATGTTCATTCATCAGCGGATTTTTCTATTACCCAAGTGCCATTGTGAAATATGTAATAATAATTAACTGTTACATTAAAAATTTAGATATGCCAAGAATTTATACAAACACCTGAAATGTCAAAACATCTGCTTACAACGGCAATATATTGTATTTTAAACCAGCTGTTTATGTAGCGCATACAAATGCATGATACAGCAGGCGAACTCAAGTGTTGCTAAAAGAAAAAAGATCGGACAACAGGAAAAGATATGATCAGAGCAGATGAGGGGTATTTGCTTGTTGAAATGGTAAACACCCTCTCCCTCTGATTACAGCTACTCAGAACAGGCTGAGATGAAACCGAGCTGCGTGGACAGCAGAGAGATAAAACATGGAGCAGAAAGATAAGTCGCACTGGGGGTTTTTCCAATCCTCCCGAGTCTCCTATTTGCATCCTCGGTGACGGAGAGGATTGAATCCGAGAACGAGGTCATCCCTTCATCCTTCCTCATCACACTTAACCAATTTACAGCGCAAACATTCACATTTTACATAGCTTCAAGAAGGGGGATTTAACTTTTGGGGTGTAAATGCTCAGCTGTCAGTTTGTCGTGCACAAACCTTTTGAGCTGAATCCATCTCCTTTTTACAGTAACTAGTGATGCTTAACTGTCTGGAGCTGCGAGGCCGGCCGGCTCTCTAAACAGGAGAAGTGTTTGTGTGTGTGCTCACATCTGTAACCACTATTCGACACAAAAATCTGCTTAGGTGGGAGGATGAGGCTGAGACATCACCCTGCCTTTAAAAAATTGGCCTGGACGGTCAAACTAGTGAACACCAGGGGGTGGGTTGTTTCTCATCAGCAGTTCTGAATAACTGCAAAAAAGACCAACACTTGATCCAGGTTTATTTTTATTTAATAGTTTCCCCATTCCGTTTTCAAACCATATAATATGTGTTTTAGAAAAGTCCAATCTTAGCATAGTTTAGTACATATTTATATATTTTTTAATTTACACTATTTCTGTTCAAGACCGCAGTCATGCTTTTGTGTTCTTATGTGAAACTCCACTTGTGGTTTTAACTAAATACTTATTTTCGCCCCTGTCCTTTTTCCGGTGCTATGCCTCCACTGTTTGTACATGTTCAGGGGATCGGGGCAATACAGATATCTCTGGACCGGAGTGGACTAACAGAATAGCTTTGTCCTATCTAGAATTACGCCACTCGCATGAATTAAAAGGTTTTCACAAGGGTTTTGATCATTTTCAAAACACTAAACCATCCAGAGGTCTGTAGTAACATGCAGCAGCACAAATTTGGCTTAAAAAATGTAGGGTTGACATTAATTTCTATAATTATTACAATGATAACAGCAAAAACAAGCTTTTTTCCCCCTTTCTAAAAACAGATTGTCTTAACTATCATGCAAAGGTTCGGTTGTAATAGACAGTCATTTTTGGATTCTGCCCTTTTGCCAAAATGCTTATAAACCGTGGCAACGTGTTTAAAAACCGCCGTCAAAACTGATTTGACTTGCTGAATTTCACTTGCTTTCTTCCATTTCCAAGATTCAGGCAGTTGCAGCCAAGCCGAACACAGCTCACTCTCTGCTGCTTAGAGAGAACACTTAGCCTATTGACAGACTCAGCGAAGTGCTTCAGGCTTTTCCAGTACACACACTTTCAAAACGGTTTACCAACACTTCCCTTGGCATCAGATTATCTATAAATACACAGATGGCACACGCTTACTCTTTCTTACCAGTCTGGACACAGACTGGTGTTGATATGGGTAGAACGGTGGTTTTCAGGAGTGATGTATGAAAGTGGTATCAGCTGTGTACGGCATTAGTGAGTCGTCCTTTTTTAATCTTTGCATTTTTCTTTTACATTCAGATGCCGTGTTAACGTTACAGAAACAATAAGACCACACAGGACAATCTGTGTTCAACAGTATCACAGACAAGACTTCTATAGCAGTCAAAAAGTAGCTCTACAAACACTAGACTTACTCACTTTGATCATGAGCAGCAGTATCTGAAAGTCTGTCTTTGGTATCATGAAAAACAACAGGACTGTGGCAAGGTCTTCGATCCATGTTACTCCATGGAGACCCTCCTGACAAACAACTCAACAAATCAAGAGAATCACAAGACCTCTTCATCGGAAATGCTCAATTTTATTTATATATATATATATATATATATATATATATATATATATATATATATATATGCCAGCTACTATTTCAAAGTATTGAAGTAAGAGTTATTAACAGAAGCCAGCTACTTTTACACTGCCATCTCATTATTTTTCTGTTTTGGGATTCAAACATGTTGCACACAGAGCAATGGTTGTACTTACCTTTATACTGCAGCCTGCTTAGATTCAACGTACGTGCATGCACGTGCCTTCAAGTTAAAGAATAATTTCCTAATTTATGGCTGTTGTTACAGATCCCATGGCAACAACCTCTATTGCTTTACCTGTAGCTCTTGTATAACGAAAATTTATTTTCATTTTTTAAAAACGGTAAATCGTTTTCTGAGAACAATTCATCGGTGGAGTTTTTGCTAATGTTACTGAAACCAGAGGAAGCAGTATATATGTTGGGGACTATTTTCAGCAGCGAATTGTTTATCTAATGAGTATTTATTACAGCAAAATGGTGCATGTGGGAATGATTCAGAATAAACGACGATGCCAGCGTTCAGTGCAATGAAAGGAGGTGTCTGCCAGTGACGGTGTGGCTCACTGATGTGTTTTTAATAGTATAAAAGTGGAGCTCTGTGACAGAGGAAAATAAAGTGCTATATGGAAATTGCTGGGGTGGGGAGGGAGGCCAACTTGATGCGTTTTTAAGTGTAAGGTTTATGTCCTTATTCTGGTCTTTACTTTCAGAAGAAGAAAAAAAAGAACAGGAACCACCCATGGCATTATAAATAATGTATCTGTTACAACTCATTTAAACCCTCGTGGATGCAAGACAATCAGTGTGTATGTTATTAAAACCCTGAGTTAGAACTGCTCTCCGGATGGCATATTTATGACCCCCTCACAATGTCATTCACACAGATACAGTTTTTGCTGTAACTAATAAGAAAAGAATGTGAACATTTCCAGAAAAGTTAGACAGGAAGACAAATACCCTCACGCTTTTCTGCCCAGATCTATAAACCTTTAGGCTTGTACTGTCAGAACCATGTCAGCTTTTAAGTGGATAGGCAGTACTTGTTAGTTTAAATGGATTAAAGGTTTTAGAGAAATCCGGGATGATCATTTCTTGTTCTTTTAAAAACAGATAATACACCATTTTAAACACTAAATATAATTTAAAAAAAATGCAAAATAGATGTTTATTTTATGACAACACGCTTTATACAAAGAGTGAAAATTGCAAAACATGAAAAAAATAAAATACATATTCCATCGGAAATAATTATTCAAATCGCATTTCCTTATAAATAAAATGAAAACACTGGTCGTCTGAGGACAGAAGGTCACTATGTGAGGCAGACAGTCAGAGGTGAGTCGATCAATCAATGTGCCTGCAGCTCACAGGATACCTATTGAGACAGATGGTTGCTACCCTATCATCCTTCTTCATGTGCCCTGCTGTCTGTACTGCTGTACGGTGTGCTTTGAATCTCTGCAGAGGTGATGAGCTTCTGCCACGCAGGACGCCCACGGAGAGACCCGTAACCACAGGTTTGTTGATGTTAAACAAAGTGCAATTTAGAAGATGCCTGTAGTGAAAAGCCCTCAGCAGAGTTAGGAACAACAAAGGAATCTGTAGCAGTTTCAGTGGCCGTTACCTGAACTGTGCATCAGTTTTTAGCAGCACGCCTCAGTCGGCAGAGCTGTCCGAGCTCTCCTCACCCATTGCTTTCCAGTTTTTCCTCTTCTTCTTTTTTGAGTTTGGCCCTGAGTCGGAGTCTTTGTGCGAATCGTGCTTTCGCTTTTTGCGACTGTATGACAGCCTCTCCCTTTTTATCTCATCATTACTGTCCTCTGTGCTGATGTCCACATCTTTTCCTCTGGCTTTTGAAGCTTTCTTGTTTTTATGTCGACTTTTAGTCCTTTTTCTCTTCTGCTTGTCTTTTGTAGCACCGCTGTCATCGCTGCTGTAGTCACTGCTCGAACTGTCCACTTTCTTACGCTTTCCGTCCTCACCTTTCTTCTTTTTTTTCTTCTTCTTCCGTGAGGATTTTTTGGACCGTTTTGATAAGCATGCCTCTGTGTCAGACTTGGACTTTTTCATTTTGTGATGGCTCATCTTCTTTTTGGCACTGTTTTCTTCACTAAAATAAAACAAAGTCAGAAGAATAAATATAAAGACACCACTAGTATGAATAGAAGTATGATCTAATGGCTTAAAGGGGAAATACACTGGTTTTTGATGTGGAGATCAGTCAAGCAAAGAGAACCATCTCTTCTGTGGCTTACTATAAAGAAGCTCTCTGTAAAGTCTTAGAAACATAATGTTTACGATGTAATCCTAGAGTTTATTTCAGCTTTGACTTGAAGACCTCTTCGTTTTTAAAAGAAAGTATGAGCGGTAGAGATTCATTAACAAGGAAGCTCGTTAATAACCAGAATGTTAACATCATGGAGGTGTGAATGTTTGAGGCTGTGTGAAGATTAAAATACTGTGTGTTCATCATCCATTAAATCTGGATAATAACCCATTATTACTAGAGTGACTATTTGCACCCAGGTGAGAACAGTTACACAGCAGCTATTTACACTGGGCCCCCTCACTCAGCTATATCAACATGGGTGTAAATTATAGGGATTTGTATAATTTTCAAATTCTCAACTTTTTAAAAATACTTTATCTGACTATTTCTTGCACATTTCCCCTCATTTTCTTTTACCAGTAATACTCCTACAAATATCAGCAAAACCATGAGCTCTTTGCAAACCACTATTAAACAACAAAATTAGAAGACCAAGTGTTTAAAAAGTGCTTGATGTCAGTGTACAAATATTAGCAACATACTTCACCAAACTAAAGTGGTCAGACAGTTCAGGGTAAAATCTTTACAAACACAAATGAAATGAAGCTTGCATATCATAAATCTAGCACAGCTATGGTCACAGTATTTCTGCCTGAAATATCCAGCTTTGTTAAATGACTAGATGGAATATTTTATCCCAAAAACAATAATGCTGGAATGCTTGTGACCAGGTGCATAAAGTATTTTACAGTAATACAGGAAATCTTTGTTTGTGAGCTCCTCTTACACAATCAGGAGCAATCAAAATTTGCACAGTTACAGCTCAGGTCCTCGAAGGCTATTATCTGTTTCAGAGGTATGCCATCATAATGGCCTAGCAACTGCTTAAAAACAGACAAAATGACTCATTTGTAGTGTTTATGCACCTGTAACACCACATAAAAACGTTTTAATTTCATGACAACAACATGTAATTTATATGCACAAATTTTCTTTAAGAATGACACATTATCATCATCTAAAAATCACACACCAAACAATACTGTAGCATAGGAAAGTGCTGGAATCAAAGTCAGAACCTGATTTTAACACTATTTACAACTCATAATTACAATTATTTTGACAAATGTTGAGGTAATTAATAAAATCTAAATAGTTAATGAACTACCTAATGCAGGGGTGGGCAATTCCAGGCCTCGAGGGCCGGTGTCCTGCAGGTTTTAGATCTCACCCTGGGTCAACACACTTGAATCACATGATTAGTTCGTTACCAGGCCTCTGGAGAACTTCAGGACATGTTGAGGAGCTAATTTAGCCATTTAAATCAGCTGTTCAAGGACACATGAAACCATTCTACTCTGACAAAACGTCCTACCCGTATTATAATTTGACGGTGAGTTGCGACTAAACCTAAGCCTACCCCTAACCATAAGAAGTATTCCGGATGGGTGAGAGAAAAAGAAGTTAATTCGGCGTTGGTTTTGTGCGCATGCGCAGAAACATTGGGTAGGATGTTTTTCCAGGTAGGATGGATTCCCAGAACACCGGCCCTCGAGGCCTGGAGTTGCCCACCCCTGATCTAATGGGTGTACCCTTTTTTCAGTGCAGGGGGCAAGTCTCATAATGGAGTCTCTTCTTACTTCTGCTACTTTGTTAACCATGAAATTATGTAACAGACTTCAGCCTGGTATCAGTTGGTCTTGCATTACTACAAGGTTCAGGGTTGAGAGGTTAACTCCATGGAAATGTGGTAAATTGCATGAGTGCCCTTTTAAAGTCTGAATATCTATTTGAATATATAATAACCCATTTGGTATGTATGAAATTTCTGCTTACCCATCACTTTCAAACTCCTCGGGATAAAGCTCCTTGAACCCACTATGTCCCCATCTGTGATGGAAATATATGAAATCACATATATTAGTTCATCTGATGTAGCACTCCAGCATTTCCATTACACACTGGAAACACATGACCACAGCCACTTCATTATGTTTTGTTTTTTGTACAGTACCTGTCAGGATCATTGGACTCAAATTCATACAGTTTTCGAGTCCAGTATCGAGCCTCTCTGTCATCATGTTCTGAGGCACGCTCTCTGCTTCGGTTAAAGTCTCTACGTTGATCTGACACTCGGTCGCAGTGCATATGTCCTCTGAAATACAACCATTATCCTTAAATCATCAAGTCAATGTATAATCAAAAAGACAGCTGCATTACAAAGATTCAAAAGTGCTGTGATTTCATTTGTGTTTAGGTAGATCAAATTAAATTGAGGTATTTACCTCACAAACTCTGCATCTGAAAAATCTTTTCGTTGGGATGTTTGGATCTCCCAGTCTCGCATTTTCCACATTTCAATTTCCTCTTGGATCTGCACAACAACATGCACACAAAGACAACACAGAGATGCATTAGTGTACACATGATACAAATATTTACAAATGTTATCCTTCCTGTGCGTCGGTAGAAAAGAAATCCTGCCAATCAGTGGGCTAAACTACCTACTTCAACATAGTTGGTTTGTTTTGGTATTTTATACCTGCTGTATAAGAGTTTAATCTGAGCAAGCAGAGACTGGGCTTGACATATCGCTCTCGTACAAGCTTTGTAATTTTGTTCCTAGACAGGTTAAAGATAGACTATAGCTGCAGTGTACAGTCAGTTATTTTGTCTGACCTCATACAGACTGTGACAGCGTCTATACACAACTGACTACAATTGGATAAAATACATAAAATTATAACATTTCCTGCTAAATTGTTGTGGAAAGGAAGCCTAAAGGACCAAACAGAAGCAATGCATTCATTTAAACAAATCATCAACTCAGCTCAACTTTAAGCTTTAAGTAATTAATCAATAGATTAGTGCACATAAAAAAAAAAACCCTCCACCTTCATCTTACAAACACTTGTTGAGTCTAAACGCACCTTGTTGTGGGCATCCGTGTGTCGGATTACATTCCTCAGCAGCGTTTTTCCCAACGGCTGCTTTGACATGATGATACCTGACATAAGAAACATGTAAGTGATGGGCAGTAGAAACCGAAAGCAAGAGAAGGGCTACCAATAATATGAATAACTCTTATCCCTCGAACACTCAATATTCCCTATTAGCTTAGCTCGTTGCTAATAGCATAAGAATAATGTTTAAACAGCAAAACATGTTCTAAAGTCCACTCCCCTCGGCTTCGCTTAACTGTATACAAGTGTCGGCATTACTACACGTTTACTGTGATTTATTTTTTTAAATTATGTCCAAACTGTACCTTCCAAAACAGAGCACCATTCAAGAAGAAGAAAAAACAGCGTCTACTAGCGCTTCCGCTCTACCAAGTTACGTAATGGCGTCGCGCAATCTACGTCATTGCACTTTGAGGAACTCAACCGTGATTGGTCCAAGTGTTTGTCAGTCATCTCAGCAGCTGCTGCTAAACGGTGAGAACTGCAACTTATTAACGGCAAAATTAATTAAAGTAAGAATTATTTTCTTTATAAAACGTCATTTTTTGTACTGAGTACTTTCAATGCCTAAAATATTTTCATGTCATATCTGTGATTTTTTGCGTTGCACTGTGTCTTTGTGGCTCTAGAAAAAGCATATGACTGGGTGCCAAGAAAGGAACAGTGGTACAGTAGTAGGGAAGTACGTGAGCATGTTGCAGGTCATTTGTGAGGACAGCAAGACAGTAGAAGTGACAGATGGGTTCAGGTTAGTGTGGGATTACATCAGGGACTGCCTCTGAGCTCCTCCTTGCTTGTCATTTTGATAGACAGGCAGACAGATGAGGTCAGGCAGGAGTCTCTGTGGACTGTGATGCTCACAGATGACATTGTAATCTGTGGTGAGCGTATGGAGCAGGTGGAAAACAGCCTGAAAAGGTGGAGGTATGCACCGAAGAGAATAAGAGTGGATTTCAGTAGAAGCGAGACAGAATAGTTGCAGGTGTAACGGTGAACTTGGAAGGAGCAAAGGTGGATGAATTTAAATACCTGGGGTCAGGCATCCAAAGCAACAGACAGTGCATCCCCATCTTCAAGAGAAGTAAAAAAGAGAGTGCAATGAGGATGGACTGGGTGGAGACGGGTGTCAGGGTGATTTGTGACAGAAGGATAGCAGCCAGAGTGAAGATTTACAAGATCGTAGAGAGACCTGCTGTGTTGTATGGTTTGGAGACAATAGAACTGACAAAAAGACAGGAAGAAGTGGGAGAGCTGAAGATATTAAGATTTTTGTTGGTAGTGACAATGATGCACAGGATTAGAAATAAGTAAATCAGAGGGACAGCTCATATTGAGCACTTTGGAGTTTTAGAAGCAAGGCTGAGACAGTTTGGACATGTGCAGAGGAGTGATAGTGGCTATATTGGACAAAGGAAGTTGAAGATGGGGCTGCCAGGCACGTGGAGGAGAGGATTCATGGATGTAGTGATAGAGGACATGCAGAGGGTTGGTGTGACAGAAGAGGATGCTAGGGATAAAGATGAGATAGAGGTAGCCCTCGTGACCCCTGAAGGGAGCAGCTGAAAGATGTAGTGATTCCATCATTGTTACCATCCACTGTTCCTGCAGAACTTACCACTTATTCTTTGTTGTGCAGACAACAAAACAAAGCAACAAGAATATGTGACAAAGCAGAATGTATAGGTTATATCTGCTGGTTTAACTTTCAAAAGCCAGTTCACCTATTTACGTCATTGTAATCGCAATTACAATTGCAATGATTAATTTTATGTTAAGGATGGCTATATCTTATTTTTTAGAAAATGTAAACATATATAGCCAGGCTACTAATGTTTTGTACTGACCTATATATGACCAAAAAAATAAACAAATAAATAAATGAATAAAAATAGCTACACTCTGCATAACCCAGTTTTCACTGAAGACTTCATAGCCCCAAGTTGTACATTTGGCTCTTGGGATCTTCCTAAAGTCTCTGTACCAATATAAGGCCTGCACAACTTTCAAACAAGATGGATCGCTTTCCGCAAATAAATTAGCCTTATGTCTAATTTAAATGCTGCCACAGTTGTGCAAGCCAGTACTTCAAAGGCACATTCAGTTAGTAGATGTTATCTGCTTGGTTGGATGTAGTAAGCTGCTCTCATTGCATAGTGGGTATAGTAAATTTTGGGAATCAAAGTGTATTTCTTGCATATTCATTAGACCTAATTATGGTGTTTGTAAGATATAGCGCAGAAAAATCAAACTACTATAAAGGCCATAAAGGTGATAGAAAGTAAATTCTATCATCATTATGACACATTGTTCATAAAAGGTAGAATTGTGTTATGTGAATTTGTGCACTATATCTGACAAACTCTGAAATGCACATGAATCAGGGTACATTTTTACATGAATGAGCACCTTGCACTTTAATACCACTTTGACAAAAAAAGGTCTCCTGTTCAAACCTAAAAGCAGGGCTTTTAGACTTTGTTCAAGTCAAACCAGATTTGAAACAATTGTGTCAGAATAATTTAATATCCAACCTCTGATGCTCTGAAAGGTGAAAAGAGGTGCTGAAAACTAGTCTACATTTACCGGTGAGTCACAAACTCTTACAAATGTACAAGTATCAGTTTCGAATACTTGTGCAAAATGAATATGCAAAATGTTTCTTTAGATTGATACAGTACTGAACTGGTACTTTTTATTCCACTACACTGATCAAAAACTACATATTAGTGTTTCTCATCTACAAATTAAACATCTGTGGTTTCTGGACAGCTTTTAATAAATTTTATAGAAATGTTTGATTTATAGATCTGTGTTCATCTGATGTCTCAAAACCAAGTGTTTGGTGTTTATTTTAGATTTAGAAGTTGCACTTGACTGAATGCAACACAAATTAAAAACTACTTGAAGGTTATAAACCCTTCCAAACTTTTCCTTTTTACAAGGATAACAACTTTTACGGGTTCAGCCTTGGCTGAGTACAGATTTTGAATGCTTGGTGTATATTCTTTAAATAATTATTTATTTAAAGAGCAAATCATTTTTCACATTGGTTTCAGTTATGTAGTCTATATGTACACAAGTGGTTTAATCTAAAAGATGTTGGCTTTGTTTTCGCTCTCCAATGTTATCTCCCAAACAAAAATACTTCCTTCTAAATTGACTAAAAAAATGCATCAACTTCCTAGGGGGAAACTCTTATCAGCTTCATGGTTATCTGTTTGAAGGTCACTGAAATGAAGGGGGGAAAACATAGATAACTTTTGTTTAAGGTATCTTAGTAATTTGATACAAAAACCCATAGTGACCATGCAAGCACACTCTATTTTAGCAACTCATTTGATTTACAAATAGGCTGACTGCATGCTGTCTCTGTGGCAAACTGGCTTTTTTTCTCATTGCCTGGATCCCCAGTGGTGGAATGACTTTGGCACCACACTTTGAACAGCAAAGTCATTGTTTATATATCATCCGTACATGAATCCAACAGTGCCTGATAAAAACACTTCCCTCAATCACGTCTTGCTCTGCCAAATCATCATTGTCTGCCTTTAGGGCACCTGAGTTTGTCCTTGTTTTTTCAATATTGGGGAAAAAATATTCAAAGTAATGCCGAGAAAAAAAGGAATCAGCTCATGATGGAACACAAACAACCTTATAAGGCTGTTTCAAGAAAAAGGTTTCCATGAAGTTATTGAAGTCGCCAAACTAATCAGTGCACTTTCTGCATAATATTGGAGCCTCTTAGTGTTATTATTGTTATTTGTAAACAATTCCATTTTTTCATCCTTGTTGACAAAGCTACTTTTGAATTTAGTTATTTAAGCCTGTGGATAGATGGGTGTGGGTGGATTTTCAGTCTGTTTTTTATTTACCTGATAGGAAGTCTTCCTGCTTGCAAAATCAAGGTAGAGGACGGTCAAATAATGCATCTTAAATAACTGAAAGACCCAAACAGTGCTCACCAGAATTTTATTCATCTGTTTGTCTGTCTTACAACAAATACTGTTGTTAGACAGACAAACAGATGTCAGCCTACAACTGATTTGAATGAAATCCCACATGATCCAGCCGTTAGGTGTTTTTGCTGACTCTTGATTTTAAATGCACTGCGATGTCTCATTTAGTCCACATATTGCTGCTGTGAAGGAAACCGTGCGCAGATTCAAAATTACAGCCACTGATTAGCCCATAAGTGGACGCTGACCTTCCTTCTGACCTGTAGCACGAAGCTCATTTGATGCTTGATTGTGTAGCTTTGGCCGATTAGGTGAGGTTCAGATGACTTATTATGAGCGTCATTACGATAGAATTTGATTTGCAGGGCTTGGTGGTCATGTTTGAGCTGTGAGGATGTGTAAACAGTGTTCATGGTTCGTGGAGGGGTAAAATCTTGAAAGAGTCAAGGACTGTTCAATAATGTATATTGGAGTTATTTTTGAAGACATAGGGTTGAGTTGAAAAATACATTTTCTTTTGAAAGGGCTTATAAGAAAATATTAACCTCCCCACCCCATCAGTATTTAATAAGAACAAATATATAATTTGACCTTTTGTGACCTCCATAAAGTGGTTTCTCATAAGCTTCTGACACCTTATCTGCTCATTCCTTGCATGCAGATGCTTTTAGGAACGGAGAGTGTAACAAACCTTAGTTTGTGTGAGCATCACATTCTTCTAAAAGGTGACCTATTGTGCATTTCCTTACTTTCTGTTATATACCGTGGATTGATTACGTTTCCAAAATGCCAAATAATGAGCCTTAAGGTAAGAGGGCTGCCCTAAAGCCCAGTATCAGATAAATAGGGATTATTCTGAACTCTAAATTGTGCAAAGCTACTCTAGTAGAACAAAAATATGGAGCTGGAAAATGAGCAAAAGCTACTAAAGTATTAAAAGGTTTTTTTCAAATATACACTAGAAAAAGATAACCGCACATGGCAGTCGTAATAAAGGGATACACGGAATGTGGGACTAATAACACTTTATATTTTTGAAATTACAAAAATATATTTTGTGTGTGATTCAAACATTTTTCACTTATTGTAGGTATCCCAACAAATTTAAATATTTTTGTCAATTTGATTTAGCACAAATAGCTGTCGGCATGACAGCTTGCTTTTGCCTCTGCTGTTTCTCTGCATAAATCTAATGCGGCATTTGTATGGTGGGTTACATATATTCATGGCTCTACAGTAAAGTAGCTCATTGAAGCATGCATCGATGGTGCTCATAGGGAATTTAAGACGCTGTCATTTTGTTATGGGCAGAACTGCAAGCTGCCACGTTGAGACCTACTTCACGTTTTTTGGTTGCTTTTTTTCCCTTCCTGCTGATGACACTGCCAACACTTTGTTGAAATCTCCCAATTCTTTGAATCTTTGGGCTGAAGGAGGGACAATACTCAGTGTATCAATGCTCAATCAACAATCATTTATTTCCATACAATTCAACAGTCAGAGCATTACAACGTCCGGACGGGAGAGATGCTACCAGAGGGTCAGGCACATGTCTCAAAATGGTGACGGGTTGCTCAGCTTTTTATAGTCTCTAGTGGCCCCCAGCTAGTCGTAAAAGCCAAAACATCACATTTTTTCTCTGTTACAGCGCCTAAGTTATGACCTCGGCAGTTGTTTCTCTGCTTTCTGTAAGGTGGGGGTGTGGAATGTGGTCTATCTATCTCCCCTGTCTTTAGACACAGAGTCTCCTGCTTACAACCTTCTCTTCATGATTCAACAATTAAGCATGTCAAGAAAACAGTGTAACACATTCCCAGCAGATCAAGGATACAGAGTGATGCACATTTATCTAATGAACTAATATGTGAATATGTTCTGTTAACTCAAAAGTATAATGAGAACTACACTACATACAGCTCACACACTCTATATTAAAGGGTATAATGTGATCTACAGCAGTATTCTAATTCAACTACTTTGATTACATATATAAGGTAACATATAATAACAGAATAATCTAATAACTTCTAACAACTTAATGACAGCGTAATCTGCCAAAAATGCCTTTCAAAGGAATACTTAACACTGGCTGTACATGTCAAAGAAATTCTTTTGTTTCTGCTGCCTGGTGTTCAAATTACGAAGCTGACACTTTTTAAAATTTTGAGTTTAATCTGATGCCTCTGATGTTGTAGCGCATTAGCATCGAAATGCTTTTCAGTACATACAAGACACAGAAGTGAGAAGAGCTGGTTTTCCAGGCTGATGCGTCCACTCTATAAATACCATTTTCTCCTTAAGTACCTCCCTATTTCCTCTGACTCTGTAAATATATAATTACCCTCTGGTAATGGCTTGGCCTGTATGGTATGTTGTTATACAAGCCTGTGGTTTTATCAACAAACAAAAGTCTGCTAATTTTCCTGTTTTTAAAAATCAGAATGTCATTTCTCATTTTAGCTGCAGGTATATGCAGTACATGGAGAGAAAAGGAGAAGGAGAACAACTCCCACCTCTTCCTCCTTGTGAAAGGAGAGAGCTGTAGGGAAAGCAGGGAGGAGGAATAAGGGAGAGGGGGAGGGTGAACACACCCAGACAGAGCCATGTCTGACATCCTCTCTCTCACCGAACGAAGGAAGGAGTGATACAAAGCCAGTTCGGCCAAGCAGAAGAGAAAAGAGGGGAAGGAGAGGGAGGGAGGGGACAGGAGAATGAATGCAAAAAGGGTGAAAAAGATGCACAAGAGCTGCATCAGTTCTTGTCCGTAAGGAACAAAAAACATTGTGTTCGTGAATGGGAGCTGGTGAGCTCCACCACAAGGCGAGTGCAATGAGAAACCAGGCAGATTTCAGTCACTGGTGCTGCTGAGCTCCAATCCTCTCTCTGTCTGTCTCTCCCTATCTCTCCCTGCCAGCAACGACTGAGCCTTGGTATGATTTAGGGGAAGGGTTTGGGGGCTTTTGATTAGGATTTTGAGCTTTATGTTTTAGGAATATGCTGTTGGAGAGGATTTAAACGTGCTGTTATTTCTGATTGAACACAGTGTGCGACGTGGAGACTCCTCTGCTTGCGGCTTTCAGGGCTGTTCCCCTCCCTGCTGCCTCTGGCTGTGTTTGGGCTATGGTCCTGACTGAGACGCAGGGCATCACCCAGATGTGGGGCGCGGACTGTATGGGAGGTTAAGCCTGTAAACACCAGCATGGGAGCCAAACAGATGAAATGGTAAGTGCTATTTTAATATGAACAGTACGGCAATTCAGGCTATTGCTATTGTTGACAATGCAGGGATGCATCAGTGGCAGATATATATATATATATATATATGTATATGTAAGTCTACAATCACAACACTATAAAACAGATTTATCACTTCAACCGCATGTGAATCTCAGTCTTAGTCATGGAATTGCGTTTCATCCGAACAGCTTGATCTTGAAAGCCAAGCTGTGCAGGTTATTGTTCGGTGTTTACAGTGCAGTAGGTGTGGGTGTGTCCCTGTGTGTGTCTGTGTGAGCCGAGCTGCTATTGCCTAGCAACCTCTCTCTAACAGCTATTTCTGTGTATGCCGTGCCACGATTCAGATATAAGTTTAAATTGATTAGACTGATTTACATTATTCTTTACTTTAATCTGATAACTTTATCTTCTTTTTCACTTTGCACCATGTTTACAATGACCTGCTTTATTTAACTGGTCCTTTAAGGTCAGTGCTGAACACATCAGTCAAAAAGATTGATGATGACACAAACTGTCACTGATATGTTATAAAAGATGAATAAGCTGCACTTTACTGTTGTAGAAAAATGAGGTGAAAGTAGTTTGGATTATTTAATACACTGTCATCTATAATTTAGTAGTTCCCAAAACGGGTGTTTGGACTTGACCGCTGAACCACAGCATTTGAGGGTTTTTTAAAAGTGGTGAACGTGAAAAAAAGAAAGAAGATACAACAGCTTTTTTTCATCTGATAATTTTTGTGAAAGGTTTGGTTTTACAAGTTTTCTTTCTTTTAAAAAACTCAAAGAAACATATAGAGAAAATCTTTCTTTGATGGCTCGACTAAGTACTTGCACTGCCTAAAATCTATTAAAATGCTATCAACTACATCTACTAATCCACGAAAGCTAATATGACAAGCAACAGTCGGATAAATATTGAGAAATAATAAGTTTTAGCAGTTTGTAGCAGCTATGAATACAAAGTAGCCAAAAAAAGTATAAATACTAAAGCAAAGTATCTAAAAATTGGAGTAAATGGAGGCCCACTCAGGCCACCACCACTGATCAAATTATGTTAATCTATTGCACAGAAGCTCATCTTTTGCAAATCCCAATGCTTAATCTTTGCTAAACCCATATGTTCCAAATCTATCGGATTGTACGTGTTCTCTTGTAGCGAGAGATCAGCAAAGAGCATTTACAATAAATGTGTTATTGAACTACTCTTAGAGACAATGATAGAGTGTTATTATCTGCAGTGACTAGATTAGTAGGAGGTGCTTCTTTGATCCCTTTTTGAAAAACACTTAAGGATAATTACAGCAGCTTCTGATAAGAGGCTTAGTTCATGTTTTTATGTGACCTACAGTAGTGCAGAGACTCTTTCCGGGAAGTTGGAAAGACGAAACTAATCATAACTTTCTCAGTATGGTTTGATATATAAAAAGAATAATACATTAAACCATGTTTAACCATTTTAGCATCCCAGTGGTGCTCTATTGAATTGAGATCCAACATTCCTCTAACCAATATATTTCCACCAGTCTGAACCATTTATACAAAGCGGGTTGGATCCATGCTTCCATGTTATTTATACCAAAGAGACCCTACCCATCTGAATGTCGGATGGGTAAGGAGAAATCTAGCAGAAGCAGAAATCGAGACTCATCAGACCATAAAACATTTTTTCAATCTTCTGTTGTCTAATTTTGGTAACCCTATGCAAAAAGCAGCCTCAGATTCCTGTTCTAACCTGAAAGAAGTGGCATTTAGTGTGGTGTTCTGCTTCAAGGTTTCACAAGTTGAGCATTCAAAGATGCTCTTCTGCATACTTTGGTTGTAACAGGAGTTACTGTTGCTTTCCTATCAGCTAAATTTCTGTGCTCGTTCTGTGTAAGTGCTTCTTATCTAACATTCTCACACATTTATACTCAGATGGATGCACTGTAGACCAATTTGGGGTTAGGACCTTGCCCAAGGATATTTGGCCTGCAGACTGGAGCATTAGTAGGCGACCTGCTCTACCTCCTGAGCTACAGACACCCCTATCAGCTTGAAACAGTCTGTCCATTCTCCTCTGACCTCTGGCAGAGGAGATGTCCAACAGGGCATTTTTGCCCAGAGAACTGCTGCTCACCTGATATTTGCACTTTTTTGGACCATTCTCTATAAACCCTAGAAATGTGTGGGAAAATCCCAGTTGATTGTCAGTTTCTGAGACAGTCAGACCCGCACATTTGGCACTAACAAACCACTTAAATCATCTTTTTTCTCACTTTCCTAATGCTCCTTATACAAGGCAGGACCTTGTATACATGCCTAATTTACTGAGCTGCTGCCATGTGGTTGGTTGATTATACATTTATATTATCAAGCAGCTGAACATGTATACCTAATAAAGCAGCTGTGGAATGTATGCCCTTATACATTTGGATTGTAACAACTCTGCTATTCACTGATTTCCAATCGAGCACAATCATCAAGACAAAATTTACATATCTGGTGCATTTGTTCATGACTCTTTACCTGCAAGACATTTCTCTCAGCCCCATCATATGCAAATATTAGCATGCTAACTTGGATGCTGTAATGGTGAAATGCTTCACTAAGTCTGCTTAACATTAGATTCTTTGAGGTGTGTTTCTGATTCGATCAGTGGCTGATAAGCAGACGTTAACTATGATTAATCAAAGGAATATGTCCTTTAATCCTCAGAGAGTACTTTGCTGTGCTATTAGCTAGTGCTAACTATTACATAAGAAGAAAATCTTACCACCATACATATGAAGCAAATTCAGCAGGACATTCTTTGCTTTCTTTCCTTCATTCTCAGCTAGTTAGCCTGGGGAGCAGGGTGATGAGTAGTGATGCTTTTCTATGGCATGCTTGCACAGCGTTTAGATCTGTTCATGCAGTCGCAGGCTTGTCTTCACATGCAGACTCGGAGGGAAAAACACAGGGAAACTACCCTGTTAGGGACTGTGCATAATGCTATAGGTCACAGGTCATAGTAGCTGTATCCAATGTCCACAAACACAGGAGAGTGAAGATGACAGCTGGTCTGAACCTCAGGCTGCTGGAGATGCTCTCAAAAACACTATATTCATGAAACTGCAAGGAAACAAGCTGTTCAGAAACCATGCCAGCACTATGTTATGAAATTATGGCCGAAGGGGGAGCAAAATATGTAAAGAATTTCCTGTTAGAAAATGACAGGCTTGCAGGCATTCCTGCTCCTGCTGTGTATTTTTTGAATGAGTTGAAAATCTGTTCATTCAGTCTTTTCTTCTTTTTTTCCCCCTTTTGTAATAGTTCTGTTATCTACAAAATAATCTGTGAACCCGTGATGCAGACAATGCTGTTTGAAATATCATGCATCATGTTGGCATTATGAGTTCAAAAATGGATTTAGTTAAAATATCTATCCCAAACGGGATTAATTTACATTATTGTGCTCCTCTGGGAATTTTTAAAATTTCAAATCGCCATTTTATGTAGTTAGGTTTCTTTATTGCTGCTCATTTGGCAGCATACAAGCACATTCATTCCTGCCTGTGCCCACCATCTGTTTCAGTCTCAGCTCAGCCAGCCCAGCTCACTCCTCCAAAGAGGAGTATGTTATCACCCAGCTCACTGACACCCCTAAAGAAGAAACAGTCCATGATCACCCTGAGAACCAGGGGGAACCTCAGGATGACAAAGCTGAGCTGACAGAGAAGAAATCTGTCACAGGTTGGTTGGCTGCACATCAACTCTTGTAGAGCCAGATATGATGCAGTGAAAAAAAAGGTGCCTTGCCTCATTTCCCCTGTCCCTCTGCCACTTTTAGAGGAGGTGGCTCTCTGTGGATTGTGTCCTTCCCTGGGGCACGATGGGCAGGAGGAAGAGAAGTCCTGGGAGGAGCAGCTGGATGCACACCAGGAGCAGCTGGAAAAGGAGATGCAAGAAGCGAGAAGGATGGTGTTCCGGTTACAGGTAATGCACTTCAAAACAAACTGCTGCTCTGGGCCAAGGGATATAAGCGACAGGGTCGCTGCCCTATTTGCAACAAATCCACAGAGTAAGGAGCAAGTAGTAAAAAAATAGATTCTGAGAAAGAAGGATGAAAGTTTGGTCAGGGCATGTAAATGTTTTCAGCTCAGTTTTTATCAGCAGGTAAACCCACCATACCTCTGTTTGCTGACTTTATTGTTTCTCTGTTTTGAGTCACTGAAACATTTTAAAAAGGAGGCTATTTATTATCTGTCCTTACAATAAAATCAGGGCACTGGGTTGTTAAATTAGAGCCATAGTGAAAAACAAAAATCACCATGTAGTTGGTCCTAATGCAACTAAACAGTCTGAAGAAACCTTAAAAATTGTTAGCATCCAGTGCTAGCTTAAAGTTTTTTAAAAATGTTTGCATGTCTACAGCCGCTTTCTATGTAATCTTGTCTTATCAGATGCTCACAAGTAGTTAGATAATTAACTGACAAGCAGCTCCATGGTTAAGTGATGCCTGTTCTGTTGTTATTTTATGACAAACTGAGCAGAAAAAAGACTGGGAGTTGATTTAGAGCTTTTCACTGGAACTCTCAATGTGGGGTCCAAAAGATTAGCTAATAAAAGTGAAGGAGTCCATCATTAGGTTGTAAAACATGCAAAAACCAAATAAAACTATCAAAGAGATGACTAAATTCTAGCAGTGGCCAAACCAACAATCTGGTACATTCTTAAAATAAAAAGAAGGGATGCACATGGACTGCAGCACCAAACACTGAAGCAGCGGCTGAAGGTGGCTGCAGAAAGGGCCTGCAGGGCACCTCAAGGGATGAAACAAAGCACTTGGTGGTGTGCATGGGTTCTAAATTTCAGGGAGCCACTGACCGCAAACATTTTCTGTAATTTTTAAAATCAATGTGTATATTTAATACTATGTTAGTTTGTATAAAAATGGCTAACAAAAAAGGAATACTTTTGTTAAACCCCATGCATTAAAGCTGAAAGTCTGCACTTTAATCACACCTTGGTTGTTTTCGAATCCAAAGCTAACTGTAGCTCAGTATGGGGTAGCTGGTTTGCTTTCACAAGGCACAGCAGATTGTGCATTTGAAATCGGGCTTCTGAAGGAGTTCAAAAGATCCAAACTCTTGTATTATTATGTGCACTGAAGAACTGAAGCAAGAATCTAATCTGAAAAGAAAACACTGTTATTTTCTGCAGCACATCAACATTATTTACTCACTAGATCCCCACAGATTCCTACTAAAGTATCGATGACAAAGGACTGCTAAAGAAAGGTCGTCATATCAACGTTTTATAATCTGCTTACACTCTGTTCATGAGGGAGTTCACATTGTAAACCAAGCGCAAGTAATGAAGACTGTATAACTGAAATCTCATCAGAGGATTGGAAATAAATACATGCCTCAATTTAGTTAATTATAGACATGTATTCTGGCATATTTAGTTAATTTGCAATTATACAGCACTTTCCAAGTTAAATTGCTAAATAAAATTGTACCAGAGTGTCTGTCACTAGCAGTCAGTAAGATTACAAGATTTTGGGAAGACTTAGAAATGACAAAAGAAATGACAAGATCCAAATGCTACATGCTAAAAATGGAAATATATTTTTAAATGAAGTAATTAAAAAGAAACCCAAACAGATAGACCAGATGTAACACACTAAGCATGATAAAGCCATCCACTAGAAAGAATAATATGTGTTTTGACAGATAAACAGACAAAGATGAAATTTTTTTTTACCTGATTTATACTTTGAGTCCATTCTGTTACTTCCGTTTATCCAATCGGGGTCGTAGAAGGGTCGGAGCCTATCCCAGTAGTCACAGGGTGAATAGCAGAGTGCACTGTGGATAAGTCACTGATCTATTATAATTTATATGAAATGATTAAAATTATGTTGCATGAAAAAATGTGAAAGGGGGCGCTTTTATAAGAAAATCATAAAATGAGACTTGTTAGGCTTATAATACATATAAAATATAAACTCACTTGCCACTTTATTAGGCATTAATACCTGGTAGTACTGGTTTTTAGATTCAGAACTGTCTTAATTCTTCATGGCACACATTCAACAAGGTGCTGGAAACATTCCTCAGAGATTTTGGTCCATATTGATGTGATACCATAACACAGTTGCTGCAGATTTGTCAATTGCACATACACAATTTAAATCTGGTCCACCGCATCACAAAGGTGCTTTATTGGAGTGAGATTTGGTGACTGTGGAGGTCATCTGAGTACAGTGAATACACTGTTATGTTCAAGAAACCAGTTTGGGATGATTTGAGCTCTGTGACGAGGCGCGTTATACAGCTGGGTGCAGCCATCAAAAATATCCCTCACACCAATACACCACCATCAGACATTGAGATCTTCTATTGTCTAATATTGGTGCTTCTGTGAATGATGAATTGATCTGCTTCAAGGTTCAACACACTGAGCATTTATAAATGCTCTTCTGCATACTTTTGTTGTAATACTAGCCTGACAGGCAACAACAACCATGCCACTTTCAAAGTCAATAAAAGGACCTTTCTCTTCCAATTCTGATGCTTGATTTGAATGTCAGAAGGTTGTGAAAAGCATTGAGTCTTTGCCATGTTACAACATACCTTCCATGTGCAAGATCCTTACAGTATAATGGGTCTTATTCAGACATCAATGCATTCATTTCAATTCAATTCAATTTCATTTATATAGCGCCAAATCACAACAGCAGTCGCCTCAAGGAGCGTTACATTGTAAGATAAAGATCCTACAATAATACAAAGAAAACAGAGAAAACCCAGCATGAGATAACCCCCTATAAGCAAGCCCTTTGGCAACAGTGGAAAGCAAAAACTCCTTTTCAACTGGAAGAAACCTCTGTCAAAATCAGGCTCAGGGCGGGGCAGACTGCTGCAAGCGTTTGGGGGTGAGGTAAGGGAAACAGAACAAAGACACGGTGTGGAAGAGAGCCACAGATTATTAGGATAATTAAGAATAAAAATATGAAAGACAAAGCTAATCCTACAAAATTTGCTAATCTTTGCCAGCTTCATTAATTTGTGCAAATAAATAAGTTTGGCACATGGTATTTAATTGGTATGTTTGGGGTCATTTATAGTATTCAGCTACAAATATCGGTGCAGCGACAGCACGTCCACATACTGTTCATAAATTAAAAATAGATGTTTTGGTGACTTTTACAGTAATAGCCTTTATGTTTTCAGTTTTAGAGTCTCTATATTACATTACAGTCTGTATATTTACACAGACTTGTCAGTGTAATTTCAATTTGATTTGGTTCAGTTCACTGACTTTATTAGCTGCAGTGCAAAAACGGAGGCATTTACAACCACAGAAACCTGGTTTCTCTATCATGCGTCGCAACTATCATTGCTTGCAAGTTTTCTTCAGATTTGTATGTGTTTTGGTTTTTAGGCTCTGCTGCTCCATGGCTCCCTCCCTGAGGAAGACCAGGATGGATCCGTGAGCTTTGGAGATAACCGGGCTAACACCGAGCAGCAGCTGGTACAGTGCCCTCTCTCTGCTAACTTGAGAAAACAAACAACAGTTGCTCGCCACCGAGCTTGAAGTGTCCGTGTCAGCCCTTCTGTTCTGATGATGTTTGTAGCCATTACTCGTCTCACGAGTGGCCACTATAGAGCACAAATGAATCTCTCTGATCTGCCAGCGCACTGTCATGGAGGCCCAATGCCTCCTCATACGTTCTGACATTTTTCCATTCTCTAATTACCCCGCTCGTACCCTCTCCCTTTGAAGGTTCTCATCCGCAGTCGTCTGGACCAAAGCATGGAGGAAGCCCTTGATCTCAAGGTACAGTAAGTAAATGTAATTAGGTTTAACATAGATGAGCTGTCTTAGGGGCAGAGTCCTTTTCTCTAATGTTTTTGTTGTTCCTTTGTGTGGCTCTTAGAGGGAACTTCTGAGGCACAAACAGGAGACACGTCACATTCAGGCCATCAAGGTAAACCTCTTACTCTAGTTTTGGGATTTATATGTGAAGTAAAATGGATTAAAGGATTATATTTAACCTTTTTGACTATTGCGCCCTCCCAAACTGATGATTCTGTAAGTTTTATCACATACATTATACATTTATCATTTCTTTACAAAGATCAAAAGAAGTTTAGAGCTGGGTGGATCCTGTCGATGAGGCAGGTGGATGCAGTTCATCAGTATTCAGGTCTTTTCTGGACAATTCTTTGATCTCCCTCTTGCTTCTCATTAGGATGCTCTGCAGCAGCGCTTGGCAGTGCAGGAGGATGCTGTGCTGCAGCTAAAGCAGGAACTACTGAGGTGCAACATGGCCAAAGATCAGCTGGAGGGGGAAAATGTGAGACAAGTGATGATTTCCCTTTGACACGATGAAATATTCGACCTCTTTGACTCGTGGCTGCAGGTTTAAGTGAGAGAACTATAGCACTCATATATCACCTTGATATAACTGTTTGCAGGCAGAGCTCAAACGCAAGCTGAGTGAAAGGAACAAATTACTTAGCGAATATGAGGTATTGTCTTTTATTATATACACGTCAGTGCATTCTTTTAGCCATAGAGATGCAAATAAAGCCTCGTGCCATCCATCTCTCTTGTCACAATAGCAGCAGCTCGGGAGGAAGGACAGAATACTGCAGCAGCAGCAGCAAAAGCTTGATGAAGCTCAGCACAAGGCACATGAAGTCAGCCTGGGACGGGTATGCAGCATGACAGGTTTCACATATACGTGCTAAATAACATATGTTTGAATGCAGGACTCATATATAACACCAACGTTTGTTTGTTTTTTTTAATCGCGCATCGGTCTGTGATTACATTGTACTTGCCGCAAGATAGCCCATATATTTCTTCTTACGAGAAACATTACTCAATAAGACCAAAAACTATAAATATATTAAGGCACCATGATGCTTGAAGAAAACATTACATTTCCCACTACACCTCAGCGGTGTGGTCTTTATAAATTGTTACTCAGATCAGAGTAAATGGTGCATTTGTTGGAGACTATTTTCAGTGGCAGATTAATACATATTTCTTGCACCGGTGAGTATCCCTTGCAGCAGGATGCTGTATGTGAAATCGACTCAAAATAGATTCCTGTGCACGGTGTTCATCATGATAGGAAAAAAACATGTCACCCACTACGTTGTGATGTTTTTTTTTATAGTTTTTGGACAAAAGTGAAGCTCTTATTTAGATGAATAAGCTTTCTGGCTGTTTTTTTAGCTACACAGGCCGTGTTTGCTCTTTGTATTGCAGTTTGAGCACATTTTGTAAATATTATCACACTTTTCATTCAGAACACTTTTCACCTTGGTCTATACTGTCTCTGTCTCTGATAGGCGTTCAGGAGCGAGGGCAGCGGGTACAGTAACTCAGTCGCTTCGACATCTCCTCCAGTGTTCCAGCACAGCGCACCAGTATGCACTCTTTAATTTTCTCATTAACCAATAATGTCTGTAAATGTCCACAGTTCAAAATGATTTCGAATTTTTTTCCAATTCTTTTTAAGTATCAGAGGACTGTTTTTCACAGGGTGAAGAGCTGCAGGTCGTCAGGGAAGCACTTCGCAGTTTGAGGGACAGTTTTTCCGGCCATGACCCCCAACATCACACCCTGGACACTCTGGAGCAGGGCGTGGCCACTCTCATGGACAGACTGCACTCTCTGGACACCCAGCGAAGACAGGACAGAGGGGTACACACTCTCGCTCTCACAACTCAAAGAGGAAATTTTAAAATGTAGTAGCTCGTCTGTCACTTGCCAAATGATGACTCACCAACTGATAACATCCGACTGTTTGCTATGAGTAATTGGTTCTTCTTCTAGGAGGAATTCAAATCGCCAGGACGCAGAGCCAACTCGACAGACCGTGACTCCTGGCCGCCGAGCTCGAGTGAGACAAACAAAATGCTCGTTTTTGTTTAGGATTTGTCATCCCCCGCAACATCTCTACTGGCTGTTAAATCAAATTGTGCCATTCAATTACACTGTGCTGCAAAGAGAGGGCATGACTGAGTGTGAGGCTAGAACCCTTTCAGACTTTGGTTGTGGAAAAACAATGTTTGCTGGGTTTTTTTCCAGAAATGGCGCACTCACACAGCAGCCCAGGACTGGATACTGCCGTCTCCACTAAAGTGCTCTACTTCACAGATCGCTCGCTCACTCCATTTCTGATTAACATCCCAAAAAGGTGAGTATATAAACACTTTATGGTGGCTTGATACAGTGCTGTGTGTTGCTTCACTGGAGCGTTCTTTATTTTTTAAGCAAATTGTTAGTTGGGTTTTGGTTGACCATAGCCGCATATGGATGCCTGGGCTGGTTTATCCAAAGCATAACGTTTGTGTGGATATATGTGTGCTTCCAGGCTGGGAGAGGTGACACTGCGAGACTTCAAGGCAGCTGTAGACAGACAAGGCAGTTTCAGATACCACTTCAAGGCCCTTGACCCAGAGTTTGGCACAGTGAAAGAGGAGGTAGGCGTGGGAGTAAAATTACAGCCCCTATTTCTCTTCACATTGGGCTTCAGCTGGCAAATATAAAACGGCAGTTATAGAGTAAGATATGCTAATAATAGCTGTGCCTACTGTGCACTTCAAAACACCATGGGGAGACTTATTTCCATCCCAAAGAATTGGATAACCTCAAGTATTCATTTTTACTTTCAATCCAAACCTTTTATAGTATAGAGATGGGTCTCTCAGATATGTAAACACTGGATGCTGGCTTTTCAGGTGTTTCAGGATGGAGCCGTTGTCCCTGGCTGGGAGGGGAAGATTGTTGCGTGGGTTGAGGAGGATCACGGGGAGCGGAGATAGCGCCAAAAAACTAGAGATCGTCACTACAAACCTCAGCTGTTCCCACTGGACCAGGAAGCTACTGAAAATACTTCTGATGCCATAAGAAAGAATAGTGTTACGACACAAAACTGGGACCAATGGAGCTAACACCATTAAGGTACAAAACAAAACCATGTTTTAAAAGCGAATGTTTCATATGAAGAATCTAAACATTTGGATACAATGTTTTTTTCGTTTACGGACCGCATGTCGCACATTGTTTGCAGCTCATAAATAAGTTTGTGGGACTACCACGTAATGGTCAGTAAAGTCATACTTGAATAATAAAATAATGTTAGCTTTATATGAAAAAACAAGCTACGCTGTGCTTTAAAACGCTGTAATCAGTGCATAGTATGCAAACCTCAAAAAAAGAAAGAAGTGTTTACTGACATTTTCCACGTGTTCCAGATTGCCAAACACTGATGTTGTTGTTCTGCATCAATTTTGATGTTTTAATAAACATAAATTATTGCATGGTTCGTTTTGTTGTCAATTATTCCCCCCTGCATACGGTAATGACACCAGCTCGTAGCCATTAAACACCTCCACTCACGCGCCCACACATTAATAAACAAAATCCACAGATTGTCATTAAAGTCAATTAATTTTTTGGGGGGGTGGGGGGGGGGGGGGGGGGGTTAGAATTAAATTTGCTGCTGAGCCTCAGCCCACACAGCACAAAGGGACACTGTTACATATTTGTTTCACAAACATGTTGCTCTTGGAAATGGATCAATTTAGCTGTTTATTGTTAGTTAACTTGAATTCTGAGGCAGAATACGAGTCCCTCCACAGCACAATGCGCTCTCAGTGCTTTTTTCCCTTTTTTTTAATTTGTACATTGCACAACAGGAGTTTTGTTGTTTTTGTTTGAGGCATTTTCAATGCCAGTGTTTAGCTAGCTTAACAAACACTGCACATTTGTTTCTTAATTAAGGAAAATGATCACAAGACATTCACTTTCAATGTAAGTCTTCGTTTCTTCTTATTAAAGATGGCAGACGCGGTGTCTTCGTTTACAGTTTTTGGGAAGTCCACAAGCAAATAGTAAAGATCCTCCACCTCCAGTAAGACGTCATCCTGCAGAGAAAAATACATCCAGTGTGCTACTAAGGCTCGCTACAGGTCGATTATGTATTTCTTATGACATCCAGCTACACACTGACACACACTGGATTCTAAAGTGCTTCGTTATAACTGTTCAAGGGAGTGTGTAACCACTAACCTTGGACATGCTCAGCTGGCATTCTGACATGGAACAAACCATTGGCAGCTCCACCGTCAGTTCCACGCTGTCAGGAACTCCTGCTGCATCGGTCTTCACCTCGAGTCGATACTCTGGCTTCTGAGGCTCTACAGAAGCGGCTGAGATGACATGGATCAAATCCTTCTTTATTTTCTCTGCAGGCCTAAAGATAATTTGAGGAGCAGAGTCCTCTTGGTTTTCTGATCGTAGGGAGGAGATGTGCTGCAGGAGGGCAGCTGGTGTCTGACCGGCTGTAAAAAAAAAAAAAAAAGGACTATGGATTATCAGGAAAATTGTTTTAGGAGGTGAAAGGAGAGTGGGTAAAGAGCATGGGTTCAACATAAAGTGCTTATCAAAGCTTGTCAGGGTTGACAGTCTTATTGCATTACCTGTGTTGGGTTGTTTGGGGGCACTGGACAACTTCTGAAATCCAAGCCGGCAGTGCAACTCATCTGGGCTACTATTTGGGCTACTGTTGACAACTCTGTACTGCTGTGATAACGTCATCCCAAGCTGCTTCTGGGCAAAGCTCAGGGCCAGCATATAGACCTGGTTAATCTCTGCTTTGTTCTCCCTACTTTCCTGCAGCAACACAGGATTTAATGCCACATCCAGCACAGTATACCAGCCTGTAAAGGAAAAAGTATGACTTTCTTGCTTGTGTCATGTAATACAAATGGCAGGTCTGCAGCTTGACACACACCTTGATCTTCATTTGTGCCTGTTTCCAGTTTTCCAGTGTACACTGGTAAAGGCCTGCTGGGATCCTGAGGCGCAGGCACACGTTTCCAGCCGCATATGTTGATGTACAGCAGGCCTTTCTTTGGTTTCTGTCACAGAAACACAGTGCTGTCAAAAGGATCTGTCAAAACAAATTCAATTTCAAAGTTCTAAGTGGATAAAAGTCTAGCATCTTTGCAGAGTGAAGAAAAAGCCTGTGTTTCTCGTGCAGCCTGTGTATTTTAGGATATATAAAGCAAGCACAGCTTACAGCTCCTCAGCAGAAATATTTTTAGGTTATTACTTTACTCTTGGTTGGATAAAAACAAGAAATTTGATGACAAAGCTTTCACAGCTTGTAATGGACTACACTAATTAATAGGACTAGAAGTTATAATCCCTATCAGTATAACACAGACCTGAGTGGGTTGGAGAAGTCCTCTAGATGGGGTGTTTGCTGCTGACCATGTGGGTATGTATCTGTCAGTGCAACACATCATCAGCTTTGTACCCCAGCTTCATAGTGCATTTCCGTAATTTCTCACAAGATTCCCTCAGCCAAAGCAGACCCACCACAGGGTGATCAGACCTGGGTGTATTTCACATGGCACCCACCAGTAATTTGGCAGGCCACACGGTCTCCTTCTGCTTCAGCCAGCCCCTGTGACTACTTTCTTTTGACAAGAGTGGCAAGCTTTTTGATTAACTTGTACTAGGCTTCCCTTCCTAATGCCTACTTCCTTCGTCAGTCTTACTGTGGAGCTGGCTGCAAAGCCCCTACAGGCCACTTACACTGAATGGACTTCCACTTTCCAGCCTTGGTCCTCTTCCTCAGCTTGCTCATGCTTTTTTCTTGTCATATGCCTTATTGATTGCATCCTCCCAAGGGACGATCAGTTCTACAGTGAAGACAGACTGGCAGGAACTGGACCAGAGAACCAGAGCTGGGTCCAGGTTGATTTCAAGTGTAAAGGTATTTCAGAAAGACGGGGTTGACATGCTATTTCTCACCTTCCCAGATGAAGGTTGTTTGTTGCAGAAAGGTGGCTTTAACTTCTAATGAGCTGCAGTTAGTCTATACTCTCCTGACTAATAGCTACCGACAAGTTAGTTGGTTATGTCACAGCTCATTAGAGCTGTGGTTATGTCTCCATGTGTTAGACTGCTTTTGCAGCCCACCAGGATGTGTTTGAGGGTTGCAAACAAGTAACAGACTGCTGGAGTGAGCAGTACATCATATGTGGGCTGTTTTGTTTTCATATTCCATAGCTCACTACATTTGATTGTTCTTCCTTTTTATTCCTTCCCGCATCATTCAGCGGCCTTGCTGAAGTTAGGGGACTGCTGTTGCACATCTAGTTGATTCCTGGCAGTCCCCCTCCTCCATCAGATGCCTGCATTACTTGGGTGAGCCTTTTGCAGAGTAGGTGCTGTTCCCAATCCAAATTCTCCTGTAATGTAATTTCTTATACCAATGACAGGACCTGGGACACTGAATCTTTTTTTTTTTTTTGATGATGGGTACTGAGCTGTATCCTACCTACCTACATTTTCTGATATGACAGTTAACTTTCCCTAATTTATGTTTGAATTTAGAGTATTAATTTATGATTGGAGGAATAAAGGTGGGCTTCCTTTCTAGCTGAACCAAAGAATGTGATGAGCAACACCTGTATGGACCACAGTATGGACTGGGGCCTACACAGGAAGGAGCCTTCACGAATGAAACTCACCAGTATTTCAGTGCAGAGGCAGGAGTCCAGCTCGGGCGGCGCTCTGAATTCAGCTCCTTCCTTTATCTGTTTCTCTATAAGCGTACGGTAGGCTGCAGGGTCATTTTCAGAGAGATCATCCAGCATGGACCACAGTTTGCTCATCTGCTGCAAAACATCCTCTGTACTGCCAGTGGAGCACATGTTAAGGTAACTGTCGTACTTTTATTACCTAGCTAACTCTAGCTAGTTGGCAGAAAAAGTTTGTGCGTCAGAAAACCAGCCGGTCAGCAGTGTTATAGAGGAGCATGTGTTATAGAAACACCTTAAATAGCCGACAAATATGGAGCAGTATCACACAAATATTAATTTAAAAAAAAAACCCTCAACTAATTACGTTCTGTAGCTCATTAGTTGTAATCGCTAACACTAGTTAGGCCAATGTTGTCAGTTGCCATAGAAACATAACACTGTTGCCACCAGGCGGTGAGATGCGGAACTGCGGCTCAGAAACCACACATGACAATAAGAAGCATAATTTATTTTCAATACATGAAAAACATAACGTAAAAATGCATGTTGATGTTTTCAGTCTGTCTTTATGTGTACATTATATAACTGACATGTAAAATAAAAAGTATCATGTATAACTGTAGTTTTCTAACGTTTCCACCAGTTTCATCAGAAGCTTCCTTCTTTTTGTTGTATTTCATGAGCCCTCCTCAGTAATTCTGCAAAAAAAAAGGAAAGAATTAATATTAGAAATCGCTGTTCTGTTTTACAGTTTCCATCTCAATCCGGCTGAAAATACAAAAAGAAAGAAATTCAAATAGCGGCATGGATGAATCTAATTAGCGCTTTCTGCAGTGTAGTGATATAAGAATTTATTGTAACATTTTAGATAAGTAAAAGTATTATCCCTGTAAAAAAAGAAAAAATTCCATGATATGTAAATATCCTCAGTTCAAAGAGCTGTTACTAGCAGGGTACTTCTACAAAAACAAATGACCTATTTCACAGGCTTGCTTTGATGCATTTCTTTCTACATAATGTTTTAAAACTGGCAAAAGTGGAGCTAACTTTTTAATATATAATATATTAGGGGTGCAACAATACACAAAATTCACGGTTCGGTTTGATACTTTGGTGTCACGGTTTGATATTTTTTCGATACAAAAAAATGTTCATGCCTTTTTAATTTGTCATTTATTAAATTTTCACGGCACATTCCGCCCCACATCTCTGTGCGTTCATCATTTGTTTGAAGCCAGCTCACCTCCTGCAACTACTTTTCCGAGAATACGTGCTTCTTTTGCGGTTCGAACTCCTTCTGACATTTCTTTGGAGGTGGAGGAACATCACAGTAATTGCTTAAAGGAGCTTGCTTCTTCGACATCTTTAAGAGTTCTAAACAAATGTCTGTCCTCCTCCTGAAAATCTTATGTATGCAAACGCGTTGCAACTTCTTATCTTGTGCCCGTTTTTTATTTTGACAGCGAATACGCACCTGCGGACCACTTATGTGCAGCCCTGGTTATTTTGCTTGTCATATTGCAGCCACAGAAATTCTTTTGTCCATGAAACCATAAAGCTGCACTTTCTTTTTGCCTTATAGTCTGATTTATCATAACTTTTCCGTTTTGTGGTAAGCTTTTCTTTGGCTGTCACTTCTTCACCTTGACCTGTCTTATTTGGCTCAGCAGAACTAAAATATTGTGGCGAGCTCAGACAAGGAGGAGACGGAGGTATCGTTTGGTCTTGCTTCCCGTGAGCTAGCCAGGGAGCACAGCCGTTTATTGACATCTGCAGAAGAACACTGCCGCTAGCTAACTGCTCAGCGCGGCAACAGCACAGCAACAACAACACCACACAGGGCGCCCTCTGACCCCGGAAGGACACACCGTCGCAGCGAGAGGGCGTCACCCGTCACTATGGCAACATAAACAAAACATAACTGTACAAACAGAACCCCGAACAGCCCTGACCAGCTACTTAGCCCCCACCTAAGGGGTCAGTCGTCCCCGACGACCCCATTACCCCACACAAAGTCCTGCAAATGTCCAGGTGCCTTCTTATGGCGCACCGGCCGGTCACGACCGGCGGGGGAAAAGTCACTCGGGTCAGAACATGGGGTGCCACCATCATCCCACTTCTGACACCAATGTGGCGAGCTCAGACAAGGAGGAGACGGAGGTATCGTTTGGTCTTGCTTCCCGTGAGCTAGCCAGGGAGCACAGCCGTTTATTGACATCTGCAGAAGAACACTGCCGCTAGCTAACTGCTCAGCGCGGCAACAGCACAGCAACAACAACAACACACAGGGCGCCCTCTGACCCCGGAAGGACACACCGTGGCAGCGAGAGGGCGTCACCCGTCACTATGGCAACATAAACAAAACACAACTGTACAAACAGAACCCCGAACAGCCCTGACCCGCTACATAGCCCCCACCCAAGGGGTCAGTCGTCCCCGACGACCCCATTACCCCACACAAAGTCCTGCAAATGTCCAGGTGCCTTCTTTTGGCGCACCGGCCGGTCACGACCGGCGGGGGAAAAGTCACTCGGGTCAGAACATGGGGTGCCACTATCATCCCACTTCTGACACCAATGTGGCGAGCTCAGACAAGGAGGAGACGGAGGTATCGTTTGGTCTTGCTTCCCGTGAGCTAGCCAGGGAGCACAGCCGTTTATTGACATCTGCAGAAGAACACTGCCGCTAGCTAACTGCTCAGCGCGGCAACAGCACAGCAACAACAACAACAACAACACACAGGGCGCCCTCTGACCCCGGAAGGACACACCGTCGCAGCGAGAGGGCGTCACCCGTCACTATGGCAACATAAACAAAACATAACTGTACAAACAGAACCCCGAACAGCCCTGACCAGCTACTTAGCCCCCACCTAAGGGGTCAGTCGTCCCCGACGACCCCATTACCCCACACAAAGTCCTGCAAATGTCCAGGTGCCTTCTTATGGCGCACCGGCCGGTCACGACCGGCGGGGGAAAAGTCACTCGGGTCAGAACATGGGGTGCCACCATCATCCCACTTCTGACACCAATGTGGCGAGCTCAGACAAGGAGGAGACGGAGGTATCGTTTGGTCTTGCTTCCCGTGAGCTAGCCAGGGAGCACAGCCGTTTATTGACATCTGCAGAAGAACACTGCCGCTAGCTAACTGCTCAGCGCGGCAACAGCACAGCAACAACAACACCACACAGGGCGCCCTCTGACCCCGGAAGGACACACCGTCGCAGCGAGAGGGCGTCACCCGTCACTATGGCAACATAAACAAAACATAACTGTACAAACAGAACCCCGAACAGCCCTGACCAGCTACTTAGCCCCCACCTAAGGGGTCAGTCGTCCCCGACGACCCCATTACCCCACACAAAGTCCTGCAAATGTCCAGGTGCCTTCTTATGGCGCACCGGCCGGTCACGACCGGCGGGGGAAAAGTCACTCGGGTCAGAACATGGGGTGCCACCATCATCCCACTTCTGACACCAATGTGGCGAGCTCAGACAAGGAGGAGACGGAGGTATCGTTTGGTCTTGCTTCCCGTGAGCTAGCCAGGGAGCACAGCCGTTTATTGACATCTGCAGAAGAACACTGCCGCTAGCTAACTGCTCAGCGCGGCAACAGCACAGCAACAACAACAACACACAGGGCGCCCTCTGACCCCGGAAGGACACACCGTGGCAGCGAGAGGGCGTCACCCGTCACTATGGCAACATAAACAAAACACAACTGTACAAACAGAACCCCGAACAGCCCTGACCCGCTACATAGCCCCCACCCAAGGGGTCAGTCGTCCCCGACGACCCCATTACCCCACACAAAGTCCTGCAAATGTCCAGGTGCCTTCTTTTGGCGCACCGGCCGGTCACGACCGGCGGGGGAAAAGTCACTCGGGTCAGAACATGGGGTGCCACTATCATCCCACTTCTGACACCAATGTGGCGAGCTCAGACAAGGAGGAGACGGAGGTATCGTTTGGTCTTGCTTCCCGTGAGCTAGCCAGGGAGCACAGCCGTTTATTGACATCTGCAGAAGAACACTGCCGCTAGCTAACTGCTCAGCGCGGCAACAGCACAGCAACAACAACAACAACAACACACAGGGCGCCCTCTGACCCCGGAAGGACACACCGTCGCAGCGAGAGGGCGTCACCCGTCACTATGGCAACATAAACAAAACATAACTGTACAAACAGAACCCCGAACAGCCATGACCCACTACAATATATATCCTGCTGCTTTTACACACGCACTCACATAACGCTCAGCGATTCTCTGCGCGATCAACCTCTCACATGTTTAAGCTTGCTGCTGGAGATTTCACTTGTCATGTTTGCATAGTAAGCTAACGATTGATAAGACAATGTCAGAGGAATTGGTGCACAAATTATCATCACTCACCAATCAGTGCTGTCGCTCTCTATACACAGTTTGCGCAATTGCAAAGTGAAAGCAAAAAACAAGCGCAAATTCAAATGCGATTTCAATATGTCACATATTGGCAGTGGCTCACCGATGCCAATGACATAATTACCCAGCTACATTTCCGAAAGAATGCAAAAGCATTGACATATTTTTCCTTCCTATGATAGCCCGACGGGCAGGGCAGATAGATTTTGGTAGCACGACTGGAAAAATCGCTAGCCCCAGGACATTAGGCAGGCGATTTTGCGAGCCCTGTATCTTATTGAGGAATCACTCATCTTTGGAAAAGAGTTTATTACAGAGAAATGGCTCTTTCCAAAATAAAAGCTATACTATACGCTTCTTCTGGGCTATATTCTCAGCAGCATATTAAACATATCAGGTCCCCATAAGGAGAATCATGTGCTAACGGCTGTCTAAATGACTCGGGTAAAGTTTGTAGCATGCATGCTTGTTGTTTTTGTCTGCTTCCACTTGTCTTTGCACTAGGATGATGTCGGTGTAAATGTGCAGTCATATTTGTTGTGTTCCCACTAGTGCTGTCAGCGTAAATCTCGTTGAAATGACATTAACCCCACAACACGGCAAATCTCCGTTAACGAGCTACTGGCCCACATGGGGCTGGACGGCCAACAACAGCGCTAACACACTAGCTCCCACCCATGTAATTGAACATTGCGTGGTACAGCCAACATACTGTTTTACTTTAGTCCATGACGCGCTTACCTTCAGGGTCATATGTCACATCTGGCCAGATCTGAATGAGGGTGGGGGAGGTTCAAATTGCCATGTTGCAAGGAGAGCTTAACTTCTGTCTCGCTAGCTTGCCCTGCGCTCAGTGAATCTGCGTTCGACTACTCCGCCTAGGCTGCACTGTCGAGCGCAGATCCACTGAGCGCTCAACACAGACAGCATCGTCAGAAGGAAAGTTGATAAAATAAATCAAAGCACTGTATCGAACACACACACACACACACACACACACACACACACACACACACACACACACACACACACACATACATATATATATATATATATATATATATATTCTTTTGAGATCAATAAAGAAGTATCGAATGATACTAAACCTCTGTGCTGTCCTGTAAATAGTTAGTTATTCTCCACTGTAGAATTTAAAAATGCTGTTTACCTCTATCATCTCGTAGATCCAGCCCAAGAATTTGGCCACTTTGGTGTAAACTCCAGGATGATTGGGCTCAGCACAGCCTGTTCCCCAGCTGACGACTCCCACCAGCCTCCATACACTGTCATCCTGGCAAACCAGAGGGCCCCCACTGTCCCCCTGGAGAGGTAGACCCAAACACTGTTCACTGCATCTACTCATAAAAGAGAAGCTAAATCTAGTGGTCAAAACAAGCCTCTGACCTGACATGCGTCCACTTTTCCTTCTGTGTAGCCGGCACATAGCATCCGTGCTGTGATCTCTCCATTGTACATGCAGGAGCTGTTGCATTTCTTTGTGCTTATTATTGGGACTGGAGCCTCTTTCAGGGTGTCGGGTGAATGAACTACGGGTGAAAGTTTCAATTTAGGACTGCTCCACTAATACACTTGGCTCACTCTGTCACCATCTGAGTATGGATTAGATTTGTAGCAGAGATGCATTTGTTTAAGAGCAGAGCAGTGTAGTAACATCTTACCCCCGTCGGGTTGTGTGTATCCCCATCCAGAAATCCAGCATTGTGTTCCTCCTGGAAGGTCATAGTCGTACTGAGGCAGGCAGATGGGCCTGATTGTGTCTAGTCAAAAGGAGGAATTTTGCCTCTTAATACATTTAAATAGTTACAAGAGACATTAAGTTGTACTGCGAATATGGTTGGATTCATAAGTCATGTTAAGGAGTGTTATAAAACCACCCTTCACTGAGACGTGTTTTACCACGTTTAGACTTCAGTGTTTATCACAAGAAAGCTGTTTTCTCTTTAGTCTCTATGCTCATATCAAATCACAGCTGAAAAACAAGGAAGCTTTTATGATAGAGAAGCCAACTGTGGTCCTGTATACAACATAAAGAAAGTTGTCTCCCACTGAGATCAGAGCAAACAAAAAGGTAGCAGCCATACAAACTCACAGAATAACTTAAATATAACCGAATCTACATAAAATGCATCGTGTACAAAAATAGCCCTGCGTCTCTCTCATTGGATTCTATATGATGGCCTGATTTTTTTGTTTTTGTTTGTTTTTTTACACTGTACAGTATTTGCATATTTATGTATTCTGTCCTTTGGAAGCTACATCTGTAATTCGGTTCATTTTTATTTATGTCAATTCAAAACAAGTCATTTCAAGGCTCCTTATGTTGTAAGGTAAAGAAGAAACAAAATGACAAAGACAGACCTAAAGATCCCTCAGGATGTCTCAAAACATCTGGAGGCAGTGCTTTAATTGTTGCTGAGACCATAAGCTTATGTCTGAACAGCTGATTCTGTGAGATGTTAAAGATATTGGGATGCTTTTCATTTGAAGTGTATATCACTAGCAATACCACTTATATTGTTTATGATAAATTGTTATTAGCATATAAAAAGGTAAACTGAAGCCAAAGTACTTTTTTTTTGTGTGTGTGTGTGTGTGTGTGTGTGTGTGGTTTTTTTTGTTTGTTTTTTTTTTAAAGAGTGCTGCGATGAGACTGACCTGAGAAATTGAACGGGGTCCGCAGCTTCATCAGTGCTATGTCGCTGTCGTGGGTCCTGTGGTTGTAGTTCTTGTTGTAGATGATCTTCTCCACCGCGTATCCTGCATGCTGAGCTGTTTTAGCAGAGCTGCGAGTCACAATGCCAGCATAGACCACCCAGCTGGATATCTGAGGTAGCCTGTAGCTGACATTTGGGAAAAGAAAAGAGAGAGTAGATCCTGATACTGCTACACCGGTACAGCTGTTAATGACTGATTTTTATCCTTCATCGTGGCTCCAACCTCTGACCTTTAGTACTTGTCAGGTCAGCAGTCTTACTTGTGTACACAGTGGGCAGCTGTGACTACCCATTGACTGGTGATGATGGAGCCTCCACAGGTGTGACGGTTGCTGTAGTAAAGGCTGACCTGCCAGGGCCACCTGCCCAGCGTGGCCTCCACGCCCCCGATTATCCTGGGTAGCTTTGCTCGTGTGCCACACTCTAGAGATCCATTCATCAAAATGAAACGGAATTGGGTTGGTCAGAAAGAGCAGCAGCAGACGCCATCATTCATCCTGCTCCCATATAAAGCTTTTGTACAAAAACACTACTGGCCTTTGTGCGAGGCGCAAACTCAAATTAAAAGTTAAGTTTAATTTGCTCACCAAAACACTGCAAAGCGATAACCTTCCCTGTGATACAACTCCTCCTAAATGAAAATAAATTGGGTAACTAATGATGCATAATTAATGTATTAGCGGACGCAATTTTCCCTGCACCATTATGAGTGTGATGTCCTCTGACAGATTGTCTTACCTGAACTGCCACATATTTTCCAGGCTGCTCTTTTGTTCTGAGGTAATTTGTATGAAGCCGTCAGTGTAGTTTGGCCCGATATCAGTAAGGTTCACTCCTTTATGCTTGGTCAGTCTGGTAAGGGAACATTTGAAAAATGGGTGGGAGTGAGTATTGCGATAATTTAGTCTCATGAGGTGTGAAGCAAGATTGTAAATGAGGTATTAATAGATCATAAATAAGGCGAGCCTTCAACCTAAAATTAAACCAAGTTAGAGAATGGGCTCTCAGCTTTTTTAAATGGTGCTATAAAGAAGCAGCATGTGATCCTCGCAGACTGCGGAAAAGCATCACCTCAGATAACCCAGCTGTCTGCAGACCAGTGTTCCCAGCGAAGAGTTCCACCTCTCATAGCACACTGGAAGCCAGGTGGGCAGCTTCCCCAGCTGGATCTCCAGGAGGGAGTTCTCGGGACTGATTCTGTAAAACACTGAACCTGATTGATTGAAAATCCCTCCAGAGACAAGCTCTCAGTCAACGTTTATGATCAAGCCCCTTCTATGAGTGGGAAATGATTAGGGAAAACACAAGTATCTATGCTAATGTAGTCAGTAGAAACAGATTATTATGTGTGATGTTTTCATGTCGGTCAATGGGCATCTCTCAGGAGTGAAGAGAAGACAACAAGTAGCAGCTGCTGAATTTTAATTTTTGTTTCTATTCAATTAAGAAACACTTCAGAGGTGACCCATGACCTGATATAATGAAGCACATACAATAAGCTAAGCAGCCACACATTAACGTGCTGCATTATAATTCATAAAACAGTGAAAGAAACGCTACCACGAGGGAGTACACACAGACCTTTCCGCGAGTCAGATACGGAAATATCCTCCGTCACATTGCAGAAGGATGTCTCCTTTGTGTCCCCGAGCCCCACTGGACTTTGGGAGGACGATGGCCTCAGCAAAAGTTTGACTAAAAGTGGATTAAAAGAGATAATCTTTTAATCAGGCTGCAAAATGGGCAGCAAAACATTGTTGATTTTTCCTAATATTACCAGATTATCTGAATGAGAACCCAAAACAGACCAGCGTCTGGGACAGCATTAAAATGTCATTAAATATTGTTCATTTCTATCTGCAAATCCAGCTAATTAGAAAACAGCTAATTTAAAAAAAATGATTCATTTTTTCAAAATGCATTTTCTCTATCTTAACTTGAATGTTGTCGCATGTTTCCATCAAATTTGAGAGACTTCAATGCAGTGAATAAAAAATCTAAATTGGGGCAGCTGAGCCCAACATTGCCCTGATTTTTAGCTGGTGATTATAGTAAGGCTCCAAAAACACAAACCATTTAATGAATTATCAATTTTTCATGTTGTCCATTAAAATTGTTTGACATTTTAAAAAAAGTATCAGTTTACTTACACCAGAAGTCTGAATCAGGGAAATATCATTTCAATGCAATGATTTGCCAAACAATAAAAATGTGTGTTTAACTACTAGCTATACAAAGACATATGAAAAGTTTATTATTTCTTAAAACATATTCTCACTTGATTTTAAAAGTTCTGATGAGAGCAACAAAACCCTGGAAAGGTTGTGTAAGACTAGATGAGAAAAAAAAACTTGAGAGGAAGATCTCACAGCTGATTAGTTTAATGAGTAACATGATTGGGGATAAAAGAGCATTCCAGAGAGGCTGACTCTTTCAGAAGAAGAGAGACGGGTTCACAACTCTGTGGGCAAATAGTTCAACAACTTCAGTGTAATGATTCTCAGTCTAAAACTGCAAAGGACTTAAGGAATGAGGTATCTACTGCACATAATATCATTAAAAGATTCAGAGAAGCTAAATAAATGTATGGAAAAGGGTTAAACAAAAACAATCTTGAGTTGCTTGAACTGCATTAAAAGCGGGTTAAAATAAAAATCAGTGAATGGACTCAGTAACACTTGGGTATCTGCAAGTACAAGCTAAAAGATGAAGAAATGCCTCACGATTCTCTGGGCCCGAGCTCATTTGAGATGGACTGAGGCAAATTCTGTGGAAAACTCTTTTGTAGTCTGACTAATTAAAAATCTGAGATTGTTTCTAAAAACCATTTTCCTCTGAGCTAAGGAGGAGAGGGACCAATGCACATCAATGCACAGCTAAAATGCCAGCATCTGTAATGGTATGGGGATCCGTTATTGCTGCATGCAGAGAAGAGGTTTTAGAGTAGCATATGCTGTCATGCAGCATAACAATGCAACAATGTGGTTTTCAGGTCAGATTTATGGGTGTTTCAGCAAGACAATGCCAACCCACATTGTACACATATTATAACCTCATGGTTCTGTGATATGAGTGCAGACATGTCAGCCAATTAAATCACTTAGGAAAAGCATTTAGGTACCGGGACTAAAGCTATTGGTCTCCTTGGTGTTGTTAACACAAAAAAAAATGATGCAGCCTTCTGAAACATGCTGGCACGTACTAATTTAAACTGCAGCATTCCAACTAATGATGTCTCCGGGAAGTTTTCAAAACTTTGACAAGCAGCTCCTGCTGTATATGTATCAAGAAAATAATTGAACCTTTTAAATGCTAATATTCAATAAGCTCTGTCTAAATTTACATTGACCTTAAGATTCACAGGCGTTTAAGTATCTCAAACTGGGCCGTTTGCACATTCATTTCCACTTCCTGTTTCTTACTGAGCTCATTTAGAGATTCTTTCACAGACACAATGACTCACCTAGAAACCAGACACCTACAACCAATCCTCCGAGAAGTCCGACTGCGCACACCGCTGCCAGCAGCCTCACCAGCCTGTGAGCTAAAGCAACAGTTAATACTGGAGTTAATGCTTGTTGAGCTCCGATGGGAGCCGAGAGAAACTGTTAAATGTCAGCCATTAGATATTGCACACAGATGCACAGAGACAGTTAGATTTATTAAACACTAAATCTACAGGCTAGGCTTTCACAAGAAAGCGCTGCTGTACATCTTGGCACTGCATTGCAGATGTTGTGCAACAGTACAAAATCTCATTATTCCATTTAAAGCAACGTGTTAGTGTTGTTGTTTTTTTCTTTTTTGCACAAATGGAGCAAGATTGTTATTGAAGTCTGATGTCTGATGCCCATCGGGCGGTGCACTGCTGGAGCTTACCTTGAGTAGTAGACTGAAATCCTTTTAACCAGCCTTGCACTCCTTTGGCCCCTGCAACTCCCGCTGTTTTCTCAGAGTGAAAGGGATGACTGACAGCCACTGGGTTTTCAATCACTGATAATGTGTCTCCATCAAGACTCTGCAAGAACCCCAGTGGACATGTCAGACCTCAACTTCCATTCTATTCTTGTTTCATAAAGTTTTGCTAAGTTTGCTTACTCAGGACAAAAACTGTGTTCTGACCATTCGCTCATCAGCAAGAGTCTGCCTGTCACGCTCTGTCAGGTTTAATTAAGAGGACAGGTGTTTTTTTTTTAACACCGACCGGTCCAGATGTATGGAGTCAGATTTGTACAGGTGTGTGTCACCTTTCTTCCTGGGTGATTAAAGTATAATGAGCTCGTTCAAGTTATTTTTCTATGCATTGGACTACACTTAATAATATGAGGCTGTGTTTTCTGTTTGTATTTTAGGAGATTTTCTTTTATTACTTTGATGTCTGAGCGTCTGTTTGTGATTGTGGAAGTAGCATCTGCTTCTAAAAGCAACATATTGAGAGCACTGCAGTAATTATAATAAAGCTCTCCATAAATGTGAGATGCAGACTTGGAATTATACAATTACAGCACGCAGTCAGTCTAAATAAATCCCATACCATCTGCTGTCATGTAACACTGTGGTGTTTGACGCAAGCTAAACATGTGATTTTGGATATGTAGTTTTTGTAGTCCAGGACTGGGGGCGGTTTCAGAAATATAGATTTAGGTAAACCTGTGCTGTGCAAAGAAGCGTTGTCTATTTTAAGCATGACTGTGGCACAGTGAATTCTGGTTAAATTAAAACTTTTATCGAGCAACGATCAGCTCCGTTTACCCCCGGCAGAAAATGTTTGGATCAAACAGACGTTTTACCACTGATGCCCCTGATTGATACCGTTGGGCTTATGTTTACCTGGGGCTAAGGTGTCATTTCAGTTAGACTAATCTATGAGTAACCAAGACTGGTTTCAGAAAGTATCTTTGTGAGAAATTTCACACGGCATTAGGTCAACAGACATATTATTTCGAAAGAGAGGAAGTATTAGAAGGGGACAAACTGCTGTTTGAGTAGTTTGAAGAGAAGGGTCTAGGTGTAAAGAGGAGGTAACAGTTATGTTGTTGTCAGGCATGCATACATTAGACGTACGTTAGGAAAGGTGTAGTGAATGTCGAGTTCCCCTTTTCTTACCATGTTTTCCTTGCATACGGTCCTGAAGAAGAGTCAGCAGTGTCCGTGCTCATCTGTAGGCCTGCGCTCGTGGTGCAAAGGTCTGTCCCGCTCGCAGTCGATGCACCATTTGCCATTTAACAGAATGCAACTCTGGATTTTCCCTTCACAAAGAGACAATGAGGTCAGCAGCGGTGGCACAGAATGAAGCTGTTGTTTGTCCGGGGGAGGTGGGGGTCGTGGGGCCTGTGGAAGCAAGCTGAAACGGGCCTTTGTAGGAGGGGAGCATCTCCAGCGAGATGCGAGGTAACACTTTTCACCTGTGCCAAAAGATTGTCTATTTTCACCCGAGACACGTTATTACCTGGCAGTTTGTAGATTCTGAGAAAAGGTCATTATTGGAGATTGTTGAAAAGTCTCACATCATGTCAATCCGCATGATTTGAAATCCAAAGCTATCATCTCAGCACTCAAGAACAAAATGAAGTCTGTTCTGTCTGCCTGCTGACAGATTAGACTTTCTCTTCTCTCTTCACTTTTTAACTGACACGCCGTCAATTTTTTTTCCTTGTTTTTCTGTATTTTGAACATCTTCTTTGTGTTATTAGGTGATTATAAGTGACCCCAATGACTCGTTTATTCCAAAAATAGATGAAATAATTAACAGCGGAGATGAAGAAGATGTGAACTGTTTGAAGAGGGTGATAAAATATCTCGAACTCTCTCGGAGAGGAGCTCAGAGTCCGCCATTAATTCATTTCCTGAAGAGACATTAAATTCCTATTCCGAGGATACGGTGAATTAGACTTGTGTAGCTAAAAGAGCATTTGATACAGGATTACTTATTTCTGTCATATTGATGGTATGGGATTAGAGTCCAGGTGAAGCGAACGACTGCCAGGAAGAAAATTCCTCCTCGTCTGACTGTCAGGGCCAAATCCAAAAGATGACCCACATCTACTCGGCTCATCTAACAGGTGTCATATGGAATTATTTGGAAATCAAACACAGAGAAATGAGCATAGCGGCAGCACCGTAAATTGCATGTAATGGAACCGCGGCTGAAATTCATATTGGTAGGGCTGTGAGGTTAATAATATTTGATGATATTAGCGTTGAGCTGAATTGTTCTATTGCAGACTCAAACAAGAGCGAGGAGAGCGTAGCTGCTGTTTGGTCATTTTCACAGGGATTTCATGTCTCCCTCTTCTGGTGAAATTTGTTTTCTCAGACAGCCGAGTAAACAGTGATTTATATAGCTGCCATTCACTTGTGAGAAACTGTTTGCGAAGATGAATGAAGCCATTTTCAGTCAGGGATATGCACCTGCAATTGTTTATGTGTTTTGTTTTCTTGCATGCATCCTCCTTTTTGTTTTTTTTTGCTTCTTCTGGTGCTACAATATGCAGTCTATGAATTAGCTACAGTACGAAAATGGCTTCTGCTTTCATATTTTGCAGAAATTTTCCACGTGTTTTATGGTTTTCTTTATACTGTCTTCTAACCTAATATAACAATATAACATATCATTTAATAGAAGTTTTCCATTGTTCTGTTTTTCCATGTTTGAAAGTAATAGACACATAGAGTTTATTTAATCCCAAAGTGGGGAAATTCACTTGTTACAGGAGCTCAAGGGATGGGAAGAAAAGTGAATTAGAGCGATACTGGAAAAATAAAAATAGAAAGAAAAAAATAGATAAATAAGTAAGAAAGATGAGTGTACAAAAAAGCCAGAATACTATGCTGTGTGCATATGGTTACTATATACACCCAGGTAATTATTGTTATTAGTATTATTTGTATATGTACATAAGGTGCAGTGGGAGTGATAATGATACACATGTATTTTAGCTAGTATTTATTCTGTGTGGATATTTTTACAGTCTGGCTGCTGTCGGGATGAAGGACCTGCGATAGCGCTCTGTCCTGCACCATGACTGTGACAGTCTGCTGCTGAAGGAGCTGCTCAGGTCTCATGCAGGGGCTGAGAAGTGTTGCCCATAATGGACTTCAGCTTGGCTAACATCCTCCTCTCACCCACCTACTCTAAGTTATAATAATAATAATAATAATAATTTAAAGAACAAGGAAAATGGTCTGGAAATACCTGTACCACTGCTTCCTTGTTTCTTTACTTGTGTGGATCCTGTTAAGAGCACAAAGAGCAAACTGTCAGATTCCAGTTGAGGTGTTGTTTGTAGCTCTGTGTTCTGTTTTTGCTGGTTGTGTCTAATGTATCAGTAGTTGTTAAGAAGGATAAAGCGTTGCCGTTAACTTTGATAATGGCGAAGTCGTTAAGAACATTTGTGAAGCGAACATGCGATCTGATCTGATGCTTGACAGAAATGTTTCAAACCAACCTCCTAATATGCTGAGGGATCATTTTCTTTATCCAGAATCCATTGTTCTGTCACCAGACGCATGCTTTGCCATCAGGATATATTAAGTGGATTTGTAGTTTGTTTGTTTTTTAAGGACTTTATTCCATTTTTTAAATTCTTTTCTTTTAACTGTGAGGTTTTGCTGTTACAGTTGCTTCTGTTATCTCAAATCTCAAAAGATTCTTCTTCTTCTGGCTGCTCCTGTTTTCTGCCTGAATACTACCTTATCCCTTTCATCCTCTTTGTCACACCAACCTGTCCTTCTTCACTTCATCCATGAATCCCATCTTCCTTTTGCATCCATATTTAACATCCTTTACCCAGTATATCCACTATCCCTCCTCTGTTCCTGTCCAAACCATCTCAACCTTTCCTCTAACCTTGTGTTTTTTTTAAACTGCTCCCTCTGATACACTCATTTCTAACCCTGCCCACACTCTCATCAAAAACCCTCTGATCTTCAGCTCTGCCACCTGTCGTCTTGTTAGCACCATTGTCTCCAAACCATACATCTTAGCAGGTCTCGCTACCATCTTGGAAACCTGCCCTTTCACTCTTCTGTCACAAATCACCCCTGACACTCATCTCCACCCACTCCACCCTGCCAGCACTCTCTTCTTCACCTCTCTTATGCGGTTTCTGTTACTTCGGATGGACCTTCACTCCCTCTGCTCGTTCCATCTTTGCCTTTCCACCTACTCCCTCTCATTCACACACATGTATTCTGCCTTGTTTCTACTTACTTTCGTTCTTATTCTCATCGGTGCATACCTCCACCTCTTCGGGCTCTCTTCCACCTGTTCTCTACTCTCACTATAGGTCGCAGTGTCATCTCCAAATGTCATAGTCCACAGAGGCGTCTGCCTGACCTCATCTGTCAACCTGTCCATCACCACTACAAACAAGAAGGGACTCAGAGACGCTCGCTCATGTAATCCCACCACCACCTGGGACTCATCTGTCACTCCAACTGGATTGTCCCAATGTCCCGCACCAACTTCAAATACTGATTTCCACAGTAGTACCACACTTCCTCTCTTGACACCTCATCATATGTTTTTTCTTGATCCACAAAGACAAAATGCAATTCCAAGTTTATCTATTTTTGTTAAACTTTTGCAACAGTTAGTCAAGGCATGATAATAAATGGGACACACGCCTCTGATAAACATCTTTTATTATAAAAATATGATCTCAATCACCAAAAGTTAAAGCTTCAAAGTGATATGAAGCTGAATCGACTTTCCTTTTTAAAACTATTTAAAAAATAATGATAATAACAATAATAATAAACACCATAATGGTTGGATTAATGTCTCAGTTGTCATATAAACAGCTCGAACACCACAAAACTAGATCGATAACGGATCATGACGACCTGGGTAGAACCTGGCTCATGCATCTCTCCATCAGGAATTTAAATTTATTAAGACCCCCTCACCCCCACCAATGCGCCCACAACAATAACAGTAGTCCCAGTGTTGACCACATTCATTCATTTATTCATGTATCACAGTGTGAGGCTCCACTGTGAGGACTCTGGCTGCTGCCCAGTTTGGAGCTGCATCTATCTCTCTGCTCTGCTCTGAAGGGGTGGGGGTTGTCTTTCTGCTCGGTGCACTGAGATTTGATCAGCCCCGCTCTTATCTCAGCAATTAGTATGTGTGCCTCTGTCCAATGTCCAGACCTTGAACATCAGATGCGGTCCCTCGGTCCCCACTCGGAAATCCCAAAGTAGGTTCTAACTGAGCAGAAGAGAGGGATTGGTTTTTTTGTTTTGTTTTTTTTCTTTCAAGGTTTAGGCAGCTTTTGTCTCAACTGCTTTTTACCCCCCCCCAAAGTCCAGCCTACCAAGGCATTTAGAAACAAACTGTTTATGTGGGCTGTCAAGAGTGTTGTGCCAATAATGCTTTTGGCTGTGACCCCTCTGCAGAGACAGACATTAAAGGCTGGAGGGCACACAGATCCAGCAAGGGAAGTGTGGAGCTTGTTAAGGACACAATCCAAAATGCAGCAGTGTGTGTGTGTGTGTGTGTGTGTGTGTGTGTGTGTGTGTGTGTGTGTGTGTGTGTGTGTGTGTGTGTGTGTGTGCGTGCATTAAATACACCTCCACAGATCTGTCAGGCACTTCTTGATTAACACCACCTGCCACATTTCCAATGTGTACCTTTGTGTTTTGTTCTTAAAGTAAGACTTATTTAAAGGAGCAGAGATAAATGAGAAAATTTATATCACTCTATCTGTCAGATAAATGGGAGGCTAAAAATAGGAGACAGTGAGATTGGCTCCACATAAAGACTGGAAACGACGGCGAGAAATTGTAAACCTGGCTTTCTTTCCAAAATCTTCCTCCGTGCATTACAAAAATAGCATGTTTTATCTTTAAAACTTTTGGAAGCAGTATATAAAGCTTTTATAGATGCGGTAATAATCTGGGGAGAAGGTGACAAATTGGTCCAAGTCTCCTTCAACTGGATTAAAATCTGGTGACTGAGAATAGCTTAGCAGATCATTTACATGGTTTCATGCTCACGTTGAAATTGATAGAAATTTTCATAATAGGATAAAGGTGATCACGCAGAGCAGTGTTGTACTGATTTGGGGTCAGGTTTTTCCTGGGTATCTTAAACATAATTAAGAATCTTGCTATGAGGATGAAATAAAGAAAGACAGAACATGAATCATTGATTGTGTAGAATACTTGGATCTTTACAACATTTTTCATCTACAGTATGCAGAAATGTGTAGCATCGAGGCAGAATGAGAAGAAGGCAAAGAGGAGAAAATTGGGCTATCTGGTAAAATATGCACATTAATTCAGATTTCTCCAATTTTGTAAAAAAAGAAAAAAAGGAGACAGGTTTTCTCATAAGCCTGGAGCTTCATGCAGTTATTCAGCCAGCATTTGAGATGATGGAGCAGTCTTTTTCCACTTGAACAGCAAAGTAGGGTGGAGGAAGCCTCAGCAAAACATGGCAGTCGCAGGGGTAGGATCAGTAAGTGTGCCACATGCATCTGAGAGGGCCTAAAAAACACGGGCCAAAAATCCTCCTCCTGCAGACAGGTCCAAAGCATCGGGCTCTGCGGGGGCATCGGATAAATATATTCAGAAATTACTGAACTGAACCTTAACTCTGCTAAAGCATGCCTGTTGGCTCCGTGCGTCTGCAGTGTCACAGCACAATCACATGTTGCCACTGTAAGCCGCACAGGTAATGAGGCAGCACGAGGTGAGGGCAGGGTTTTGAATCCCCAGTGGCCACACACACACTTACTCTTACTGTCAGCTTTTCGCTCCCTCTGTGCTTCGATAATTGTACTGCTCTACTGGCTGCCAGTGAGCTCTGCCTTCTGTGGAGCAGTAAATCCTCTGAGCTCTGAGCCGTTCCCGCAGCCAAAGCTAGACGTGAACTGTAGTAACACACTGCCCTCTTGTGATAGAGTTGAAGACCTCCATTTAGGATCCACTAAGGATAAGCTTGCAGTTAAATCAACGTAAAAGCTGGATTAATTCTTGTGTAAAGTAATATCCGTATGCAAAGTGATAATAAATGCAGGAAGATTACTTTCTCAGTCCAATTCCTTGGCCTTTCCTGTATAGTAAATATATAGGAAGTCACAGCAGGAATGCCACACGCTCCTTTATAAAGCTCCGGTGTCTGTGGCTTTTATAGTTAAATTTCAGATTTGAGGTTTTGTTGTGCAACATATTGTAATTACAGGACAATGCATTTATGACAGGTCTAAGCGTGAGTATGGCCTCATCATGGTATGCAGCATGCAGTCTGTATTGAAAGTGGCAGGATGAATAAATAGCTGTCATGTATGTGTTTGTATCTTGTCTTGTAGAGGCTAATGATAGTGAGAGTGGGTAAAAGCAGAGATGCTCCTCACCAGATGGCGGGTAATGCGGTTTGCTTTAGCTGCCCACCACGCTCACTCTAATTAAACAGAGGAGATTACATTAACACTGCTCCCACTCAATCTGCTCCTCCACTGAGCGTGGCCTCGGACTGACGACGGAGGTGGAGGGGTTAGGGAGGTGATTGTCATTTTTTTTTCTTTTTTTCCGAGGCAAACTTGTGCATTTGCTTTTGAAGCTAAATTATTTTCCAGGAAATTAAAGTTAGATAAGGTTAGAAAGACCAGATCCACAGAGGGAAAAAATAAGAACATCCACCTGTTACCCATGAGCAAGGCAGTCAGACCACCCCATCTGCTCTTCTGAAATGAAAAACAAAACTACTAACCACTGAATGAATCATAAAGCATATTATAAACATAATACATACATATTTAATAATTGGAATAAAATCATTTTGTCGCTAAATATTTAAATCCAGTCAGTACCTGAATTAATAAAAGAAGAAGTACTAAGAAAATTACACATGGTCGTCAGTTTGATTTACTAATTGAGGTTGTTTGATCGCCCATTGGTGGCTGAACTTTCTGATAATGCACCTGGCTGGCTCTCAACCTTTCAATTTATCAAAAACATGTATTCCAGTATTTTAATAGTACCACTTTAATGTGCATTTTCACACTGAGTCGTTCATAAGTAACTGGACATCCACCTGAAAGTCTAAAAGTTTCTCGTGCTGTTGTTTCTGCATTAATTCATGAACAACAGAGTTTGCATGTGGCACAGAGCTGATTGATGCGGAGCTGTCTGTCAGTTAGGAGCGGTGAACCAAATGACAACGTAAATCAAGCAATTTACCTGAGGTATATCAAAGGTAGCTGGTTTTCCAGCAGCTGGTTTCAGTCAATAAAGCAGGAGTAAGCAGGAAAACTAGGAATTGATAAGTGAGCTGGTAGATGGAGGATAACGAGACTTGAGGATGTTTTAAAGAAAAAAAGAAGGAGCCAACACCATCAGAAAAAAACTGTCTCATCCCAACGACGAAACACCCAGCACAAGCTAAACAGCTTATTATGTGCCGTGCAGTGAGGAATCCTCGGACTTATACATAGGACAAACTAAACAGTTACTCCACAAAAACGTGGGACAGCATAGATGATTGTGCAACAGTCAGCTGTACACCTGGACCTAAAGGACAAAAGACATCTTTGGAAGATGGCAATTCAAATTTGGACCAAGAGGACCGATGATTTGACAGACTAAAGAAGAAGGCCATCTATGTCCACTGCGAATAACCATTATTTAACAGAGGTGATGGCTTATGACAGCGGTCCCCAACCTTTTTTGCGCAACGGACCGGTTTATGCCCGACAATATTTACATGGACCGGCCTTTAAGGTGTCGCGGATAAATACAACAAAATAAAACTAGTACTGGTACCGAAAAAAAGAAGATTTATTCATAACACACATGAAAAGACCAAGGAAAACAGAGTAAACGATAAAAACGATAACAAAATAACGCTGAAAACCGATAAAAACCCTGAAAACCATACATTTCACACCTGAGCCTCAACTCTCGCAGCCCGGTACCAAACGACTCACGGACCGGTACCGGTCCGAGGCCCGGGGGTTGGGGACCGCTGGCTTATGATACCTAAAGTACACTGTTGAGTTCCCTTTCCAGGTGCTTCAACCTCCAATAACACCTTGCCTCAGGTGACCTCAATAGGTCACATGGTGGATGTGGAAAAGTCACAGTAGTTTCAGCGCTGTTTATTCCTCTTGTGCATTTCTGTTTTTTGAATGTATCAGTCAGAGAATCACAATCATCATCTCAATATAAGAAATAATACCATCAATGCAAGGACTTACAAATGTCAGCAAATACCTGGAGGTAGACTGAGGAAACTAGTCGAATGGATGTGAGGGAATGTTGAAAGAAGTGGAAAATCTATAGGGACAAATAGTCTTAGCCCTGGAAAAAACACTTACCACAACAAAAAATGAGGATCCGGGAGGGAGGGAAAGTATTTTTCTATTATCTGGCACCGCTTGTGAAACATCAGGACATGACAGCACGGTAATTAAGACGTAATGGATCACAATCGAGCATAAATGTGGACAACAATGTGAGCCCTTTATGTAGGTTACATCGTAGACCCTACAAAGGCTCCCTGCAGAATTGTAAATCGGGTATCAGCCCAATAGATTTTTTTTTCCCCACACCTTAGCTCATATGACGACTCACATGTGGACCGTCACTTGGGGTTAAATACCTTGGCCTCTCCACAATTTGTAAAACACAAAAAACCTTTGGGATGAGATGTGAAACGTTTTTACAAACCTAAAGATGTTTTGTTACCTTCTTTAGTTCATTTTCAATGATTAACAGATCACTTAAAGACCCTAACCTCAGAGCATTCACAACAAGATGCAAACCATTGGTACGCCTGAAAAACAGAAGAACTAGATGGAGTTGGCAAAAACACACAAAGAAACCAGCACAGACCTGGAAAATCATCAACCCCTGTCAGAATGATGGAAAGTGAAAAGTTTAGAGGGAAAAAATGGCAACAGCTCATGACAAAAAAAAAAAGTCATCTATCAAACGCTGTATGTTTGCTATTGCTTGGGCATGTATGGGTAGTAGTGGAACTGCCACACTGGCATTTATTGATGTGTTCACTGCTGATGCAAGCAAAAGATAAAAGGTCTTTACAGGATAGTCCTGAGTACTCGAGCACAGTCAAAAGTACCACAACTCATTAAACAACATTTCAGCAATCAAAAAAGTCTTCAAGGTCAAGAGGTCAACCCAAGTCAGCAACTTGATCTCAGTCCGATTTAGCTGTATTCTCCTTTATTCCACTAAAGGCAGAAAGACCCAACAGTTAGCACGAGATGAAAATAGAAACCCTGGAAGAGCATCATCAGTTAGTTGCAAATGCAACTATCACACTACATAAAACACAATATCTAGATCTCCTGCCATAAAAGATAAAGGTCGAAACGGTCTGAAAGTTGTTTCTTGTTGCCAGTCCATGAAAGGGCTACCACAAAGAGAGACAATAATTCACTCACCCTCACTACCGATTTGGAATCATCATTATCCTAGCATGCATGTCTTTGGCCTGAGGAAACAGGCACAGGAAGAATATGCAAAGTTCTCTGGAAAAGGCCTCTGGCTAACCACTGCACTACCGTTCAATTTGCTATCCCACACAGTTCTTTTTACAGAGGACTGTCTGCAGTCCTGTGAAAAACTTGCTTGCAGAACCACCTTTAGCAGCAATAACTTGAAGGAATCGTTTTCTGTATGACTTTATCATTTTCTCACGTTGCCGTGGATGACTTTTGAGCCACTCTTCTTACAGCCTTGCTTCAGCTCATTGAAGTTTGCAGCCAAAGCGCTTCAATCATGCTGAAGTTTGAACTTTGGCTGGGAAATTGCAACACCTTGATTCTTTTCTTTTTCATTGTGTTGTTGTGCGACTCATTTGGGACAAGCTTTAGCCGTTGGACAGACGGCTTCATATTTGACTCTAGAATATTTTGGTAATATTTGGTAATTCCTATGAAACTATTGAGAGTGCTGTTAGTTATTGTCAGGACTTCAGAGTCACAAGAAGACTGTCCTTTTCACATGATCGATATAAACTCCAATTAAAGCTTGAACATGGTACCTTCAAACTGAATGCACTGACAATCAGAGCCCAAGAAAAAGAACAAGATAGTTAGCCCAAATACTTATAAACTGGTCTGTATGTCTACAATAAGTAAGCAGTTAAGTTAAAGAGAGTTGCTACTATTTAGCTTAAATTAAGATTGAGATATCCATCAGATGAAATTCTTTCACCAGAAAAACAAACCAAAGAAACACTGTATAACATGTATCTTTATTTCATCCGTTCAGCTGTTAATATCGCACCTCCCTTAACCCCAAACCTCCGTTTAAGGACCATGTAGGTGGTCTTAAACCTTTGTTTGGGAATCACTGCATTCATGCAACTTTACACTATAAAGGACCATCTTTATTTGGTCTGAACAAACGAAGATTATATGAAGCCGTTTTAAAATAAGTTCTTCTATAACATTAGTAATATACATACACATCCTAAGGTTTCCTCTAGTCAGTGGGAAGTAATGAACACCGCAACGTACTGTAGCTTATATGAAACTTAAAATATCCCTGAGTGAGCTGAAAAAACGCAGAGCACTAGAGAATAAGAGTGTTGTGATTATTATAGAGTGGAACAGTAAACACTGCAACCTGGAATTTAGCTGACCGGATTGAAGTCATATAGCTTTAAAATAGATTACACAATAAAACATTCACAGCCTACTCAGAGGGAACTTTATGAGAAACTGAGGAACATTGGCACGGTAACCTGTTAAGCCCCAAACCATCAGGCGAGCAGAAAACAAAACAAAACAGAGAATCGTACAGTAAATTCTGCCACTACCTTTAATTATGAGGTTGAATTTTCACTGTGCTGTGCAGACCTGATATATGGACTTCTTTCACATCTGGGATGAAACACAGGCCAGCTGTGGCTCTGGCAGAGCGCCATCGGAGGTCACCACAGGGCCTGGAGTGACTCCAGCTGTTTGCAAGTAGCCCAGATGATATATAAACTCTATAAACAGCTTGCGACTGTGAAAGTTTGTGGCAGGAGCCAATAAACCGTTAAGAGGGATCAGCAGCATTGTCTCAGTGTAGATGGTAGCCCGGGCTCTGTAACTGTGCTGAAAACTGTTCAGAGGGTTGAATTAGGACATCAGAGACTGGAGAGAGAGAGAGAGGAGAGACCATGCTGCAGTAATTCCCAAGGGACATGTGAGAGTACTTGAAAATTAAAGCTCAGCTGATCTGTAGCATTTTAACACCACTAGCTGCATGTGATGTAACATGAAACCAATTAGCAAAAATAATAAACAAACATTTGAAATGTTAAATGAATAAAATGGTTAGCTGTGGGTATGCTTAAATGGTCTTTACTTTACATTTTCATAAAACTCATGAAACTGGTTGTTTCTAGGATTACAATGCCCCAGCTGATATGACCCAAACCTGACTCACTTGAACACCTTGTGAGATATTTTTTGCCAGACAGCACTCCCTAGTACTGTGCACAGAAAACTAGGTAAAGGAACATATTTTGCACTGATGCTGTTTCATCCCGGGACGCACGGCAGTGTAGTGATTAGCCTCGTTGCCTGTGAGGGTAAATGGTCGTCTGTCCAGGGTGTACCCTGCTTCTCGCCCTACCTCAGCTGGGCTCCAATGCTCCCACGACCCTAAACTGGCTAAGCAGAAGTGTTTGCATGAAGAAAGATCCCCCTTGCAGAAAACCAGAAATTTAGCATGCACTTAAGACTTTCTGACAGCGTGTAACAGCCCAACAGCTTATGACCTCTGTTTATTCCTTTAATTTGTCACCCATGTTTAAGCCAAACCAAACCAACCAAAAGTTTGTTCCAACCAAAAGTTGTAGTCATATAAATGTATTAGGTCGTGTCTGTTCATGAGCCACATGCTGCCCCGCTGGGCCAGAATATTACAATTGCTGCACAAGATTGAGCTGAAAAGTAAAGAAGTAAAATTTCACTCTGTAAACGTCCACATTCACAAGTTTTTCCACATTTTGTCAGGTTTTTCTTACATTACGGAGAAGCACTACTGCTGTGCTTAAAACATATGCATCAACAAAGCATGAAATGAACAATTTGATCCTTTGTGTGTGTGTGTGTGTGTGTGTGTGTGTGTGTGTGTGTGTGTGTAATGCCATCCTTTCTGCTACAAAATACTGGAATCTGCAATAAAAACCTAAACTAAACTTAAATAAAGTAGTCCATCAGTTACCAGTGTAGACACTGCTTCTTAACTTCAAAGCAAACAATTCTGTTAATGTGTAAAATGAATTCAGATCACCCCCCTCTTTTTCTTCTATTTTTTTATTTTTTTATTTTGTAAAGAGCAAATAGGCTGGGAACCGCTGCCAGTCACACTTTACGAGCGCACACAGACGGCAGAAACAACAGGCAAATGAGACGTGATGCATAAAATAGTAAACTGTTTTATTCTTTTTTTAACCATGCCACTGAACACTGACGCATACAGAGTTGTGCCTGAATCCACACGGAGAAAACACTTTCACACACTGTGTTACAAAGCTGTAATGAAGAGGGATTTTACTGCACACATGGCAAGAAGAACAACCCTGATTGGATACCAGGTCGAGCTTTGATCTGGCCCTGAGGTAGACAGACATTGACATAATCTAAACAATGCTAATCACATCCTTCTAGGACACATCAAATAAAAGACAGCTGTATTATCACAACATAGAAAGATCAAAGAAAAAAAATCCTTTTCAAACAAAAGTGCTCTATTTCTTTTGGTCCACCGAGGAAAATCCATTTATAGTGCATGTTCATGTAGAATAGATACAGTGAATGTGTTTTCATGGCACTGAGTGTTGTTGGCTACTTAAGAAGGCATTGGTAATGCCCACAGATGCCAAGATTTGCTATACACACTGTTTTCATCCAAAGATGTCAGTCCATTGTCACTTTGAAGGGAACAATTTGAGAAAAGCGTGTACTTTTTTTTACATCAAAAATTGCTTGGAACTTGCATCAGAGTATCAGCCACTATCACAGTATGTTGCTTCCAGTTGCAATGTTCAGACAAAGTGGATCTAAATGGCAGTCTATCTTTAATTGAGTAACAATAAACAAACACCCAGAAACAACTACCAATAGCACAGACCCATGTACTCAAGCACATCAATGCTCTACTTATAAAAGAGGCACAAGGGAGGGATCTTAATCAAATCAGAGACTTATAAAACACACACATTAAGATGTTTTCTTTTTTTTCTCAAATCATACCAAATGTAAACAGATAGCAAATTACTGTAATACAAAAATACAACATGTTTAAATCTATAAGGCCCGTGTTAGGCTCACATAAGGGAATAACATACCATGACAGATTTTACATTACAGCTACACTACAACTGACAATAACCTGCTCATAGTAATTCAGTGTCAGAATTTTCTTTTTGTGTTTTGTTTAAAAAAACAAACAAACAAAAAACTACTTTTCATGTTTTCTTCAGTTTTCTCCAAGAAAATTCTGATTCTGTGATTTTTATAAGACATCTATATATAGTTTAAGGGACAGTTCACAACAAAAAATCAGATTTTTTGGCTGTTAGTGCCACTCGTTTGTTTAGTTTTAGCGCGAGCCGCCCAGTTTGAGAAGACAGCGCTGCTTGGAGATGTCGTCCTTCTCTTGAAATTCATCAAAGTAAATAGAAATCATTATCTCAATATGCAAATAAAAAAAATCAACCAAAACACAAAAAGCTCAGTTTTTTCATATATCAACTATTCCACACGGCAGTTGTATCAGACGGCATCACAAAAGGCTCGTGCTTGTGGCTGAGCTGTAATGTTAGCTACCTGCAGGCTTCTTTTGGTTAGCGATTACAGAAACTACAGAGTAAATAGTCCCTACATGAAATTGCTCACAACAGAGTTTTGGGGTTTTGTTTCTTTTAAAGTAACCGGGTCAGTCTCTGTACCATTTGATTCCATCATAATCAAGAGAAGACAAGCATCTCTATAAAAACTGGGCGACTTGCACCAGATGAATAAAGCACTACAGACCAGAGGAAAACCTACCTACATTTGATTTTTGGATAAACTGTTCCTTAAAGGATTTTTTTTTAATAAAAAAAAAACTACACAGAAAGCCGTGTTGAGGCATTTTTTACACACTTTTTGACCATGTAATTTATGATGAATTCTAAAAAAAAAACCCAAACAAACTGAAAACGGCTGATGGATGAATAATTTGCAGTGGATTTAAAACAGTGAAAAGCGAGGAGAGGTAGAGCTCGCTCTACTAGAAATCATCCCAAGAGAGACGGACCGTCTGATGAAAACCAGCGCATATTTGGTAACAAATAAACAACGTATAAATAGCACAACCTTATTACAAGAGAAACTCAAATTGTGAGCCAGCTACCCCACCCACCTGAAACAATAACACCCACTGCAAGAAAGACAAGGCAATTAAAGAGATCAAGCTTATGAGGTCAAAACGTGGCAGCCATTCAAGTAAAACATGCAGAAAATAAACAACTCAAATAAAAATCCAACAGCAGGAGAAAAAACAAAAAAACCCAAAGCAGTCACAGGAAATTAGGAGAGAAAATGTTGCAAAGTTCAGCCAATCAAGCCTTCGTGGAATTATTTCAACATCTACTGCAAATCATAGACGATAACTCGGGTTGTCTGATGGTTTAGCAATCAGTCAAAATGCTCCTGCTACACATACAGGTCAGCAGTCACAGCCATTGTGGCATTGATTTTAACCACAGTGGATCCATTAGAGATACAGTGATTATCAAAACTTGTGTGCGAGGGAGACGGTGTGTGTCTATGTTTGTGCACGTCAGGGCTAAAACGGTTAAGTCATCAGGAAACTGTCAAAAATGTGATAATCGATTAATCCTGCAATATTTATTGGACTTTTTTGGGCAAATATCTTTAAAGAATTCAGCTTGTCAACAAAATGTGACTTCTTCTGCCCTTTTTTTTCCCTTTTAGAGTAAAAATAACCTGACTGATGATGAACATTGGTTGCAGCCCTGACGTGTACGCCCATCTGTTTTCGTGCTTGCACGTCTAATTGTCGGGAAAAAACAAGTAAAACCAACTCAGTATCTCTTTGAGCGACATCTCTCCGTAATACACTTCCCAGTTCACCCAACAAGAATTCAGACTCTTTCAAAAACCCTTACAGAAACATTTCAAACCAGCAACACAGGTTTTCATCCAACAGTGACCGTGTGCGTGTGAGTGTGTGTGCCAGTCAGACTGTGCTTGGAGTCCAAGTCCTGCTCAGACGTAACAGACATACAGGTAAGTCTTTTCTATCCTCCAATCCGCCGGCACCTCCTCGGGTTTGTGGCCCTTCATGTGCTTCTGCATGGCAGCCAGGCTGGGGCAGAAGTCCTGGCAGATGGTGCACTGGTACGGAGACGCTCCGTTGTGAGTGCGCAGGTGCTTGATCATAGCCGAGTAGTCTCTTGACCGTTGGTGACAGAGCTTACACTCAAATGGCTTCTCACCTGAAAAATTCAACAATACGGCATTAACCTTGTAGACCTGCAGCCAGATGAGACGGGACTCGCCTCCCAGTTTAAGCCGCTGCACTTTCAGAGGTGTGCTCTAGGGTTAGACCTGAATTTGATATTAACATTTCAAACCCTGAGCCATGAAATAATACTGGCAATATCTTTCTTTTTTTTAATGAATTCGTTATTAAACCTTCTGATAATTTTTTTTAAAAGAAATTAAATATTAATTTGCATATATTAGTTTTAATTTGTATCATATTTGCTACATCTGGTATTTTTTGTAATTTGTTGCTTAAAAATGGGTGAAGGAAAAAAACTTACTGATAATCTAGTACTCAAAACTCTCAAAACTCACGTATTAAATATGATACAATTGGCTTTAAAGGTTTTAAAATGAGTCTGTCAGCATCCAAAAGAAATTTCCTCCCTGTCTTAAAAGAGGGACGTGATTAATTTATATGATTAATATAAAATCACGTAAAAATAAAAAGCCTCACTATGGCCATTCCTTAAAGTACAAGATAACTAATGATTAAACTTATTTCCTTCCTAAAAAAAAAAAAGTTGAAATTTTGACAGAGCACACTGTTAGCTGTAGAAGAAATGCTGTGTTTTATTTATTTCTGTCTTTTTCTAAGGCCAAAACCTTAAATGCATTAGTCTAAATCAATACGTTCCTGCCCTTTCTATGGCAGGCATTCCCACTGAAGAGTCTTTAAAGTGATTTTCCAGCATAAAGATAGCAGGGCACTGTAGATTTTAGTAAGTGTGACTCATAAAGGAGTAAAATACTGCTTTTGTGGGGGACGATTTATACACATTGAATTATACAAACGGCAGCAGCAGCATTGTAAATGTGCCATTAAATGAAAATGTTGGCCGTGGTCACTGTAATACCAAGTGCAACACTGCGGTGTATCCATGTCTAATAAGAGAGTTTTGGTGTGCCGATAATACAGGCGATTGTTGGACTTTCCCCTGGATCCACCTGAAGGACTTTTTTCGAGCGCGCGCTCTTACCTGTGTGTACGCGGTAATGTGTCTCTAGCTGGTGTTTCAGGCTGAACCTCTTCCCGCAGCCGTTGCACTCGTAAGGCTTCTCTCCCGTGTGGATGCGTTTATGGCCCCTCAGCGTGCCGTCATCTCTGAAACAGCTCCCGCAGAATTCACACTCAAACGGGTGATCGCCTGAAAGCACAATCGTGTCACAGCAGCAGCAGCAGCCGCAACACCAACACAGCCCATTATCGTGAGAAGCATTAAAGGCTAACTTTATCCTTGGCTCGACACGGCACGCCGCATATGTAGCTGCATAGGTCAAATAGTCACAGAGGCCTTTCCGCACGTGCATAGCAAACATGGGAAATGATGTTCTTTCAGACGTTGCTAATGTTATGACATGAGGACACTCCTCTTGGCTGTCGGCTAATAGCTAATAAAAGTCCTCCAGGCATGTGCTGCTCTGTTCTCTATACTGTAGTTAATCTATTTCTCTCCTAGGCTGAGGGTTTGACTCATCTCCAATGACCTATGTGCCTCATTATCTCAGTGTCCACAGCAACAGCCAAGTCAGAGGATACATTGCTCTCCTCATTACAGGCCGATTCTCCCCAATCCCCCACCCCACTGTGGAGCAGATGACATTTACAAAATGTTACTTCCAAGCAGAATGGCATACAAACAAGATACGCTGCCATGGCCAAAACTCCCTTCACTTCTGTCTCTTCACATCAATTATGTATTTCTCCTGTCTAGACATCAAGCCGTCCTGACAGCTGGGAGTGTTATTTAAGGTAAAAGAAGAAAGGGGGACATCTTTTCAGTAAATATCTCTCCGTCTCCTGCGGCACTAAGACTCACCCTTGGTAGAACACACAGACAAGTCATTTCCATTTGCTTTTCCTTCAATATTTATTTGGGTTTCCTCTATCATTTTGGGTGAACCGCACTAGAACTGACAGCCGTGAATTGCAGAGGCCCGAAGGCTGTCTAAGAACCCAAAATATAAACAGGATGAAATTGCCCAAAATATGCACCGGCCATAACGGTACAGTGCTGTCATCGCCGAGGTGAGTCATCTTATAGAGAAGGAAGGAGGGTGGGAGGGGATGCATGCAAATTGACTAAAACCTTAAAGCCAATAACCCCAGGAAATTAACCCATATACCAAAATAAATACAGCTGTCTCTCGTCTCCTCCTTAACGTATGCATGTGCCTGACACCGACATGTTCGCGTTTTATGACTGCAGCTGACACTGTGAATAATGAGGATGGTACAAATGATCCGTCTCTTACCCGTGTGTGAGCGCAAGTGCCTTTTGAGGGTAGTGTGGCTTGGAAAGGGGCGCTCGCAGTGGCTACAGATGTAGCTGTGCATGCCTGCATGGGCCTCCATGTGCTGCTGCAGGGCCTTCTGGGTCTGGAAGCGCTTTGCACACAGCAGACAGAACACCGCCATGTCAGTCCCTGGAGAACGCGCAAGACACAGACGCACAGTTATTTCAGTACCATACACAGACAGGGCCTTAAGTGGGGAAACTGGGTCACTTCAACTTTGTGTGAGTCCTCTGAGGGAAAAGCTTCTTTCAAAGAGCAAGTGCCTCTACCTAAACTAACTCCCCTAAAAGCCCAGAGGCACTTTCAGCTGTGAGTCTTTATACGTTCTATTTTAAACCATGAAAGTCATTGTTTTCTTTAAGAATTTCCCACACAATGCAGAGCATGCCAATCACACAATCAATGGCTCCTTCCTGGTGTGTTAGATGTGTAATTATTCTCTTCATTCCCCATCAGGAGTCAGCTACAGCCTGTGAAGTCCTCTGTCTCTGTGCTCAAAGAGCAGCTGATAGTAGCTCCACCCTAAATGATGCCTACACTATGCGCTCTGTGCAGAATGTTAAGTAGTGATATCAAGCCATTAAAGGCAGGACTGCAGGAAAAAACACAATCCAGTTTAATCCTGTGTGTGACCTGGCATCTCTTTGGGGCTGCTTTCCTGTTGCACAGAGTGTGGAGAGGAATACAGATAGGGAATCGCTGGCAGGCTAGTTTAAGTCAAAATGGCTATGTGAAGAAGATCCATTGGCTGTCATACAGTCAACATTTGATCTACAGGATGTGTACGCCAGCACGCTCCACTGTGACATTCACACTGATGCAAAATTCATATGTGCACCGGTGAGGGACTGGTTAATCAGTGGCATCGGACATAATGTGCATGTCCTGGAGAGTGAGGCTTTAATGTGAGATTATGAGGTCCTTATTTCTCTGTCTGCACAGGTTGCAGATCATTTACAATGCTAGCAGGTCCCATTGCTCCTGACTCAGATTCAATCAGACATCTCCAGCGGAGGATCATTAGTAAACAGAGGACTGTGCCAGCACTTCATTGGAATTCAAGTGGGGTTGCTGTGTCGCATTTAAAATGCAGTCTGATGAGGTCCACTAAATCAAATCATTTGTTACTGTTATTGAAGTGCCTTGAGGCAACTGGCAATTAAATTGGAATTAACGCAGGGAAAGGGATACAGCACACTCATACTAAGAGGGAAGAGTGTCAGACACTTGCTTTAGGTTCAATCAAGTTAAAGACAAGCCTGTTCAAAGGAGAAAGAAAAAGAAACAAATCAAGCATATTCACATTTTTTCAGGGATAAATCAAAAACGTTGGCTGAGTATTGTTTGCTCATCCGCGCATCACAGTTTGCTCAAACAATGAAAGACACTTTAACATTTCATGGATGACTGCAGTTTAGCTTAAATAAAGAAAGCCTCAGCTTCCTGTTTTGTTTTGTTTTTTCTCTCAAATCTTCTGAAATTTCACCCCAAAACAAAACTTAATAAAAGCGATCGTTCATAATCATTAACGGGAATAAGACGGGATGAAATGCATTCCCCGATCTTAAACGTCCTGCCGGGAGCCGGTCTGATGGAATGAGCTGCACCTGTTCAGAGGCTTTAGCCTGTGCTCTTTTCCACAAAGGGCACACAATGAGGTTCAGGCCCTCATTGACCAAGCCCATTAGTCATAGGCTCCTCATGCAACTCGTACAATCCCTGTCTTTATGTTGTCGCCTAATGACCAAGGCCCTTTCTCACACATGGATCACAATATTTTAGTTGTAGACAAAAGACCCTCCAGTCTCAATGCCCCTGCGCCCTCCCCACTCCCCTTATTCGCTGACCATACAGGAAATCCTTTCACTGGCTAACCAGCTTCACTTTCTTTCTGAGTCATACCTAACGAATGCTGCTTTTGCTCTACGCTGTGTAACAGTATAGTCTGGATAATGATCTATCGAAAATGGTTAAAAACACTTAAGAAGCAGAAAATGCAGTCTCTGAATGACCCCGAGATGTGAAGCCTTCCTCCACTTTAACCAGCTAGCAGTAAATTCTTTCAACCAGCAGGGGGAGCGCTTTCTGTTCCAATGTGTCCACGTTACTGTAGCTGCAGGCAGAGCAGAGCCCTCAACCAACCGAGCAGCATATTATCCACCTTGTAGATACTTCAAAGCTACTTTAATTATCCTCCCTCTACTCTCTCGTTATTAACCGTCATATATTTTAAACGCCTGTTTCGGTGCAGCTTGCATATTTTCCTTTTTTTTTCCTCCCCTGTCTGCTCTAGAAGTTTTACATCCTAGTTTCTCTGTGGAGGTAAACCGTGACTCCCCGACACACTCGCAGACACTCACAGATGTACATCCTGATCTTTCTGTCACTGACAATGCTGAAACTTGAGAAAAGGAATATGACAACTCTTCTGTCACAAGAATCTCAACCCTTGATCTCGGGATGACACGCAGTGACAACAGCTCAGCAGTCGTTTTCGGTTTTATTCTGCGCAAGCGACGCTGAAAATAAAAATACCAAATAATGTCTTGAAGTGTAAACAAAAACCTTTGGAGGCGAGGAAGTGTTTGTATGCGTTAGCGGTGGCATTTCGCCTCACTGCGCTCTGTTAACTTTTGAAACGAAAAAGGTTTTGCGGTCGTGGAGTTTTCCAGTAAGCTTTGGTAATAAATGCTGGGGAGATTCTTTATGAGAGAATAAGCCCTAAAGTTGGCCGTCACTGCCCCCTGCTTTCTCACCCTTAACCAGACAATGGGTTTGGACTTTAGGCTTTAAGGCACAGGATGACCCCCTGACCTATGGCCCTCAATAGGCTAAAGACCACGTAATCAATAGCATTTCTCAAAGGCTGGAGCGTTGACTGAGCATTGTGTTTAGTGGGCGGGAGCTTTAACAGTGGGAATAATGATTTACTTTTAAGAAATTCTGCTACGAGGCAGAAAATCTAAACATTTAGTGTGTGCGTTATGCGACTAAGCTGCTCATCTAATGCACAATTAGGTTAGTAATTGAGGACAGTTTGGGGTTGTTATGCGATTTCAGCATATCTCCATGAAGCCGATGTGTATGCTCGTGTGATTTAACATAGTCTGCCTTCATGCATCTGCCACTTATTCAGTCCAACTGAGGTGGGAGCCAGCCAGGCTCTCACGCTGCCTAAGAAACAAAACCATGTGTCTAGGCAACCAGATAGGATCATGGTCCTTGTTGGGGTGAAGTGTTCAAGCTAATCCCTTCATTCACAAATAAGCGCAGCCTGTTTCTTTTCAAGCAGCAAACAAAAGTTTTCCCACCCTGAGATTCTGGGAGTAAACCCACGGCAAATTGGACAAGAGATTGTATCAGTGATGACCGCAAAGCTGTATAATTTCTTCTGTGTTAATCTTAACTTCAGTGTCCTGAGCCTACAGATTACACTGGTCGAACCGTGAAAAATGTCCTTTCTGTGTTTGCTGAAATATGCCGTAGACTTCATTTTAACAGCATCGGTCACAAATAACTGGCATTGTTTTAATAGACGCTTTCAGAATTCGATCCATTAAGGCATTTGTTTCGGCAAATTGTGAATGACGGCCGAGTCAGAGCTGAACAAATCACCTGCTGCTATCAAAACAACAGCGGCTTTCACAGTTTACAATATTAACACCAATGCTGTTCGCGACTACTAGTATGCAGCACTTTCAGCTACGTCCTCGGGCCCTGCTCGCCGTCTGCCGGCACACTGCTATCACCCTGTTAAACATACACAGCCAGGCGGGCTACGTGCTATGTGCTGGACCTCACATGACCCCGTGCGTTCAGGCTACTGTACGTGTTCATGCGGACAGCTCCATGCAGAGCAACAGTACAGTACCTTAAACAACCCCGGGCCCTCATCAGTAGACTGCTAATCTACCCGAGTGAGGAACAACCGACTCAATAATTAATGCAACATGAGATACGTTGCTCGTGTTTAACCACCATTCCACGGACCGGTTCATTGAGGCCACACACTGATTCATTCGCCTCTGTTCCTAGAACATTTGCTATATTTTCTATAGCTACTGTATTTCACTTTACATGAAATGGCAGGGCAGCTCGGGGCGTGTTTGTGTGTGTGTGTGTGGTAACAGTCAGGGAAAATAAATACGGGGGGGCGGTCATAATGGCCAAACAGAGCGCAGTTCAGTTCAGTTTAAGGCTTATGCGAATTACAACTGAGTATTAACAGGAGGGTGCAGTATGATGACGGACACGCAATTAGGCGAGCTAAAAGGTCTGCATTAAGAGGGATGCATTAGAAAGCCTGGGCTGTATCTGAACAGACTACAGGACTGTTAAATTAGGGTTTGGACAGAAGGTAATATTATTCACTTGATGAAGCAGCCTGTAATGTGTGGAAACAGTGCAGCTGCTGTGAGTACACAAAGACAGCACTCTTATGGCCTTTTTTCTGTAGGCAAGGCAAGGTGGCAAAATGGTCAGCCAGCACAGTTTGAAGCACATACAGTCGATTTCTGTGCATGGTGGAGATAAGCTATGAGTCTTGGGTTTTCCAAAATGGAAAGCTAGGTGCCCCAGAGCCCTTACTTGCCATGATGAAACAAACCCCTTTGTTGTGAGAGCAATTCGGAGACAGATCCATTCTTTTATTTTGGGCACTGACAAGTAGGTCAGAGGAGACTATGACAGTGCTGTGGTGAGGAGTAAACAGCAGCACATGATGTTGTTTTCCTCCGTGTCCTGGCATCCAACACCAGCAGCAATCCTCCTGCCCTCAGGAAGTCCTCACATACCCCCTACCCCCTTCCCTTCTCACAGTTCAACCCACCCCTAACCCTCTCCACCAAACCCCCTGCTCTCTTTGATCTCTAACTTCAGCAACACAGAGCCATTAACCTCTGACATATAAAAGTGGCTAAAGACTTTCACTGTAAACTAGTCTTGCGGCCAAATCAGCCAAATTGCCACAGAGTAAGGTCTCCCAAGAGCAGAATTATTTCCCCTCTGGAGAAGAGGTGGACGGCAGTGCTGCAGCTGCTGAGGTCTGACAAGTGTTAATCTGCTAAGGGGAAACTCATTTGGCTAACTGGTTATGCCACATGGCAAATTAAAGCAGAAGCTGCACGCTCGGCACTGTGTCTCTATCTTTTTTTGTTTTGTTTTGGTGGGTTTTTTTTAGAAGAACAAGAAATAAAAACCAGGTGATTTGGAAAATGCGAGTCTCTGCAGTGATTTGGAAAATTTCCTTGCATAACCTCGGCACAACTGATTGAATTACCTGTAGCTCATGACGAATGCCACAATAAGAGTCAGTAAAAAGGGTCATGCGTCACAGCGGACCAAGCTGAGATCATGACAAAATAAGAGAGTAATGCCCTCCTGCACCCTGCTCTGGATACAGTGCCAAGCTGAAACCGAGCTCTGGATGTTTACAACTCAGGGAGATGAGGGTAGAAACTTCTGGGCATCGTTAACACCCCTCCATGTCCACATCCATTAACTATTCATACTGTGTGTGCCACCTGGAGTTACAGTTACGTGCCAGTGCTCCTGAGAGGGTTATCACCTTTCTCTGACAGTAGCAGAAAAGGTGTGGATTCGGACACTCTCAGGGATACATGTATGTGCCATCTGACAACAAAACTGTTGGGCAATAAACTCGAATTTAGGCAGATGGAAAAAATGATGCATTCATTACAGACAACCGATAAACCTTTTAGAAATGTCTTAATCAAACAGAAAAATACCAACTTACTAAGAAAAGTACTGCACTTAGACAACATCTGGTTTATCTCTCGCTTGATTTTTAGTGCATTTTATTTAATCAGTTGGACACTTGTGTTGTTTGTCATTTTTATCTCCTCCTTTTTCCTTTTTTCCCCCCTCTGTGAGGCACTTTCTAACGTTGATAACGACTTCAGCTCCCCGGGCATGTTTTTCCAAACTACGAGAGTCCAGATTGCAAATCACCATCCAGGTTTGTGCAGCCAGTCATCCAGAAATATAACTATTTAAAAAAATACTTTGACTCATCTTGGTGCCAAATGTTAATGCCAGACACTTGCTGAACAAGAAGAGTATGTAATGCAAACATTTTGCCTGGTTTGAGATCACTGAAAAATCACAAAAAGGTGTCTGGCCTGCTGTTGAGTGTGTGGGCGTGAGGTAAATAATTTCACAGCCGCTGTCATGAGGGAGGTGAGGATAGTATGTCTGTGAAACTGTAATGCTGGTGCTGTAAAGCTACTGCTGTGGCAAAGTGGCATGCAGTGGGCCTGGATGCCAGGAGATATTAGTGGGTGATATGTGAGAGGGCCTCCCACCTCCCTGTTGATAAATTATGGAGCATCATGACAGGAACAGTTTAACCCAGCCAGCATGACAAGCCAGTTTAGACCATGATCACGAGTCCCGTAGTCACGGCTTACTCAACAGCTCAGTGCATGCTGTCCAGGTTAAACATTGTGTGTGTGTGCGTGCGTGCACGTTGAGAAAGCATGCACACATGTTTGTAAAGTACCTGTGTGTGTTTGCCTGTGGGCTTCCAGAGCGTCCTCTGAGGAGAATGTCGCTCCGCACTGATCACACACGAGCGCCTCTGCAGGAGCTGTAGACAAAATCAAATTCAAAAGAGTGTGTTTTGATCAGACCTGAACACAAACATGTGTTTGTAATTGCAGCTTAAGTCAGTTAATTTCACATTTAAAGAGGACTGTGGAGAAAAGCAACGAGAGGGGGGGGACAAAGAGATGCTGTTTGAAAAGTCAGCAAAGAGCCTTGTTTGTCACACACTTGTGCTTTTCAGGTGTTAACACAAGGAAGCAAATGTGCAGAGTACAATGGAGCAGTGGAAAGCGCCGTAAAAACACAACTGGGGACAAACAAAAGCACCAGACAGGGTGCAATGGTCCTTCTTCTCGAAAAAAGAAAAAGGAAAAAAAAGAGCAGAGCTGAAGAGTTTTATTTACCGTGCCCTGTTATCAGTCTCTGAACAGTGAGCAGACTGTATGCCTGAGAGGCCACAGAAGGACTGGGTGTTCTCTCTACAGCAGACGCTTCCCGCCTGCGGCACATCCCTTTATCAAAAAAAACACTTCAGAGTCAACACCCCGAATCCCACTGCATACACTGTAACTACAGTTCCCAGTTCACCTTTGGAATGCCCTTGTCTGTTCTGATGAAGACATGAGAGAGACAAGTATGCACGCTGCCAGCAGAAACGTTCAATCCTTGTTCTGCACTCACCTCACACCTGCACAGACAGACAAATAAGACAGATATGCACATACGCATACGCACACGCGCACACGCTCGCTCTTTCTCTTTCTCTCACACACAGCTGTTTGGATGTGGGTTGGCTCTCACAGAGATGTAAATCGGTTGCAGATCCATACTGGCCCAGGGCTCATTCACTGATCTATTTTCTGCTCAGCTGGCTTTAAATGAAGTTAAAATGACTCATTAAAACACCCACAAGCTTTGGGAACTCTGAGCGCTACAGCCTAAATGTGGTCCTCTTTCAACTCTTACGATGCCACTATACAGAGACACTCTGCCACTGTTCCCAGTGCTGCACACAAATACCAAAAAAAAAGAACCAACAAAAAAAAGAGAGAGAGCCCCAATCTGTTCATTTCTAAAAACAACAATTTTTGAAAACAAACTGTTACTGTTTTGGAATAGTGCGTTTTGTTACGCGGCGTAAAAATAAAACTTGCTTGAGAGTAGTGTTGTTTAGTAGTAACACTAAAGCAGAATTTGCGATCCTGATGTTGTGTGACGCTGTCCAGTGTGGTGTGTTGTGTTGTGTGAGATTGTGTGATAAGGGAAGAAGAGAACATAGTGCATTGTCTTGTGCAGTCAAAGGCACGGAGTGTGCTCTCATCCATAAACCATCAAACTGTCTCCAGACGCGGCTGCAATCGTCCTCCATCAAAACACTTTGTCTGGCATACCAAAATAAGAGCCAGCATCGAGCTGAATACCAAATCAGCCCATTAGAGCAGTGGAGCACTCGCTCCTTAGCAACCAGCGGGATCTAAGGCTGCTATACCGAAATACACAGTGACAAAGAAATGAGATCCACATCTCTCTCTCTCTTTTTTTTTTCTGTAGTATTATAGGTTGACACATTGGGATGGGGAGAGTTTATGCAAAAAATTCAAATTAGGTTAAAGGTGCTGCTGTTACGGATGTCGCTGCGAATTGAAAATCAAAGCGCGTTGTGGTGGTCGGGGTAATGCAAGACAATATGTGTGTTTAGGGTTATCCAGAGGGTATAAAAGAGGAGGAACAGAAAAAGGGAGGGGGATCAGGTGAAGTTTAAAGAAGCAGATTCTTTCTCTCATCCGTCAGCAGGATGTCATTCCAAAACAATCCTCATAGAGAAGGCGGAGAGGACAGGGACTTTGCCTTGTCTGTACACATAATCCAACTGAGGTTTCTGTTTTAGTTTCATTTTTAGTCCCTGATCTCTACCCCCCCCCCCCCCCCCCCCCAAACTACCCGCCCCTCCTCTCTCTCTATTTTGGATAAAGTAGCTGGGAGAGCAGTCAGGTCTGATTAAGTCTGCATTTGGGTACAGTGTGTTCCTGGACACACATCTGCGAGCGAGCCATCACACACGCTTCGGAACACTGGCAGAACACCCAGGCCTGCCGGCAGCTGATGATGTCATCACTCAGAAGGGGCAGAGCTGGCGAGCTGCCAGAGTCTCCGAAAAAACACAGAAACGATTCAAACTGAGAGAGACTAGAGAGGGAGACGGAGAGAAGAGAGGGAGGGAGACGCGCATAGACCTAAGCATGGAAAAGAAAGCATGATCCAAGTATTCGGAGCAGCACTAACCGGCATGGGTAGGGGTGGAGGGGGGGTCGTAGCATGAACAGGTGCATTTGAAAAGCTGCACTACTGTATCAAGAGGGTTGATCAGCTCTGAATGCTCTGAGATGAGAGTGTGAGAGTTACTAAGTACCTGTGTGAGACAGCATGTGCATCCTGAGCCGCATGCTGTCCTGGAAGTGTTTGCCACAGTATTCACAGCCATTGCCCTTCTCCTCATTATGGAGCCTCCTGTGGAAAGACAAACACTAATGTGAGCGTGTTAACGGATTCAAGAAACGGAGCGAGACTGCACTTTTGATAAAGCAAAAAAGCCGCAGATTCGAGACACTTTTATTAAGGTCTCCCAAACCTAGAAGCATCATTGTAACAAGAGGAGCATGTTTTAATTCCAGCAAGAATCCCTCGCTGAATGCGGCATCATTAGCGTAAGAGGCCCTTGGAGTTGTGAATCACAACGCATGAACGCTAAAAGAACACAGACAATAGGATATCTGGCTAATTTCAGAGCGCAAACATACGCGTGCCTCCACCCGCCAGCACTGCAAGACACTGGGCACACACGCAAACCCACTCAGACTAGCGCGCGCACACACACAGACAGCACATGCACGCAAACTCGCATCCCGACATAATATGCACACGCATACACTCCTCCTGTAACTGCAATGAAAAGGAGAAAAGAAGATGATTCGCCGAAGCTCCGCCGGCAGCAAAACCTATCATATCATATCACACACATCCAAGCATGCAAGGCATCTGTACTGTTATCCTTGGATCACCCCGCCAACAGCAGAGCAAATGGCCTAAAAAATCTGTGGTTAAACACACACTGTGGTCATAATAAATGAGACTTAAGATGTCATTTAATTTAGATGAAATCAACATTAACGCCGCCGGGAACAAAAAGGAATCCTTTTAGAGCTGCAGGCCCAGTTTCAAATTTGACCAGCTTCTGTTCATACTAGATTCTTATACTATACTAGATTAGGTTTTATTTAGGACATCCTGGTGGTCAAGCAGTCGGCGATATATGCAGTTATGTTACAGTCTTTGATTTTTGGCAGATGCTTCCTAATATTTGTTAATATGCTTAAAAAAAGATGTTTGAGGTAGTTTAGAAATAGTGTCCAATACGATTGCTTACAGCGAGGTCTGCAGCACATGTTGCAGAGTAGCATCAGTGGTTTTCATATTAAATAGAGAGAAGTACATTACTAGAAAAATATTTTCCTATTCAATATAACTGGCATTCTGCATTTATAATAAGAAGCATAATATTACTATTAAGTTCCAATCGCATTTGAAACTAACTTAAACTAACTTCACTCACCGTGCATCAATATGTAGCTGACATTTTTGTCATTTAGTTGCATAGATGACCCCTTAATTACAGAGGTGGGTAATTAATTTTCCCAAGGGGCCACACGAGAATCTCTTTAAAAGCTTATTGGCGTGGCCTTCCACAGCAGTCCCATTTTTCTGTGTGGCTCCTGCACGTCTGCATATGCCAATCATCAGCGTTCTGCATTCCCACTGGTCGTCACTTTAATCACTCGCTTCAAAGCTGAACTCGCTTTAGCTTGGCACCCGCCCACTTCGCATCACTATTAGCTTTTTCAGCTGTCACTGCTACGAGTCACTGACTGGTCTCTTCCTTTGTTTGACACTGTTTGAAATAGTTGGAAGACCAAAAAAATTTGATTTTGTGACTTTTTACTTTATTCGTTATGTTTTAAATCATACCATATATGGTTAAATGTCAATATCAGCTTCTGCCCTAAAAGAATAATTAACTGTTGGGCTCCAAATGCAATGAACGGGGTGGACTTTGTGTCCTGCTGGTCTGGGAGTGGGGACGGGGGTTAAAGGCACTGACCGTGTAATCATAATGTTTTAAAGTCGGAGTCCAGCTGCGAACAACTGTTGCGTTTGATTTTGAATTCATTCCACGTCTTCCTGCCCTCATTTCACTGTCATTGAAACAAAACCGATAAATTATTTGAAGTTAATTAATTTTGGAATATTGAAAAGAGGAGCTGTCCTCAAACATGCAAAACAGGCTTTTAATTTGATTTTAGTGGCTGTTTAGTAACCTTGAAAAGTTAGTGGAACACTGAACTGTTCATTTTATAATTTCAGCCTCAAGGCTGCTGATTTTTTTTAAAAAATGGTATATATTTCCCAATTTCTTATTTTAATCATTCAAACCAAATGGATTTCTTTTTCTGAAGTGTTTCATACTAAAACTGTGCCAGGAGATGCCTCCTGAACAACACCAGAAAATGTCAATCTGCAGGCCAGGTGTATGCTCAGTGACCTGGTTACAGACCTACAGAAACTTCATTACATCCTCAAGCAGTGCCACCACCGCAGCTCCTTGAACCTGCGGACATGAGCCTGTCTCCGTGAGTAAGCTGTGCGCATCACTAAATATCCCACAGGATGCATTGTTTCAACAGAGTTCTGGAGTGAGGCTGAAATGTCAGCCACAGGCATGAACAGGGAAACACTGCGATCCTAATCATGGGTTAGCTGCACATTAGGACTGCAAACTGTCTTGTTTCTACCGACTGATGATGAGTCAAACGCTGACGAGCTCGCACAATTGGAAACATCTGCAATCAAGTTAATGAGAGCTGTCATCGATCTGGTTAATTTTTTGTGTACAATGACAAAAGGACAAGCTAATAAGTAGGGTAAAAATAAACAAGAACAATAAAAAAACAACAACAACAAAACAACAGAGCCGAGTCGTGAAGCAGAAGTTATCCATCATGTTGCTGAAGCGTCCAGCCCGGCCCCTGCTGAGAGGATCCTGTCTGCTGATGCAAAGGAATGCATATCAAATAGCCTGGGAGACAGACTGTTGTGTGAAGCGCACTTCTGCACAGATAATCAAACAGAATTTAGAAAATGAGGCTTTGTAAATGACAGCATTTTGCGACACCAAGGCCTCTTTATATCAAACCCCTCACAGAGACTCGATTCAAAAGTTGCCGACACGTCTCACTGTTAAGACACGAGCGCAGGTGTCCCTGAGAATAAATGAACAAATTCTCAGATGCTGTTTCAAGCTTTTGACTCGCATTATATTCACTGAGAGAGGGGGAAAATCTCGAAGACGTAGAAAAGGTTAAATTTAAGAGACACGTGTCTAGCATAATCATTCATTATCACAATAAGCACAGATCCACCTGCACGCCCGTCTCCTCCATCTTTTATTAAAGGTAACGCACAACTGTCAGTGAAAATGTTGAGCCGCAGGAGAGTGTAGCAGTGTTTCTTCAGCACAAAATACAACAAAATATTTTGTGATTATTAGCTATTGAGCCTGGCGTTTTTAAAGTATATTATTTCATTTTGCATTAGTTAAAACAAGCCAGATTAAAAATAAACAGCACAAATTAGTGTTAATGGTTGTTTTGTGCATGTTACCTGTGCTGCTCCGCAGCCTGCCGGCTGTGCAGCTGGAGCCCACATTCGCCACAACACTGCTGGCCTTGAGCTGGGGCCTCGTGCCTCATCCCTGCTGCAAACTGGCCAAGCCTGCTCAGGAGCTCCCTGTGCAGCAACCCTTGGTGCAGCAGTCCACTGTAGGTTCTCGGGTCTAGTGGCACACCCAGGGTTGGGGCCACAGAAACAGACACTGGCATGCCCTCCCCTGTGTGGTTGGATGGCACAGAGTATATGGAAGCCAGGTGTTTCTCAGAGATCCCGGGAAAACAGTCAAGAGTGTTTCCTGCCATTTGTCCTCCATCCTCGGGGCCTGTGTGCAGCTCTCGAGCACTGGTGATGACGCTACCTCTCAGGGGCGTCCCCGGGCCTTCGTCTCTAGGCTGGTCTGAGATGCAGCTTCCCTCCCCTGCACTGGAGGATCTGCCCTCATAGCTGTTGGCATCATCCACCTGCATGCGCTCTAATTTTATACTTCTGGGAGGTTCGTGGGATGAATCCTGGGCTATCTCTACACCGCTATGCTGAGCCTTCTGGGAGTTCTCCATGTCTACCACTGTGTCCTGCTTGGGGCTCGATTCAGGAGCTGCCTCAGGCTCTGGGCCAGGAGAGCTCCTCTCAGTCATGTGGTACAGTGCCAGGTGGTGTAGAGCTGTGGGACTGGTGTGGTTGGGTCCATCCTGTATGGAATGCTTCTTGGACATCAGCATTTGCCTCCAGTGCCTGGCCCGGCCATGGTCACTGTGATCTCCGGAGCTGTGATTCCTGACCGCCACTTCCTCACTCTCCTCTGCCTGGATGGTCTCCAGCACCTTCAGGCACTGCTCCTCCAGGTACTCGATCTCCAGAATCTCAGCAGCATACAGCAAGTCGTCCAAGTCCTCAGCTGTGGCCTGGAGCGAGGCGGTGTAGGCGTACTCTAGGATCTGCTGGAAAGTCTTGGGGGACAGGAAGTCCAGGGCGTAGCGCAGGCTGCTGCGGTGGAACAAGATCTCGAACATTTTGCTAGTGCAGGCCAGGACGGTGCGGTGCGCTGGAAACTCTTGGCCATCCACTGTGATAATGACATCACACAGGGTGCCGGTCAGACGCATCTGATTAGCCCGCTGCAGGAGCGTGCTGGAGTGAGTGGGATTGTGGAGTTGAAGAACACCCATGTTTGTCAGACCCCTATCCACTCGGACCTTTGCTGAGCCCACGCATGAGGTGTGGCTGTCCTGCCTGCTTTGCTTTCAGTTCGCTGTAGGTCTGCGTTTTGGGGTGGAGGAATGAAGATGGAAGACTGTTAGAGCCCATTTCACGTACAGTATGATGCAAAAGGCAGATGATTATACTCCAGGGAACACACCAGTCAAAAGCAACTTAAAATGATATTAATGAATATTATATAAAGTGAAAAGCAAACCCTCGACCCCCCTATGTGATTTCTTTAATTATTTTATTTGATGCACCCTACATGCATTTAAAAAATACCAAAGGGAGACAACAGGTCGATGAGCGCAAAGCAACAGTTTCCACTGCAGGTGATTAGTCTGAGGTTTCACTGAGAGCGGTCACGTCGCTGTAATAACGTCTGCATACTGAGAGGTGACGATTCAATTTATCAAGCTCCTCACACATTCATCCATTCCTTCAACAGGTAGGCCTGCTATTAACAAAGCCCTTCAAGGGCTGATTAGTTCATTTAGGCGGCGCACGTTCATGATTAGATGTGTTACAATTAAGCGCTCTGCTTAAAAAAAAAGAAAGAAAGAAAGAAAAGAAAAAGAAAAAGAAAAACCTGAGTAAGTTACCAAACTGGCAAAGCACGCAAATAAAGCGCAATCCGCGCATGCATGGATTTTTTCTATACATCCAAACGGCTGAATGAGTGTCTGAATAATCCCTGTTTGATGTTTTGTGTAGTCGGACCACTCATCACCTCGAGTGATGCTGACGGGCTGCATCCTCAACTAACCGCAACATCAGAGCGCATCAGGTGCAGACGCACAAATCCACCTGATTATCCAAACACATTGCGACAAATTAAGCCTCCCTGCGCGCTTTTCATTTAAGGGGACGCGACGGGTTCGAAAATAAAAGACCCAATTTGTCTAAAATAGTCCAGAGTGCATCACAGTGGCGTGAACAGTGTGCGATACAGTCTGAGCTCATTCAAGTTTGGAAAATCCTAAAGCAGTGCGCGGACTAAACTTAAGTGGATTTCCACATGGTTGCTGCGAATCGAAATTATATCAAGGAGCCGCAAAGCTGACATTATTGTTCAGTGTTAATAATTAAGATGAGGAGGTCTCAAAAGTAGTTCATCGGAGCTGAATCACCTGACAGAAATCAACAGTGGAAAGAATAAAGAGTGGCGGCTGTCAGAGCTGTTCTTACCTCCGTCTCCTAATGTCCTCCGCTGATTATCCAGGCAGTATCATGCTTACACATTTCACAGTACCCGCTCCAAACTCAGTCCTGCTCCAAGTAAGCAAATCATCACCCAGCCACGACAGTCAAACCAGCAGGGGAAAGCGAGACTGCCGAGGAGAATTTTCAAAATAAAACGACGGCCTGAGCGATGTGATTAATAACTGTTGATCCAACTGACTGTTATTATCAGGTTATAATTACAAACGTAGTGACTGTGTGGCGTTAATACATTGTTTCCAACATGCTGTAACTAACTCAAGAACTAAATTGTTTCCAGAACCAACACTATGATCACAATAAGAGGGGCAAAGTGATCGAAATGCGTGCAGAAAGCACTTAGTGTGAGTCAAAATCGTTATAACGATACTACAGTATTCACGCCTTTGTAGATCGTTGCAAAATGACACTCCTGGAAAAACGGCACTACATGAAGGAAATTATAAAGTTTAGTTAGATTTGATTATTCACAAATATTCTGTGCATTTTATTCACCTAAATACTGACACACACATCAACATATTTTGATCAGTATTAAATGATGTAGCCTATTTTACACAAATTACTGGGTTTAACTCTAAGCCTTCACGTGGAAACAAAGGTAGACAGAGAGTAATGGTTACACTTGTGTATTTTATGTAGATAATGCAAATATTTTGGAACAGACGTAGAGAATATCATTTTGTATTTGAAGACAAAGAAAGAATGCGATTCTTATGAGGCTTTGCTTCTTTTTCATTTTTGCCAGCTACAAGGTTACCCAACTTGTAAACCGGTGTACTTTAGTTTTTAGTATTTCAGTAAATGAAGTGAAAAACTGGCCTGCAAATATGCTCTTGTGTTTAGGCCACTGAATCCGTTGCATCCTGGTGATTTAGTGCTTTAAGATATGCAACATGTTTCCCCAGCGCTCCTAATTTGCATCTGACTGAGGAGTTTTGATTAAGTAATCCTTTACCATCCTTTTGTGCTTTTCCTGTGCATCTCTCTCTTTCAAAGGTAAAATATGAGACAACGATAGATGGGGGTAAAAAAAAATCCATCCAATGCCTATTTAACTGTGTATGATTTTACCTTGGAAGTCTCAGAAATATCTACACTCCTATACATTTGAGCTGGAAATGCCATTCTATTTACGGCCCTGCATACCTCCTAAATTCCATATATTAACATATGATTTTATTCACCTGGACCAGCTGCAACTTTTAAATGGTCCTGCTGGTGGCTTATACAAATGCAGATGACGTAGATTACAGGTTAAATGAACTGAATTTTTATTGGCCAGCGGGACTGGGAATAATGTAAGTATGAAAGTATGTCAGCTTGTGGCATGAATAAAGAAATGGGTTACTTCAGACACGGTGAGAAGTAAACGGTGTGTCTTTGTCGTACGCACAGCTTGATTAAAATAAGTTTGACAGCAGGTTGAGGTTTGGTCTCTCTAAAGGGCGCTCAACGTGATTTCCGTAACCCTGCATGAATATAATGAAATCTTTCTATAGAAAATAAATAAAAATCACTTTTGCACTGAGTACTTGCAGTTTTACTTTGAAGATCCCACCGTCTAACTTCCTGTCTCCACAAGGCTGCTAGTTGCTGACTTTACCGGCTGCAAATCATCGCCGGGCCGACGTCACGGCTCGGTGTGATCGCCCTCTGCTCCTCGGCTCTCCATCAAGGCTGCGGTCAGAAACATCTACAGCGTTTCAGAACTAGTGACAGGCTACAGGCGGAGGACTAGTTTGTTTGCCTGAAATAAGAAGCACACTCTGATTAATTCAGTGCGTTTACGCATCAGCCTGGTTCGTGCGCACAGAGCACACCGGGGAGGCGGAGGGGGGATGAAACTGCCTAAGAGGGGACAGTGGGTCGGTGTGGCTCCTGAAACTGGATGCCATACCGGGTCACTGTGGTTGTTGACACTCTGACACAACACTGGTTCATGTCACATCAGAGGTACTGAGGGGAGCCGAAAATATCAAGCCCTCACTGGTACATAGTTTTGTCCAACACTCCAGACTGGAAGTACTAACTTTATTCCTGCACAAGCGTGCGTTACGTAACACGTGTTTACTTGTTCCCCCATCTATCCGAAGCATTAGCCCGAGGGACTTCCAGCGCTAACATAACCTGTTTGCACTGTAACCTTTCTAAATCGTCCTGTGTTTCTATGACATGGCGAAACCAAGAGGGGTTCCGAAAAGTGGGTGCTTTCTGCCATCTACTGTTAGAAATCTGTCACTGCACGTTCCGGATTCAAGTTGTGCTGGAAAAATAAGAACGGAAAAGTGAATAAAAGTAATGACAAAATGGGACAGGACGAAATTAGATTTGGAAACCATTTTATTTTGTAAATGGGTTAGCACTCAGACTGTACACAACAGATATTTTCTGAGTTTGACCCAATAAAACCAAAAGGAGCATCCAGAGGCGAGAGAGCAAAGTGGTCTGGTGACAGCACTGGAGTACAAGGAGAGTAAAGATCTTCTTTTATTCCTGCTTTAAAACTGTATCTGATTTTTGTGATGGTACAAAAAAAAGTATGATCATCTGTCTTAGGTGGACCACCTTGCTTCCTGCCAATGGTATCGTCAAGCAGTCGCTCTTGGTGAGTGATTTTTGTACAAAAAGACAAAAACTAAAAAAAAAAAAAGAATTTCAGAGATCACATTACAGAACACTTGAATAACAACTGGGGGAAAAAATAAAAAATAAAAGCAATGTGTATAATTATTCCAGAGCAAGCCCCAAAGGTAACACTCATTAAATCAATATGAGCACTATTTGCCCCCATACAAACACGGGCATGTCTATCTGCCTTGTAGTTATACGTTATGATGTACTGACTGAATTCATGCCGAGGCTTGAAACGCCTTCCTTCACTACAGCTGGCGATAATATGGTGCTGTGACCAGAGACGGACAGTTTCATACACTACACGTGTTATAATGACCACATTAGTCCATTTATCGTACTTTTTCTTCTAATAACACATCAAATAAAAAGAATAGGCTAAATTTCTCACAACGAAGCTATGCAGATTATCATAGAAACTGATGACAAGACAATCTATTGACACACAGGCACAGTGCACAAGCTTGCAGGCAGGAACAGAAAATAAATCTTTGTAGTTTTTAAATAGTACAAAAAATGCTTTTTTAAATTTCCTTTTTTAAATGTTTTTTTTTTTTTTTTTTGCTTCAAATGCACAACTCAAAACTATGAAGCCAGACCTTTGATCTGCGTAAATGGGAGGAAGAACTACAGCTCTCATAGTCGTCCCCCAAACAAACAAATTTAGCTCGAGATCACAAGACATTCGCTTGATCCACAGTTCTTCAACCAGCGGCTGAGAATCAGCAGCTGTGCTGCCTCCTGTTTGTTTGTTTGTTTGTTTTTTTGGTCTGTGACTGTTAGCGTTCAAGGAGTCGCCTTTTTGTTTTTCTCTAAATCAAATACATTTTATTAATGAATATTTTAACTACCAATCTGGTAAGGCAGTGACAGACTGAATAAATTTGATCCAGAAATGGTGTAAATCTGATCAAATCATGCACATCATGTACTTGTGGGATTCTCTCAGCCTCTTTCCCCCCTGCAGCTGGCTGTGGGTTAATCCTGGATTTCATATAACCATAAAAAATGGCTATAATCCAAAGGCCGAACTCGAGTGTATGTTTAATCAATGCCAGCATATATCTGCGCGTGATTAAACATCCCCGTAGCAGACGAAGTGAAACAGTAAACCTTGTAAACAAAACTTCACAACCAATTGCAGGTCAGACATGCAGAACAAGCTATTTAATGAGACTAGGCCACAAAAGAAGTCAAACTTAAAAAAATGCTGAAAAAAACATTTACATTTGAACATTAGAACATGAAAATAAGAAAAATAATTTCTATAGTCAGTTGTTTTTTTACCTTTACATTTCTCATAAGAATCCAATACTTTTGCGCAATTGCAGTCCAAACTATAAGCACAATAGAAAGTAGAGTCTAATTTTTTATATATATATATATATGCATGTATAAGTGATCTGTATAATTAGAGATTGTTCTTAATCTTCCTGACTGGTTAAATAAAATAATAATAAAAAAATAAAATAAATCTCTTATGACCTACAGATAAACTCCTTGGGTGTAGTAAACATTTCATGAATGAGAGCAGAAATGAAAGCACAGTCAAAGTGCGCTCTAACCAATCGACACGCGTGTTGTTTTGAGAGTGGAGATAAGGGCACTGGAAACCAAAAACTCCTGCAGTGTTTCTTGCTCGATGCTGCTGCTGCAAAATGTTTTGGATAGGGCTGGGATGTCCCCGGCCCATCATGCTTTGCTCTCGGCTGTATTTGTCTGTATGACACTGTTGTGTTCTGCAGAGATCAGGGTGTTTGGTAAGCCTCCCTCCTCAAGTTTGCCCTTCTCATCAGAAAAAATCTTCCTGCAATGGGAAAGAGACAAAGTTCAAAATTAGAAATCGGGACGTCTCACGCAAGACAACAGAAAATATCTGAACAAACAACACTTTGTTTGAACAGTTTAAACCATTTATTCTCAATGACATCTTCACCCAATATGTAAGAAGACACTGTATTTAGATATCTTCTTACATACCTCTTCACCACCTTGACAACAGTCAGATAAAATAAACAGATAATGGCATACCCATACACCGCGTCCTGTAACGACTAGCATGCCTAAACTGAAACAGCAAATATTAGCTATTAATTGCTTTAGTTCTACTACAGAGAGACAATGGTAGGACGAGAAATTAGCCCTGGGCTTGTGGTATGTGATGTCCATTTTCATCTTTAAAGCAATTAGCACAGTTTCTAGTTGCTCAGAGCACAGAAACACCACAGTTAGAAGCTGTAGAATTAGTGAGAACTAAACATTGTGGTGATTAACAAAGGTCCATTGCAGACATGTAACACTGCTGTTAAAGTGATGGCTTTTACTTAACTGCTTATTGTGACTTTATTCAGACATGAGAGCAACGCTCAGGTACTCGAGTAGTTGAACAGTAGAGATGGAAAGTCGTGTTTTTTTTGTTCTCCTGACAGACATAATCAGTGACTGATTTTACAACGTATAAGTTGGATTTAAGCGTTTCTTTTTTCTGCAACTTAATACAATTGCTGTTGAACAATAATGACTTTACTGGCTGTTATTTTGCAAATTAAAGCTGATTTTATTTTCAGCGATTGCAAAAAATTGTGGGATGTGGGGCATGAGCTTTCTTCACTTCTGAAGGGAAGCATGCCAGAAGAAGTTTTAAGAACCACGGAGACATCAATAAGACGGCACGAATGAAAGCACACTGAGAAAGACAGAAGATCTGTTTACAGCATTTTTAAGGCTGCATCACTCCATTCACTCGTATTTATTTTCTTGATTATTTATTCCTCCTGTAAAAGGTCAAAGTTTCCTAACGCTCAAGGTTATTTCATCACTTCCTAAATTCTTCAAAACCTAAAAAATATTCAGTTTACTATAAATTTGATTTTAACTATTATGTTGATACATGAAGACTCACCTCAACAGCTCAACACTGGCTTAACCAGTTGGGTTCTTTTTACAGGAATCGTATGAGGCTCGGTTAGGGACGTCGTGTTGTCATGGTAACTAACAGTGTGCAAAACTAGTTCAACAGATGTTTAAGAGCTGTGGCCCTCGCTAGTTGGCTCCAGCAATACTAACTCACTGAACTAATTATTTATATTTGGATAATTTACAATGCCAGTTAACTGTTGTGTCCAGAATGGTATGTAGTTGGGCATAAGACACCCTGCAGACCAGTGATCTAGACAGTGAATGACTGTATGTAAGCCGTGTCAGAGTAAACTGGGTAAAACCCACTTGATCACCACAAGTGGTGTGTAGACATTCACCCACAATGTGAGAAAACTGCCGGTGCTAGCTCCACCTCCCTGAGCAAACTAGCATGACGTGTGCAATCAAAGATGTAACACAATGACTTTTCAGTGACATTTAAGATAAAATCTACTCACTGAAGAATTTGAATAATGGTTTGAAATGACTTAAACATACGCAGTATTTCATGTGCACAGCGTTTAACCTCATTTATTAGTTTTCTGACCTGTTCGTGAGAATGATTTTATTGTCTCTGTTTAAGTCACTCACCAGGAACACACCTAGACTTATGAATGGCATGTCAAATTTCCATATTTATGTAACGAGCTTCTTGTCTTGAAAGGGATTTAACTACGTTTGTGGTGAATGTTGCAAAGATAGAGACCCCACAATGGAGAACGGTCACAAACAAAACAAAAGCATCGTATCACTTCTCTATCCACAACATTGTACTAATAACTATCTTATTATCATTACCACAATTTACCATTACAATATTTTATATATTGTGTGGTCAATGGCAAGATGCGGTGGTGAATGAATGGGTATACAAGTTACACACACGCACTCACGCACACACACACACTCACACACACAGATAAACCTCTAGAGGGAGCCGTACTCATCGTTGACAGGAGGAGCAGTCTTGGCCAGAGTCTCTGATGGCTGTAGAACTGGGCCTGAGGGGGGGTCTGCTTCGTCTCCATTGGGTAGAGAGGGGGCAGCTGGTGGGCTGTCTAAGCTAATGAGATCTGCGGGGGGCATGGAGGGTCTTTCTGTCCCGTTTATCATCTCTAAGTCTAAATCTGCATTTTTGGGCTCCATGTCAGGGGTCAGTAAGTCATATGTGTCTGACGCTGATATAAGAAGGTTGTTCGATGGAAACGCCTCAAGATTCACAGGGACAGGATTGGAAGGAATAGGAGTAACAGGTAAAGGTGAGGGAATGCCTGAAACTAGAGAACCAGGGTTTACAGCATCCAGGTCTTCAGAAACACCGTGGATCACTGCAGGTGAACTAGTAGTAGCAACTCTGGCAGTGGGCGTGGTACTGTCAACAGTTTGATCAACAGTTTTGTCTTTGTTAAAGGCAGTAAGGCTACGCCCACTGGAATCTGGGGCTGTAGGTTTTGAATCTGGGTCTGGTGCAGGGGCAGTAGTTGCTAGACATGAGGCAGTTTGTACTGGTGGCTCTGGATTTAAGGCTACAGTGTTTGGCTGTGTGGGAGGTTTAGTGACTGGTGGGCTTGGAGCAGGTTTCCTGTTGTCTAAAGTGGGAGAGGAAGATACAGGAGAGACAGCCAGAGGAGAAACAGGGGGACTACTTTTAGCATTCAGAGCAGCAAGTTTAGGAGAGTGTCTACGCTTCGGTGGTATTGGCGTCCCAGATTTTTGAGGTTTGATCTGTTCGGGGGTGCAAGGAGGAGTGTTTAATTTCTCCTGTTCTTCTGGGGCATCTCTTCCTCTCTGTTCTATTAGCGGGGCCATTTTAGCTTCAACAGCAGCTGTGGAGACGAGGGGGGGCGGCGGGGCCGTGTTCGATTCTGGAGTCGGGGCCGGAGCCAGGACAGGGGTGGGTGAGGGTTCGTTGGCTGGGGTGGACAGGCTACAAGTGAGGGTAGTGGTTTCACTAGAGGGGCTGTCCTGAGCGGGATCAATTGTTGCAGTGGCTGTGTCAGAGTTGGTGGCTACGGAGGAGAGGGTGTCCAGTGCCAGAGCAGCAGTGTAAGCCGCCTTCCTGAGAGAGCAGGGAGAGAACAGAGACACACAGACTAGACACCAGGGTGACTGTGACAAGAGGAGGGGTGGCCCGCACGAGAGCATGCAGAGGGATTAGTTGGCTTTAGAAATTCACAAAAACATAGACAAAGCAACTAAAAGAAACACAAAATACAGCAACATTTAAGCCTAGTGAGAAAAAGAAAGAAGAAGAAAAAGAGGGCATCATGCTGTGAGTGGACATCAAAGGATACATCCCATACACACACCAACATGGAGTACACTGACTAGGAAAACTACTGTAGTAAAAAAAGGCACCAGCCTTCCTGCAGGAAACTGCAGCACCACAAAGAACCACCTATTAGGGTTAAACAGTACCAGTGGCAATCTCATACTGCATAATCTACTTTTTTCCAGACTGCTGATATGAGATGGCTTGCTGAAATTGTCAAATGGCTTCATGAGTTGACCACACTCTAGAGGACTAAAGCCTTTGTGTTTATTTGACTGGTATTGCTTCAACCTTCATACAATGAGACAGAAAAAATCTCCAAAGGCTGGAGAAGAAACACAAAATACAGCAATCCCTCTGGTTAGGGAATAAAAACAGAAAAGCAACACAGTCCAATGGACTCCACTCAAGAATGACCTCAACTTTTTCAATAATGTAAAGCGTCAAATTATATCCTGTTGAATAAATTCATTATTCTTTAAAGTGGAGTGCAGTGTACAACAGCTCAGAGCGGTAAAAAGGCCGTTTGCCATGTGTCAGCGTTTACTTACTCTGGCTCTGTGAGAGGTGTGGTTTCATTCGGCTCTACGGGTCCTGCTGCGTTATGATTGGCTGAGCACTCATCCTCTGTTCTGACTTCCACTATTGGCTCTTTGGACTCATCTTTCCTGTAAGACACAGACAGTCTTGCTAAGCTGTTGTTTTTGGCCAAGCGGGCAGTAAGAAAGGATGATTCAAAAGCAGCAGACGGCCCACAGTGATCATCTATTTTCAAGCTTACAAAGTAACGTCAAGTCATCCATCTGGCTGTGCTTTCGTGGAACCGCACTCATGAAATGTAACAATCCAATACGTAATGCAACATCTTACTCAGAATGATTCAAAACGACTGCCGTTTTGTACACATGAAAGCATCCATTCAGTGCTGCGCTTGAATCAAACATCCTCATCTGTTTCATTGAAGGAAAATTTCATCTTACCTATGGGGCCATTTTATTGATTCATGTATTCTTGCTGTACTTCAGATACTGCCTGGTTAGACATTGTAATACATGTTTATTTTGCTCAAGAGGCAATCTCAGTTATTGTTTAATTACACAAGCTTCCCTTGATATATCTAGATATAGCAGCCCAAAAATAAAATAAAACCTTCAGCTAAAATTCTAAGTAATCTTCAGAGTTCATTCCTGAAAGGCCTTCTGGGAAATGTGGGAAGGCCAGTTATTCTAAGCTGAGGTCGGCTTATTTAAAACGCAAACAAAAGGTAAATTGGAAGATAAATAAAACCCTCAAACACATCACATTTCTACAAAGAATCTTCTTAATTTTGTCTTTCTTATTACCCACAGACCTGCTTACAACAAAACTGAAAATTATTTTCTATCTGGGATTTTGTAAGTTAGGTACAATATGTAACCACATCAGTCATTTCTATCCACCACTTGCTCTTCCTGTTATACAGACTTTAAATAGTGACTGTGGCGTACCACACCAGCTGCTTGTATCTTCTCCCTGCATGATTCCCTGCATTTTTACCTGAAGTAATGAAACAAGTTTGTTGTGTGTACCTTAACCATTTTGCAAAGTGCTTTGCTGGAGGATGTTGAAGTAGCGCATTTTGAGCTAAATGTTTATTCGAGGCAGAGGTGGCTTTGGCTGTCTGACATGACTTGGTTTGTCTTTTTGTTGAGCATACTAGGGAACATAAGCATGCGTTGCTATAGCAATGGCATTATGATATGATCTGACACAGCCCTAATAATCACTTTATAAAGCTGATATGGTGAGAGTGCTTGTGTCAGGTTGTCTGACTGTTACATCCAATATTAACTCTGCGTTTAGCCGTTTTATTCTGCACCAACTCCTGATGTGTCTTTATCTCCTCTATGCTCACCCATAGACATTACAGAAAATCTGGACACAGTCACCCTGAAACCACCCTTTTGTAAAAGAAGTAACAAAACCTTAAAGTAAAACTGTTGACTGAGGTCACAAAGAATAAGAGCCAAAAGTTTTCCCATTTGCCTCTACAAAGACTTTTTAGTAACAGATCACTTATCCTCAGGCTACTGGAAATAACGCAGATTTAAAGCACTTGAATCAATGTTGGCTTTGCTTTTAAAAACCAAAAGCTACATTAGTCTTTTATATACAGTCTACCTTTTCCACTAGCTAGTTGCTCAGTCCTGTTGTTGTTTGGTGCAAAGTTGTATATAACCATCTCACATTACACATGTAAGAGATCCAATCATCTGATCCAATCTTAAAATGAAGATATGCATACGCTGAGTTGAAACAATCTCTCTGGTTCCACATTTTTAACTTTGAACATAAATTAGACATCATATGTGTGCCATCAAATACATCAGTTTAAAAGACCCAGACAACATGTATGTAAATATACAGTCTGATACTCACATGAAGGCTGCCTTGCCCTCCTCTAAGTTGTGCCCTTTGGTCCCTGTGCCTGACTTGCCGCAGAGACACATGATGAGGCCACATTTGTTAACAAAGTAACAGGTGACATCCACAGCCAGGAGCAGGAGTATAAATACTACAACGAGGATTCCTGCCCAGAGCATGATGCCCATGGAGAGCGGAGACTCTTCACTTAAATCTGCCACACAAGAGATGAGAAAAGGAGGGCGCTGAACTAACGTAGCAGGACACACTTTTACAGAAACCATGAACAACTAAATAAAGTGCTGACGTGTTACTGTAACCACAAATACTTCCATAAAACAGAAACAACTCACCTGCTATGAGCACTGATAGGTTCTAGATGGCTCAGCACAACTTTAGATGCTGTGTGTCGTTTGTATCGACTGTGCTGTCAGACTTTAATTATTTATATGACTTCATTTCTAATTATGAGGCATACTGAAGATTTGATATGCATGAAGCTGTGCATAAAAAAACGAAAAGTATAAATATATATTCAACCCATTTATTTGGTAGTAGAAAGAAGAGCAAACCAAAGCATACAGTGTGCTGCTAGTTACCCAGACATGTGGAATAATCTGTGCACAGAAAATGAATGTCAGGCTTTTCCCAGATTTAAAAGCAGTGATGTATTGTCACTGTTTGGGTAATATCAACTTTGATTTAGCAGAAATTACTCTAAAATATACATTTAACTCTGCAGGTAATTAACATGTAAACAAGATCTATACATCTGAGTAAAGCATCCCAATTACGTACGTATAAAAATGACTATTGCTGATGACACTTGCGAAACATTACATGCTAGAGGAATATCTGGACATTTATCTTAGTAGTCCGCATAAAAATAAGTTGTTGTTTGATCATTCTTTAAGTGGCTTGTCAGTCTGTGCCAATATAAACAATTGTTTCCCCATTTTATGACCTTAATTGTGTAAACGTTAATATTACAAACCTTTACATTATGCAGAATTTTGTGAGCTATTAAACAATATAATACAGTGCTTATGTAAACACACAGGTCCAGCAGTCAGCCTTCACTCTGTTCTAATGCTACTTGAAAAAAATCTACTATTGTTCATCACTGTAAACTGGCACTCTTCTCTGTCTCTCTTGTCTAGTGCTGATGACTAGCAGTGCTAATGCTGAGCAGTATGAAACTGTGGGAGGTGGAGGATTTCCACTGCCTTTGGTTCAACATGTCTGTCTGGTCTGTTCTGAAACAACACAGCACTCTTTTCCTCACCCATAACAGAGACACATCTGTCATGGACAAAGTCTGTTGTAAGTGAGTGAAAGTGTCCAGAAAGACAGCCAGAGAGAAGGCAAGCTCTCCTCTACAGTAATGGTGTGAATTTCCTCACGAAAACTATGAGAGCAGGAGAACAGTGATGAGGGACATGATGAGTGATACCAAAGTGTATGTTACAGATGAGCAGCCCTGAGTGGCTGTGGGTGGGGACAGCACAACCCAGACCACACCAAAATGCACACAGGTCGGGACGAAAATGTTCACGTGGTCCACCACACCAATGTCCAGGACCAGGCAAGAGAGCAGGAACATTGAGAGAGAAAGAGGGGATAAAGAGAGAAGGGGGAAAGATAATAAAGGAAGAGGGGGAGAAATGAAACGGAACAAAGAGGGGGAGAAAAAGAGAAGGGCGGGGAAAACAGAGGAAGAGAGAAAGTGAAAATGTGTCAGGTCTGAAAACCAAAAGTGGAAAAAAAAAGACGAAGAAACTGATTTCTTGTATTGAAAAAAGGGGAAAAAACAGCAACACATCAAAGCAAAAGCACAGCACAAAAGAGGAAAACTACACCATGTCGACTAGATGGTGACTCAGTGGTGGGTGAGTGGAAAATGCTTTAGTTTGGAGAATGAATTAGGAAAAAAGTGAGAGGAAACATAATGGCCTGCTGTGATGTTTCAGTGAGGTACTCAAGTGTGTCTATCACCCAAAGAGAATTTGACAGGCTGTGTAGGTTTCGGCACGGTTAGTAAAGAACCTTCAGCTGCAGTTAAGAATTCAACATACGTGTTAATCAGCGGTTACTGAGGGTCATTTTAAAAGCTCCAACCAGACAGAGACAAACTATCCACATTAACGGTAAACAAAGCTACAGACATTCAGAGGAGATCATTTTATCCTCTGTGTGAGTGTGTGTGCCAGATCTGCAAGCACAAACTCAAGCTCATTTAGTGAGGGCTGTCAAAACTTTAAAGTGAGAAAATTCAGCCGGAAAATCATTTTTGGCTCACCGCCGTCCACGAAATCTATTTATTTTTTCTATAGATTTATTTAGTTGTCATTCACCCGTCAGCGCTCCAGATTTAAAAATAGAACAAGCTGCTCTGGTTTTCAGGTTTGAGTTTGGCTCCTCAGGTTTCTGGCTGTTTAGTTCCACATTAGTGTGAGTGACCGGGGGCAGGTACGCTACCTGGGATGGCCTCTGGCTCTGACGAAGTCCTGAAGGACATGGTTGCTGGCTGAGACTTGCCCTTCTGATTCTCTGCCACCACATAGATGTTGTACTCTGTGTCCCACTCTAACCCACTGAGAACTATGTGATCACTGACACTGGGCAGCCGGATTTCTGGTTTCCACTCTGAAGACTGCACCTAAGGAGACACAGATAAATACAGTGCATGCATTCAGGGTTGAAACTTTATTTGGTCTTGTGAAGGTGAAATTTTTAAGCATGTTTTCAAATTGCTCCAAAAACACCTGTAAGAGCTCGGAGCAATCAAAATTTGTGTCTGTTTGGCCAAAACATAATTCATTCATTATGAGAATATGAGAAGTTTTTCTATTTTCTGTCAACAAACCAGGTATTAAATAACAATTTCAGCCCTAACAACAGCTTGAAAATCACAGAATTAAAAAATTTTTTGCAGTGCTTTTGAAACTACAAGGATTTGGTAGAATCATTATTACCGCTGCACTAAATTACTGCTTTCACTGACGATTAAGTACTCGATCAAGAGTTACTGATCAAATTTTTGGCATATAAAATAGCGTAAAACGCACATGACATTCTAAAACCCACAAAAAAAGCAATCTTAAGACTATGTAAAGCAGTAAATGTTCAGAGAATATTTCATCGTTTTACTTAAATGATTAAATCAGTTATCAAAGCAGGTGCCTTAGTTGAGAAGGAGCAATTGCTCTTTAATCCCCATACTCACTGGTTTATAACGGATAAGATAATGTAAGATGGGAGAGCCGCCATCATCCTGCTTGATCCAGCTCACTCTGAGGGAGTTGCCTTTACGTTGAAGTGCTCCTTCAAGTTTAGGAGGATTAGGATTCCCTACAGGGACACAGGAGCAAGATGGAGGTCATTTAATGGCTCATTTCAAGAGGTGCAGCGAGCTAGAGGGTTATTTCTTTGAAAGAGGCAGCTCTGTCAGTCCACTTTTCCATTTTGAAATAAAGGAAAAAGAAAACTTTCAGTCCAAAGTTTGATCTTGGATGCTCTCCTTATTGTTGACCTTTTAGGTCACTTAACCTCCCTTAAACGCTCTCCTAAGGGTGGCTTGTGTTACTAATTAGTGAATGACACACAGCCGCATGCTTATCTGTTTCATCAGAGTTGCTGTGTGTTGCTGCTGTTGCTGAGTGACATCAATTGGCAGATGGACATCGCACCAGGCTTCAGGCTAAAGAGTTATTTATCATTAACTAAGAATACGTATATAAGATTGCCAAGTTCCAGCACAATAACAGGGTTTGTCTTTAATTGTTGTATAGTTGTACCTACTGGCATGGAAATCGCACAGAATTATACTAACATATGTCTTGTCTGTCTTAAACCTGTAATCATTTATCTATTAAACACTGATTACATAACAAACACCAATTAAGTCTAATATAAATGTAGTCAATATAATTTAAATTTATTCAAATTAATTTTTCTGACATCTTTTTGTGTCCATTGCTGACAGGGTGGAGGTCCTGGGGGGCAGTTGAAACTCTCTTTCCAGATAGATTAAAAAATTAAAATGTTCTGCATCAAATGAAACCACTGAATTTATGCATTAGCATCACATAAAGGCTACCTGATATGTAATTGAAAACTGGACGTCCTTTGTTTGTTTTACAACCTAAACTATTGAGTTCTGCCACAGTACACATATATCATTTTTCCAATTGCTTAAAATAGAACTACAGACTGATTTCAGTGACCTAAAAATATTCTAGTGTTTCATCCAGGGTTACTAAGTGGAGCCGAATCATCAGCTATGAGCTGATGGAGAAGTAAACAATTAATCCTGTATTTCTGGTAACTAACAGTCTAAATACATTTCAGGAATGGTTTGTATTCATAAGTGTCTGTCACAAGTTTCCAAAGTATAAGGTAAAGTCAAATATCTTGTCTAAACTCTAAATTTCAGTTTACTGTCAGAAATCTCAGAAAACATTCAAATTTGATGAGCTGGAACACTGAACGTGGCTGCTGATTTGTTTTGTCTCAGATATTTGATTAATCAACAAATTATTGAAGCTCTAAAGGTTAATGCACTTACAAACAGGTAACAAGAAAGATGTGCACAGTGGTTAACATTCAGGATTAGATAAAGTCTAAGCTGTTTAAGCCTCAGGTTAAATAAGATTAAGAAAATATAGAAAATATATACCAGCAAGCCTGCTGCAAGGATGAGTATTTTGTGGGATGGCTGGAAGATACTGACTATGTTTATTACACTTGATTTATAGCAATACATCCTATAAGTAAGAATGGTAACATCCCTCAGGTGACAGGCTATCAATACTATGTAAGTGAAGCTAACAGTAAACACTGCTGACTGTTATTTAAACAATAAATACATTCTCGTTCTCTACGTTTACATTTATCTTGCTCAGGCAAATGTCTAGATGACTGATTAATGTGTTACACGACCGCAGAAGCAAACTATGTGCTGTTTTATCTGCTGAATTCTTTAGTTCAAGTTAGGAATCGTCAGTCAGGAATCTGCAACAGAAAGTTACCTTCTGCAGAGTGGAGGGAATCATCAGCAACATGCAAGCCAAATAACAGTCGCAGAGACATAAAATGACACATGTGAGTGGTTGAAAGAGGAGGAAGAGCATGAAAGGCATAACAGACAACAAAACACAGATACAGGTTGAGGATAGAAAACTGAAGTGACCCAAAGACAAACCAATACTGATAAATAATAAATCACAGCTCCACATGCTGACAAGCTGCACAGGGATTCCTCTGTTTGGATTCTAAATGAGAAAAGTGCAGAAGACATCTAGCAGCTTTATGCTCTCGACAATTTGCAGCTAACTGATTAATCACTGCTGATGGGCCTAATCCGAGTGTAAACATTCCCAAACTACACCAAACAGCTGAAGCCAGAGAGAAAATGTGCAGCTTTTGAAATGCAGAGATTTGGCTCGGATTCCTCATACTTGCATTAAGCCAATTAATTCACATGCTGCACATCAAAATTATATTAATACTAATGGGATAAATCAGCTGTAAACTCATGGGATGCAAGTAAAATTAAAAACCTAATCGGTCTATGTTACAGACGGAGGAGTTTGCATTGATGGCCATGACAGTTTCTCGAAAACGATACACCTTTTGAAATACTTAAGCGGGATTACAAACACTGCTAATCAGTAGGGGTGATGGGTTATCCTGTTGGGTAAGAAACAGCTACAGCAGTAAAAACTAATCTTCTATTATCCCCACTACAGAACAAACCTGTGTCTTCAGTGAAAAAATGAAAAATGCCGTCTAGGGATATAAAAGAGAAGAAAGGCAATCAGAATCACTTGTCTGCACAAATGACCACCTGAATCTCTAATAACACTTCACTGAAGAAATCAGGAAGACACATTTCTGTCAGATGGCTCCAGAAAGGAAGAAAAACAAATCATTTTAGGAAATGATTGCCACATTTAAAGTAGGGAGACAGAGCCAGCCTCCATGAAAATGAAAGGCCACTTTACGGTCTAAAAAGGTAGCTTGAAGTGATGTTCTTCTGACAGTATTTTATGTAAATATTTCAGCAAACCTCTATCGCATTTGATATTTCAGCAAACCTATATGACATTTGTTCAGTTTTATCAATTACTATGACTAAATGTTAATGATCTGGCCTTTAATTATGATCTTAGTTCTAAAAAAAAAAGAGAGAAGGGGTTTAAGTCCAACTTTCGCCTTTGCCATTCAATAACAACATAATTCAATAGCAATATATATACACAACTATAAAGCTATCTTTTTAATGTTTTTAATTAATGCATTTTAAATGAATCACTTACTGTTGTAAGTGTGGCCTGATGAATACAACAGACAGAAGAGCAAATGGATAAAAAAAATCAATGATTAAGAATGATAAAATAGAAGGAGAGATGATCAGTACACAGACAATATATAAATCATACCAGCACTCCCTCAAAAAACATCTATTGCCAAACAACAGAGGGCGCTAAAAACTAACTAATGTGTTGAGGTTTCACTGCATGCTGGCTTCTACAGAAGGATGAAATCACACTTCAGGGTGACATGAATAATGACATGATGGGCTTGAAACATGGCTTTAAAACAGGATATCTGAAGCAACTGTGCAGATGGCTCTAAATGATACCTATGTGATGAAATCAGTATTTAATTCCATATGTAAAAACAAGCAATCTGGCTTTAAAGATTTGGTTATGGCAGAAGTATTTCATGAACTAGAAAAATCAAATAAAAGCAAGAAGGTCAGAGAGCTGCTTCGTAGAGACGGAAAAGCGGTTTTAAAAAGACATACATGGAATGAAAGGAGACAGGTGAAAGCTTTTGTGGCATCATCCAAACAGTCTTAGGACCAACTCTTCAGCGAGTTTTTATAGAGAGACTGAAGGTAATATGTTTGTGGAGACAAGAGGTCAGAGAGGTATACTAAAAGCATTACAGCATGCTGTAAACTGTAACATGTGCCACTTACGAACAGGCTCCGTCTTCAAGAACGCAGCGTTGCAGCTTTCACCTTCACCCTTGCCGTTGACGGCTGACAACTTCACTTCGTAGCTCGTGTCTGGCTTCAGGCCTGTGACTGTTACCTCACCGATGGAGCCTGTTACAACAGCAGAACACCATGATCATTTTGGTGAGCACTAAAACAGATCTCCTGTTCAAACAATATATGCATAATTCGTTGCTGCCCAAGCAAACACCGATTAGCTCAATTCGCATTTCATTCCAACAATGTTTGAAAAACTGATGAATATATTTAGAGTTGGTCTAAAACTAGACAAACAGTGACAGCTGTTTTATATGTTGCACTGTCATCTTAAATGTAATGATCCCTTTTGGGATGATGATTGCTTTTGATCAAGCTTTTTATATAAATTATATTGCTTTTATGTACACTTCCGTGTTCAATTCCTTTCTAAAGGGGTGACTTGTAGGTTAAAACAAAAAAACTAAATTCATACCTATTTCTTAGAAATAATCATTAACTTTTGTATTTTACTTTGTAGGAGACATTTAGGGGAAACAAACACCAGAGGAAAGGAGTCATTGTTACCACTGCTCTTAAAACTCTGTCCGACCACACTGTACAGGGCAGAGATGTGCACTGTGTAGTCTTTGCTATGGAAGTGAGTTGGTCAGTTTTCCTAGTCTGACCTTAATTTCATGATTTCACCATTTTGAATTATCATGTTTCTACAGGAAACACGAAAGACTTTCCTGCCTTCACTGTGCAGGACCCACTGCTGTATCTGTAACAAAAAACAAGGCTGTAAGTGCAGACATGAGGGTGTTCCAGACGATATAATTGAGTTTCACGTGAGACATCTAAACCAGGACTGCGTGAGACTGACAGCTGGTGCTTTTTCTTCAGTTTTGCTGGCAGTGGTCAGCATAAAGCTAGACAAAGTGTGAACTACAAGTCATCTATTCTAATGTTTGCTGACTTTCTCATACCTAAATTTAATAGATTTGGCTGATAGCAGTTGATTCTTGTGCATCAGTTTGTGCTATGGCACTAATATGCCAGCCCAATCTAGTACAACACAGTCAGAAATGGACTCTTTTATCCTGATCTGTGATATCAAAATAATAATGAGGCCATATAAGGCTGTTGTTTTTATTTAAATAAATATTTTCAACGTCTTACAGTATGTGTCCAAACAACTGTAGGGATCCAAATTTATTTTGTCATACATGACCTAGTTTGGCTGCTCTCCCTTTTGTGACTTCATGACCAAGCCATGTTTCTGTGTCGAGGGTATCAACAACTCTAAATTACGTTTTAGTGCATATATGGACATATTTGTCAAAACGAAAAGAAATCACGTTCACACAGCCTTTTAATCGCTTTGGTTATAAAACAAAAAGCTGCTGAATGCAAACCTTCCTTCCTTTAATACAGGTCATCTTTACTGATATGATTTAACAAAATGTGAAAAATCTAATTAACATTTTTAACATTAATATGTATTTCTATCTATTTGAATTGTACTTGGATATTTTAAAAAAAAATGTAGTTAGACATTAAAGAACAAACAAACATCACAATCATGTTTCTGTGTTATTACCATCTTGGACTTCATAGACTTTCTGCACCCAGCTGCCTCTGCCACGCATCCTCCACTGAGCTCTATATTTGAGGACAGGAACGCCTCCAGTGGATTCAGGCTCCTGAAACTGGATCAGTGCTGTGGTGGAGAATGGCCTCACCTCCACGATGGATGGAGTTGACGGAACCTCTGTGAGGGGGAAAAAATCAGTGCAGTTACAATAAAAACTTTAAGATTGCAGCACACCAGCATTGTCAGACTCCATTGCTATATCAGAGTAACAGAATGAGCCCACGGCTCCTAATGACCCCGCAGTGCATCTAAAAACCGCTTCATCTTCGTAAGAAATCTGTGATTTATCGTGACAGTAAGTCTGGTTCTCTTCTACTGAATTCTGTACACTACTGACATCGTTTCAGAAAATAAAAGGCAGGAAAAAACATTTAAAAGCTCCTTATGACCAACAGATTCAAGAACAAACCATTCCCAAGTCAGCCCTAAAGATGATAACTCCAGAAAGAAAACCACTAAAAAAACAGTAAGTGCCTGGTTGGATGTTTGAAAAGACCAAAAGTTCTGAGAGACCGTTGAGTTTGATAAAACTTTAAATTGGAAAAGGAGATTTCATAGATTCAAAGACCTTGCAGTGAGTTAAGCAAAGCTTAATCTTTAAATTTAAAGTGAATATTAAAACTGAAGAATATGCAAAAGCTAGTTCAAAGACTTCTGTAATTGTACTTTGATTAAAGTTTAGAAAATAAAAAAGGATCCATCCTGTGATGTACACAATGATTAGACAATTAGTTCTTCATTTACAGTCTGCCTTTGTTAAAAAAGGTTTACTTTGTTTCAGCCAGCAATGAAAGGCTTATTTAAGAGAAAATTACATTATTTAAAAGTATTTAACCTACTGTGATTGTCCACATCTGAATAATGGTGGCTGTTCTGAACTCACAAACTCTAGTGTGAGTAGTTTTGTATTGCATCACTTTGATCTTCTAAATTAAAAGGCACACTGTAATTACTGTGGTTGCCCATGTTCGGCTCTGAGTGAACAATGTAGTGTTTTCAATTAATTCACTTCTGATTGTGGCTTAAGAGTGGCATTATCTCTCTGCTCTCTGTTCCATTTGCCTAATGGTACATTTGTCTGGGAAGTCTATGGTGTAGGTCCATGTTACAATAAAATGCTATACCTTAATATAAAAAAGTCTTTTACTTTATACTGCAAACAGTGCAATGTTAGTGGTGAGAGGTTGAGGTAAAGTTTAGTTGTAGAATAACCAGAGGGAACATTACATTATCATGTAGGTTACACATTCTTTTCATCTTAATCAATTTATCAGCCATCGATACAAACACTGATCTGTGTAATCTCACGTCATGGTGGATGTTTTGGTCTAATGCGATTTGATCATGGATAACAAAAAAAATAAATAAAATCTGTTCCCGAAGCCTTAAAAAACCTGAAACAAAAACTACTATGTGATCTAATGAAATTTACCTACTCATCATTTTTAAGCTGTTACTGAATCACGATCACATATAAGGCTGCTTGTTTTTTGTTTTCAAATTTTAATTATGCTGAAAATCTTGGCACAAACACTATAAATGCAAAGTAAGAATGGATTTTGAATCACAGCATTGCCACTGACCAGCCTGAATGAGCAGGAACTCCTTGGACTCTGTGCCCATCTCATTTGAAGCAGTGCAGTTATAGCTTCCAAAGTCATTTTCAGACTCGGGGGTTATCTGGAGGGGGGGGGGGGAATAAAGCAGTAAATATACGAAGGGCAGTGTACCAAAACAGATGAACTAACTTGTGTGTCAAACACTGAAGGTGACCTTTTTGTTTGTCCATTAGAGTAGCCTATTTTTATTTGTTGCTGTGAGCTCTCCTGCTGCTGAATTATTCATGAGATTTTTTTTTCCCAACAATGAAGCTGAAAGAAAACCCTACACTTCAAGTCTGTGCTCATGAAATCTTGATGACACATGGGGTTCAGAGTGTGTGTTTGTGCACACTGTGTGTATATGTACATTCATTAGAGAGATAGAAAGAGGGATTAAGTCATGGTGTGACACGGGTGTTCGTACCTGCAGGAAGCTGGCTGAGGGAGTCCTGAAGATCTTAATGTTGGTGGTGTTTGAGTTGGGGAGCTGCAACCCGTCTCTCAGCCACACAATAGAGACATCACTGGGATGAGCTTTGACCTCACAGCTGATATTGGCAGGATTCCCCTCCCAGGTATACACTGCCACAGTACCATTTATCTTAGGAGTATCTAGGAAATAAAAACGGATACAACCTGTCAATCCATTTCAGGTGTTATTTAACAGTTCAGTTATAAATAGTCATAGTGACTTGCAGTGCTATTTTTTTTAATGACTAGTGCATGAGTGTACTCATTTTGTAGGGCTAAACACTTGTATAAAGGCAGAGGGAAACACTTACAGCGGACCTCCATATATGCTGTTTGATAATCCTCTCCGATGACGCTGTGTGCTGTGCAGAGGTACTGACCAGCATCTGTATACTTGACATACTTCAGGGTGAGGGAGGACACACGAGCGTGACTCCTCACCACTACGTTTCCATCCGGGCTCTAAATGGAAGTTAAAAATGGCTTTGTTTAGTAAAAGAAATTAGTTAGATCAGTTCTTATAAATAGATATTATGCACATTTACATAAAGAATACAATTATGCAGAAACACGTGACCTTGAAAAAAAGTATTTAAAGTCCACTTTTACAGAAAAGAACAGAAACTGAAAGAATGAAACAAGCACAGACTGTTCTGTAAAGCTGCAGAGACATAAGGGCCCAGTTGACAGTGCAGAGGAGCTTTTCAATAATTGATGTCAGAAGGCATTAGAAACCATCTAGGGCTTTTCACACACAGGGCTTACTTGTGAAATATGCTGATGCATTACCTTACGTGTGGCGCTTGCACTTTTACACTAAAGACACTGGATTTAGTGTCAATCCACAACATTTTATTTCTTTAAGTTAATTACTTAAAAATAAAATGTTGTGGTGTTGTGGACTGTATTAGGTTGAGGAACTCTCTGAACCTACATCCAGCTCCAGTGTCAGTGAGGAAGAGGAAGCACACGCCAAGTCACAAAGCATCTGAAGCCACTCAAATAATAACAGACAGCTGGCTAATGAGATGTGTAAATGCACTTCCCTCTCTAAACCTGGTTTCATTAACTTGATATGCGGTGTTACAGCATCCTGACATGAGTAGCTTCCCAACAGGGTCAACAACTTTGTGTTGTTGTGGTTGTTGTTGCCATGTGACACTTAACTGCAGAGTGTAAAGTTTCAGACAGGCTGAATTTCCCCTTTCAACGATACATTTTCCTGTTATGTTATTACAATATTTCGAACAAACTCTGGACATTATTGTCTTGTGACAGATGTTTTTACTGAACATATCTGTAATATCTAGCATAATTAAGCATTATTCACAAACTCTGTGGATTTGGGGCTTTAGCACAAAGCTCTTACACAGTAAGATGCAGCATTTTTGTGAATTATTCCTTTAACAAGGTGCTGCAGGGCTGAATATTTGAGCTTCCCTTTTGGTTGCTTTCATGGCTTTGATCCAAGCTACAGGCAAAACAATAGCCGAATGCTTTTACACATATTGAATTAGGGCCCAGCCTGGGCAGCCATGTAAGAGAAACCCTTGTTAGTTTGTATTCAATTTCAATAGACAAAGCATGTCTGGGGCATTCATTATGCATAGCGGGTAGCAGGACCAGGGAGACACTTACATAACACGCTACCCTTGTATTGTGACCCCGTGCAGGAAGCATTCTCACTCGACCCCTGTGGTTCTGTTTCTGAGTCCTGCGTCTGTGCAACATGCCACACTATGCACAGCTATGTGTCATAGTAAGTGAGTTGACTCCAATATGGAAACCTTTTTTGTGTCATTATTTTATGATAAAGTATGAGCAGTTTCTCCAGAGCTACAGCCTCTCGTTTCCTATATGAAATCCATCATGATTATTGTTATTTAGCAAAGAAAATGTATGCCTTCACGCAACTTAATATTGTGATTCATGCATTTTTTATAACAATATATTTTCAGTATAAATTCATAGTGCACCGGAGTTGCTGTCTACTGGAAACATCCGCGCTGAATTTTGTGCTCCTTGCGTAAAAAGGCATAAAACCATTTCGCACGTCTATGAGAAAATGAAGACTTTCGCGTGTGCGCTCCTGTAATAAAACCAAGCTGACAGCAGAGCTCTCCCACAGATTCTTCTGCTGTACCAACAGAAGAGACACAGAGGGAGCATCAGGGCATAAAACTGAGATTGCATTGAAGACATGTTAAACTCGTGTCTCACCAAATATTAAACAGCCCACAGTACAAAATCACCTTCCCTTCTGAGGCTTGTCAAATGAACACTAAGCTTCCTACGCCTTTGCAACAAACATGGCTCCTCACCCTCACCCCCCCACCCCCCCACCCCCACTGTGCAATTCATAATGGGATGTCTTTGAGAGATGTGCACTTATCAATTCAGAGCACAGGTGAACTTTTAAAACAATATAATTATGTGAAGTGAGTGAAAATGTGAAGTGAGTAATTTCCATTAATGTAAACCGTTCCATTTGTGACCTGAAACCACAAATATGCTGCACAGATATGAGTGCCCACATTTAACTAAAATACTCCTCTTATATATATTAAAAAAGGGAGGCATAACTCTTTTTAAGTAATGCATGTGTTCAGCAGTGGAACTTGCTGAGATCATCAGTCTTTTAAAAAAAATGGAAAACGCAAGCAACTAGGATACGCTGTTTGAGCTTTTTGGGGTTGCCTAATTTAAATATAATCAGCAGATCATTAATGTAAATGTTCAGAACGATTCATTTTGCTCAGATTTTCAAGATAAAAGTGTTCCAATTCACAAATTCAACAGCTTAGTATTGCAGATGCACAAAAATCCAAGTGCATCCATGTGTAAATCATAGTTATACACAAACTGAGCAATTACTGTCAGCATGTGCCTGATGAGAAAGGCTCTTCCTCCCGTCCTGTGGTGAGGTGGGTGAGATTTTTTATTCCACACTTTCTGCAGGTGCTATTAATGAATGCGTATCAGCTGACAATCGTAATGAAAAAAATACCAACAGCTGTCACGACCGAATAATTAAGGCCGACTGTTAGAAACACCCCTCCTTAAACCTATTAGCAGAAGGAGTAAAAGGAAAAGACCAATTCTCTTGATGTCCAGTGCTTCCTGCAATGTAAAAATAAAACAGCGTGGCTATTTAGGGAACCGAATGGTCTAAGAATACACATTCATATCTTGTTAAATAGTACTGAAGTAAAAATAGAAATGGCAACCCTAATATCTGATCTTGCTCCTAAAACAGAGATGGGCTGATCAACAAGGCACTGCTTTGTGTGAGCGATCACTTCTCTTCAAGAGTCTGGATCCATTCTTTTTGTCACCATTTTTCTCGTATGTAAAACACATTCTATAGGGAAGTGCTGTATATTGGAGAAAAGCTTATGTGGGCAGCTCTTTCACTTACTGCCAATTTTCGCTTTCTTTCAGAAACAGTCGCTTGTTCTCATACTCTGTTGCTGCACAAAGGCAGCTTTTATTTCCTCCTACATACATATTTAGCCATGTTCAAATTAAACTACTGTATACACTAATGTCAAAAGTATACTCTGAAGTTATAATTAAGATTTAGCGGTGGACAGGATGTGTGGGTGGGGGGACAGAGAGATCTGAGGAACAAAATCTATTTCTGCAGAAGACAAGTTGATCACATGGTATAACTGTAACTGTCATGCGTGTAATAAAATGCTTTTGCTGATGTCCAGGCATGACAGGTAAAAGGTCAGGAGAAAGACAAGAAAAAAAGACTGAAATAGGCTGTGATTTGTTAAGAAATCTAAGGAACACGGCGAGCAAAGAAACACAGACTTGCACTGTCCTGTTTTGCTACTGCTTCTCAGAGCTTATGCTCTCCCCAACCTTATTTGATCAAGAATGTTGATCTGCATCCATCCAGAATTGGACTAGATTCCCCTGACATGAAAGATGGATGGGTGTAAGAAAAAGTCATGCATTTAGAATACCTTGTGTTGCTCAGGCCGAGTCCATGATGCCTGTAGAAGACAGAGAGACGAAAAAACAAAAAGGCAGAGCAATTCTTAGAAAGCAATCCTCATCCTGTCAAAGCTGGGATGTTGCACACTGCATCCCAGTTAAATGACCAGTTTATTTTTTTATGCATCTAAAGTACCTGAGCTGAATGTCTGAATTTACTAAATTAAGAGTCTGCAGACATAACGAGATGTATGCTTTAGATGTTCTCTCAAGGGAAGCCTATTTTAGGAGGACAGGAGTTTCTTTTGAAAGGGAAATTTTGTGGGGATGTTTACAGTCTGTGCCTGCCTGTACGTGAAGTAAGTCTTTTGGCATCATGATAGCACAAATGCTTTGTGATAATAAGGTTATTGGTTCATCAGGAAGAGGTGAGTCTGGTACGCTGTAACAACAGAGTAATGTCTCCTTGGGTAATAGAGGAATTATCGCCTCACAATCCATTTCTGAAGGCTGAAGCAATAATGTGAGCCCAAAAGAATGGAATTTACTCTTTATCTATGAATATAAAAAAGCCCTCCCAAGATCGAGAAGCAAGTTAGTACCCTAGTCAATCAAGCCCTCTAACAACACTTGCTTGATATCTCAATAAGCAATGAAGGAGGTTCAAATAAGCAATTTGCTACAGCTCATCCTCCACACCATGTGAGACCTGGAAATAAATCTCAGCCTACAGGTGGCCTTTTTAAGTCATTTTGAAAGTCCAATGTTCTGCTCATTGTTACTTACACTATGAAGTTCTGTCTTTTCCTCCTTTGTCACTGATATGCTTTGATTGTACTTAAAAATAGCCTTAAAACAGCCAGGAAATGTGATTTGCATGATGAATACTGAACTTTCTAAGCTATAAGAAATATAATGGCTTTCTCCTTGTTAGATGTGGACTTTTAAAATATTCCGTTTTTTTGTGTTATAAGAATGGATCCACTGAAGCTGTACTAACTGACCAAAACAATACTACATTTAAATATTCAGAATACTGTTTTTTAGCTATTCCGGCATAATAGCAAATATATGCACATACATTTTAGAAAATGACCACGTTACAGTCTAATACAGGAAGAAGAAAAAAATCACCTTTCTCTAGATAAACAAGTGATTATCATCGACATGTTGGTCAGTAACACATCGAATGAAATAAAGAATTAATTTTACACCAAAGCACATAAAACGTCACACCTAAGTAACATGGCAGACATCATGCCACATTAAATCACAAGAGACTGCAAAGCCCGACTTTACAAAACAAAGCTTTTTTGGACGGCATGCTGTGTGGATTTTATGATGCTGAGGAAAATGTTAAGCATGACAATGAGATGTGATGGCCTACGCAGTGAAACAATTTTGAAGCTTAACAAGGAAAATGAGAAACAGCAATTTCATCAGGCGCAAATGCAAGAAAAGTCAAATAAATGAAAGCAAATGGTGGTATCACTGTAGGGCAAACAAAGTGACTCAAACCATCAATGTTCACATCTAAAAATCACCCCTATATTGTCCCCTCACAATCACTGCAAAAGTCATCACTATTGTGCATGAGACATGTTTATCTTGTCACAAAGAACAACTCTCAATATTTGAGAGTAATGGGTCTTTTGTGTATGTAGAAATTGTTAAAGATCTTTGAGTTCCGCTCATGAAAAATGGGAGCAAAAACAAAAGTGTTGTGTTTATAGTGTGGTTGAATTCATCTTGTTTTATAATGGTTAAGTAGTTATATCACTGATGAATGTTAATCCTCCTCAGCGGTGAAAAATAAAGCCAATACCGAAGGTAGAAAGAGGAGGCAATAAAATTCTTATTAGAAGAGTCATGTCCGAAGCTTACTGCATGAATATAAATTCAGCCCTTTCTTAAGAGCAGTTTAACTCCCCTACTGGCACAATAAAATACACTGTGCACCCTACATCATTACAAGGAGCAGTTGGCTGAAAAATCAGTACTGAGAAAGAGCAGTAGCCCAATTAAAACATAACCTAACAGTGTGGAACATAACCACCTCATTCACATCCTCGTCAGCGGCGCTGCCTCTGCAGTAAGTGAGCTGACAAGTATTGCTGTCATATCTGTGACAGGTGTTTGTTTAAGACAAAAGGACAATGAACAGCGGCGGATGCATGCGTGCACAACAGAAGACGCCGTAACAGAATCACTTCTCCGAGCAAACGCGAAGAACAATATGGTGATGGCTCCCTTGGGACTTATCATTTTTCCAGCCTATTGTTCCTCCCTTCCATGGAGAATTAGCCCCGCTCTTTGTTCTGACATGAATTGGATGTCAGTTCAAAGAGGATAAAAAAGCAGACATACTAACACAAACACATAAATATAAAGAACTGCTTCATTTACTGAGTGAACCCCGGATGAAAAGTCATGATTATGCATATTCTCAGTTTAGTTTCCTTCCTTGTCATTAAATGCTGAGCCTCAGAACCTTTGCAGTACATCACAGAAAATGGACAAGCATTTTAGTTAGTGAAGACATTCTTGCATCACATCACTACTGAGCCAGCCAGCATGCTGTAAATGAGTAGCCTTTTGTGTTTGGAGAAAACAGTGTTCTCTTTGCATTAGCATGCAACACTTGAAGTACGCCTGTTTCAGATGCTCTGCCTGCACTGCTGACACAAAACATTAAATAACAAAGCATCTCATTGTTTTGGTTTTTAATTTAACACCTTTTTTTTTTTTAGCTTTTAATGTTGGAAACCTCTATTTGAGACTACAAATTTTAGACAGAGAAGGTCTTTTAATACAGATTTATCTCCTTACAAAAAAGAGACACACTTGAAACACTATAAAATGCTGATACCCAATCAATTACAAACTTGAATGTGCTTTTAGGTTTTATAATTACTCATATTTCCCTGCAACTTCCTTCTGTGTAGTCCAGGATATTTTCCAATAAATTCTGCTTGAAAGTCTGCATGGAGCACAACATTTAATATGTATTCAAATAAGCAAAATATTCATTATGTAGATAATGTACAAAGCATGGATAAATAGTCCATTTACATTTTCAGTTATTAAACCGACACACTTATCTACAGCGACTTGAGCGAATGCATTCAAAGGGCTGAAGGAAACAAATACCAAATGTAAAATTGATGAAAGTTTTCAAATAAATATATAAACACTTAACTTTAATAGCTGTATAAACAAAAACAAAACCATCCCCTGATGAGCTCCAATTTGAATTTGAAGCACAACTAAGCGGGAATACACCCACAAGACTTTTTGAACATACTCCTTTTATTCTGTCTTTTTCATGTACAATACTACAGTTCTCTATTGTGCGATACAGTAATCTTCCTCAATCCTCACATTGTGTTCCCCCTTACTCGCGCGCGGTTAACGAACAATGCTTTTGTGTGCCAACACTTTAGACTTTGAGTAGGGAGTTGTTCAGAATGAATTAGTCTCTCTTTACGTTAACCTTTAAAACCCAAGACCACAGTAGACTGGGAACAAATTCAAACAAAGCCAGACAAAGATTGTGAGAACACAATGAATAGCTGATCTAGCTCAAAATGCTTCAGCCTTCACATAGACCACCTTGGTTTCGTAGGGCATGCAGGTCATGTAATAGACACATCCATTTAATAAGATCCATGTTGTCACAGTGATCCAGATGTGGCAGTTAGCAGGCAAAAATGCCACACGAATAAACATGGACATGGTTTTTTATGTTTTCAGAAATGTCGGCTCTGCAAAGATTCTCTAACAATCCGATACCTCAGGGTAAGACACTGTTTTGGAAGGTGGCATTCAACATAAACACAAGCCTCATCTGTTTAATCTGCATCTTTAATAACCCTGTAAGACATGCTTTTTAAGGGTTTTCAGTGTACTCAAACTTTAAAGAAAACAATAAACATGTAGAAATGTCTTCCCATAATTGGTTTCTGAGGCTGTTTTTATTTCTTCAAAATAAGTATCTTTTTCTTATTACAATCAATCTGAGCATTGAACTATGAACAGTTATAGCTCCACTCAGATGAAAAGTAGTAAACTGAAGCACTATCTAATTGTTTAGCTGTGTTGTGTATTGTCATTGTCATACTGTGAAGCAAAGGTGATCAGAAGCCTTATTTGTATAAACTAAACTGCATTCGTTTTGCATAAAAATCTGATATGAGTAATGATTTTAAAAAAGAAAGAAAAAAAGAAATGAAATCAGCAGATAAACTAGGGAGCCGAGGAGCTGAAAACACATTAGAATAAACTGCTAATTAATTCTGTCCTTTCATCACCACCACAGATCTACATCTGTACCGGTTTTCTGACAAATACAAAAATCTCACATTATTAACAGAAAAATGTTTCCCTTTACATCCTTTTTCAATTCACCGTGTTCACCCCAAATAAATGTCATGTCATTTGTCACACTCATCCTAGATGAAATGCAGCTGTTGTGATGATTACAGATAGCGTGGCGGATGGACATCGGATGAACAAATAAAACAAGACAATTAAACAATTAGCAGCCGTTTCCCATTCATTGAAAGCCCACCATAGAAATGATTTCCCCTGCTCAGAATCACAACTACGAGGGAAAATCTAACCAGTATGCATCTACGTGATTCGGTAAGGCTGCTAATCATTTCTTTGAAGACGGCTGTGAACAGACACCACATATAAAAGCATACCATAGGCGGCACCCCAAAACACACTGCCACCATTGCGCAGCTGGCCATCACGACATGTGTCATGTCAACAACTACACAGTGCAAAATTTGTGGGTAATGCCTATTATAGCCCATTGTTTCCTATGTGTGTTGTTTATTTATTCTGCCCTGCACCTGTAGAGTCAATCTACACTGCTACAGTATAGCATGACTGTGGTCAAACTGTGGGATGTAAGCCTCAAGACCACAATACAAGCTGACCTGTCATTGACAAAAGTGGAAGCCGATGGAAATTTATTCTACAAAGCAAAATTTTGCTCAACACTGGGTAATAGGACAGAAGTAAGAATCGTTACTATGTGGTGCATTCATGTACGTCAATCTGTGTAGGTACAAAAAAAAGGGGTGGGGGACCGTCATGACGTGCGTCATATGGTGGCAGTGTGTTTAGCACTTGTGAGTGAGGCTCCACTCAAAATATATTTTTAAATATCAAACAATCTGGTGGTTTGACAGGTGGCTGTGAAATCTTCTACTTTCACAGTGAACAGCTGCTGCAGTCTGCTCAGTTGCAAGGGACTCCAAAAGTGACCTGTTTTTACTGTTGAAAACATGCCCATTAAGTCTCTTCCTGCAGTTCTATGATTATTCTGTTTCAGTCATGTTTTACCTTTGCTGCAGGGTGCAAATGTTTGATACCCAAAAGATAGACTTTAGGTGGAGCACTTTTACCCTCAAACTTTGAAGTGACACTGACATAAGTGTTAGACAATCTACAATCTGATGGAGATGACAGACAGACTGAACCGGGCTTGAATCCAAGCGACCTCATGCTGTGATTGAAAGTGTGAAATGATCAGGAAAAAGCGACACAGAAATGGCATTTCCCTTTTATTATCTTATTAACCAAATTTTCAACTGATCTCGTGAGATAAGCTCTGCGCACTTGCTATCCCGAGAACAGTTGAGGTTTTCAGGCAATATTTGGAAAGCATGCGGCAGTCAAATCAATTTCATGAACTCTGATGAGATCATTCCTTGGGGTTTTTCAAGAGGCAGCTGGGAAATTTTCAATAAAAAGGGATGATTTGATTTCAGTGGGAGTTTTTGTCATATCTGGAGGCAAATTTTACAACACTACTCCACTACATTTCTGTGCCACGTGGATTTTTCCTACCTGATAGATCCTGTTTAGATGTGCCTGTAGGAAAAAAATGTAGCGCATGTAATGGACTGGCTCAAGAATTTCTCTATGAGCTAGAAGCATTAGGCTCAAGCATTTTCCTCCTCATTACCTCCCAACTGTAGCAACACACCAAGGCCTTGGAGAGTCAGGCCAGGTGGGACATAGATGTATGAGAATACAAATCAAGTATTCACTGCTTTTGATAGTTTGCACATGGAGTAATGCAGAAGACCCCAGAGAACAAACTGGAGTATCAGGATGTAATGGAGGGTAAGAAGCTGGCTCTTGACCAGTGCAGAGCCAAAACAAATTTAAAAGATGGCAGCAGAGTATAGACAAATAACAATTTCATATAAATCAAAATAACTTTTCAATCACTGGCATGAGAAGAATAATGGAAATAGTGATTGAAAGTGCTAAACAAACACTTGAACGTTCAAGTGCTCGTTCAAGCAAATACAATAGAAAACGGGCAAAGTTTAATTATCGTGACTTTTCTGGGAATGTTATAATTAGGTTTCTGTTGCTGATTTTCGTGGCATTTGAGAAATCTCAAGTCAAATCTGAATCTACTCCATATTACTGACTGACTATAATTGAGCTAATTACAGGAGATCCACGGGGCCATCTCAAAGGAACTGCTAATTTAGGGTAAATAATTAGCAGTGCATAAACCTTGTTGGGGGCATTCTGCAATGAAACTGCAAGCTGAGTCCCCCACCTGCAAGTAATCAATATACCACTTCAGTTTAGGTTAAAGATATTCAATTCCTCTCCTCGAGACACCGGTGTCCTGCAGGTTTGTGTTGCTCCCTTGTGGGTACGACCTAAGTGTGTCCCAATTTCACATCACCCACAATAAGGTATAGTAAAAAAACAATGTACTTTTTCCATTTTGTACACAGAGGAACAGATGCATTAAAAGATAAAGATAAAATTGCAAACTGTAAAGGAAATAGGTGTCTTCGGGCATTATCGTTTTTCTTATTAGTTTTATTCATCGCTAATTTTTTGTTATGTCATTTTCTCTTAATAACATAGGAAAAACTTTAAAAAAAATAGGGGTTAGAATATATTTATAGTATGCAACTGGGACACAGACTATATCAAACTACTTTGCACCAGGTGCAGTTCATTAACTCCAGAAGGAAAAATGCATACAGGCACTCACGGACCAGGATCGAGTGCCTAGGATACATAAGTATCTTGCTACTACTGTTCACTCGCCTCCCTGTAATCATTTTACCTGCTCTCCTTCTGTGAAGACATGACCTCCGTAGCTCCAGGTAATGGTGGGAGTTGGGTCCCCCGACGCCTCGCAAGTCAGGGTTACCTGTTCTTCCATCTCGGTAGCAGTCTGGTTTATGATGTATGTGATGTTAGGTTTGACTGTAAAACAAAAACCCAACGTCATCACACCTGCTCCATATAACAAGGCAGCCAGGTGTTACAGCCGCACGAGTATTATAAGCACAAGAGAAACTCTAGATTTGAAATGAGTTCAAAGAGGGGATGAGGATCAGTAGTTGACAGGTAAGGGGGATTTTTATGGCAGTAAACCTGTATTTAAGCTTTCCCAGTCCCAGCAGCAGTTACGCTGTGATAACCATGTGTGCCTCCAAACGTAATTTGTGTAATAACTTATTTAGCCTATCTCAAAGGAGCCGGCTTTCATTTTTGTTTACATTGGAGACAACTGTCAAGTTACACTACACTCGAGTTAACCTGAAAGCGCAGCGGGGTGCTGCAACGGTGACATGAGCCGAGCAAACGGAAGTGCTGTTTACGAATCAGTTGAGCATTACTTCGTGCTCCCATCTTTTCTATTCCGCTCCAAAAAGGATGAATGCATGGATTATGCAATATGCTGAAAAAGCGCAGCCCCAGACAGGATCGTAAATATAATTTGTAACCTGCCGCCTAAGAAAACAACTGCGACTTGGTTTTAACTGCTATGATCTCAACTGATAATTATTAAATGAACAAAGAAGCAGCGTTTAAGAACTTGTACTTACAGCCACGACTGTCAAAAGGCAGTCAGCACGATTCAGATCATAGCTTTTTAAATAGACTGCATGAGCTATTTAAAGCCTGATCCATTCCAATACTTTATCATAAAAACATTAGGTACATGGGTTTTACATTAAGGAGCTATTTGCTAGGCTAATATCATTCTATGTATTCCAATTTCCAAAGGCTCGTAAAACTGATTTTCTAAGATTCTTAGTTTAAGCTTTTATGTCACATAAAAGCATACCCTAAAGTTAGACTGGTTTTGGTAATTTAGTATAGGTACACTTCAGTTTTATATTAAACAGCTGATATAAAAAGGAGCCCAAGAAGGGTGTTGTTTTCGGGTGGAGAACATGGGTGAAAGGACAGGCTTGGGGCTCTGGTGGAATCAGTGCATAAGTAGCCATGACCAATATCTGCCTGAAGACTAATGTTGAGAGTAGTTAGTAAATTGGATTGGGTAGCTTGCCCTCTATTGCTTGTATTTCACCCTTGCACCTGTTCTGGCACACGTATTAGTGTTCATCTGTGGATTTACAGCTTTACAAATAACATGTCTAGCATTTTAAAAGGACGGCTGATGCCAGGTGGATGAAAGAGAGACAGAGGCCAGCTTTTATAGGCTGTAAGACCCAGATTAGTTGTATTAGCTGATGACCCAGCCCCCAACCTCCCAAGGCTAGCGCAGTGGTTGAATAGTTAAAATAATTAATTTATATGCAATTGCTTTTTCTTGACCTAGATGGAAAATGTCACAAGGTTGACAAAAGATACGATAGAGAATTTAAGATGGAACTACACTATCTCTAAGATATAAACCAAAGAATGTCAGGTCAAAGTCAGCCTCATTGTCAAAAACCATATGTACAGATCATACACAGGAATTTGAAACTGCAGTGCTCCCACGCCTCTTAATGTTACACTAAAACAACATAAAAGATAAAAAGATGTATTGTTGCATCAACTTTTAATTTTCACCTTTATTAGCATTGCTGCATACTTTAAATAAAATTGACGAATGAGAATCCTAAGAGCTGGGAATACAGCAATTCCCAAAAGGAGGTTGTAAATTTACCTGTGCACACGTTTTTTAAAGAACTGAAAGAAATCTTTATACATGTTAGCAAGAAATGAATGAGATGGAAATCACAGTGCGATGATCTGTGCCATTTGTCAAGCAGGTTGTTTTTTGTGAACACTCAGTGTTTCAACATGATCTCATTTCTTTTCACTAAGGATGGTCTACTGTATCTTCAGCTAAGCACTGAAGCATCTGTCCTTAGTATATAGAGAACCTGACTAGTCCTCCTTGTGGCTAACACAATGCTTCCAGGGATCTACTCTAGAAGCCAGGTTTGGAAAAAACTGAGCCTGTTAACGAAGAGATGAGGGAAACGTTGGCTTTTCTGTTCTAGAAAAGAAAAAATCGACTGTGACCCAGTAACAGACACCATGAATCTAACCTGCTCACTGACAAGTTTTCTTCCACAAACTTTGAGATTCCCTCTGATTTCTCCCTCCCACTACATCTGAACTAGCTGACTGACACTTAATCTCATTTCCTCATTCAGTCACTTTTAAAGAGCATACCAGAACAGACTGCAGCTCTGCAGTCTTTTCTTAGTATTTAGGGCATTTATCTTTTTACAAATATTTAAATCCCAGTTCATCAGTTCATTATTTTCTGTGTGTAAAATGCACAGATTTATAATCGGTGATTTATTATCAGCTTAGAATAAAATCTTTCAAACTCTGTGACTCTGTGGACATTAAGGCAGCTGTCAGGTTGTCAGTCAATTCCCCTGCACTAAAACGTTTACTGTATGTTACTGCAGCAATCATACTTTAAATAAACCGTATTTGTATAAAGCTTTAGACACATAATATACTGATCATTCATCAATCATTTGTCACAGTGTAATCTATCTCACTGATGAAAAGATGTCTGTCATAGAGATGATGTGAATATTTGAGTGAAAATGAGCCTGAAATGACTTTAACACTGAACTAAATGCAGTTTAAAGGAACATTTTAAAGGCTACTGACATACTGATTGTATTCTGATTACAATTCATGCTGAAATATGTTGACATGTTGAAATGCAGTCATTAAATTCTGTCAAGAAATATACTGAAGGGTACAAAGTCTGAACATAACTGACAAATTTATCACTAAAAGCACACTTAGTGTGTCTAACTAATATCCGATCCACAAGAAAACAAATTCTTATATGTTTGATTCATATGTTTGTCGTCAATTTCTGCCACCTGCTTTTGTCCCCGTCAGGTTACGGCTGAATAATCAGATTTACTAGATAATTAATTTCTGATGTAAATACTGGGTTGGATTCCAGCTTCATCTAATAAAAAATCAAGTTATTTAAGTTCAAGGTAATTAAAATGACTTCTTTTTTTTTGTCCCGCACCTGTTTTTCTGTTTTTGTTGTTTTAAGATGAATGGCACGGTCTACATTGAAACACATTCATAATTCTTGGTCCAGTGGATTAAAATGGAGGCTCTGCTCTTTGTTTACCCATTGTAAATGGTAAATCTTGGTATTGGAGCATCACTGACGATGGCTTACTAAAATATACTCACAACTGATCCAGACACATTACTAAATACAATGTTTTGATGGATCATCCAGGTGAGGAAGACTGTTTACCTGGACGTTCTCCCACTGAAAACGCTACGTCCAGATGAACAAATCAACTTTTTGGGGTTACTACATACAACTTCCTCCAAGAAAGATCCTGTGCCACCACAGAAAACGCAGGATTGTAGCTTTTGCTAAACGGAAGTAAAGAAACCAGAGCTTTGTGGAAATATTTCACAAAATAATGTCTTAAATGATGGCAACATACAACAGTCATTTACTAACTCTAAAGAATCGAGCTATTGCCACTTCTCTTGATTTGAAAACTAAACTCCCTCGGCTAGTTCACTGATAAGGTACCAAAAGACTGGCACTGATACTATAATTGGGCTTTAAATTATGGTCACTTTGAAGTGACAAGAAAACCTAGTGGGCAAAAGCAAAGGGGGAAAAAAGGAGTTTAGAGATTTCAGCTGAGCTCATCCCACTTGGCTTGCTCTCTAAATCCTTAGGCTCCATCCCAACATGAAACAATCACAACCCACACCGACACACCGTATTTTGAATGCCTAAGAAAACAGACACAAAACCGTACTATTGTTCTTCTCCCACCTACATACACATATACCTCATTCCCACACACTTGGAGCATTTTATAATTCCACTTTCGTTCATGTAAATACACAAAACAATCTGTCTTACCAAACACTTTCAGACTGAGTTCCTTTTCAGTTTCTCCAGCCTTGTTCTTGGCAATGCAGGTGTACTCTCCTTCATCCAGTTTGGTAACATCCATTATCGTCATTTCTGAGCCATCTTCATTAAAGCTGTACTTCTCTCCTGCCTCAAGGTTCACTTCGTTCCTGTAGAAAAGGCGAGTGTTAAACCCTGTATCCATTTATCCACACAAATTTAAGCACTCTTCTTCAGCTGCAACATTTTCAGAGATTTACTTTTACCAGGATTTCAAATTTCATCATCCTTCCATCTAAAGAAAATCTAGTTATGTACATCTATAGACAGACCAATAGTAGTTTCATGATCACCAAATTACAAAGTGAAATTCCAATGTTAAAAAAGCATAATATTGTTTGGCATTCTTTGGCACTCCTTTTGACATTTGTTGTTTACATTCAATTCTACAAAAACATCTCATTTATTTTTATTCCAGCCTCGTACAGTATAAATTATTAAAAAAAGGCCAACTTTTGACTCTTGAATTGTCTGCTCTTTGTGACCCTGGATCTAAGTTTTGTGCCGAGTTAACAGATGAACAGGAACAGTTTAACAAAGCAGAAGCCTATCAATGGCTCTGAATGGAGCCATTGATAGGCACAGAATAATGTGGCTATTGTTGTCATGCTAGTCTTCATGTTTCACTGTTTACATGCTCCTTTGATATCCTGTGATTAAGTATCCTACTGCAATGAATAAATCAGTTAGTAGAGTATCCCAAATAACCTAGAGTGCCCTGCATGCACATAATAGTTACTTTGACCTGTAGGCTGGTCTGAGGTAGTGCACAGAGCCAGTAGCATTCCTGTCACATTACTGTATAGATATTTTCATGGAGACTGGGTTTGACTATTCAGATAACTGCATGCTAAAGTCTTTAGACAAGTACTGGATGGGAAACTCAATCCAATAAAGCATTATCATATAGCTTTTCTCTGAAAGCAAGGCACCCAGCAGCCTATATTTAGTGGGCTATTCGAACTACAGGTTAGTGATAGGGGAAGGGTTGAAAAGTGTGCAGTTGCCACTTCTAACACATTATACAAATTATACTGGAAATTAGTCATTTTTTGTTAAAAAAGATCAATGGAAAAAAAATATGTTCACTTATTTTCAAGATGATACAAGCTGATATTTGGTCAGTACACATACAAACTATGCAGCTCATTATTTTTGATTAGCCCTGCCTCATTAGTCTGTTGCTGCCAGCTTTTATCTCTCCTGACGCCACGTGTAAGTCATTTGTGGTGTTTACAACAATTGCCTTTACAGAGCCGACACCCGGGATTTTAACGAAATGGTTCTATGAATTGAAATGTTGGTCTGGCAGTTGGTTATTCCCGCATTCACTGCAGTTCAGACAGAAATATGTATTTGATTGCTGTTAAAAATGTACTTTTGTTCAGAATGAAATGCGTCAATAATTATTAAAAGAATTACCATAGAATTTTTTTTTTTTACATGCACGTATGTAACCCCCCAGAATTAACCGGAATAACTTGCTACATGTAAAACTGATGACACTTCCATAATTATCAACTTTGCTTTTTGTTTAATGTTTATTAGCTGATGTTAGCACAGCATCCAAGGGTGTCGATGTGGACATTTGTCAGCATTTAGCTCAAAAATCTGATGTAGCTGCTTATGCTATTAGGTAAGTTCGGCAGTTATATAAAATTAAACTCGATTAACTGGTTTGTTTAAACTTTAACAGGGTTTAAATTAACTAACTAACTAACTTAAGAAAATAAGTCATCTTTACAAGTCATCCTACACTTGCCTGCCACTTTGTTAGGTACATCTGTTCAACTGTTCATTAGTACAACTATCCAAATAGTCAATCACTTGGCTCCAGCGCACTACATTTAAGCATACAGACTTTAACTAGATGAGCTGCTGCAGCTTAAACTGAACTCAGAATGGTGAAGAAAGGTGATTTAAGTGACTCCAAATGTGGCACGGTTGTTGGTATTAACCAGGCTGGTGTGACTATTTCAGAAACTGCTGATCTGGGATTTTCCCCCTCAACCAACTCTAGGGTTTACAAACAATGAAAATATCCAGTGAGTGGGAGTTCGTTGGGCGAAAGTGCCTTGTTGACGCCAGAGAAGAATGGTCGGACTGCTTCAAGCTGACAGAAAGGTAAGAGTAATCCAATTAAAAAGACAGAGGCAATAAATGCAGCAAGTGATGAGCCACAGCAGCAGAAGGCCGCACTGGGTGTCACTCCGGCCAGCTAAGAACAGGACACTAGAATAGAAGATTGCCAAAATGTTGACTGGTCTGATGAGCCTTATTTATTGCTTCAGCATTAAGATGGTAGAGCCACAAATTGATGTAAACAACACAAAACATGAATCCTTCCTGAAATGTTTAGGCTGATGGTGATGATCTAATAGATGTGGGTAATATTTACTTGGCTGCTTAGTACCAGATGAGTATTATTTAAAAACCTCAAACTACCTGAATAGCTGACAATGTCCATCCCTTTATGACCACAGTGTACCCAACCTCTAATGTCTGCTTCCTACAGAATAACACCATGTCACAAAGCTCTGATCATCTCAAACTGTTGTTGTTGGGTTTTTTGAAAATGACAATGAGTTCACTGTGCCAAAATGTCCTCTAGAATTTAAATCAACAGAACACCTTCAGGATGTGATGGAATGAGAGATTCACATCATAAATGTACAGCTGACACAATTTGCAGTAACTGTGTGACCCCATCATGTCAGTATGGACCAAAACTGAGCTCTGAAGGCAAAAAGTGATCTACGAGTATAAATCACATCAATGTACAAAGATGCAAATGCCAAAAAACAACAATGATAATAACAAAAAGGTATTTACTGTACTTGGAGCATATGCAACCGAAGATATTTTATTATTAGGTTTACCTTGTCCAGGTCACCATGGGTTCAGGATAACCATCAACAGCACAAGTCAGGATAGCCGGCTGCAAAACGTCTGCTGTAGCATTTACCTCTGACTGCCATATCCTGATTGACGGGAGCACTAAGGTACAAAGGGAAAAATAAAATAGGCAGACACATATGCAGAATATAGTATAGCTCTAGATATAAAGAGTGCAAGTGCAAGAGAGAGCAAGTGAGAGGAAAACCAGAAACAGAAGCAGCGACAAATTCAAAATACTTATTTTAGACACACTCATTTGCTAGGCTCAGAAGTTACAGGAAACAGACTTCATTAGCATGAAACATCTTTGATACACGGTTGCTCTGGGCAACTGTTTCCACATTGATGTTGAGCCTGGTCGCCTCTAAGGATCTACAGCTTATTTAAGCATCACGGGACACCTGCCACACACAAAATATTCAGACAAGAACAAAAAGGAAGAGGAAAAAGCGTGAGGGGACGAGAGGGTCGCTAACCATTCACAACGACCTTGATGACACGCAGATCAATCTCGCCGCGCGCCATCAGGCGACCCTCGCAGGTATACAAGCCCTCATCCGTCTTCTTTATGCCACGGATTTGAAGGTGATTGTTGTTCAGTACTTTAAACCGAACTGGAAGGAAGCAAAAGATAATACATCTTCAGGTATGCATATTTGGCAAGTTAATAACAGCAGTAAATGCTACATGATAAACAGCTGTTAGCAAAGAAGTGAGTAAGGCATCAAAAAAGAAAACTATCTGAATCAACTCAGCTATAAAGACTTTGTTTAACTTAAACATTTTAACACTAACATCTTAGTCACTGAAATGTTTGGTGACAAAAACTGGAATGTCATTTTATTGCTCATTTGATATTACCTTAACTATCAAATTTGAGGCCATATATCCAACAATCATTTTACGAGCTCCAGAAAAACAGAAGAGAATATAAGCAAAGCCCACATGAACTCCTTCAGTCTGGGATAAAATGTGAACCGAATAAATGTAGTCACATAATAATCAAAAATACTATTGCAACCCACACATAAGCGCATGTTATTATTTTTCAGTGAGCAATAACACTGCCGTACACATTATTATACTGCTCAGTGTCAAGGGTGAATAACAGAGAGTCAATTGTATTTTCAAATTCAAAATCAAATTAATTTTTCCCTTTCAAAGCACAGGGTGAATCCCGGAGAAGAATGGCAACAAAAGCAGTGGATGACTCATTTTATGACTCAAACACCAGGATCTGCATATATATATATATATATATATATATATATATATATATATATATATATATATAAAATATTTCGTTGGCTGTGTGTTTTTATTTATGTAGTGCATTTTTACTACAGTTTCCATTTTGCCTTATAATCTGTTTTTGTTTTATTTTGGCTGTTAACATAAGTGCAACACTACAATATCACCGAGTTACATCTTGATAATGTTGCGGACATCTCACATTTTGATTCACCAAACTGCAGCCATCAACATAATCTCGTGGCTAACAAACAAAATAAACAATAAAAAAGCAAGCTATAACATCCTGAGAAGTAATGGTCAGTATGGCTGAAATCATCTTATTCCCTCCTCATTAATTCTGAAATTTGTTCACCTTGTTGTTCTGTGTTATAATCAACTGAAAACAAACTGAAATATAAATTCTGCATTGTTCATAAACTTACCATCTTTTTCCATCTGTATTTTCGCTCCTTTATATTTCCAGAGGACAGTGGGTGGAGGTGAACTAACAACATCACAAACAATGTTGGCATTGTCTCCTTCAGTAAACTCTTGGGGTGAGGGTGCGTTTTGAAAGGTGATTTTTTCTGGAATAAAAAAAGAAAAGCACTATATTCACTCAGTGACATAACGAGGTTCATTAAAGCTTTCACTCTCTATGATTGCCCTGCTATGGCACTATGTTTTAGTAAAACACTATCTTTAAAAGTAGTGCTGTCTATGCTAATAAATCACAACTGAAAATGATCAAACTGAAGGAATGCTTAACATTTTTTACCAAAAATCTCATTCATTTTATTATCACCCTAAACAAGCTCCCCTGGCTCAAGTTACCAGAACTGAAGCAATATCTAGCCAAGCCATTTCTAAAATTGACTGGTTAATGGAATTTGCTGGAAGCTTTTTAGAAAGAAGCAGAACTGCTACCTGACAGACTTCAGCAGGACACAAGTGACAGAATTGGATTCCGAACTGGAAAGCTATAGAGCTATCTCATCAAGGCTTAACATATGAAGCCATTTAGCTGTAATGCGCAGCTCATTTCTTGAAATGGTCGGTAAAAGTTTAAATGTAAAGTCTGCTCCTGTTAAACTGGCCGTCTGCATGGGGCAAAAGCAGTTATAGGTTATCTCTTATATGGCTTGCAAGCTGTAGCACTGAACTAACTATGCAAACTGCTGCTGGTACTGTACAAATGTTCATTCACAGGAAGTTGTGATGTTTTGTACACTTCTGTGCACAACATTGTGCATTGCTGTTAATATGGGTGACCACTTCTAATAACATCCTGAAACAGGCCCTGAAATAACAGAAAAGTTCTGTTTGGAAAATAATTTCATCTCTGACGGACAATTGCTGATGCTTGGCATTCATGGAAAATAAAATCCATTACTCACAAGAACTGCACAACAGACAGGATCATTAAGCAGCCTTCTAATGGTCTTCCGACCGTTTATTGAACTGATGAAAAATCCATCCTCACTTGAAAAGAAAGAATAATGTGTTGCCCTTGAGCAGTCAATAAAATACTATGAGTTCAATGAGCAGGATTCTTTTTCTTCTGTGTTCACACCACTCAGTAATTTGGAGTGTGTACCATATACTGTGGGGTGGGGCGGTGGGGGGAAACTTACGGAAGATCTTCACTTTGACTGTCGACTCCGCTTGCTGGTCTCCATTGGTAGCGACACACTTGTATGTCCCAGCACTTTCCGTCCCGGCTTTATACAGCGTGAGGGTGGAAGATGACTCATCGTTACGGGTTACTGTTGTGTCTTGTCTGTTCGGCTCTATCCTGTCCCCGCTTGGTCCAAACCAGTCTATGTGCTTGGCAACGCCTACAACTAAGACAACAGACAGAACAGAGCAGTACATAAGAAACAGGTATCTATAGGGTAACACATTTCAAATCAGAGAAGTCAGCCACTGCCCACAGACTGTACATTGTAGGTGGTTCATGCTCCTGCAAGGAATGAAGCGTGTGGTTTATGCATTTTAGCTGTGTCTAGTAACTAAGACATCAGAAAATGTTATATGTTTTCAAGGTTTGATGCTAAACAAACAAACCAAAAACAAAAGGACACTTAATCTCATCATTCATTGATGACTGATTGATGAATGTATGATACACATTCAAGTAACCGGAAAACCACTTAACATAAAATATGAAGGGGGGTGTAGTTGTCCACTTTAATCCTGCAGAAGAGGAAGTGTGGCTGATCAAGCAATACTGTGTATTCGTACCACAAACATCCATGCATATTTATCCATACACCTAACACATGGATAAATATGAACTGATTCCAACAGAAACACAGACCTCTGCTATGTTTTGTCTAGTTTAACCACTTTAAACTCATTTTTTGCAAAACAGTCTAAAAAGTGGGTGAACTGTTAAGGTGCAGTTTATTAAAAAAGTTTAAAATATATATAACTTGGAACATTTTGATAAACTTACCTTCACACACAAAGAATTTGGACTCTCCAAGACTAATCTCACCGTGGGTTGGTGTGATCTGTACTTCCAATGAAACTGCAGCAGAAAAACAAACATACAATACAAAATTAGAATCAACCCACTAAGTGAAGCGCTGATTAAGAATGCTTAACAATGTTTCAACACTGAGATGGAACAATTATTAAAACAGGAAACAGGCTAATTAGATGCGCAAATGTCTGCATATCAATGTGTTCCATCTATATGCAAAGGCAAAAGCAATCACCTGCAGGCAATCAGAAATACGACTGTGGGGTTCTTTAAAAATATATTTTAAGGTCTTCGATTTGCTCATGTTAAGAGCAGCACTTGAGTGTATATCTTACTTCCTCCAGAACCGAGAGTGTACCTTCAATAGCACTTTTAATTTCTACTGGAAAGGATCCAAAGACTTGCTGGAGCCAGTATCTATCTACACTTTACTGCACTTTAAGGAATATGCTTCAGTTTTCTGCCACATAAACCTGATATTATCTTTGTACATTCGTCCATATTTTTTTTACCGAAACTTAAAATGCAGTACAAACAATAAAATCAATCAACATGCACATTCAGAAAACAACAACAATGCAAATTTTGGCCCTAGCAGACATGTCACCAAAAATATGGACATTTCCTATGCCTCTGTTTCCTACAGTCCTCCTGTCCTATCAAGAGAAATAACATCAACACAGCAATGCAAATATTCCGCTAAAATTCAGCAGCTGGAACCAGTGCTGTGCTCCCAGTGTACCTTGAGACGAATTATTTTTAAAAGACTATTTAATTTTTAGAAATGACATCGTCTGGCAAGATGAATGTAATGCCTCTCAGTGATAGCCTGCACTTCATCAAAGATTGTCAGATAATACAAATCTCTTTTTCATCCAAAGAGAATGATGCCTTGAAACATTTTGTACTTAATTAGAACAAAGTGTGACTTGCTTCCTGCAGAACCTCCCAAGGGGGCACTCAGGGTTCCAGTGGATGATTAAGAATGGTGTCGAGATTGACCTGAAGTCCCACTCTATATCATGCATGAGCAATACTGTGTGGCTGTGTACCAAACTAAAGGTCAAGGCAAGAAGGTCTCCATAGGGACATCGATTGACACGGGAAAATAGCACAGTTAGTTAATAATGTAAGTTAATGTCTGGAGCTGGCAGAATTATTTCTATATTGTCAACTTGTGGAGCAAACAGGTAATAACTGATTTTATTTTAGTCAATTTGTTTCAAGTCTTCCCACAAAAGTGACACATCCCATCAAATGTGAAGTACAGTTCAAGGTTAAACAGTTAAAGGTTAAAGAGATTAAACAAAACCCAACAATATTGTTGTATTATGTTCAATTTTCTCACGTTCAAATGTGATATTCACCAAACGGCCGTTGTATCTGCAACAGAATTCTGTTTGAGGCACCAAATACAGAAGGAAGAACTCCTTAAATATTACAGACATGTAGCTTATCAGATGCACCTACATATACATATGTAGGTGCATACAAGTGTCTATTATCTACATACACATATATACATATACATACACACACATATACATACATATGTAGGTGCAAACAAGTGTCTATTATCTACATACACATATACAGTGGGGCAAAAAAGTATTTAGTCAGCCACCGATTGTGCAAGTTCCCCCACTTAAAATGATGACAGAGGTCAGTAATGTGCACCAGAGGTACACTTCAACTGTGAGAGACAGAATGTGAAAAAAAAATCCATGAATTCACATGGTAGGATTTGTAAAGAATTTATTCGTAAATCAGGGTGGAAAATAAGTATTTGGTCACCTCAAACAAGGAAAATCTCTGGCTCTCACAGACCTGTAACGTCTTCTGTAAGAAGCTTTTCTGTCCCCCACTCGTTACCTGTATGAATGGCACCTGTTTGAACTCATCATCTGTATAAAAGACACCTGTCCACAGCCTCAAACAGTCAGACTCCAAACTCCGCCATGGCCAAGACCAAAGAGCTTTTGAAGGACACCAGGAAAAGTATTGTAGACCTGCACCAGACTGGGAAGAGTGAATCTACAATAGGCAAGCAGCTTGGTGTGAAAAAATCAAATCAAATCAAATCAAATCACTTTTATTGTCACATCACATGTGCAGGCACACTGGCACAGCACATGCGAGTGAAATTCTTGTGTGCGAGCCCCACAAGCAACAGAGATGTGCAAACACAACAACACAAACGAGCAAAATACAAGAATGGCCAACCTGAAACTAATAAATATATGTACAATATATAATAGTGTATGCATTTCTGGATGTGTATACTAAATATTTTCCTACGTGTGTGTGTGTGTGTGTGTGTGGTGTGTGTGTGTATGCACATTTTTACAAATTAAATAGTTAAAAAAATAAATAAATAAATAAAAAATAATAATAATAATAATAATAATAATAATAATAATAAAATAAATATACAGAGTTGAATATGTGCAAAACAAGTGGCATTTATATACAGTGTGGAGTGCATAATGTTAAAGTTCCAGTAGTGAAGCTGAGGTGTCTATGACGTGTTCAGCAGTCTGATGGCCTGATGGAAAAAGCTGTCTCTCAGTCTGCTGGTACGGGACCGGATGCTGCAGAACCTCCTTCCTGATGGAAGTAGTCTGAACAGTTTATGGCTGGGGTGACTGGAGTCCTTGATGATCCTCCCCGCTTTCCTCAGGCACCGCTTCCTGTAGATGTCTTGGAGGGAGGGAAGCTCACCTCCAATTATCCGTTCAGAGCACCGCACTACTCGCTGGAGAGCTTTGCAGTTGTAGGCGGTGCTGTTGCCATACCAGGTGGTGATGCATCCAGTGAGGATGCTCTCAATGGCACAGTGATAGAAGGTCCTGAGGATGCGGGGGCTCATGCCGAATCTTTTCAGTCTCCTGAGAAAGAAGAGGCGCTGCTGCGCCTTCTTCACTGTTTTGTTTGTGTGTACTGACCACGTAAGATCCTCAGCCAGATGTACTCCAAGTAACCGGAAGCAGCTCACTCTCTCCACAGCAGCGCCATTGATGGTGATGGGGGTGTGTACTTCTCTGCACCTCCGGAAGTCCACTATCAACTCCTTTGTCTTTGCGACGTTGAGGGTGAGATGGTTGTCTTGACACCAGTGGGTCAGGGCGCTGACCTCCTCCCTGTAAGCTGTCTCATCACCGTTGGTGATAAGACCCACCACTGTAGTGTCGTCCGCAAACTTCACAATGATGTTGGAGCTGTTAGTGGCTGTGCAGTCGTAGGTGTAGAGTGAGTACAGGAGAGGGCTCAGTACACACCCCTGTGGAGCACCAGTGTTCAGTGTGATGGGGGATGAGGTGATGCTGCCCAGTCTGACCACCTGGCGTCTGTCAGACAGGAAGCTAAGGATCCAGCTGCAGAGGGAGCTGCTCAGTCCTAGATCCTGCAGTTTCCTGTCCAGCTTCGAGGGAACGATGGTATTGAATGCTGAGCTGTAATCTACAAACAGCATCCTCACATACGTGTCTCTCTTCTCCAGGTGTGACAGGGCAGTGTGTAGTGTCAGGGCTATGGCATCATCAGTGGACCTGTTGTGGCGGTATGCAAACTGTAGAGGGTCCAGTGAGTCGGGTAGTGCAGAGCAGATGAAGTCCCTGACCAGCTTCTCGAAGCATTTGCTTACGATGGGGGTCAGGGCTACAGGTCGCCAGTCGTTCAATGAGGAGATGGTGGAGGATTTGGGTACAGGGACGATGGTGGCCATTTTGAAGCAGGCTGGGACTACAGACAGAGAGAGGGAAAGGTTGAAGATGTGCATGAACACTCCAGCCAGCTGAGCCGCGCATGACCTGAGGACGCGGCCGAGAATCCCGTCCGGACCAGTAGCTTTGCGTGCGTTCACCTTCCTGAAGCACTTCCGCACATCCTCCTCAGACACAGTGTGCGCACTGACGTCATCCGCGGTGCGCACACTGTCCGGTCTCATGGTGTTCGCTGTGTCGAATCTAGCGTAGAATACGTTTAGATCCTCACACAGAGAGGCCGTGGTCTGCGGTGTGCTGGTTTTCCCTCTAAAGTCTGTGATCGTGTTTAGTCCCTGCCACATACTCCGAGGGTTGTCAAACTGTTGCTCCACCCTGTCCCTGTACTCACGTTTGGCTGCTTTGATCGTCTTCCGGAGTTGGTAATGTGCGTGTTTGTAGTCCGATGTGTTCGCGGAGGCAAAGGCGGTGTTCCGTGCCGCGCGAACATCTCCGTTAATCCAGGGTTTTTGATTTGGGAAGGATTTGACTGTTCTGGATGGGACGACATCTTCCACGCATTTCCTGATAAATCCACAGACTGAGTCTGTGTATTCATCAATGTCCCTAGCAGCCACGTGAAACATTTCCCAGTCCGCGTGATCAAAACAGTCCCGCAGCGCAGACTCCGATTGGTCCGTCCAACAGTGCACCGCCCTCCGGGTTGGAGCTTCCTGTTTCAGCTTCTGCCTGTAGGCGGGCAGGAGCAGGATGGAGCAGTGATCTGATTGGCCGAATGGGGCGCGGGGGAGGGCTTTGTACGCATCCCGGAAAGAGGTGTAGCAGTGGTCGAGTAGCCTATCTCCACGAGTGTTAAAGTGGATGTGTTGGTGGAGTTTGGGTGAGACTTTCTTCAGGTTTCCCTTATTAAAGTCTCCGGCTGTGATAAACGCTGCCTCTGGGTGTGCGGTTTCCTCGCTGCTGATCGCGCTGTACAGTTCCCTGAGTGCTCGGTCAGTGTCGGCTTGTGGGGGAATGTAAACAGCCGTAATAATCACTGCTGTAAATTCCCTCGGTAGCCAGAATGGCCGGCACTTAATCATCAGGTACTCCAGGTCCGGTGAGCAGAAGGATTTGACCGGGTGCACGTTCGCATAATCACACCAGCTGTTGTTGATCATGAAACACACACCACCGCCTCTGCTTTTCCCAGTAAGATCCTGTGACCTGTCCGCGCGATGCACGGAGAACCCCGGCAGTTGTATTGCGGAGTCCGGTACTTTGTCCGATAGCCAGGTTTCTGTGAGGCATATCACGCAGCAGTCCCGCATCTCTCGCTGGAATGAGATCCGTGCCCGAAGCTCGCACAGCTTGTTCTCCAGAGACTGCACATTAGCCAGTAATAAACTGGGTAACGGTGGTCTGTAAGTGCGCCGTCTCAGTCGAACCAGAACGCCAGATCTTCTCCCTCTGCGTCGGCGTTTGCGGCCTCCAGGGCCAGAGAACAAAGGCGTCTCAGGTGAGATGAATGGGGGGTCTGCAAACGGAGCGTCCGTGTTGCAAAACTTGAACTCTGGAAAGTTATTAGAAAGACCGTCTTTTATGTCCAGTAAGGTTTGTCGGTCGTACACAAGGAGACAAGTGCTGCTCGTGAAAAAATAAAGGAAAAGTAAAATTAAACACAGAAGAAAGCCGTTGCTTGGGGGAGCTCGCGACGAGGCTGCCATACTCGGCGCCATCTTGAAGCAATAACTGTGGGAGCAATCATCAGAAAATGGAAGACATACAAGACCACTGATAATCTCCCTCGATCTGGGGCTCCACGCAAGATCTCATCCCGTGGGGTCAAAATGATCATGAGAACGGTGAGCAAAGATCTCAGAACCACACGGGGGGACCTGGTGAATGACCTGCAGAGAGCTGGGACCAAAGTAACAAAGGTCACCATCAGTAACACACTACAACGGCAGGGAATCAAATCCCGCAGTGCCAGACGTGTTCCGCTGCTGAAGCCAGTGCATGTCCAGGCCCGTCTGAAGTTTGCCAGAGAGCACATGGATGATACAGCAGAGGATTGGGAGAATGTCATGTGGTCAGATGAAACCAAAGTAGAACTTTTTGGTATAAACTCAACTCGTCGTGTTTGGAGGAAGAAGAATACTGAGTTGCATCCCAAGAACACCATACCTACTGTGAAGCATGGGGGTGGAAACATCATGCTATGGGGCTGTTTTTCTGCCAAGGGGACAGGACGACTGATCCGTTTTAAGGACAGAATGAATGGGGCCATGTATCGTGAGATTTTGAGCCAAAACCTCCTTCCATCAGTGAGAACTTTGAAGATGAAACGAGGCTGGGTCTTCCAACATGACAATGATCCAAAACACACCGCCCGGGCAACAAAGGAGTGGCTCCGTAAGAAGCATTTGAAAGTCCTGGAGTGGCCTAGCCAGTCTCCAGACCTCAACCCCATAGAAAATCTGTGGCGGGAGTTGAAAGTCCGTGTTGCTCGG